>NC_090935.1:842264849-842905200 GCF_040938575.1 Ambystoma mexicanum
CCGTGGACACCTACATTGGTTTCATCACAAAGAACTGAAAGTAATTCCAACATAATATAAGAAAAGTAACTTTATTTCATATATATATACAATTATGACTGGGAAGGTGGGGCAGAAACGGAAACAAAAACAGGAGAATTAGGGATTTCTAGATAACTGGGATCAGGTGAAGAAGGGAAGGAAAGCTCATCGAAACACTTTGGTCCATAGACAGGGTTTGGGGTTAACTGAGTGGGATAGGGTGAGGGGGGACAAGTGCAGGTTGGACAATGGTGTGCTGTTGGTGGTTTCACATGATTTTCCACAAAGTTTTTCAAATCCATACAATTTTGCATAAGGTTGTCCATTTTTTGATTAATCTGTTGTAGAGTGATATCCTCTGATTGTTGTTGTGAGATGCTTGGAATTTTTGTATGGTCTGTAATAAAAAAATGTATATGTTAAATGTATACAAAATAATATTTATTAATTGGTTTATATAGTAAAGTGTGTACCATTAGTTGGACTATCTTCAAACATTTCCTCTTGTGGGAAATGCTCTTCTAGCCAGTCGAGAGTACTACACATTTCTGTGAGAAAACAAAAAAGTAATATGTTTTTTTTTTCTAATATAGAAAGTTTATAAATATATGAGTAAAAAGAAGTGCACTTACTATGTCTGGTCAGATATGTAATCAGTAGTCTATACGTCTGGTCTTGCTGTTGGTTGTGGAGCGTCTGTGAGGTAATTATGGTGGAAGCCACTTTATCTTCTTTTGGTATATTCCATTTTAAAACATATTGTATTTAAATGAATGGTTAGTGTGTTACATATATGGGTTACATTTTGTAAGTATTACTACATATACTTTGTATGTGTGCTTTTTTGTGAACTAGTTAAATGTTCCTATGTTATGATATAACAATTACACATACCCCCCCAGAGATTTTAGGTGGTGGTACTGTTGTCCGAACATGTCTGCGGACCGTCAAATTCAGTAGAAAGGGTTCAGTATGTTCCATGTTATATGTACATAAAGTCAAAGTTATTATTGTAAAGTTGTGCTACTAAAAAACTATGAAATTCAGTAAAAAAACTTTGTTACAGGGACGTTATGGTTAAGTTGCACTAATAAAAACCTATGAAATTCAATGAAAAAACTTTGTTAAAGGGACGTTATGGTTAAGTTGCGCTACTAAAAACCTATGAAATTCAGTGAAAAACTTTGTTAAAGGGACGTTATGGTTTAATTGCGCTACTAAAAACCTATGAAATTCAGTGAAAAAACTTTGTCAAAGGGACGTTATGGTTCCAAGTAAAACCGAAAAACCCTAGTAGGGATTTCCTCTACCTCATTCTCGTCATCCTCTTCTTCCTCCTCTGTATCCTCACTCCTGTTCCCCTCTTCAGGCCCTTGGGGAAATGGTGGTGGTGGAGGGGGTGGGGGTGGTGCTGAGGCAGATGTAGCACCATGTGGTAATAGTCGAGCCATGGATGTCATAGGCTTGGAGATGGAAATCTCAAAATCTGCAAAGTATGCAGGAAAATGCAGTGTGCTCTGTGGAATAGTCAGAAACACAATGAGAATGCGCTCTAGGGCGTGGTCTTATATAGGGGTGCTTGTGCGCGGGTCGCGGACATGCGTGCCGTCCGCAAGACAGATCGAAGATCAAAAAAGGTTCAAAAAGTCACAAAAACTATGTGGAAAGTTAGGATTAGTATGTGGGATTTGTGGTATCGTGATTGTTTAATGAGAAATATTGTGGATTAATTGGAAATGTACTTTTAAACTGTTCGGGAACATGAACAGTGTCCGCATTTAGAGCACGAGATGAGCGTGGGCGTGGTCACATGATTGTTTTGTGAGCATGTTCGCTAAGATAGCGGCCGTCTGCAGGACACCCAATGTACGGATATTGTTTTGCGCATGCGTGTTGATGTTCTACGGACAGTGTTTGGGTCCTGAACTAATTAAAAGTGTGTCACATGTAAAACGAACAGTTACAGACAGCCGTTTGTTCTTAGCACAGTTTAATTTATTTGCTAACAATACGGACAGACATAGCGTTTCAAGCACACCTCCATTTTCGTTTATTTACGAACATTTCAGGACACTCTGAGTGTCTTAGAACATTTTCAACTTGCATGAGAACATTACGGGCAGATGTAGTGTCCTCAGGACAGTCACATTTTCGTTTCTTTACAAACATTTCCAAACAACCACGCTGTCCGTGGACACCTAAATTGGTTTCATCACAAAGAACTGAAAGTAATTACAACAGAATATAAGAAAAGTAACTTTATTTCATATATATATATCATTATGACTGGGAAGGTGGGGCAGAAACGGAAACAAAAACAGGAGAATTAGGGATTTCTAGATAACTGGGATCAGGTGAAGAAGGGAAGGAAAGCTCATCGAAACGCTTTGGTCCATAGACAGGGTTTGGGGTTAACTGAGTGGGATAGGGTGAGGGGGGACAAGTGCAGGTTGGACAATGGTGTGCTGTTGGTGGTTTCACATGATTTTCCACAAAGTTTTTCAAATCCATAAAATTTTGCATAAAGACGTCCATTTTTTGATTAATCTGTTGTAGAGTGATTTCCTCTGATTGTTGTTGTGAGATGCTTGGAATTTTTGTATGGTCTGTAATAAAAAAAATGTATATGTTAAATGTATACAAAATAATATTTATTAATTGGTTTATATAGTAAAGTGTGCACCATTAGGTGGACTATCTTCAAACATTTCCTCTCGTTGGAAATGCTCTTCTAGCCAGTCGAGAGTACTACACATTTCTGTGAGAAAACAAAAAAGTAATATGTTTTTTTTTTCTAATATAGAAAGTTTATAAATATATGAGTAAAAAGAAGTGCACTTACTATGTCTGGTGAGATATGTAATCAGTAGTCTATACGTCTGGTCTTGCTGTTGGTTGTGGAGCGTCTGTGAGGTAATTATGGTGGAAGCCACTTTATCTTCTTTTGGTATATTCCATTTTAAAACATATTAATGAATGGTTAGTGTGTTACATATATGGGTTACATTATGTAAGTATTACTACATATACTTTGTATGTGTGCTGTTTTGTGAATTTGTTAAATGTTCCTATGTTATGATATGACTATTACACATACCCCCCCAGAGTTTTTAGGTGGTGGTACTGTTGTCCGAACATGTCTGCGGACCGTCAAATTCAGTAGAAAGAGTTCAGTATGTTCCATATTATATGTACATAAAGTCAAAGTTATTATTGTAAAGTTGTGTTACTAAAAAATTATGAAATTCAGTAAAAAAACTTTGTTACAGGGATGTTATGGTTAAGTTGCGCTACTAAAAACCTATGAAATTCAGTGAAAAAACGTTGTTAAAGGGACGTTATGGTTTAGGTGCGCTACTAAAAACCTATGAAATTCAGTGAAAAAACTTTGTCAAAGGGACGTTATGGTTCCAAGTAAAACCGAACAACCCTTGAAATTCGCCAGTTATGGTAAGCTAAGTAACAATAACTCGCGCCACCACCGTGCACTGCTAAGACTAACAAACAGGACATCAATGATGACATCACAAATGTCATTGATGACATCACTGATGACATCACATGTCTGGCTCACTCTTTTTTCTTTTGCTGACATATCTAGGCCACATGGTTTTCTTCAGTAACAGTCAGAAACTAAACATTTTATTTTATTTGTAGACGTATCCTTCAAGTAGGTTCTTACAGTAATTCCCTTAGAGTCCAGTCACATCATATGAAACATATACATACGGGAAGACACAAGCTTGAAAGACAGCAATCCTTTTTGTGCATAAAGATAATCAATAGACTTATGAGCACTTTCTGATAGTTCTGTTTTTTTTTATGGCTGTACTACTTTCCCTGTGGGTCCAATCACATCAAGTGATACATATACATAGGGTAAATAGCAGCTTTGAAACAGAGCAATCATTTATTTGCATGAAAATAATCAGTTAAATTATGAATTGTTTCTGCTACTACATGTGCTTTTTTGCTAACTTCACTTTGCCTGTATATACCCATATTGGTATGTGTTCTTGTGTCTTTGTGTTTTGTCTATAGTAATGCAATTATGTAATACATGTGTTGTATTAGCTATGTATTACATATTTCACAGTAAACAAAAATCTATTAAGAAAACAATTATCATTTCATTATTCAACATATTAACATTACGAATATTATACCTTCATCTTGTACGCTGCACACAATGTTATGTTTCTGTATGAGTAGCTTAGTATACTAGATAGAACCCCATAATAGAATGCTGTTTATATCAATGCATCGTTCAATGCACTAATTAGGGTATGATATTTATTGCAATGATCCTTGACACTTGTTTCGCAACATTATAATAAGAATCCCTTGTACACATATTTCATGAAAAGTACATACACATGTGATGTCATCAGTGATGTCATCAATGACATTTGTGATGTCATCTTTGATGTCCTGGGTGTTAGTCTTAGCAGTGCACGGTGGTGGCGCGAGTTATGGTTGCTTAGCTTACCATAACTTACGAATTTCAAGGGTTTTTCGGTTTTGCTTGGAACCATAACGTCCCTTTGACAAAGTTTTTTCACTGAATTTCATAGGTTTTTAGTAGCGCAACTTAACCATAACGTCCCTTTAACAACGTTTTTTCACGGAATATATATATATATTACATGGCCACGGTAGTTATGGTTAAATTGGTGTTTCCATAGGAATAGCACTTTTTGGGCGGCTTATAACTTCGCTCTCCCTGGACGAATCCTCACCAAACTTTGAAAAAAAGTATTTGGATCACTCTGAATTTTTTTGCAAAGTTTGGTGAGGATTCGTCCAGGGGGGCAAAGTTATAGGGGGGGTCCCAAAACTTTTTTTTTTCCCCATAGACTAAATGGGAAAAAAATGTTGCTCGCGTCTACAGCCCAAACCGCTGGACGGATTTTCATCAAATTTGGACCAGGAACAGCGGCTTGGTCCTGAAAGCGTGCTTTTGCAAATTTAGTGAAAATCCGTCCAGTAGTTTTTTTTTAAAATGACCAAAAAGTAGGTAAAAAAAAATGTGTGATATCTGTGTTCGGTCTACGGACACACTTCCCGGACATGCGACGTGTTCGCCGAATGGACGGCGTGGAGCGTGAAGCACATGAGATTTTCGGTAGCGCCTGCCATCTTGGATTCGTGGACGTCCGCGGACAGCGCAGTGACACTTTGTTCAAAATTTGTATTTAGTAGAGTGTGTTGGTGTGTAGGAGTTTTTGGGGAGGGTGGGTGGGTATGAGATAGGATGAAAGTTGTGTTTTTTTATGTGTTAGACATTCTTTTTGTGTTCGATTTGTCTGCGGACATCACAGGTGTTCTGAAATGTTCTAAATAAACTGAATGGGGGTGTTCTGAGGACTCAATATATGTCCGTTTTGTTCGCAAGCAAGCTGAAACTGTTCTAAGAACGCTTGCGGTGTCCTGAAATGTTCGCAAATAAACAAAATGGGGGTGTCCTGAGGACGCTGTCCGTATTGTTCGTTGACAAGTTGAATGTGTTCTAAGAACACTCGCGGTGTCCTTAAATGTTCGCAAATACACAAAATGGCCGTGTTCTGAAGACGTTGTCGAACACTCGCTGTGTCCTGAAATGTTTGCAAATATGAATGGGGGTAGTGGCTGGCAAGTTGAATGTGTTCTAAGAACACTCGCGGTGTCCTGAAATGTTCGCAAACAAACAAGATGGTGGTGTTCTGAAGACGCTTCTAAGAACACTCGCGGTGTCCTGAAATGTTCGCAAATAAACAAAATGGGGGTGTCCTGAGGACACTGTCCGTATTGTTCTCTGTCATGTTGAATGTGTTCTAAGAACACTCGCGGTGTCCTGAAATATTCGCAAATAAACAAAATGGGGGTGTTCTGAAGACGTTTCTAAGAACACTCGCGGTGTCCGGGGGATGTTCGTAGGGGGTGAACTGAGGACGCTGTCCATATTGTGTCCGTATTGTTCTCTGTCATGTTGAATGTGTTCTAAGAACACTCGTGGTGTCCTGAAATGTTCGCAAATACACAAAATGGGGGTGTTCTGAAGACGTTGTCGAACACTCGCTCTGTCCTGAAATGTTTGCAAATATGAATGGGGGGTTGTGGCTGGCAAGTTGAATGTGTTCTAAGAACACTTGCGGTGTCCTGAAATGTTCGCAAATAAACAAGATGGTGGTGTTCTGAAGACGCTTCTAAGAACACTCGTGGTGTCCTGAAGTGTTCGCAAATAAACAACATGGGGGTGTTCTGAAGATGTTTCTAAGAACACTCGCGGTGTCCTGGAATGTTCGTAGGGGGTGTCCTGAAGGCCTAGTCCGTATTGTTCGCTGGCAAGTTGAATGTGTTCTAAGAACACTCGCGGTGTCCTGAAATGTTTGCAAATAAACAAAATGGGGGTGTCCTGAGGACACTGTCCATATTGTTCGTTGTCAAGTTGAAAGTGTTCTAAGAACTATTGCGTTGTTCTGAAATGTTCGTAGGGGGTGTCCTGAAAACGATGTCCGTATTGTTCGCTGGCAAGTTGAAAGTGTTCTAAGAAGACTCATAATGACCGCAGACATTAAAAGTTTCCATAGACCATAGTTGAAATGTTTGACTCTATGGATGTGATATGCTGCGGTGGTTGTGGTTGTAACCACAACCACCGCAGCATATCACATTCATATTTGCTTATAACTTTGGGTGAAAAACAAATGGATAAGGAACAAAGGTATTAGATACTATGGATGTGATATGCTGCTATGGTTCTCCTTATTATTGTATACTTACTGTTTGGTCTAGTAACCGGAGTACATGTATTTCTTGTTAATTTCTGTGATAAAAGAAAATAGCATGTTAGTATTAGTATTTTGTAATGACTTATTACATTGTATAATCAACATACTTTTTTTTTTTTTGGACCCTCATATTTAGTAGATTACAAATCAGAGTACTGTGCAATTTGCTCAGTTTCTGTATTTGTTGCTAAAATCATTGGGTCTGTGGGAGAAAAAAGAAATCCATGTTGGATTAAAAAAAAAAACCTTTTTCTGTTATGCTACAGTTTATTTGTTTGTTTGTTTTCAGTGTTCACTTGTTGTTTCTGGCTAATGCTTTATACTTTGGCTTGTTGCATTTTTTGGAGCAGTAACATATTATTTATTTGTTTGGATATTATAAAATTTTGGAGCAGTTAGATACCAATTGGCGTATTCTAACTGTCTATTTTTTTGATATATTTTAGTGGTATTGATTTATCTATTTGGATATTGTTAAAGTTTGGGACAGTTAGATACCAATTGGCGTATTCTAACTGTGTATTTTTTAGTCTAATTTAGTGGTATTCATTTATCTGATTAGTTGTTGTAGAATCTTTGAGCAGTTAGATAGCTTTTGGAGTATTCTAACAGTTTATTTTTGTTAACACAAGTTTACTTAGGGTTTAAATACAGTTTAGTTATCAAATTTTGGTTTTAAGAACATCAAATAAGCATTTGTAAGATTTGCTGGTAATCTCTGCTTTAGAGTAATGGTATTATCATTATATTCAAACCATCCACATTTCTTTTTTATATATGCAGACTAGTGCCCTGAATTGGTTGTGGCTCCTGCGTGGTAGATTATATCTATTGTTGTGAAGGTTTTCTTACCAAGTGATATTTGACCATGTGTGAATCCAGTCAGCTTGCAGTTGTTTTTGGTACCATCTGCATTGTAACGTAGAAGCATTAGTATTATGTATTTACTATGTGTTTGTATTACTAACGTGGAGCGATTATCTGAATTGCAGGTAGAGCATAATCTACCATGGTTTGCATTTTGTACAAGTCGCTGAGATGGAATGGATTCACAATTTGGTATTGATATATATATAAGAAGTGTTCATTGGGGATTTCTTCTTGTGTCACATTGTTGCAGAGAGTGCATGTATGTTTCCACATGTATGAAATCTGAAAGATTTCATTTATAGGTATGTTTTTGTTTTCCAGTACTTGTAGTAAGTACATTAGAAATTCTTGTGGATCTTCCTGTGAGTTTATAGTGAATTTCACCATTCCAGCACAGTAGTCCAATTGTTGTCTTATTCCATAAACACTATACGTGTTGTGAGGATTGTTTGCTGCATTTCTGTGAAGTACTAACATTTGCAAGCACAATAGGTCTGTACTGTATAAGTAAATGTTGTCAACAATTGGTGGTAATTGAAATAGAATATTCATTGCTACATTTGTGTAGCAACTTACACCAACTATATTTGAGAATTTAAATGGTCCAGGTAGTTCTGTATCTAACTGCTTTTTTTGGAGTTTGTCATCCTTCTTTAAAGAAGTACCTGGTTTACTTTCCCTAATTGATTCTTTTTTGCTTGCGGTACTTGATGAAGTATTAGTTTCTTTTACTCTCTTTGGAGTATTTGCAGTGACATCCTGTTGCATTTCTGTTTGATTTATTTTTCTTTTATAACGTTTTACTTTTTGTGGAACAGAATATGTGTTTAGGTGGGGAGTGTATAGTGAGCGAAGTCTATTGTATTCTAAAATGCAAGGAATATCAGCGTTTATTTTACTTGCATCAAAGTTGATTCGAAATAGACCGTCAAGTGTACGTAAGCGTGACAGTGTTACGTAGCTCATGCCTTCTTTAAAGACTGCGTTACCAATATCTATCATTGCTTTGTCTAGGGTATGACCTTGTGATTTATGAATCGTGACTGCGTATGCAAGAGTTAGAGAAAATTGTTCTCTGCGTACATACATATCTTTGAAGAGAAGGAATTTAGCTATTGAGCGTCCTATCCTTTTTACTTCTGAAAGTTTGTCAAAGAGTATATTGACAAACTGAATTTTGTTGTCGCGTGGGTATGTTTAAAAGCCAACAACTGTACCCAGTGCTCCATTAACTAGTCCTTGGTCCACATCAAGGTTACGTTTAAGCATTACTCTGCAATTTAAGGATAATTTTAATATCTTTTCTAAGCCTGCTGTGTTTGAGATTGATTTTTCTAAACTATTTAGTCTTGTTGTCGCTTGGTCACACATGGGTAGTGCCATACCATGTACATCTAGTTTGTCTGTGGCGCTAATTTCCATGATTGGTTGCATTTCTTTACTTAGCATGATTTCATTGAATTTGAAACAGCTTGCAAGAGTTGGCATTAAGGCCATACAATTGACATTTTTGTGGGCTAATTGTTCCATAACATCTGTAGCACATGCATTATCGCCATAAAGTGCATTAATGTGCCGGGTTTTCAATATTGCTTCTGCTTCTTTAGAAAGTATACCAACTCTGATACTTTTTAAAATGTTGGCATAAGTGTGATCTGCAGATTGCCGCATGTTTTCTGTTAATTCTCTGTATTGGAAATGCTGCCAACGGTTTTACGACAGAGTTTGTGTCCTAATGTTTTAAAAATAGGCTCACCTTTTACTGGTGTTAATTGAAGCAGATCTCCAAAAACAATAATGTGTTTTCCTGCAAAGAGCTCCTCATAGTCTGTTTTGAGTACTTCTTGTAATCTGAGGTGAATCAAAGCTAACATCAGGTTGGAGACCATGCTCACTTCATCTATTAGTAGTATTTTCATTTGTTTCAATACTCTGCGTAGTTCCATTGCAGCTTCTGCAGAAAGTTTTTAATAGTCTAATTTGTTCTAGTGTTCTACTGGTAAAAGTAGTAATCGGTGTAATGTAACACCACCTATGTTGTAGGCAGCTAAACCTGTGGTGGCAGTGACAACAGCTGGCAGTTTGTTGTTTGTCAATTGTTGAAGGAACTTACTAATGATTTTGATTAGGAATGTTTTGCCAGAACCAGCTTCACCACTGACGTACAGTACAATAGGTTTATAATTATAGCAGGAACATTCTTTATTTTCATGTTTTACACCATGTGCAATTTGTTTTGTTACTTCTTGAAACATGCTAGATTGCTCATTGTTTAGTTTTGATTGTAGTACAGTTAAGTCTTCTTTATCTTCATACTGACACATGGTGTTGTCTACTTCTATCATAGCTAATTCTGCCTCATTTATTATTAATGGTTCTCCAAGTGGTTCTTGGCTTCCTGTTACAGAAGGTTGACTACTGTCAGGAGTGTCCTTATCTAGTTGGGCTTGGAGTTCTTCTTCGTGTTGCTGTTCATTGTGCAACATTGTTTTGTACTGTGTAAAGTTTACATCAGTTATAGTGCTTTCATTTGCTTTGGAAGCATCCTCATATGAGTCATAGTTATCTAGTATTTGTTCTTCTTTTCTCCATGGTTTGAAGAGTTGTAGCAGGGACATGTAATATACTTCTTTATGTTGAGGAGTCTTTAATGACAATTTGATATGATTAATTAAATTTGGTTTAGTGAGTTTAACTAAGCTGCCTTCACAGTTTGTCACTCTATATTTACCTTTTTTTCATCAGGTTTCATATTATTTTTGTATGTGTAGTTTTGGGCTATGTGGTATAGACACATGTTTTCCAAAGTATTACTTCTGTTTGGGTAGTATGTGTCCAATAAATTGTTTTTTAAAATGTCTTGGCTGTTGGGATCACGTTTGGCTATTGTTTCTATATCTTCATATGATTTTAGAACTCTTTTTCTTGATTTAGCTGGACCAAGACTTATCAATACTATATTTTCAGATTTACTATACAATGCAGTACCAGTTAAACGATCAGCTGCTTCATGTGATCCACATTCTCTATGGGTGAGCATTTTTATGTCCAAGCTGTATCATTTCTGAGACACTGTTTTATCTGATGACAGGTCATTAAAGAGGTCTTGGAGCTCTGTCTTTTCTGCTTTAGTTAAGTATGCTGTGACATATTGTGCAAATGCAGTAGAACTGTCTGCAATGTACTGCACATCTATGTTTGCATTCCATAAGTGGGCAATGATTGCATTATAATCATTGATATATTTTTCTTCTTCTTTTCTTTTTATGTAATATGTATTTTTAGGTGACTTACCTTTAACACTATGTCTAACTGAAGACATGAGGTTGTTCACTTGACCTGTATTTGTAACTGGTCTAGGGAAACCAAATCGGCATTTGGTGTAGTATTTCCATTTGTTTTTGTATTTGCGACGACAATATTTTCCACATTTGTGTCTTTGAAATTGTAAAATTTGTGCATGAAGATCACTATTTGTGGCTTCTGATGGAATTTCACAAGTGACATATTTTTCAATAAACTGTAAAACAGTGGCATCACTGTCTTGACCAAATGTAGGAGCATCTTTAATCCATAAAAGCATGTGGATATGTGGTGCTCCTCTGGCTTGGTATTCTTTTCTCCAAAAGAAGTGTTGCCCTTCTCCAAGGGGAGGAACAGTTTTGTTACAAATAAAATGTAGCATAGCAATGAAGCGATGGTGAAAATATCTTGAAACATTAACAGGATCCAAAGAACCAAGTTCTCCAGGTGTTAGTATATCTATGTTTGTTTTGTTTTTATTTGATATGCATAGGAAATCATGTAAATCTTCCAATGCATATTCTGCACAACTTAATGTAACAAACCAAGTGGGTGGGCCAAGGTTTCAGATCATACAACGTACATCTCCATGACGTCGAAACCAGTACTCTTTAGTGCCATGCATATTTGCTTATAGATTTGTAATATTTGATTGTAAAACCTCATCCTTTTGTTGCACTTTTTCTAATAATTGGGTAGCTGTCATATTTTGAAAGTGTGATCCTGATTTTAATATGTGTGCAACTCCGTAACATAAAGTTGCTAGTTCACTTTCAAAGAGTAGGTGGAATATGGATTCCACATTTTGTCTAAATCTGGGATCTTCAGAATACATCCGTAATGAGCGGCATTCTGAAGCTGATATTTGAATAGGTCTATCATCATACCTTCCTCCTTTGCCAGTAGGACAGAGTAGAGGAAAAGCACGTGCTTCTATACTTTTTTCCCATATGCTGTTTGGCGATCCTTTTGTTTGACACATTTGGTACGTTTCCAGTTCATCTTCTATGGTGTCATTAGAGTGCAAAGGATGAATTGTATAATGGTCTAACGTATTTGATATTGTAGCAGGATCTAGTAGCTCAAATTGACCAGCTTCTTGTGTTTCTTGAATTATTTCAGTTGTATCTTTCAAGTTTTCTTCAATATTAATTTCTTTGTAATATTCATTATTTTATTTAAGATATTGGAAGGCTTGTCTAACTTTATGTAAATCTACCGGGTGTTGCCATATTTTTTTGTCTTTTGTAGGTACTCCATTTACTAAGATAATTAAAGATTGCTGCATTGGACATTGCACTCCTAGAGTGTGCACATTTTCTTTTAGATATAATGGTAAATAAACTACTTTTCCACAAATGCCTTTTACCAATTCAGAGGGAGGTAATTTTGTTGTTTTTGGTTGAAGGTGTATTATTGCTTGAAATTGGTGTGCTGTTTGAATTATGATGCTCTCATATAAATTAAGTTGTTGTAGGGGTTTTGGTACTGGGTATAATTCCAAATTATTTGTGATAGCACGTGAAGGAGTGTGGTTGTTGTCAAGTTTTGTAGTGCAGTAACTGCAAAGTATTAAGGGCTCAGTTATTTCGTATTTGTTTTCTGCTACAAGGTAGAGAGCTAATTCAAACCATTTAGAATCTTCATTGTCTACTATTTTGTATGATAGGTCTACAGTTTTTGTGTTACTTTTATAAAAAGTTCTACGGCAACATACATATACATGGTTTGGTACTTCAGCTGATGTACTTTTAAATTTTAGTATTTCTTTTTTGCATGTGTTTAGCAAAAGGTTGCCATGTGTATAATTGTTGATTAATTGGTTTAAAGCTATTTCATACTGTAAATGGCTTTCAGTTCCAAAATATTTTTTATGGATATATTCAATTTCTTCAAGTAGGTCTTTTGCTGTACCATGTAGAAGGATGTTATTTAAATTTGCTAGTGCTAAAGCAGGACTTTTAGCACAGTACAGTTTATAGACTAGATTTCTTATAGTTGAATGATGTGTTGATATCCTTTTGATATCATGGAAAGTGGTTTTACAAGTAGGTTCTGTAATGTAGGCCAATGAATGTCCTTGTAGTGCTGTGTACTTGCGCACTGGACAGGTATCCATATTTTGCAGTAATTTAATTTTGATTTTGTCTTTGCTTTTTACTTATTTATTGAGGAATTGGCGTAAAGATTTGAAGCAATGTTTGGGAATGTTACACATTGACGTGCATGGCCATTTGTACACTAGATGTTCTGATTCAGTTGAATGGAGGGGTAATTCTAAGTTTTCAGGGCATATTTTTGTAAGGAGTACTTCTTGTTCCATTATGGTATTATTCACTTTTTCATAACCTCGACCACTGCTATGTATGGCAATTGTATTTGTTTGCTTTTGTTTGTACGCTTCTTCATTAAAATATGGTTCTGTGCTCGTAGTGTGATTCCATTCACCTCCGCAGATACTTAAGAAGTTCTTTCTATTGACATTTCGCTTATTGAGAAGTCTTTTTTGTAATTTAGTTATTAGTTTTGTTAGTGGTTTCATTTTGTTTAACAGTAAAATAAATACATTTCTTTTGAGAAGAATTGCACTGTCCATCAACGCTTCTAAGATTAATTTCCTACGATAGGTTGAAGCATTGAACCTGATTTCTCTCCTGTTTGTATAAGATTTTGAAGGACTTTGTGACTGTACATTTTGGCTAAAATACTTTTCTTGGTATGCTTACTTTGCACTACATTAAAATTTATAGAAGTAGTTTTATCTGTAGTGATAGCTGATTTTCTGTTAATAGTTTTTTGGTTTGTTTTACATTTTGATAGAGGAGGCAAAGTTTTTGTACTTGAAACTTCTTGTGTTTCACTAAATGACTGTATTAGCTGTTTTGTTTCAACTTTTTTTTACAAATTCTGCTAGAGATGGATGCTTATGTTGGACACTTTTATTTTCATTTGCTCTACTTCTGCGTTGCTTTCTACGGACTTGACTTTTGGTAGGCATTCTTTAGGGTCTGTTGAAAAAATAAAGAAGGTATGGGTTGGGGTGTTCTGCAATGTATGTGTGCTATGTGCATGATTGTTTGAGTAAGATGATAAAGATGTAAGTAATGGTGTGTGATTGTGCATTGAGAACTACAACTAGTAGGGATAGGTATTCTTGAATTTATGTGTTACTAAACTGGGGTTCAGATGACAAAAAAGTAAGCTAGTGGTGTGGAAAAGTACAAATAGTAAATCTAATGTATACAAATAACACAGTTGTTTGTTCTATAATATGAAAATTGTAGCGGTTCAGTTGGGTAATTTGTGTGTCCAAAAATAGGAATTTGTTGGCCATTCTGGCTGTAAATCGCTGTTTAAGACATGGAGATTTTTGGACAAAATGGTACACAATCTCTATTTTTAGGCAAAGAAATAGCTTGTATTAACTTTACAGTATGTTTGAGTAATAATACAAATATTATGGTGATATTCTACTTACTTTTTTTCTTAAATTAACAGGTAACTTCTTAGTTCTTCTTTGTTCTTCGAATTCGGCTGCTTCTTTTCAGGAGACTGGTCTTCACTGCAATTGTAAAAGCTTCAAATGAGTAACTTTGTTTGTATATAGCGCTATTTTTAATTTAGATATTGATTTTTTTAATTGAAATCCTCAGCGCCTTCTTTAAAACCATTAAACTAATTAATTTACATAAGATACATTGCATCAGTTCAGTACATATGATATGTTCTTTATGAACAAATTGTATTGAATGACTAACTGTAGCAAAAAAAATATCTTCACTATGTCTTGTGAAATTTATAATATACCAGTGAATACCACTATTTCCGTAACTAAGCTGTTCTAGGTAATAGTGCCCCAATGTCATGTCTAAATTAAAGTAATTAAGTAAATAAATAAATAAAAACAAAAAAATAAGAAATTGTATAGGTTTTTTTGAAAGATTTAAACATAGATTGTGCTTGCATGCAATTTTGTTTGAATATATGTAGTCTATATATTTCATTTAAAAAATGTTAGTTTAACATGATTTGAGTGTGTGTGTATAAAGAAAGTAAACAGTATAAAGGTTTATAAGTAATAGTTGATTTTAGGAAATTGAAAAAAATACAGTAAATTCATTTTACAGATTACACAAGCTAAAAGTCTGTTTGAAAATGTGTTCATCTACTGAACAGAAAATATGCATACCTGAAGTTTTTGTTCATGCATATGGATATGCATGGAGCTGCAAGTAGAAATCTTGCCGACTTGTACAGTATTTCTGGTAGATGGTGCTTGCCAATGATATGACACTTGTACTCAGAGAGATTCACAATATATTTGCAGTGCTGATTATGATGATGCAGTTAGATGTAGAGGTCTTGAATGTGATTGGTCCATGGTCATGTGACTTCTTAGCTACATCCAATGAGGGAATGGCAGAGAGAGTGAAGTGGAAATGGTAGAAGGGCTGTTCATGTTACGATATGTCCACGGACATGGCGGTAGTTCGCGGACATCGGGAGTTACATCCGGGGATTTTTGGGTTCAGAAGTCATGCAAATGAGAATGATTACTGAAAGGGATTGGTCAGGAAAGTTTAGTGGGTGTGTTGTGCCAGAGGAGAGTTTCTCATATACTGTTTTTGCTGAGAGAACAACATATAGATATGTCTGTGTGTTTTAGGAAAAAGATTGCATGGATTTTGGGAGATTCATGGATATATTGGTTGAAGGTGCATGCAGAAAGCTGTGGAGTAGCTGTAGATCTTGGATACCCACATGTGGAAGTACACTGGAATGGAGTACGTGGAATGAAGTGGTTGGACTTGCTACCTCTCTGTGCTACTTTGGAGACAGAGCATCATCCAGACATAATTGTAATTCATTGTGGAGGGAACAGTTTAGGACATGTGACTGGACTTTTTTTGCAATTTGCTATGAAAGAAGGACTTGGGAAGGTTATGGACATGTTTCCTAATTCTCAAGTGATATTTTCACGGATTGCGCAGAGACAAATGTGGCTTTGTTCTTCGTCATTTGGTCCACAAATGGAAAAAGCAAGGCGGAATGTTAATAAAGCTGTTTGTGCCTTTCTAAATGATTTTGGCATGTCTTCTTTTCACAATGAAAATATTCTGTTTCGTAGTACAAACATTTTTCGCAGAGATGGAGTCCATCTTACTTATGGTGGCAATCAGATTTTTCTGAGAAATGTACAAAATGCATTGCAACCTTTTTTGGAATTACAGCATCCATTTTGAAGTATGTGTTAAGCATTTATAATTTTTGACTTACAAACACCTCCCAAAGGCTCTTTTCAGAGCCACCACTTCCTCCCAGAGAAAATTGCAATGTTTGTGATAGGGTAGCAACCCCATTGTTTAAATGTTCGCGAACTGTCAGCGGACTACTAAAAAATACAAAGTGGACTGCTTCATTTATTTTCTCTTCTATTTTTTTAACTGTGAAAGGCGGCTCTGAAAAGAACCTTATTTTCTTTTTGATTTTTGATATTTTGTATTGTTTTTGGTTTTTTATACACGACACACTAGGAGAGGAGGGGAAAGGAAGGTAAAGGGGGGGACACCAACCACAGGGATAAGAAAGGTTGAGCTGAGAGAGGAAGATTTAGCGTGGGTTTTATTTGGGTAGTGAGCAGATCTTCTCGTGCTCTGAGACGATAGTCTCAAAAGCACTACGAAGTCACTCCCCCCTGCAGAGTACTGTTTCACAGTACATACATACAACTGTGACCCTCGAAAGGTAAGGGTCATAAGCATTCTGTATGGCCTGTGAGGCAGCTTGAGGAAGACGCTGTCCCACAGAGGTGGTCCTTGTGGTGACAGGATCAGAAACAGAGGATGAAGTAGAGGAAATCAACCTGCTACGTTCTTCGCAAGGTACAACCCTGCGAATAGCCCCAGAGTGAAATGACCTCATGTGTCACTTCATAGTAGTGGTCCCAAAGCTGTACTTAGCGTGCTTCCCGCGACTGAGTATCAATTTGCACTCATTGCAGGTAACACGGTTCGCACGAGCCTTCGGACCATTCCCATGAATGATAAATAACCGCCACACCCAAGACTCACGCCTAGTGCAGGTAGTAGGGATTTCCTCTACCTCATTCTCATCATCCTCTTCTTCCTCCTCTGCATCCTCACTCCTGTTCCCCTCTTCAGGCCCTTGGGGAAGTGGTGGTGGTGGAGGGGGTGGGGGTGGTGCTGAAGCAGGTGCAGCACCAGGTGGCAGTTCAGAAGCCAGGGATGCCATCTCGATGATGGTGTAATCTGCAGGTGGCAGCAAAAATCACTGTGTTCTGAAGAATAGCCAGAAACCCAATGAGAATAAGCTCTAGGGCGTGGTCTTTTATCGGGGTGCTTGTGCACGGTCTGCGGACATGCGTGCTGTCCGCGGACAGATCCAACACAAAAAAAGTTTGAAAAGTTTCAAAAGGTATGTAGAAACTCAGGATTACTATGTGGGACTTGTGCCATGGTGAGATTTTATTGAAAAATATTATGGATTAATTGAAAATGTACTTTTAAATTGTTCAGGGACACAAACAGTGTCCGCATTCAGAACACACGATCAGCGTGGGCGCGGTCATATGATCCGTTCGCAAACAAGTCCGCGAAGGAAGCACATGTCCGCAGGACACCAAATGCACGGAGATTGGTTTGCGCATGCACGTTGATGTTCTACGGACATTGTTCGGGTCCTGAAGTAATTAAAAATGTGTTGCACGTGAAACGAACATTTCAGGACACTGCGTGTGTTCTTAGAACAGTTTAAACTTGCTAGCGAACAGTAAGGACAGATATAGTGTTCTTCAGGACACGTCCAATTTCGTTTATGTACGAACATTTCAGGACACCAATTGTGTTCTTAGAACAGTTTGAACTTGCTAGCGAACATTACAAACAGGTATAGTGTTCTTCAGGACACCTCCATTTTTTTTTACGTACAAACATTTCAGGACACCAATTGTGTTCTTAGAGCAGTTTAAACTTGATAGCGAACACTACGGACAGATATAGTGTTCTTTAGGACACTTTAATTTTTTTTTTTTTATGAACATTTCAGGACACTGCGTATGTTCTTAGAACAGTTTGAAGTTGCTAGCGAACAGTACGAACAGGTATAGTGTTCTTCAGGCCACCTCCATTTTCGTTTATTTACGAACATTTCAGAACACCTGCACTGTCCGCGGACACCTACATTGTTTAAAAAAAATAAAAAAAAGAAACTATTTACAACACAATATAAAAATTAAACTTTATTTAACATATATTTATAATTTATGACAGAGAACGTGGGGCAGAAACAGAAACACAAACAGGAGAATTAGGGGTTTCAAAATGATTGTTATTAGGTGAAGAAGGGATGGAAGTCTCATCAAAACTTTTTGGGCTATGGATAGGGTTTGGGGATAATTGACTGGGATATGGTAAGGAGGGACAAGTACATGTGGGGCGATGGTACGAGGTTTTTGGTTTAAAATGATCTTCCACAAAAGTTTTCAAATTATTAAAATTAGTCAACAATAAATCAATTTGTTCTTCTATACTGTGAAAAGTGTTATCCAAAACAGGTTTTTCTGAAGTATTTTCTATTTTGGTATGCTCTGTACAAAAAAAAATATATATATGTTAAATGTATACAAAATAATAATAATTAAATGGTTTATATTATAAAGTGTTTACCATTAGTTTCACTATCTTGTGACATTTCTTCATGTGGGAAATGCTCCTCTAGCCATTCCAGAGTACTAGACATTTCTGTGAGAAAAAAAAGAAAATATATGTTTTTATCTAATACAGAAAGTTTAAAAATATATGAATAAAATTAAGTACACTTACTAGTTCAGGTAAGATATGTCCTATGTACTCAGTGGGTCTGCTCTTGTTCTCAGTTCTGTCGTGTTTGTGAGGTAATTATGTTGGACGCCAATTTATCTTCTTGTTGTATATTCCATTTTAGAACATAGTGCATTTAAATGAATGGTTAGTGTGTTGTATATATGGGTTACATTTCTTATGTATTTGGACATATAATGTGTTTGTGTGCTCCTTTTTGAATTTGTTAAATGTTCCTATGTTATGATATAACAATGAAACATACCCCCCCAAAGTTTTTAGATAGTGGTACTGTTCTTCGAACATGTCCGTGAACATTTAATGAGTTCGCGGACATCAAGTACAGTAGAAGAGATTCAGTCAGTTCCATATGACATGTATATAAAGTCAAAGTCATTATTGTTAAGTTGCACTCCTAAAAACCTATGAAATTCAGTGAAAAAACTTTGTTAAATGGACGTTATGGTTAAGTTGCACTACTAAAAACCTAAGAAATTCAGTGAAAAAACTTTGTTAAAGGGACGTTATGGTTAAGTTGCGCTGCTAAAAACCTATGAAATTCAGTGAAAAAACTTTGTTAAAGGGACGTTATGGTTAAGTTGTGCTGCTAAAAACCAATGAAATTCAGTGAAAAAACTTTGTTAAAGGGACGTTATGGTTAAGTTGCGCTGCTAAAAACCAATGAAATTCAGTGAAAAAACTTTGTTAAAGGAATGTTATGGTTAAGTTGCACTGCTAAAAACCTTTCAAATTCAGTGAAAAAACTTTGTTAAAGGGACGTTATGGTTAAGTTGCGCTGCTAAAAACCTTTCAAATTCAGTGAAAAAACTTTGTCAAAGGGACGTTATGGTTCCAAGTAAAACCGAAAACCCTTGAAATTCGCCAGTTATGGTAAGCTAAGCAACCATAACTCGCACCACCACTGTGCACCACTAAGCCTAACACCCAGGACATCAAAACACTACTTGATACTGTTCAAACATGACCACATGTCTGGACATGTGGTACATCTCATCCCGAGAATGTCTGAGTTACTAGCAATGACCTGCTCACATTTATATCTCACAACTGGTTTTCAGGCAATTGGGCCACTGTGGTCTTCCCCCTTAAAACCATCGAGTGGGGTTTCTGTACTAGCACAGGCAGCATCTGGGCCAGAGGGTTAAAGTAGGGATCATGTTCAATGGGCTGTTGATGTCCATTAGACTTGGAAATGTGACATGTAAGGTGTTGTCATGGGTAAGGTTATTATAGGGATAAGTGCATTGAATAATCATCAGTCATTTCAATGAGTCGATGATGGCCTTGACATCATTACAAAAGGTGTAGAGTGCATTGATTCTCACTAACCAGTTAAGACATTGCAGTGTTAACATTTATACCAATGATGTGCAAAAGAACTGTAGCTCTATGAATTTAGTCTGGGTTGATCAAGCGGGGTAGGGAAACTTGAGAAGAACAGCAATTTCTAAGAACTCTATTGTTTCCTGTCCAGCTTTGGTGGATGGAGACTTACACAAAAGGACAGCCTTCCAGGTGAAAAGCTGCAATTCATACCTAAACCTAAATGTATCTAAGCATTGGCCAAAGTAAATTGGAGACAGGCAATGCTGTATGTGAGCAAATAGCACTGTATACTGAATGATTGTCCAAATTTGACTATTGTGATATTTGCTGGATCTGCAAACCTGATAGGTTTTTTGTAATATATCGTACATCTTACTCTTTTTAACAGTTGCTATGGTAACTTAGGTTTTGTCCAGTTCCACTTGACTACGATGTCCTGCCTGAATCAACTGTCCAGGTATTGTAATACCTGGCAATACCCGCTATACACACATTAGTCAGAATGGAGCTCCGTGCTCATGTCTGTTTGAAAAAAAAAACATGGTAAATGAAACACATTTGACTTCATGTGGGTTCTGGAAAAAATAGACAATAGTGTCACTGCCGGCACCAGGAATTGAAAGAACCGCACTTGGCCCCCATTGATGAAGGGCTACCAAGATTGTGGCCTGTCCTTGAGGCTACTCGGCTTCTGAGAATAGCAGTCAACTGAAGGACTATATATTTGAAATACCTTTTTAATTACACGGTGTGCAGTAAGGTAAATGAAGCCGGCATTTCTAACGGGTAGTCATAATATCTGCTTCAGTGGTCAGGCTTTACGGTCAAATGTACTGAATGCATATACTGCTATGTAGCCTCCTGCTTACCTTCTCGGGGATGTATGCATCATAAAGGTGCCTCTGCTTAGTTACAAAAAAAGACAACAAAACAGTTAAATGCAGTTTGACTTGATTTTGTGTGGGCTGGGCCAGTAACTTGACCTGACTAAAAAGGCCAAAAACAGAACCAGCCTCCTTTTCAAATGAGGTGGGGTGATTACAGCGAGGCATAAAGATTGAAATCTTCCAACCCATCTTTTTTTCCTGGCATTGATGTGATGGGGGAGGTGCACAGAGCGCAGATACTGCTCCAGTGTTCATTCCTCCTTCATCTCATCAGAGCTTTTCATGGTATGCCTGCATGAGATTTTCATACCGACATTCATTCGTTTTGCTCCTGGTCAGTACTTGGGCCGATTCCAAACGAATCCATTTGTACATGCTGCCTGCAAAGAATATTTGCCGGCAACGTTTACATTTCCAGAACGAGTAGAAAATTAAAGAGTTAAAGTGAGTTTGTCTCACTTTTACTCTTTCGTTGTCACTCTAAATGTGCATGCAGTGTATCCCACAGCACAGCGTGTAAGTGCTAATGTTGGCGCTGCCCTACATGCAATTAACATTGTATAAATAAAATGTCTGTGCTCATTAGTATCTACTGGGGAAAATAATGTTACAGGTGAGGATTAAACTATGGTCCGAGTTGACTGAAGTGCAAGGCTTTCACCAATATCAAACCTTGGATCCCAGTTGACTAAAGGGTTAACTAAGCAAACACTATGCCCTCATGTCCACCAAAGCCACGAGGCATGTAGCACACGAGGCTGCCTATATTGTTGAAAATAGTGTACCCATGGTCAAGAAGACAAAGGAGCTCATGTTGCTCCAGGGCGCAGCATAAATGAAATGTGTAAAAAGCCTTTCATTCACATCGTGCCCCACTTTCATTCAATTGTATGGTGAAGAGGAGGAGCTAATCATACCTTTAGATGTCACCGGCCCCCTTCCTCTCTGCCAAACAAATAAAGCAGCATTTGCAACATCATGCATTTCCAATATAGCACAAATGTTGGCGATTCCTACGACGTCCACTGGCTTTTTGCACCCGCAAAAAGAAGGCAGACTCCATAGTAATCCATTGTAAATGCGGCCAGAAATGCATTCATGGCAGGTGGTGTTTACTCCA
Organism: Ambystoma mexicanum; assembly: GCF_040938575.1. NCBI lineage: Eukaryota > Metazoa > Chordata > Amphibia > Caudata > Ambystomatidae > Ambystoma > Ambystoma mexicanum. The sequence continues at coordinate 842,287,006 of NC_090935.1, forward strand.
GGCAGAGTGCAAAAGGGTGGCATACAAGCATCTTTGGCACCTTGTTATACTCACCTTTTTCATAAAATGAGGAAAATTACACGGCAATTGCCTTTACTTGAAAACGTGCAAACATAAGAGATCCCTGCCAGGTAATTAGAGAGACTTGAAAATGAAATTCCAAGTGGAAAAATGAAAAAGACACTGATTCACATGGCTGTATCATTCCTATATAATGGTCTTTAGCCAATTAAAAAGATGAGTGTTTACAATTTTTCAGCTCCATCAAATAGTTAATTTTCCAAAATGCTGCATTAAGGGGACCACTTTTATTTGCACTAACATGCCATATGGTCTTCTCCATACAGTGTTTCACAAGTACAAACCAAAGGGGAAAGCAAAGCGGTTAATCATTACAAAATTGCCTTTAGACCATATAAGGGAAAATTATCAGAAATGTGCTAATTCCTCTCTACCTTAGAGACCCCCAGCAACTTTGCTGGATTTTGAGGACTTGAATTTCTAACCTGGGGAGAGTGAGACCTTTATCCCACTCTCTCATGTATTTTAATGTGACTTTGAACACTGTGTTTCTTTTGGTTGTGGATTCTGACAAACTCCATAGGCATCATCTTTTACATTGTGTCACACAGCACCTTCAGGCACAGGAAAGTATTTCAGATTTCCCCAAGGTTTAAATACCTTCTCTTGGATAAAATACTGTTAACAAGAGCAGTGAAGTGAAATTAACTTTTCTTACATGTGTAACTTTCTAGACCCAGCACACACTATCTTACAATAGGCTGCTGGAGGGGTTACTTAGTATCCCCTTTGTCAAGCTTCTCATGTAACACTTTTATGTTACCCTTTCCTGGATGAATGGCTGGTGGCAGCGGTTTACTTTTAACTACCATGTTGTGTTTTTACCACAGGCTGCGTTTGCAGCAGCAGTAAAGCACCCAAGGATGCCATTTTTGTCAAAATGGCCCTGGTCTTCTTTTTTCGCCATTTCTTTGTGGAAAGGTCTTTCTTGAGATTTACTCTGCGTGCCAAACTAGGTTTGGTCACTTTGTTCAATTTGTCTTTGGTGGGATTCATGAGTGAAGCCCACCTCTTGGGTTGGTGGGACCAATCAACTCCAAAGTAAGCCACCTGCACATCTTCTCGAAGCCGGTTGAATTTCCACTGCAGTCGTGACACTTTTAAGCTGGGCAAGAGCTCCAGGAAGACTCTCCGGACTCCCAGGAAGCATGACTGACTGAACCTGAGCCACCTCAACAGAGTGCTGGACCCTAGATGCAAGGAAAGCCCATCTGGACAGCCAGGAACCGCAGTGTTACTATTTGGGGTAGACACGAACTGAAACACCGAAGTGCCACTTGTTTGAAGATTGCCAGTTGTGGTCAGTGACCATCTCATTGCAATGCAGGAGTCCCTAGAAGTCCTCCCTCTTGTCCCCATGACTGAGGCTCAGGAACAGTAGAAACTGCAGAGCTGAACAGGAACAGAAGCCATCTGCTGCACTTTTCTTCAACCTAAAGGTACTGTACAGTCTAAGAGAACTTACCTCTTGTGGTGTAACCACACTTGTCCTCATTGGAGACATGTCTTGGTTGCAGCTGTACAGCTTCTTTACCTAACAACCCTAATCAGCTTGTGTCCCTACTTTGATTTATTCATATTCTACAAAGACGTTTAAAACATTGTGCAAGACATCTACTTACCTACAAGAAGTGCTTCAGATCACCTTGACTTTTGCTAACTTAACATTGGCTGGTCTGGCTCCCTGAAGGACTCTTCTCTCCTCTGCTTATATGTTTACCCTTCCTTCTAGGAAAGAGTGAACTAACTTTGCATTGTTTTTTTTTAAAGTACTTACCTGATTAAGAATATTTGTGTGAACACTTTTAATCTGAAACCTCTTTTCTTTGACACTCCTCTCAATAATGTTTTAAATGGAACAGTGATATATTAATGTCCCCAGCACCATAACTATTGAAGTCACCTGAGGGTGTAGGTAGTGTCTGTGGGCCATCCCAAATGGGTATTTGCTGATTTTGAAGTATATTTGTGTGTTGCTTTATATTGCTCACTTCTGAAGAAGGCTTCTTCAAACTGACTGTTAAATTAATTAATAATTGTTTAATCAAGAAACCCTGTGCGTAAGAGTTTATTTGAATACTTGTCACTGTGACTCTATCTCTCTGTAACTCTCATACAGCTCACATTGACCCCTCTTGAGATAAACCGTGCTGCTCAACACGCTACCAACCTGTGTAGTACAGATGTATAGCAAAGGTTGGGTTCCTAGTGCCAGGTGGTCTCGTTGCTGTAGTGCACCCAAAGAGTACCGCATACAGTCTTTCCTAACAGACCATATTTTAAATATTGTGCTGCACAAAATGTAAATACTGCCTGCAATACAAGTTTGCCAGACATCATTTACAATGGATCTCTTTTCGATTCTGTCGGTGTGTAGCAGGTGCGAAAACAGGTTGATTCCATAGAAATCCATTCCTTTTACATCTACATGAAACCATCATGCAGGTGTAAAACCATGTGCTCTTTGGAGGCGGAAGAGGAATGCACATAATAAATGTTATTTTTACTTTGCGCCCGTACTCTATCTCCGGAAGGAATGAAAATCCTATGAAATGTATGCCTCACCTTTTTACTCTCAGCATGCCAGGCAGCGTTTACCCACTTTGCACTGCAAGATGCAAATGTAAAGGGGCAAAAGGCGAAGTACAAGTATGTATACCACGTTTTGCCCTTCACATTTGCACTGCGTTTACTTTTCATTGTGAGCACCGCTTGCCAACACTCCTGGAAATGCTTGCATGTCAGGGAGGGTTTAATTTCAACTGGTAACACTGCTTCCCAATGAGTAAACACTGCATGCTATCTACACATGGTCGGCAGCATTTACAAAGGACTCCTAAGGAGTCTGCTGACATGTTGATGTTGCAAAAAGCAAGCATACTCCATAGGGATTCACCAAATTTGTGCCGGCATGACATTATATGGTGGCACAAATTCTGGAGTATTTGTATGGTGGATGGGACGGGAGCAGTGGATACACAAGTTGCATTCTGCCCGTCCTCTCTGTCGTACAAATCTATGAAAATGTACGTTACAAGCTCGATAAAAAAATTACAAGAAAAAGCAACTGTGAAGACCGGAGGAGAGGTGTGTACTTCTGCTCTCTATATGGTAGAGGAGAGGCACAGAGGACCCCAGCCAAGATTCTCTATAAGGTAGCAATGGATGAGCAATCAAGGCCTAGCTACTCAGGAGGTGATGCAGGCTGGTTCTTAAGTACAGTGTAGTCCCCAAACACCCACAAAGGAATGTCCACACACTGTATTAGTTAAAACACAGTCTTTATATAATTAATATTCAAGGTTATTTACAATATCACAATAACTCACTTTGTACTCGGTTATCTATAATGGCAAATATACAGTTCTACATGCTACCACAATTACTATTAGATCTCTTTAAAGTGCATCAACTGTACGGTTAAATGTCACACAAATCAATTCATAAAGGAAACCAACAATAGATATAAGAGGAAAGCAGTTGGTTAGAACAATTGGCAGAATAGTGGCCCGATACCTAGACACAGGTCTGTGTGGAGATCCCCCCACCTGGGCAACCTGTGGAATAAAGATATATCACAAGCCCAGTCCATATATTGTTCACAAGAGATTTTCCAATAGTTCTGCAACCTCAAAGTACATGGCATTGTAGCGTTCCTCATCGGGGAATCAACATCCCTTTAAGGCAGGAGTCACGGGTCGTCAAACGTCCGACGGAGAACAGGGTGAACTACGGCGGTGAAGTAGCAGCTTAGTTCCAAGCGGTGCTCGTCGACGGGGAAGCATTAGCATCCTACAAGGAAGAGGCGTCGGGGCACCTCGGTGTCGATAGTTCTGGACAGCAAAGAGTTTGAAGAACTGTGGCCACGCAAGGGCATCGAGTCGTCCGCGTCTCCGTGGTCTTTGGGTGGCGGGAAACCCACCAGTGGATCCTCCTTGGCACGTCGATGGCCTGGCCTTCTCCGGTGGGATAAGGCGGGCGGCGGTGCAGGCGAGAGCGTCCTTGGATCAAATGAAGTTCTTAAGCAACAGGAGGGCGGCAGCTCCGGTCGGCGACGGCGGTCATCGACCGTGGTGGACAACAGTCCGGGTGCTTCTCTTTGGGATTCCGCGGCAGTCTCCGTCTCCGGTCGGCAGCCTGTCGTAGGTCTGTCTACCAGGGAGCTTTGGCAAAGATCAGCTGGTGCAAGATGGTCCCTCGTAGCTCGGGAAGAGGGCGCCTTAACAGGTCCTCTCTGGGTCAGTCCTTGTAGACACAGCAGCTTTCAGATTGACAAAGTAGAGCAACAGCAATTCTTATCTTCCAGCAGGGCTTCAAGGTCAAGCTTCGGTTTTACTCCAATTACTCTTTCTAGTGGATTTCAGCTTCTGAACACGATTCTTAGCAGTGAGAGGTCCCCAGATATACTGTCGATCTCCCATTCATTCCGCTGGGTCATACTCAAGCATCCAATCACTGCGAAGGGCATTCATGCAGACAGGTAGCAAATCAGGTGCATAGTGCATTCAGTCCATTCATTTCTCTCCAGACACTCACAACAAGTTATGTGTATTGGGATAAGTACCCAGCCATTCAACACTCCACACTGCATTCATACCAGTTTCAGGCAGGGCTGTCTCAGTCATTGTGTCAAACACCAGATACTAGACATCCACAACACAGAATGTGTATTCGTCACACACTCCATTCACCCAGGTCCCACCCACATGGCGTACCCACAACATACAGTCATTGCGAAGGCTCCAGCCAGTCTGGTCGGCACTTCCCCACACTACCATGTATGGAACTTCCACCCAACAGCCAGTCAGGGGGAAGGGACAGAGTCAGGGCTCCCCGGGACTTCGGGGAGATCAAGGTAACAGGCGATGGAAGGCAAGAGGCTACAGGGGCCATCTTGTCTCCATCAGAAATCTACCAATTCCCATGACAGGGCCTGGGCATCCCAAAATGGGGGATGCTCAGGGCACCAGTCAAGTCAGCACGGAGCTGCCACCAGCCCATACCCTGCTCTGTGGGTCACACACAGGTGTCTAAAAACATACACTTGGGACAAAAGGTATTACCCTCACCCATGGGTGCCATAAGGGTATCCCATGGGTCTGTTCACCAAAACCAAAGGAGACAGCTGCACCGCCAGGAGTCCCACATGAACTCCTGCGTGGAAAACACGGCAGAACACACGATAAAAGGCAGTAAAGGACAAGGATACGGAGGCCCTGTCCCTCTGAATTATTTCCAGCATCACAGCAAATTCCTACACAAGATTAAAAACAACGTGTTATTGGAATGCTGAAAAAGAAACCATTTTAGAAAAGCGATTCTTACTCCATTTTAACCCTCAGAAACAGCTTGCAGTGAAACCTTTTTGGTATTATATTTTGATTCAAAAGCAAATATCCTGATTTGCCTACCACATTATTTCCCCACAGTCATTTAGCTATCTGTGTATTTTTATTAAGACACTGTAAGGGACATTGTGGGTGTCATGTCAAATGGGACCATGAAAACAAAGTGCCAGGTGTTTACATCTCCATTTTCCATTCTAGCAAATTTTAAAGCACTGACAAAGTAGAATGGTGGCATGGAGAGACAATAAGATCCCCGCAGGGGTGATCAGCTCTGTCTTATAAATGCACTTTTTCTACGCATGCGTTAGATTTTTATGCAGGTGTAAACAAAAGGATTCATTTGAAATTTGCCTCCATTTAGTTAGCCTTATTTCAAATTGTACGGCATGTTGAATGGAGACAGAGAAATTAAGCCATAATGTTTTTCCTCCTTCATTTATTGCACTGCCCCGTTTTGGAACAGGGACGAAGTGGAGGATCTGCAAGGGTGAGAGATAAGATCTCAACTGTGGTAAGTCCCCTGTTTCGTTAGTATGTCTCCTTGTTTACCTGAAGGAGATTTGTATGAACGACAATAACAAATCATTTCCATTAGATATAACAGGAATATTCCATAGCATTGCATAAATAAACGCTGCCTGCAAAGTGTATTTGCAGGTGTAATTTGCTTTTTCATGAGATGAACAGGGCAATGAACTGTAAAAGCAATTTAGTCTCACTTTTACACTTTCCTTCTACCCTCCTTCTTGTGAATGTGTAAAATTGCATGCAGAAGGGGACAACAGCACATAAGAGCTAATGTTGGTTTTGCCCTGCATGCAAATTGGATTTTACAGGCATTCATTAATAAATGATGCAATCAAAGAATAATTTGCAGTAGTATTTCTTTTTTTTTTCCCAAGACAGACTGGAAAACTAAAAAATAAAGGCATTTTCCACTTGCTTTACTCTTCAATTTTTCACTCCACCTTTTAAATGTTTAAATTTGCATGCAACAAACCCAATAGTACTTAAGTGCTAACTTAAGCAGCTTCCTGTGGTCAATAGACATTTAATATACAGTGGGGCCTCATTACGAGCTTGCAGGTCTGGATACAACGGTACCGGTAAGCTTGCTGGTACCGTTGTATCCGGACCGGCCAACTCTGAGTTGTGCTTGCGGGTGCCTTTCATTCCGCCAGGTCTGACCTGGTAGAATGAAAGGCATCCGCGAGCACAGCATGTCTGTAGCACCGGCACCGTTCTAAACGGTGCCGGTGCTACAGGCATCCCCATTCCCATTGAACACTACAGGGCTCAAATGGAAATGGGGATCACCCAATTCCGGCACCCGTGAAAGAGGAATTACCGGGTCCAGCAGGGCCAGAATAACATATTCGCGGGTGACAGATTTTTTTAAGTGTGGAGGTAGCCTGCCTGTATCACAGGCATGGCTACATCCAAACTTGTAATGTGGTCCAAAGATCCATTAGTGGCCCCCTGCTGGCAGATAACATTAACTATACAATGATCCCCTGAAATCAGGCACGACATTTCACCAAAATGGCAAGGGTAGCGGAAGTGACATCACACAGACGTTGATATTGGATGACATCACAGGAAGGGATGTCATTTGGCCCTGCCACCAAAGTGACATCAGGGAAAGTGATGACACACAACCTTTCAACCCTTGACAAAACAAGAAGTGGCATCACATATGATTTTTCCTCAGTACATTAAGAAACATATGGTTACGATATCACTGTAATATGATATACATGTCATACAAGAATGGATCACCATATGTAGATTTAATATCAGCGTGTAAAGGTCCATATTAACAAATTACTGTGAATATAAACAGATGCCCAACACAACAAGCTGGACTATTGTACATCACTCTGTCTAAACTGTAGACACAGAGAGCAACTCGAAGAGGCCTAAAGCCCATAGCACAGATATCCAGTGACTGGCAGGTGTCTGGCCACAGACTTGAAAAAGCAACTGACCAACACAAGTACAACCAGAAGAAAATCAGAGGCTGTACCACTTCATGGTTTTACACTTGGGCAATACGTGCAGGGATTTTTTTGTCAATAGTGCACTTTGAACCATTGCACAGCAACTTCCTCATGCTAGTCACCCAGAGCCTGAATATATCCCAAACATTTCCACCACGGGGACCCCACCATCCACTGCAAGCCGCTAAGGGCCCTCTGTCAACAGCTTCAAATGCTTGGCACCCACTCCTGCCCTCATACACCTTAGACCTTCAATGCCTTGCTCAAACACCTTCATGTTTACACAGTGCCACCCTCCAGCAACTTAACTCTCCAGCATTCTCAAACACCATTGGTTTGGGGTTGAAAGACCTAATCAGAAATGTATTTTTTCGAAATATCTTAGTTCTTTTCTTCCTTGAACATTACTGACTTGCCCAAACCCCAACCCACACCCTCAATGACACCCCCAACACAGCACCACCCACCCCCCTACTTACCTTACATTCCGTCTCTCTGTGTCCCTGCAACACCTGTTCCCTTTCACTTCTGTGATCAGGAACCGGCGTTGCAGGGTCTTTTCCTTTTTTGTTTCCGGACACACCCACAACCCCCCGCTTACAATACAGTGAGCAAGGGTGCAGGGGACACCCCTACAGCCTTGCAGCCTTTTTATTTTTAGGATTGCTGCGGGGGACAGCCCTGCAGCCCCCTCTCACAATATAGTGAGCAAGTGTGCCAGGGAAACCCCCGCAGTCCCAGCACCGAATGCGTGATTTGGTCTAACTTTTCGGCTGTCAGATTTTTCCAACGGATGCAATTCAGCCAAATCACACATTTGGTATTTTTTATTTGCTCATTTTTGCCAAAACCACACAATCAACCTCAAGCAAACTAGAAACTTGAGTCTGCAGTACCCTCCTTCAATACCCCCAACATTGTAATTCTAAATTACCCTCCTCAAACATCTTAAAGCTGCATTCAATTGATTTCAAGTCTCTTGCAACACATTATGTCTCACACCCTCTCTTCCAAAATATGCAATTCACTAGTAAAGCATCTTCTTGAGTATCCAGTACCAGCCTCATAACATTGAGCATCAAGCACACACCTCAAACCCAGAGCTTTGCCAATGGTTATGAATGATGTGAAACCTTCCAGCCGTCACATGTTCTGTTTTGCTTATTTGGTAAGTAACCCACCGTTTTCTTTGTTAGATGGGAGATAGAGATAGACGTGCTAAGGGTCACATAAATTGCACGTTTTTTGAACAATTGTAAAATGTAAATGGCAGCAGCAGCTCCATGACATCACCACTACAAAAGTCCAATTTTATTATTTTCCTTGGTCATTTATATGTGACTTAGAGCCAACCTCCCCCAGCTACTAAGCACTAGAACAGGAACTGAACCCATGTTGCAATGGATCTTTTTGTTCCCAAAACAAGTGTGTTGCCTCTGAGCTATCCATGCAAAAATATATATTTATTTTGCTTGATGATGCAACAGATGGTTTACTTCAAAGGTGGAGGGCAACTTCATGTACATTACTTATCTCTCTTTGAGTCTATCTACAGTGTTCCTGTGATGCATGTCTGGCAGATCTGGGTCAGGTCACACAGTGCCCAGGCAGAATTTGTGGCAGAAGCCACTGAGGCACACCCCTCTCACCACAGGTCCAGTGGCTCACTGGATGTGAAAAGCAAACGAGAAACACAGTTTTAATGCTCTGCTCTCACTCATTACACAAGCTGCTGTTACCCATTCCCAGCTAGCTAGCCCCCATGCCGTTCCCATTGCCACAATACTGGGTATGAGCTGAAGAGACAGCCCCTCCTCTGACCCCAACAATTCAGGCATTCTTTATTAATGGACTGTCAATCTGTTAGTGATGGTTACTTCATGGTTTTTCCTGCAAACCTGTTATTTCTCCAGCTAACTAGATTTAGATTCCAGGTGAAAAAAGGCAGTGGCACATTTAACTGCATTTACAACCACCTTGTTCAGGTGCAACATAGACATCTGCTCCTGGCACTGCCTCTTTGTCCAGTGGGCCAGGGGTCACAAGGGCCGGTCTAGGGGTAGCAGAGAGAGAGAGAAAAGGATAGCAACTGCTATTCCTGGCAACCCCCAAATGACGTCCTTGCCTGTAAGTCAGACCTGAAGCATTTGGATGTCATTTGCACGTGTTTCAGATTGGCATAGCCTATCAGGCTAACAAACACACATTTCATTGACTCTATTTTTTGTGTGGTTGTTTAAATAATTTTTCTACATAGCAGAGAGCCCGATATACACTCCTGAATATGAGTCTATTTCACGTGCAAGCAGTGGTGATTTAATGCTGCAGAAAACGTCTTCCTGCTCAGCATTATCTAAAAGTAGGCCTATAACAAGCAATGCTCTTGTATTGTGTGCATGGTAAAGCATAGCGTGCAGCATTATCTAAAAGTAGGCCTATAACAAGCAATGCTCTTGCATTGTGTGCATGGTAAAGCACAGCGTGCAGCATTATCTAAAAGTAGGCCTATAACAAGCAATGCTCTTGTATTGTGTGCATGGTAAAGCACAGCGTGCAGCATTATCTAAAAGTCGGCCTATAACAAGCAATGCTCTTGTATTGTGTGCATGGTAAACCACAGCGTGCAGCATTATCTAAAAGTAGGCCTATAACAAGCAATGCTCTTGTATTGTGTGCATGGTAAAGCACAGCGTGCAGCATTATCTAAAAGTAGGCCTATAACAAGCAATGCTCTTGTATTGTGTGCATGGTAAAGCACAGCGTGCAGCATTATCTAAAAGTAGGCCTATAACAAGCAACGCTCTTGCATTGTGTGCATGGTAAAGCACAGCGTGCAGCATTATCTAAAAGTAGGCCTATAACAAGCAATGCTCTTGTATTGTGTGCATGGTAAAGCACAGCGTGCAGCATTATCTAAAAGTAGGCCTATAACAAGCAATGCTCTTGCATTGTGTGCATGGTAAAGCACAGCGTGCAGCATTATCTAAAAGTAGGCCTATAACAAGCAATGCTCTTGTATTGTGTGCATGGTAAAGCACAGCGTGCAGCACGCTATCAGGGTGACATTGGGCTGATGATTTCAATGCAATGATGTATTCCGCCTTCAAGGGGAAGTGACAGTCCTATCACTTTGTGGCAATTTGGAAAATGATAAAAGACAATAATCATATTTGCTCAATATTAGGAGTTGAACACAAGATGTGCTGTGTACTGATATCGCGATGTGCTGCTTTGATGTTCTTTTCCATTGACTTTGTCATGACCATTGATCACCTCGACACTAGAATCATCAAAAGAGGAGAAAATCATTCAGCATGAATACACTCACAATGCCTGATCACCCTATATTTTCACAGGTTAGAGTCATTAGACTTTCCTTATAAGTAAAAATCAGTGTGATAACTTCAGGTGTTAGATCATGTTAAAACCATAATATAAGGTATAGCTTCAGTTGATGAAACATGTAGCTGGAAAATAAAGAACATAAGCAACAATGAGTATAAAACAAATCCTTTGAAAATGAAAAGTACACATTGTTTTTTTTTTTAACCTTACCCTGTCAATTTCATTAAGCGAAAAAAGTGGGAAAATGGTTACGACTATGCTGCAGAGAATCGAATTTGACGAACTGTAAAGAACCCACGTTTTTAGGTGATTCCTATAACCAACATCGACTGAGGTCAGTGGGAGAAAGCATTAAAAAAAGGGTATTGAGAGGTAGAACATCCCTGGGCGTTGTAATAAACAGAGAAAAGTTCAGAGAATGCCCTTCCTGGATCTATTATCAATAACAAAGTGTGACACATACAAAGCACGCAAGGGAGGTTTCATCTGAAGCTTTGGCAGCACAAAGAAAAATATTTTTAGTTAGTATCAACGGGATAAACACGTGTGTATTTGATAGTGGGGTGAGATAAGCATCCAAAACAGACATCTATTTGTACTGTGTAGTTTGAGAGAAGACTAGGCCATTTCTGCTAAGACACCACACAAGCCACACTGCCACCTGGCAGACATCCCATGGTCGTCCACCCCCAATTGCAGGGCCATTGAACAATTCATTGTGGGTATACACATTAGCTTAAAAAGCATGTATTTACTGGGGTAAAATGAATGTTTTTTAAATAATTTTGTCTATCCTCAATGAATTTCTCAAAGGCTCTGAACTTGAGGTGAACATCTACGCATGGCTAATGGGTGGGGTGGTGCATGTGGTCATGTTAGCTGAACCGGTCGATTCTGCTCTCACATTTCACATTGAGGATTTATTTCATGCATATTTCAAATCCCCCATGAAAATATAACCAATCTTTCTCTTTCTGTGTTTGGTATAACACCATATATTACAGAACATATCCACTGTCCGCTTTTTCTCAACTGTATACATATTAAAGTCATGTTTGGTTCGCACACACTCTAACCAGTGACTTGCAGGCTGGCCACACATTTTGGTAGCATCTAATTTATTTTTTTTAAAACCTTTATTTTTGGTCTTTCGACACAACAAACAACTACTCACCCACATTAGGGTGGCTTTAACTTTACGCCTTCAACCAGTGCCCCGTCCTCCCCGCCTCCCTCTGCGACTCCCCCCTCCGCCCCGCTGCATCCCCATATCGTCCCGCTCTTGCGTCAATTCGCCCCTCTGGTGAACCAGTGGAAGATCTCAAGAGTCTGAGTTAAAACTGTATCAGGGTGTGTTCCCAGTGACCAACGTATCCACTGAGGAGGTGGCGTCGGCCTCCCTTATTAGATAGGATATTAGCGGGCCCCATATGTCGGGCGGGCGAGCGTGAAGTGGTAAGCATTTTATGAAATCAGTTTCTGTGTCCTGGCAATAAAGCACATCTTTCCGCCATGCAGTGTACGATGGTGGCGGGCCACGGCCCCACGCCATGGCGACTCTTCTGCGAGCTAGTGTTAGTAGGAGTCCGGTCAGCTTCCTTGACGGCACGGACAGCAGCCTCGTCATCCCCAACAACGCTGCTGTGCATCGGGGTTGTATCGTTTCACCGACAATTGCGGATGTCGTGTCCAACACACGGTTCCAGAATGGGGCTACCTCCGGGCATTCCCATGCGAGGTGCACAAAGTTCGCTGATAGAGTCCCGCATCTTCTGCACTCTGCCTGGGCTTCGGGATGGTGCTTGTTAGCTTTTTCCGGCGTATAGTAGGTTTGGTGGAGGAAATGAAAATGAATAAGCTTGAGCCGGGTGTTAAGTGAAATTTTCTGAGTTTGCTTCAGAATGTGACTCCAGTCGGCCTCCGATATACTTGTGGATAGTGCCCGTTCCCATCTCGTTTTCGCTCTTGCATTCACGTTGGGTGATCCGGTGGTCAGCGCTTTGTAGATTAGCGACACCAGCCTGCCCTCTCCCTGAGCTTGAATGACATCATGTAGTAGTTGCCAAGTCGGTGGTTGCCTCGGGAAACCAGGCAGGTGGGCCTGCAGAGTGTATCGGGTCCGGAAGTAGAGGAACACGTCTAGGGCCGAATTACCCCCTTTCTGTTTGGCCTGTTCAGGGGTCAGAAAGCCCTCCTCTGTGAATAGGTCTCCGAGGGATCGTATCTGCAGTTTGTCGACCCACTGGTGAAACACACTCTCCGATGTCAAGGGGATTCCAGGAATATACTTGACTGGCAAGAGGGGGGAGTATCTTGTCTGTATCCCCAGTTTGTTAGCCAGCGACTTCCAAACCTTGTATGTTGTAAGCATTACGTTCATTGTGCGATTGGGGACGGGAAGCCGACCAAACACCACAGCGGTCAAGAAGTTGGGCGTTGCCAAGGCCCTCTCGACCTGTACATGGGGGCGAATCATTTGCTTTGCGTACCAGTGGCTAAGGTACTGAGCTTGGGCTGCCCAGAAGTATTTTTCCATGTCTGGTAGAGCCAGACCACCGCTAGACACGGGGAGTGTCAGCGTTGTGTATGCCACTCTGGCCGGCTTCCCAGCCCACAGTAGATCCAGAACCAGGGTTTTCAGCTTTTTCAGGAAGGATTGTGGCAGTAACAGCGGGATATTGTTGAAGAGATACAGCAGTTTTGGCAGCATTACCATTTTGACTAGAGAGGTCCTGCCCCAAAGTGTCAGTGGGAGTGTCTTCCAGCGTGCGATCTTGTCTTGGAGAGACCTTAACACCTCTTCATAGTTGTCTCGGAATACCTCCAGTGGGTCCAGTGACAGTTGGATGCCAAGATATCGTACCCTCGAGGATTTCCACTCAAGTCCGAAGTCGTCGGCAAATTGCCTCGTGTCCCTGGTCAGTGGGAAGACGACTGATTTTGAGTGATTGATTTTCAGTCCGGAGGAAGCCCCGAATTTGATGACTTCCCTCATGACCGGGTTCAAGTTGGCCTCAGGATCTCTTATAAATAGTGCAACGTCGTCGGCATATAGGGATACAATAAGTTTGTGTGGGCCGATAGTGAGCCCCATTTGTTGGCGAAGTTCCCGCAGGTTGGAAGCTAGTGGCTCCATTACCAGAGCGAAGATTAGCGCCGACAGGGGGCATCCTTGCCTCGTGCCGCGCTGTAGGTTTATTGCTGCTGATTTTGCTTTGCCCACTATGATGGTGGCCTGTGGGTTGGTGTACAGGAGAGAAACCAGTTTGATAAAGCGGGCTCCCAGCCCCATTCTGGTGAGGACCATGAACATGAACGGCCACTCCACGGAGTCAAATGCTTTTTCTGCATCAAGTAGGACCGCTATTGCCTGGTCCGTGGGGTCTAGTGCCTCTATGATTCCAAACATTCTCCGGATGCCGAAGGTCGTATTGCGGCCGGGTATGAAACCAGCTTGGTCAGCTAGTACTAGGGCGGGCATCAGGGGCATCAGTCTATTCGCCAGAATCTTAGCAAGGATTTTATTGTCCAGATTGAGCAGGGAAATCGGGCGATAAGATGCACAATTGTCTGGGGGCTTTCCTGATTTGTGCAAAAGGACGACGTTGGCCACACGGGAAGATGGAGGTAGGGTTCCAAGCTCAAGCGCTTCCTCATACACTGCTGCCAGCAGTGGAGCCAGGGGTTCTGCAAAGGCCTTATAGAATTCTCCCGTTAGACCATCCGGGCCTGGAGCTTTGGAGGGCGGTAGTGCCTTTATGGTTTCTTTGATCTCTTCTTGTGAGATTAGCTCGTTCAGAGGTTCCCGTAGGTGATGTTCGACCCAGTAGAGCTCAGTGCCTTCCAGGTATTCCAGGGGGAGGTGCGAGTCTTTTGGCAGCTTGGCACTGTAAAGGTCTTGGTAGAATGTGCCGAATTCCTCCGCTATCTCTTCGTCAGTGTGGACCACTACCCCCTGGCTGGTTCTGATCTCTTCGATTTGGGACTGATTGTTGTCAGCTTTGATTAGATTTGCCAGTAAGGCACCTGGTTTCTGGCCCTCGCCATATTGGCGGATTTGGTTGGGGCGTTGGAGAAATTTCGCCTCGCGCTCCGCCGTGTCGTTGAATTTCTGCAATTCTGTCCTCAATGTCGCTGCAGCTACAGGGTCATCGTTGTTCACGTTCTGGGTTTCGAGCTGTTTTAGTTTTTTTTCACAGCTTGCGAGCTCGCCCCTGATGAGTTTGAGAATGCCGTTTTCTTTGGCGAGGCAGACACCTCTGATAAAACATTTAAAGGATTCCCAAATCATGCTTGGTGAAGGGACTGAGCCCAGGTTAGCTTGTAGAAACACGTCTATCTCTTCTCTTAGTTCTGAGGCAAAAACCTCGTCCTGTAGTGATCCCTGCTTGAAGCGCCAGCGTTGTAGCGGCGGGGTGGGGCTGGCTGGCTGAAGCTTGAGGAAGATTGGTGAGTGGTCTGAGAGTGTTCTCGGGTGGATGAGGCACTGGCCACATATCAGAGTGCTGTTGGTTGAGGTGAAAAAATAGTCGATTCGGGAGCTTGTGTTATGGACTGTAGAGTGAAAGGTGTATTCACGCCCTTCGCCATTGGAGATTCGCCATGTGTCGTGTAGGTCAAATGCCTTGCAGATTTCCATTATTTGATTAGCAGCTTTCGAAGTTGGTTGATGTGTAGCTGATGATCTGTCCCTCGCAGGGTCCATAACTGTGTTCATGTCTCCGCCCCACACGACCGTGGTGGGGCCAAGCGCGGAGAGCTGTGTCATCACCCAGCTGAAGTTGTTATGGCCATCCACATTCGGGGCATATGAGTTGACAAAGGTCACTTTCTGACCGGCGATGATGCCATTCACCAGAAGTGCTCTGCCTTCCTCGTCTTTTGCAGTGTGTAGTAGCCGGAAGCTGAGCCGCCTGTGTATGAGGATTGCAACGCCCCTCGAGTATGTGGAGTAAGACGAGAAGTATCTGTGACAGCCCCAGCTTTTGGCCCACTGGCAGCCACTCGTCGGTGTGAAATGTGTCTCTTGAATCATTGCCACGTCTACCTCATGTCGTCTGAGATAGTGTAGGATTTTCCTAGATTTAGCTGGGATGTTACCCCCTCTGATGTTCCATGTTAGGACGTTGAACGGGGCGGCTTTGCATTTATTTCAGGTCCCATGTCCAGGTCAACGGGTAGCTGCGTTCTGGTTGAGCGAGAGCCGCTGACCGGGTCCGTGTGTAGCGGCTGGGGGTCACAGTGCAACGGAGAGGACGGCGTCTGGTAGGGGGCAGGCAGTGTGCGGGACGAACAGGAATTGACGGCGCTGGATTTCTCTATCAACTTTGTAATACTCGAACTTCGGGCAATCCCCAACTGGCCCATAACGTAGTTCTCCCAAGGGTGGGCAACCACGAACATGCTCACCGGGAGGTTCCAACTTACCCCACCCAGAACAAACTCGGCCTTAGGAGTCGCCATGCCGGTACGCGGGAATCACTCCTCGGCAGGCAGACCCCACTCAGGCTAACAATAACTTAACGGTAGCTGCGCTGGGGGTGCCTGGGGCCTCCCAAGTGTCCCAGCCCCGTCTTATGCCGCTGTATTTGATCCGGCCCACTCAGTTCAGCTGTGTCGGGTCTTGTGCTCCACTGCATCCACCCTTTTAAGGAGGGTTCCTGGGGATTCTATCCCTTTGCGGTCTGGGGCGAGCTTGATTCTGATCAGGGAGTCCCAGGCGGTCGAGGAACTGAATTGCCTCCTCTGGGGTTTGGAAAAAGTGGACCTTTCCCTCGTGCTGGACTCTTAAGCGTGCTGGGTAGAGCATAGAATATGGCAGTTGGCTGTTGCGGAGCCTCTGTTTAACGCTTGTAAATGTTCTCCTTTGTGTTTGGACTGCCGGGGAGAAATCGGGGTAGAAATGGATTTTGTCTCCATCATGACTCAGATCGCCTTTCTCCCTGGCGAGCCGGAGAATGGAGTCACGGTCTCTGTAGTTCAACAGCTTCGCTATTATGGGTCTCGGAGGGGCCCCTGGTGCTGGTCTTGTTGCAGGAATCCTGTGGGCTCTCTCGATTATGAATAAGCGAGAAAGGGCCTCGCGGCCGAACAACGTAATGCATAAGGTTTCCACGAAGTCTTCCATTTTCCCCTGTATTTGATGTTCTCTCACCCCGACTATCCGAAGGTTATTCCTCCTCGACCGACCTTCGAGGTCCTCGCACTTGGCGGCTGTTAGTTTCATTTGTGATTCCAGCTGTAGTACTCTGTTTGTAAGGGTTTCCGAGCTGTCGTCGAGATTTGACACCCTCTGCTCCACCTCGGTTAGGCGTTCGGCCTGGGAGTCCATGCGGTGTTGCATCAGATCGACTTTGGACGCGAGGCCGTCCATTTTGTTACTCAGGCTGCCGATCCCTGCTTTTAGGTCGAGGAGGATTTCTTTAATTTCAAGGGGTTTTCTGTCGTTCCCTCCTGGTGGGGGCATTCCGACGGTGCCGCCTGCTCCTCGGGTTGGTGGGGGGCTCTGGGGGTCAGACCGCTCTCAAAGTTTAGCTTCCTCTGCGATTTGTCGCTTTTCCCCATCTTGGCTGCCGGTGGTGGGGTCGAGACAGCCGCCGGGTGGAATTCCGTGGGAGGCTGATATAGGATGTTCGCTGTGAGCCGGGGGGTTGGCTGTTTAGATGCTGCGCTGGCCCTTGACGAGAGATGTTTACAGTGGTTATCTGCCGGCTCCTCTTGGTTCCGGGGGCTCGAAGTATAGGGCAGTGTGATGGTTTGCGACAGAGGGGTTCAGGTCGTCCGTGAGTTGGGAGGTGCCGCTTGGTCGGCACGGCGGTCACCCGGACCCAGAGGCGGAAGAAGGGGGGGGGACAACGCTGTTACCCCACCGCTCCTTACCCGCCAGGGCCCCGGGCCGACCCCTCTGGTCGACGCCGCCTGGTCTCCGCCCGGTGGGTGTGGGCAGTTCTTATTGTGCGGCTGGGTGCCGGATCTGCAGGAGCCTGTCTCACGTCGACTCTTCCGCTCCGGCGATGGCTTCTGGCGGGGGGGTGTAGGCGAACAGGGACTCTCGCCGGTTCTCTCTGGCCGTTGTTGACTTCTTGCCAGGATATTGGCCCCCCCGTCTCGTGGGCGGCCCGGGGGGGGGGTGCGTCAGAGTCTGCAGTGGGGAGGCTCAGCCTGTGGAGCACGGGGCCTAGTGGTCGACCCCGCGAGTCACGGCAGCCGGGCCTCTCGGGCCGCGTCTCGGGTTGAGAGCTCCGATTTCGCTCGAAACTTCGAGGTGGCGCCGCCGGGGACTTCAGGAGTTCATGTACCGGGAAACAGGGGGGCAGTGGCGCTCGGATACGTAGGATTAGGCAGGATTGATGCGGGGCTGCGAGGGAGCTCTGACCTAAGCGGCCATCTTGGATGGCCCTCTAGCGCCCTCTGGTAGCATCTAATTTATGCTTATTTCGACTGAATATATGACCTGATGATTACAAGCACACAACAATCCACCAGCATATCTAAGAATTGACATAATTTCCTGAGATTGTCACTTGTGCCTCAGAGCACTGAGCAAGGTTTCCTCAGGTCTCTCTACCCATTTGCAGTCAGTGTTAAGTATTTTCCCCAGCTGTTCAGGTAGTCAAACAAGGATGACTGTGTTTAGCGTCTTACCTGGAGGGGAGGGAAGAATGGCATATTATGTGAACAATGTTGCTGCCTACTCCTTGTATCCTGTGATGTTATGCTATATTGCTAAGTGTTAAAAATCCTCCTCAGCGATTTGCATGGATTCGTATCTCCCTAGCCAATCTGGAAAAAAAGAGGAGCGTAAGTTTGATTAGAGCTGATGGGGTATGAATGGAAACGTTGATGTTGTGTTGAGGCATGAGGTTCAAAAGTACCCAAATACTGTGAGGGTCTTTGTTTCTACGTGGTTCTACGTTTTCTAGTGGTTAGAGCTATCTAAATTGTTTGAGAAGTGTCAGATCTAATAATTGATGTCTGTTGGAAAAAGAGGTTCATTTTTCATGTGTGGATAGATTAGTTGATCTTCATATTGCCTGTTGGCACATGTGAGCAGAACAGTCACGAGGGGTGTTGGGTGGGAGCATCCATCAGGTGTGGCCATGTCAATGTTGTGGTATGGCTATACATCAATAGGCAGTTTCTTGAGGGGGAGCCCTGGGGAACTATACAGTGGGCTGGTATCCCTGGAAATGGAGAGCATGCAGTGCCTGATCCTGAATCAGAGTGGAGAAAGACAAGGCAAGATATATGGCATCAGGCATCAATGGGCACCATGTAAACATTGTGCTGTTTCCACAGTAGAAGCACCTAGGAGAAACATGAATTACAGCGTGAGAGCTGCAAACTTATCACTTTGAGGTAGAAGTATAGTGGGACACCTATGAGCAAAAACACAGTGACACAACGTCAATCAGTATCAGTAGGGGTTGTCTGGAGGAACAGTGGAACATCTCGGAGCAATGATGCAGTGCAACACCTGGGACAGAAATGCATTGGGACACCTCAACAAAATCACATCACTGTAAAACTGTTCCAAGATTGGCAAATCTGTCATGCTTATTTGGGACAGCATTTGGATATCAACTTAGCAAATAGGAAACCAAATCTTAAATTGTTAAAGTGCAGCGCTACAGTTTGATTTTAGAAGGCATGATTTATCTAGGAGTGGACTTATTTTTGGGTCCCAAATGTATTGTTCCTATCAACTGTGGCAAGATCTATGCAGAAAGCACTAGGAAAGTTAATCAAGGGAAATCTGAAACTGTTGCCATTTTGGCAAGTGCCAGTTTAGTTAAGGTAAGTATTATCCAAAATGAGCATGCATCATTCATGCCCTCCGAATGTATCCCGATAGTACTTAGTTGAAGAGGATGAGTTACTACATTTCAGGGTACAATTGAATTGGAAAGAGACCATGACACAACGTTTGAAAGCTGAATAAAAGCTGGATCTTGGCTTCTAGGAATATAACAGGATTCTCAGGTCGATGGTGTAAAGTGCCTCTTTTTCATTACCATTATTTTTGAAATTATAGAAGGTCTTGATATAAGGACACACAATGTAGGCATCTAAAGGAATACAACAACTTTGCTTTAAGGTAGTGGGTTTCGATTTGTGCTGCTAGCAGACCCTAAGGTGAGATTGGAGACCCCATATTTTAATGCTTATACCTGCATATAGTTACATGTAGGACTACCTCACGTATTTGCGCAAGTCAGGCACATGGTTAAATCCGTTCTCAAGAATCTAGGACATTTTTACAAGGGGGGGTCATTATTTTGAGCAGCTGAGGGATGAGTTTAGTTGTTTCTTCAATCTTTAAATGTATCTAAACCAGAGATTATATGAGTCACTTAAGGCCGAAATTCATTTTTACTAAACCCTTGATAAAACTATAAAAAGAAAATGCACTATGCCAGAATACTATGCTTTTTTGGAATGGGCAATGGAAGGAGCCCTGTGAACTTCAAAATACTGGAATGAGATCTTTCTAGTGAAACGTGGGGGGAGTTGGGATAGACAATGGCCCTCATGACAAGCTTGGAGATAAAAAATAGAAATTACCGGCATGAAATAAAACCGTGTCTGTGTAGGAAAGAGTCTGCTAACAGTGGCCTATTACGAGTTTGCGTGCAGGAGCTTAACGGCATGCCGGTAACGACATGATGGGCATGCCACAAAAGCCCCCAAAAAGCCCTTTAGCAGCATCATGGAAAGCGCTGACAGCACTACCACCACCATCCACCCCTAAACAATGGGTCCGGCACCAATGGATACGGCATTAGCGGGCCCCGCTATTAGCGGTGTCCGCTAATAAGCGGAACCAGAAGTAGCGTCATTGTGCGGGAACGGGAAAGGGCACAGCAGCCATCTTGAAAAACACAATCCATTGCCACCCTCACTACACAGGGCTTGGAGACTCATTGTGAGAGCAGAAATATAACATCACCACCAGCCAGGAAGTGCAAAGAGCGCTTTACGGAGGACGAGCTAACAATGCTTGCTGAGACACTGGCAGAAAATGCTGACGTTGTCTTTGCCAACAAACTCAAGCGAGAAGTCCAGATACAAAAAAAAGAGATCTGGCAACTTGTTGCCCAAAAAGTGAGTGCAGTTGGCAACACCCCCTGCAGAGTTAAGGACGTGCGCAAGAGATGGGATGACATGCACCTCAGAGTCTGAAAAATAATGTCGGCCAACAGGATCCAGGGCCTGGCTACTGGTGTTGGCCCTAGCTCCCCTATGAAACTAAGCCGGTGGGAGGAAATCTGCGCCAGCACCATTGGCATCGAGGCAATCGAAGGTGTTGGGGAGAGGGAACGTGGTGCCACATCATCAGCAGATAGAGGTGAGTGCCCTCAGAAAACATTGTAATGCATTTTATGATGATAGTACACCAATTTGACCATGCCATGAGGCAATGCATGGGCCAATACAAACACATGGACACATCCCTGCCTAGATGCCGTCATCAGCACTGACACATCCACATGCATGAAGCATGCCTATGCCATACCTGACACACACCCCACAAACATTGAAACAGCATTATTCACACTGCATGCAGTCCACAACAGAAATGCATGTCACACAGCATACACCACCTCAAACATGTGTGACCCTGACAGATGCCTGCATGCTCCACCCATATAGCAAGCAACCTGATTGTGAAAACTCCAATACCCATTCCCCTCTAATGTTTAGAACAGCAATAATACCAATGTCTGAATGATGCTTATAGAACCATCACTGATGTCGTCCTTCTCTCAGTCCCCCACAGGCTCAGAACCTGACAGGAAGGCCTGGGACTCAGCCGCACAGGCAACAACACCCCGGAAGAGGGCCAGGGGCATGGAGGAAGGCAACAGGCCTTCAACATCGAAAGGGCCAGGCAAACCACGACTTGCACAGAAGGGGAAGGCACCAGAGGTGGCCACATCACTGGTGCGGCTAAGGGCCACTACCACACCTACAGTCCCCACACCATCTGTGTCACCTACACAGGAGACAGTGGCCGATGGGGCCCTCTCAGCTGCGAACAGCTCTGTTGAGGAGATGGCAGCCATGGCAACCAGATGGGCGAAGATGCGCAGAGCCAAGGCCAGGTGTGTGTCCCTGTGGAGGATGACACATCAGACATACCTGCCACACCCAGTCCCCCTGCATCACCCCAGGTCACACCATTGTACTCCACCTATGACAGTACACAGGACCAGTCTGAAGGGGAGCCAGGTCAAGGGAGCATGAGCCCTACAGAGCACACACACACGATTTTGCAGATTTGACACATGCAGCATCCACCTCCACTGGTGTCTGTGATGGGGTGCAGCAAATGGAACATACAGTGCAGTGCCAGGAGGAGCTGACAGCCCTAGTCAGGCAGTTTGTTTACGACGGTGCCCAGGCAAGGCGGGAGGGGCAGGACAACACTGCGTCCCTGAGACAGGCAATTGAGGCCAGTGCCACGTGCATCTGCGAGGAGGTGTCTGCTCTAAGGCATGTCCTATGCAGCATAGCGGATGCCATGGAGGCAGTGCATCCTGCACCGAGACAGGAGCAAGTGGGCACAGCTTCATAATGTAGCTCAACTCAGAAAAGCCCCCTTTGCAGGTCTGCACGCAGCATGCGGCGAGTGGACATGCCACAACCAGGTGCGGGAAGTGGACCGTAGTAGATGGGGCAGCCTGATAAAGGCAATTGACGCAGTAACCAGCTGCATTAGCTAGGACACCATGTGTGGGGAAGTTGTGGGGTGAGGGGGTGGGGTGAGATGGTGTGTGGGGGAGTTGGGGGAGGGGGGAGGAGAGGGTGTGTGGGGGAGTTGTGGGGGAAGGGGGAGAGGGTGCATGGGGGAGTTATGGGGGAGGTGGAGGGAGGAGAGGGTGTGTGGGGGACTTGTGGGGGGAGGAGGAGAGGGTGTATAGGGGAGTTGTGGGGGGAGGTGGAGGGTATGAGCACTTTTAACTTTTGACACTTTAATACACCCCTTGTGTACAAGAAAAAAAAAACTATAGTGGACATTCCTTATTGTGTACGTGTCATTAATTGGTTTACAGCGCATTGTGTCCATGTACTCCCACACCCAGTGCCCTCAGTCCCACTTTCATTGCACCCTCTGCACCCATGTGTCTCAGAAATATTGGTCAATCACAGACTGGCGCACGGCACATCCCTCCTGTGCATCGCCACCGCGATGATGTGCTCCAACATCCACTTCATCTTCTTAATCATCACCTGGTGGTTGCTTTTCAATGGCAGGGGGCAGGGGCACATTCCATCGGATGCACATGTTGGTCAGGGTTACACATGCCATGACGATCTTGGCCACCCTCTCATGGTTGTAGAGGAGTGCGCCACCCGACCGGCTGAGAGAGTGAAAACGTGCCTAAAACAGGCCAAAAGTCTGCTCGATGACCACACTGGTACGGGTGTGGGCACGATTGTAGTCCTCTTCGTGCCTGTTCTGTGGGTTCCGGACAGGGGTGAGGAGCCACCTCTTCAAGGGATAGCCAGTATCACCTGCATGGGTGCAAAATAAGGCATGTGTCAGTCAAATCATGATGAACAGCTGAACTTATCACACTTGCCTGAAGATATTAGTGGTACACATGCACATGTCCCTGGTTGTATGCACACATTTTACCTTGCCACAATGTGTGCTGTGCCATGGTCTTATTTTGTGGATTCAAGATGATACACGGTGTACACTGCCTTGATGTTGGTCATGCACTGTGGACGCATACCACTGTGTTTGGATTAAACGTGATGTGTAGTGTTCAGTATGATTTACTTACTGTCAGCGTTGGCAGTAGTCAGTGCATTAATTCACATTCAGCGCTCATTATTCCCATGTTGACATGCTGCGCTACTGTGGTGGTGGCCCTGTGACAATCAGTGGATTCCCTTGGTGGATTTGATTTGTGCACTCTCATGGATGTTTGTCCTGTGTAGTGATTTGCTGCACACATTTACATTGTGCATACTCACAGCATGTTGCTGGATTATGTTACAGAGGGTGAGGACTGATGATGGGTGGTGGACGTGTTGTGGGATCTGGGGTGGCCGGAAGTTTGGCATGTTGTGCTTGGTGTGCTGCTTCCATCGTTGCTTTGGGGATTGGTTGTCATGTTCAGTTTGGGATGCTTTGGGGTACAGTATTTTTGGATATGGACATTGTGCATTCACAACAACAATGACACCATGGTGCTGTGTGCATCTCTCCCCACATGACACTGCCATGTGCATGTCATTCAACTCATCAAGCAGCCAGGCATGTCATCCTGCGTGTCGCTCCATGTAGCGTGGTAGCATGGAGTTGCACAGGACCATTGATTCATGAGTTGATCCGGGGAATCTGGCACAACAATGTGTGATGATCTCGCTGGAGTCACATACCATCTGTACATTGATGGAGTGGTATAGTTTACGGTTGCGGTACACCACCTCCGTTGCATGCAGGACCACCAGTTCCACATGGGTGCAGTCCAGTGCACCAATACAGTTTGGCGTGCCTGCCAGTGCATGGAAGCCAACTTTCGGGTCAAATATCTCCTGGGCAGTACATGGTAGGGATATGTAGTTCATTGAGTGCTTCAGGAGGACATCCAGCACTTGGTTCAGCATTCGAGAAAATAAGGGTTGTGATATGCCATGCATCTGCCCCACTGTGTGCTGATAGGTGCCTGTGGCCAGGAAGTGGAGCACAGATACTACTTTCAGTAGAGGGGGGGATGGCGGTGCATATTTCAATCAGGCAATGTCATTGTGTGTCATGTCCACGATGGTGGTGATGGTGTCCCGGTCCAGACGGTACAGGGTGTGTTTCTGCTCAGGGGTTAGGTTGAATGGACTGGCTCTGATGCGAGGGATTGGGGGTTACCTGTGTGGTACCTCTGGCTGCACTGGT
The DNA here is from genome assembly GCF_040938575.1 of Ambystoma mexicanum. Taxonomy (NCBI): domain Eukaryota; kingdom Metazoa; phylum Chordata; class Amphibia; order Caudata; family Ambystomatidae; genus Ambystoma; species Ambystoma mexicanum. Next base: position 842,311,686 of record NC_090935.1, read on the forward strand.
GGGGCTTGCAGGGCATGTATCACCCTCCTTCTACTCATGTGTCTCCTCTTTGGTGCTTGCTGCTGTTGTTGTTGTTGCTGGTGTAGCAATGCAAGCATGTCCTCCAGCCCCAATATTGCTACTACTAGTGGAATCATATTGGTGTGGAAAGGACTGTGGTGTGTGGGTATGCTCCTTTTGTGCTGGGCCGGGTTCCATTGCCTCCACCTGTGCTGACTGTGTGCACCTGTGGCAGTTGGGAACACTGCACATATCTGTTTACGGGTGGTTTGCAATGCCGGTTTTGCCGGCAACCCGGTATCCCTTATTAGCGCCTTCATGATGCATGTCCGCCTGACTTGTGATGTCCTCCTGTTAGCAGCATCCCAGTATTGCCGGCCTGAAAGGCTGCATGCCTGCGCGCATGCCGCTATTAGCGACCACGGTATCAGCGACGCCGCTAATACCGGTTATTGAGTCAGAATAGCCCGGAGCGGTATGCGGTGCTGGTAATCCCTTACCGGCATCGTTTTTCCATTACCTCTAATGTCGTAATGAGGCTCAATGTGTGGTAAAGTTTGTGATTCTGTGCATGTGGATACATCCACATTAGACACCTGTTGCACTCCCTTTATGTAGTTTGTTCTAACCATCATACAAATGTAAGCCTACTTGTATTAAGTATTATCCCTAGAGAGAGTTTAGAGGCTCTAGTTCTAAACAGCACTCAGCTGATAGTCTACATAAATATCTCCTATATCTTCAGCAGTGCTGAGCTTTGACTTACAATGTGTATTAAGTGTTGTTGCAACATTTCACTAGCTGTATCTTTCAGACTCGTGGGCATAGGATAGTGAATTTTAATTAATTGTGATTGGTTATGTGTTGCTTGCATATGGAAAGCCCCAGGTGACCTGGTGGTATGAGGAATGTTTGGAAATGTGCTTCTTAAATACAGGATTTAACATATTTATTAGCACATTGTCCTTGCCAGGGTGAGAGCCCATCAATTAAAAGAGTAGTACAAAGTGAAAAAGTACAAGTAAAGGTTGTACTCATTGCTCGCAGGTTCATGGTTATTTTACATAGAATATGCTTCTGTCATGGAGGTGTGTGGAACGGGCTCGCTTAACACTATGAGGTGTTATGGTAATTAAAGAAGACCCCCCCCCCCCCCGCCTAACTGCATCATGGTAATATTAATCTCTTCTGTATTGTAACTAATGGAAAACAAAACATATAAAGTAGAGCTGTTTAAACGGGGTGGTGGCAAGATTTTAAATTGTAGAGGGATTTTCTGATCTAATCTTAACCTAAATCAATGTCATCTCATGATTTCACCAGCACTAGGAATAAGATGCCATCATAAAATCCCCAAATCGTAGAGCATGTGCACGTGCAGAAGACAAAGGTCTTCCTCAAAAACCCTCCTTCTCTATTTAGTGTATATTCACAACCAGAAAAATCAATGTTGAGCTCTCAAAAAGCGCTATCCAACACAATGAAAACCCATCACCTGATATTGTTCAAGTTGTAACATCCTCCAGGTCAGTGCCTGGCACAGACATAACCTCAGGCACTTGCAGCATCCAATAGTCTGTTTAAAAACCTTCCTTCTCCCTTTTGTGTATATTCACAACAATGAACGTCAACATTGTGCTCTCAAAAACGGCTATAAACCAGAATCGAAAAGGAGCACCAGCAACTTCTCAAGTGGAACCAACCTCCAATGCTACACCAAGCCCCATAACTAACCCTTTTAGCGTTATTTGTTGCCATCTCCACAATAACATATCTTTGAGCCTGATACATAAATGCCTTGCTGGTATATAATGTCATCACCACTACTGTTATATTAAGCAAAGATGTCTCCTTTTCTAGAAATCTATAAACACTAATTCTCCCACAAGCTTCAGAGACCGAGCAGTCTTGGCCTTTTTCTATTTCTTCTTGAACGTTTGGACGTTTGCACACCAGTACCGCAGAACATCTGTAGGATTGCATGTAGTTGACCAGTTGCCAATTTTATTTAAACACCCAACACTTTAATATTAATCGCTCACCTCATGTCCTTTATAGCATACAATACTGTTTCTACAAGAACCATTACATCCACCAACTTGATTTTAAACCCACGTTGTGAAATAGTGTATTGGCCTGATCCATCCGCTCCTCCAAGCATTTTAACAGGGTTCTTGTCATCTTTGGTTATTGGCCATACACGTCTTAGAACCGGATAATGCTTCCTTTGAAGTGACACCTTTTTACACCATGTTTGCAACCTACTGGAGTGACACTGTGACTGCTATAGCATTGCAAAAGCGTTTCACATTATCTATTATCAGCAGTGGGGCACCCCTTGAGTCTGGTTGTCCCTTTGATTGGCATGTTTGTAGGGAAAGGAAACCCCTCCGAGTGTCTGCTATTGTGGTTGGCTGTGCAGATGGCACTGCTATCTGATTCAGCTGCCTGATCAGCTGACAAGATCGTAGTCTGCTTGCTGATACATTTACTGTCTCACATAGGCCTAAAACTCCAATCACCCCTGAGTAAATATTCTGCATCAGTTCTAGCTCACAAGCACTTCCTATCATGGCATTGCAAACAGTGTTTGAGAGCAGGGATAACGCAAACAGTGTGCCCCCTCACCTGCTCCAGGATGCTCACACCTACCCCTGTGGTTCACTTCTCAGGCCAAAAACGGTGTACCCACCATCTTACACTACCACCAGATTCTTCAGCTGCACAGTAATTCCATTGTCATTTTAGTGCCATGAGAAGTGTCCACGCTCAAAAGGAGATTGTTTTGCTCCTTGGGTGCCGAAAACACAACAGTCCTGCGGGAGAGCCCAAGGCACCAAAGCTCTGGCATGGATAAACTGATTGATTATATTTGATGATGACTTGCTTTGCTCAGAAAATAATGTTTAATGGTTTTAATAAGAAGGTCCTATATTTATTTTTTACAATTATACGAGGTGCTGTGTGTGTATTGTTTTTGGCCGATTTGTTTGTTTATGTTTCGATATGTGTTTGTTGCACCCTAAGTCCAAATAGGGTCACATTTGAGTCTGAAGTGAATGGTATATGAAAACTGCCCCAATAAAGACAGACTTATCTATACCCCTAGACATATATTTACACACTTGGTGTGGTTCTTCCACCACGTACTTTTTAGGAATTCATATTTAACAAGTAAATACATTCATGTTATTCGATTTAAATTGAATCAACAAAGTCTATAGTGTTGCGGTGGTCAGGAAAGGTACCAATGAGGAAGAAGGGTTCATGTTGTGTGTGGCATATTTGTGACTGGGTGTCCAGCCAAGATGGCGTGATGTTGCAATTTTATAGGTATCCAGCGTAGTTAATGTCAATGAGATGCATTACTTTTAGTGTTACTTTGTGTGTAAGTAGATACATTTTAGATTTGCACACGCGCATCAAGGTATATGTTAAAATCGCCAATGAGATATAAACACAATACAGATATGATGTGCTATGAAGTGCCTAGAAGGTAGCCAATGAGGAGTTTCATAATACACATGTGAGGCAGGGAACTTGTCACGGAAAATCCACTTTGAAGAGGACATAACAGTTATTAAACATGCATGCACACTGATATACTCACATAGGGAATTTACAAATCTTCATGTAGTGGACTTGTTTCATAAAATGTTTAAACTCAGCAGTCAGGGATTTGCAAGGCGATGTCTGAATGACCGGGAAGAACTGGTTTAACCTGGTTGTAGGCCAAAGGAGAAGTAATGATTAACTGAGCAGATGGTCAGCCGACAAGTTGGCCAGGGATTTTATGGCTTGGAAGTATTGCAGATGGAAGATGTAATCTGTTAAGTGCATGGGAGCTTGTTATTTATTGCTCAAGGGGATTCAGCCATTTGTTTCTGACCAGCAAGAAACTTAGGGTGAAGGGACGCTCGAGGCCAGAGTGACCGATACTTCATGAGTTTCGTTTGATGTGACCAGAGGCCATGCGTGATAAATTGGTAGTCGTTTAGATTAGAATGTTCCAATGACAACATCAAGTCGGAGTGGGTGAGGTGGTTATCCCTAGTTCAAAGGGAACCTGTGTATTCTTCCCCTCTTCAGATTGTTTGAAGCACTAATGCAAACCATGTTCCATTATGACAGGGGTTATGAGGTCTCAGGCCAGCTGAAACCTGTAATAAATTAAGTATGTATGTGAATGCAGAACTATGTGATGATCTCACAACCTACCATGGACAAATCCTAATAGAAGATGCGTTTTAAACATGAGCTGAAGATGGTAGTTAATATTATTGTGACCAATGAGAACGGGGTATTGGATTTCTTTTGGATAGGTCTTGACCAATCACATGTGGGGGGTGGATTGTGATAAAATGTATGGGAGTGTTTTAACTGTTGCAAACATGTATATAACATGGAAACTTGTGTGGTTCAGAGAGACTTGTGTTGGTTTGACTCTACAGCATCATCAAGTCCCACCCCGGACAATTGTTCAATAAATGTGCTTTTTGTACAAACGTACAAACGTGCAATTGCTTCTTAAGTGGTGGCCCTGCTTTGGGTTAAGGTGATTAGAGGGCCATCCACACATAAGGTAATATATTTTTACTGATTGGCATTTCAGCATATTGCCCTATTTGACTCTTGAAAAAGCTATCTCCTAGAAACATATCTATTTTATTTTAGTTCCAATATTGCACTGAGATAAAACTGGCACAGCTTATTGAGATTGTGTATCGTTTCACTGCTAGACTTCTCTGGTTCATTCAACCTCATCAAGACTGCATATGCATTTCCTGTCCACAATGCACACATGTTTCTCTGGCATATTAATGCTCAACTGCATCCCAAGTCCAGAACACTGGTTGATTAGAGATTAGAGCTATCATCTGGGAAAACGAGAAACCATACATTTTGTTTGTGAGCCTTATTGCCAAAGCTCTCCTTACACATTTTTAGGACCCAGGCGATAAGGGGTTTACGGCGGCGTAAACAGCGCCGACCCTTACCGCCTGATTCCGAGGTCCCTTAGCGCCATGGAAGTTTTAACACCTGCTTTTAGCAGGTGTTAAAATCCATGGCGCTAAGGGACCTTGTTGTTAATTACGCCACCGTAATTTACGGTGGCGTAATTAACGCCTTCCCCACTCCCATTATGCCCTATGGGGCAAAAATGGGAATGGGGAAGGGTAAATGGGTTAATGGGGACTTACCGCCCCACTCACCTCGGAATGGGGCGGTAAGTTTGCCAACCACCATGGCGTAAACATAGTTTACGCCATGGTGGTAAAGGTACGACCCAGGCGGTAACTTACCGCCTGGGTCGTAATGAGGCCCATTGTATTTTATTTCAGACATTGGGCCTCATTACGACCCTGGCGCTAAGTGAAAAACGATGCCGGTAAATGGTTACCGCCATCGTTTTCCGCCAGGTCCGATCAATACCCGTGACCGTTAACTACGATGCCATTAGCGGCATCGTAGTTAACGCTGCCGCTAACTGCGCTAAGGGTGCGCGCACGCGACCGGCCACACCGTACTTAGCGCCATGGCGGAAAGGTACGCAAATGCCGACCCAAGCGGACATGCACCTAACGCCATCACCCAGCCCGTTAAGTACCTTACCGCCATGGTGCTAATTACGCCATCGCGAACCAACCGTAAAGGGCCATGTAAAGTGAATGCAGCTGCCACAGGTGCACAGAAACAGCACAGGTGAAGGCAATACAGACTCAGGAAGTACAAAAAGAGCACACCCAACCCCTTCCCACACCCAGTCACACTCCACAATGATACCAATACGACTAGCCATGTTGGGGCTGGAGGACCTGATAGCAATGCATGTGCTACAACAGCAACAACAACAACAGGCAGCACAGAGGAGACGCAGGAGGAGAAGGAGGGCAAGGCAGGCCCAGCAAGCCCCACCAGCACAGCCAGTGCCACCACGCAGGCAGCCCCCAATCCCACGCATCAGAGCCAATCCATTCAACCTCACTGTTGAGCAGATCCACACCCTGTACCGTTTGGACCGGGACACCATCACCGCCATCGTAGACATGATACACAATGACATCATCAGCATGATAGACACTCCAACCGCCACCCCCCCCCCCTACTGAAGGTAGTGTCTGTACTCCACTTCCTGGCCACAGGCACCTACCAGCACACAGTGGGGCACTTGCATGGCATTTCACCACCATTATTCTCACGAACACTCATCCAAGTGCTCGATACCCTCCTCAAGCACACAGACAACCACATCTCATTACCACGGACTGCCCAGGACATTGCAAACACCAAAGTGGGTTTCCATGCACTAGCCGGCATACCCGGTTGCATTGGTGCCATCGACTGCACCCATGTGGAATTGGTGGTTCCACGTGCCATGGAGGTACCGTACCGCAACCGGAAACAGTTCCACTCAATCAACGTGCAAATGGTCTGTGACTCCAACAAGATCATCACACATTGTTGTGCCCGATTCCCCGGATCAACCCATGATTCTATGGTCCTGAGGAACTCCACAATACCACGCTACATGGAGCGACATGCAGGCCCAAGATCCTGGCTACTCGGTGAGTCCAATGTCATGTAAGTGGGCAGTGAATGACGCACCAATGCATACTCCACCTGGCTGTAAGGGGGGGGTGATGCATACTCCACCTGGCTGATAGGGGGGGAATGATGCATACTCCACCTGGCTGAAAGGGGGGGGATGATGCATACTCCACCTGGCTGATAGGGGGGGGGAATGATGCATACTCCACCTGGCTGAAAGGGGGCGGGAGATGATGCATACTCCACCTGGCTGTGAGTAACACAGAGAACGGAGACAGAGGATGGGCACTCACAATGCACTCAACCCCTCTGCATACATTGGGTGATGGCATGCAAAATAGGCCATGGGAGCCATGAGCATATACTGGTTGCATTGTGTGAATCAATTAGTGCATGTAGAAGTGAGCCAAAGTAACAGTTGGATGCAAGCCATGTTGGCACATCATGTTCTTGATCAGACGACATGACTGACACATACATTCTCACCTACATACAGGTGATGCAGGCTATCCCCTCAAGAGGTGGCTCCTTACACCAGTCCGTAACCCGCAGAACCAGCACGAGGAGGACTTCAACCGTGCACATACACGTACTCGTGTGGTCATAGAGCAGACATTCGGCCTATTGAAGGCACGGTTACGAAGCCTCAGCAGGTCTGGTGGGGCACTCCTGTACCACCATGAGAAGGTGGCAAAGATCGTCATGGCATGTGTCATGCTACACAATATGTGCGTCAGACGGAATGTGCCCCTGCCCCCTGACGCAGAACTGCAACCACCTGACGATGAGGATGAGGAGGGTGCAGATGGGGTGGCACCCCATGGAGGAGGCGACGCACAGGAGGAGCGTGCAATGCGCCTAAGTATCATCGACCACTGCTTCTAGCACACACGGCTGGTGTGAATCACATGGAGACTGCACTTGGGGCACTGTGTGTCTCTGGGACATGCACACTGTGGACTGTACACCAATAAAGCACACATACGCAATGAATATGTCCACACATTTCATTTTGGGAAAGAAAAAAGTGTATTTAAACTATGAAACGTCGTGACACACCCCCTTCCCCCTCCTCCCTGCACACCCCAACACACCCCCTCCCCCCTCCCCCTGCACACCCCAACACACCCCCTCCCCCCTCCCCCCTGCACACCCCAACACACCCCCTCCCCCCTCCCCCCTGCACACCCCAACACACCCCATGTAGGTGTCAACAGATGCCTGTGACAGTGGGCACAGGCTGTTACAAGCCCCCTCTCCCGGCGCCCGGGGCACCCCTGGCTGTGGAGCGCAGGTTACGTCCGGAACGTCAGACGGGGCTGCTCTGTGCAGAACTGGCAGTGGAGGATGTCCCTGCCTGCCCCCGTGCATGCCTGTCCTGTAGGGTGTGGGTGAGCTCAGTGAGCGCACGACGCAAGCCGGCAAGTTCAGCACAGATGTCCCTGGACATGGCCTGCATGGCATCCCTCAGGGTGGCAGTGCTCTGCGCAACTTCGGCCCTTAGGGTCTCCGTGGCCTTTTCAATGGTTGCCCTAGCCCCCACCCATTCCGCGGCATGCTCAGCCAGCATCGTGGACAGTTGTTGCTGCCGTTCTGTGATGTCCTCGAGGGACTGCTGCCCCTGCTGGCCCATGGCCAGTGCTGGTGGTGTGTTGGAGGGGCTGCTCCCCTCCTGTGGACTGAGGACTGGGCATGGGGTAGAAGGCCACTCCTCTACCTCTGTGTGCCCCTGTGTGTGATCCTCATGGGGGCTGGCGTCTGACAAACAGGGGGAATATAGTAGGTCAGTGGGGCTTCGGACTTCGTGCTCCTCAATGTCTGAGTCTGAACATGCAGCTATTGCAGCTGTCTCACCCATGTTGCTGCTGGCCGCTGACCCGGTGCCTTCTGTGGCAGGCAATTTTGGTAGAGGTGGAGCAGCTGCTGCTGGCCTGCTGACTACAGGGGTGCTTGCCGGTGGGACGTCCGGTATGCTTGCAGTGGGTCCTGCTTGTTGTGGGGTCTGCCTCACTGCAGCTGAGGTCGAGGGTGCGGGGACGGTATAATTGGCCTTCTTGGCTCTCTTCGTCGCAGGGGTGTCCTGGTCCTCGGGGTGTGAATCTGTGCCTGTGGTGGAGCAAAGGAGGGAGGGCGTTATTGATGGGTCTGCGGACTTTGGAATGACAATGATAGACATTATTCTGGTCAGTAGATGAGGCAGATTTCAGGCAGGGCCATACAGGTTGTCTCCTTTTAGTGTGGAATGTGGATGCAGGTATGCGGGTGCCAGCAGTGTATACAGGGTGGTGCTCGCATGTGGCTATGGGCAGTGTGGAAATGTGTTGCATTTACACTCTAGGGCAACCTTGTGCTACACATGAATGGACTGCAGTGACTATGGCATGTCTTGTTTGAGGCACCTACCTTCATCGCCTGATGTCGGAGCTCCCCTTTTCATCCCTCCGATGCCTTCAATGGCTTCCATGCCAATCGTGGTTGCACAATTCTCCTCCCACGGTTGGAGTTTTAGTGGGGATTCCGACCCTCCTCCGGTACCCATTGCAAGGTTGCGGTTCGCAGAGATGACCGCTCTGACCCGTATGCGGAGGTCGTCCCAGCGCTTCCTGCAATGATGTGGGGTGCGGGGTACCGTCCCCACCGCGCTGACGCGCTCGGCCACCAGGGCCCAGATGGCCTTCTTTTTCCCTATCGCTGTCCTGGTCATTTCAGGGGAGAAAACGACAGCTGCGTTGTCTTGCAGGGTCTCCGCAAGCATGCAGAGTTCCTCCCGGCTGAATGTTTCCTGGCGCTGGCGGTCACATGCCTTCTTAACAGCTTTAGGCATTTTTGGGTAGTTGGATGGGTGGGTGATTGGTTGGGACAGGTGTCAGGGTTGTTCAGTAGGATGGCAATGGATTGTGTTTTTAAAGATGGCCGACGTGCTGTTTCCCGTTCCGGCGCGATGACGCTATTTCCGGTCCTGCTTTTTACGGCCACCGCAAATTACGGTGGCCGCTAATTACAGTGGCCGCTACTTACGGTGGGGAAGTGCACCTTGCTCGCTTTATGATGCCGGTAGGGGCCTTTTCCGCCATGTCGTTAATTGCATTACCGCAATGGCGTAATGCTCGTGCACGATGGGCCGTAATGTGGCGCTCTTTACGCCATCGGCCCACGGCGTAAACGCTCATTACGCTATGGCGGTAATGATGGAAGATTACTGCCTGGGTCGTAATGAGGCCCATTGTCACCTGGCTGAAGGGTGCTCAGACATTCAGGTGCTGGAACAGTGGGCAGGAATACCACTGGCTGTTTTGAGGCACCCAAGGGCCTTCCCTGTGTGGCGCCATGTCGATTGTGGGGCGGCAACAGGGAGACTCTCACTGTTGCTTCCCATGTCCCCAACGCCCTACCCAAAATAATAAAGCATCCTATCTCTCGCCCAAATACAGACACCTGCTGGCCCTGCACTTTGTGCTCCAGTCCCAACGCCTCCCATGGCCACTGCAGAAATAGAAAAGGGACTAAGCCCCTTTCCTATGGCGGTGCCCATCTTATTTCTTTTTGGGGGTGTGGGCTCTCTCAATACATCAAGAGCCCTTCAACTGAAAAATTAAACTATTTGCCCACCCCAGGGCAAACCCTGCAGTGCAAACGGATATCACCACCTTGTCGGGGGGAGGACATGGCTGGTAACGGCCCATAACCCCCATGAGGCTTTTTCTTCTCTCAGGCCTACCTAGGCTCGGGCTGGCGGGACATTAATGCCCATGTCTACACCCCGACGTGGGGGGTGATTGCCATATTCAACTGTATAAAAATAGTGGTCCAGTACAGGGAAGCAGAATACAAAAAATGCAATTGTTCCTAATTTAAATACTATACCTAAATAGTCAGTATTTCTACTAGAGGTGACCATGTTAGGAACAGGTACTGTAGATCATTTAAATCTTAGGTGCAGATTAATAGCAGCTTTGTTATACTATAAGGAACTAGTTAATGAGCTTGCATATAGCTCGACCACCTGTTAAAGTTCAGTAAACACAAGATGATTAATGCTATTTATCTTTCAATGAATGCAAACAAGTAAACTGGCCTGAAATGAAAATACACTAATGCACATTTTATTCAGCATGAAATATTTGGCAAGTAGTTGGAGATTCATTTAGAAAAGCAGGCCTCCATTGTACATTAGTATTTTTATCATATTAATGGGTTAGCATTTCTCGATTTAAAAGTTGAGGTGTGCAGTCAGCTCCAGCTTTGTTTTTGTTTGTGTTTGTTTCTTGCAACACTGCAAGTTTAACAGGTTTCACCAAATCTAACAATATAATAAAAGGCCAGATGTATGTTTGTTCTGTATGTTTGCCCCATGCAGTAGCTTTGCCTTTTGTCACTGCTACAGGGAGCCGTTGCCTTAGGATATATAGAGACAATGCCAATTTGCATAACTTTGCCCGCTGTCACTGCTAGTGGGAGCTGTTGCCTAAGGGTTCATAGTGGTCCTACTGTGTCAATTTATCTGCCGGAATGCACATAGCTTCACCTGAGGGAGCTGATGCCTTAGGATTTATGGTGGTCCTACTGTGTCAATTATTTATTCTCCTAATGTAAATTACAGCAAAATATACCACATAATAAATGAACACTCTGAAAATTCTTACCTTACACACTTTGACCAGTGTACATGGGCTGTTCAACGAGTATGGAATAATGTACACCTGTTTGACATAGTACAGAATTATTATGAAGAATCACTACATGGTTTAACTGGTTGCTGTGCCACAAAGAACTTGTGGAATGCACAAAAGACTGGGCTCAGAAGAGAGTATTTCAGAACAGAACATTTGTAGTCTCTTATTTTTTAGGTAAAAAGATTCAACATATAAAGTAACAGCAATAAAAAAGTCTTCAAGGCCCCACTTTTGACAATGCCATGCCCCTTTTTTCCACAAGCTGTGGGATGGCATAGTAACCATATGAAGTATTTGATGGGTCCCGTACTCAAGAACAGAACATCACATTATTTATTTTATCTGAAGAGGAAAAGGCCCATGCTCCACAATACTCAATTTCAAAGGTACATAATTCATACACAAATAAAAAAGAGTCTCCTGACATTCTAATTTTTCATTAGAAACCTTTTGTACATACCACATTCAGGCACAGGTATCTGGCACAACCAACAACTTTTCAAAATCTGCAGGGAACTATCCAGCCCTTCTGCAGTCTCCCCACCCCAATTCCTTCTCAGGCAGTCTGCAACACGTTTCCATTCACTTCAACACCAAATCTCGGGACATCCTCAACAGCCTTGTTATTCACCCTCCCAACCCATCCCTGATCCACTCGCCTCCATTGTTCACTCCCCCTCCCCTTCCTCCTTCTCCGACTTTGCCCTTGTGACACCTGAAAAAGTCAACAGAGCTGTCCGCTCCATGAAGGTCTCTTCCAAACAGGTTTCTCCTTGCTCATCCAGAACCATCAAGTAGACCATTGGCTCTCTTTCACCTGCACTCGCTGATCTCTGCAGCCACTTCTTTCCTGCTGGTTCTCTCCCCTCCTTTCTCAAGCACGCCTGTGTGCGCACACTCCTTAAGAAAACATCAGCAAACCATACCTAACCAGCAAACTACTGCCCTTTTTCCATCAACCTCTTCCTGAGGAAACTGCTGGAAAAGTTGGCCGTGCCCCAACTCAACTATCACACTGAACTTGCTAGTGGTCTCCACGACCATCAATCAGATTCCCAGCGTCCAGAGGCACAGAAACTGCTCTCTGAACACCTGTGAAGAATTGCTGGCATTCCTGGATTCCAACTCCCCAGCTATCCTCATCCTACTTAATCTCTCCTCTGCCTTTGACACGGTTAACCAATCCATCACCATACAAAGACAAATTTGGTATCTCGGAGCAGGCACTGGACTGGCTGACCTCATTCCTAATTGAGCGCTCCCCCCGAGCCATCCTGGGCACCTTCTCCTCTCCTACTTCCTTCTCCACATGTGGTTTCCCCCAGGGCTCTATCCTCTCACCTTGGCTCTTTAATATCTACCTTATTCAGCTGGCATGCCTCATTTCCTCCTCCTCCCCCAACTTCCAGTGTTATGCAGATGACCCAAAACTCTTCTTCAAACATCCTGCTGACCCTCTTTCACCTTCCATCATCCTTGACTGCCTACCTGCCATCCAGGTCTGGTGCCCTTCCAATGACCTCTGCCTCAATGCCAGCAAAACAGAGATCCTTCCCACTGGGACCCCATCTCTCGACTTCTTCCGTTCACTTTGGCCTTCCTCCATGGGCTCTCTGCCTACTCCTTCTTCTGAAGCCAGAAACCTTGGCGTCATCTTTGACTCCTCTCTCTCCTTCCTCCCTCACACTCAGGAAATTTCCAAGAAGTCCCAATTTCAGCTCTTCCTTCTCAAAAGAATTCTACATTTTCTCACCTTCATCCAAAAGCCCAATGTTACCCAAGCCCTGGTTCTCCCTAGACTTGACTATTGCAATAACCTCTTCCTGAATCTACCTTCTTCCACTCTGCGACCCGTCCAGCTAATACAGAATAGGGCAGCGAGACAGATCCTTGGCCTCAATCCCAGGGACCGCATCTTTCCTGCCCTAAAACATCTTCACTCGCTCCAGGTTGGTTCAAATATCAAATTTAAATCCTTCTGTATCATCCACAAGGCTGGCCGGGGCTGGGGACCACACTATCTGAAACTATCTCTTACTAAATATTCCCCCTCATGATCCCTGTGCTCCTCTGGCACCAACTCTTTGTGTGAACAGAGCGCAGGAGGTTGATCGCTGTCCTAGCTGGCTCCCTTCTTTGAAACAGCCTCCATCTCCCTCTTTGTCTTGATCATGATTTTCTTAAATTCCGGAAGCTCCTCAAGACTTTCCTCTTTACCTCCTCCTCCCCATCTCTCTCCACTACTGATCTCACACTCCTACAGTTTCTTGTTTGGTGTCCAGGGCCTTATGCCACCTCAGGGCCCTAATCTCACACACCAATTGCCCCAAGCTTCTGTCTATTCTCAGCACTTGCCTCGATACACCCTCCTCCCTGGAGACTCACACTTACAATACATTGCACTTCACCTTTTTTGTTCACCCATCAAATATCCCTTTCCCCCTATCTTCTGCAGTTGCATGTTCTGAACACTCAAAAGGCATAATCGGTTCACCCCCACCTCAATGTATTTACTATTTTTTATGTATTTCAATGTTTGTCATCCCCTTGTCCCCTCCATGTTGCCCTGTGGGTGCTTTGAAACAGAGTTACTTACTGGATAAGCGCTGATTAAAAGAACAATAAATACATTCATACAGGGATTCGTATAAAGGGGGAATTCTCCCAGAACTCCTTCATTGGTGCTGCCTCCTTCGGTCCTAAATGGAGTGGAATATCACCAGATAAGAGGTCATTGTGTCAGCCTGTGGTTTTAGGTAACAAAAGGTTTCACATGCTTGGACACTAATTCACTTCTATGGAATGCCTCAGCCCTGGTCTGCATATTTGGAATTTATTTCCTATTTCAAACAGTTTGTGCTGTCAGATTTAAAAAATGAAATGATTTTCCCTTTGCCCACAGGGTTCATAGGGTTAAGAATTTGTATACCTTGCTCTCCTCCTACATCAGTGTACACTGATGTAGCTAGTGTATATTGGATGGAAGTGCCTCTGATTGGCTTGATGTAAAAAAATGCACACAACCAAATCCATCCTGGAATCTGATTGGCTTAAGGGGTTGGCGTATCAGCAGAGGAGTTTCTGAATTCTATTTCAAAACAACCTTTGGAAATGAATGGTTATTTTCTGTTAAAATATTTATATTTCAAATAACTTGATATGAGATTTAGCTAAATAACATAAACTTGTTTGGACATTGATATTCTTTAATTATAGGGAGAATCATTATTTTTCTGAGCATGAATTTACATTACTTCAATTGCAGTTTTTAAGAAGAGTTGGAAAGCACACATTATAATCGCAATGCACATATAGTATTTGAATTATAAATATGTTTTAAATTAAACGTCTTTTTATAATCAAACCTGACTATCATTATTTGTTTTTATTGTTTAAAGCGTGGACTTAGCTCAAGAAAAGCAGAGTGCTGTATAGGGTGCTGGTAGCCCAACTATAGGCTGGCATCTTTTAACAACAGCACTTTACTGAGAATTGCGGTCTGTGCATCAGTCTGTAGATCCACTGGGATTCGTCCTTTGTCAGGTTTTGTTGAAAAAGCCACACTTTGAGAGATTTTCAATATTGGGAAATTGTGGGGGCATTCCGAGCCAATACAGAGACCAAGTTCAAACGGGTGGGTGCTTGACAAGAGAAGGATTGTTTGTGGGTCCCCTCTTTAAGGGCGAGTTGTGAATCAAGATGGTTTGATGATTTGCTGTGTGAGGAGCATGTGCCACCAGATGTTAAGCTGGTGTGTTACATGTGACTGCTCTGTAGATGATACATGCAGTCTTGAACAGTATCCTGGACTGGAGAGGGAAACAAAGTAGTTCAAATAGGATGGGTTTATTCTGGCAAATTTGTGTGCAACTGTAATAAGTTGTGCTGCAGCATGGTGGACTGTTTTAAGGGGAGTCAAGTGAGTGGCTGGGATCACCATCAAGAGGGCATTCAGCCGATCAATGTTGGAAGACCCCAAGGGCGTGCACTATGGTCCAGAAGACCTACAGTGAGATGAAGGGTTTGATTTTGCTCAATATGAGAGTTGTGGATCAAAACCTTCAAGATTCATATAATTGAGCAACTGTTGGACAATTTTCTGATTAGCGGGGGGACCGATGAGTATGATTTGGGTCTTGGATGGGTTAACTTTCACTTAAGCAGTAAACATCTAGAGGTGGATGATGGCTAGGTAATTACGGAGGCAAATGATGTCTCAGGTATTTTTACTATTATGTACAACTGAATGTCATCTGCATGTTGATGGATGGCTATATTGGGATCTTTGAGGAGTGTGCCAAAGGCTTCATATACAGGTTTAAAAGGATTGGTGAGAGTATGGAGCTTTGGTGAACTCTGCATGAGATTGGGATTATTTTAGATTGCCTTGTATTCATCTGAATGGCCAGGTTTGAGAGGTAAGAGATAAACCAATTCTGGACAATGCCAGAGAATCCCATCTTGTCTGCGATGAGAGAGAGCAGGATGTGGTGGTTGATGGTGTTGAATGCAGGTGAGAGGTCAAGGAGGACAAGGAGGTATGAGTCATGCTTATCCATGATTTGGAAAGCATCATATATCACTTGTATAGTGACTGTCTAAATGCTGCAGTTAGAGTGGAACCCCACCAAATAGTTGATGAGATGTAGTTTATCAATTCCGGTGAGTAATTGTGGACTTTTTGAAGTTCAGTCCAGAGCGGCAATGTGCATGTTGTGTGCATGCCGGGAGAGCTAATGCTGTGTGAGGTTGATTTGATAATCTGTCAGATTCATCCTATTTTTCAATAAAAGGTTATGGATTTCACCACAGTTTACTTGAGTTGAAGGCAACTCGGGCTCAGATGAGGGCTTTGGTACAAAGTAACTTCAAAGAGGGTTGTGTTCCTGTTATGGGCTACAACGATTGTGGTGGAGTGGTAAACAGCTTCCTCCTCAGTAATCGGAATCTTACATTTGACGCAAAGAGATTTGAGGTTGGTAAGATCTCCAGGGTTACCTTTTTTTGCCACTGTTTCTCTAGGACTCCAATTGGCCGTTTGTTGTAGGCAAGGTCCAGGGTGAAGAAGAGGTTGGATGGTTTGGTCTTATAATTGTTTGCATTTCTCAAAGTTGTTTTGAAAGTCGTCCTATGGGAGATGGCTTTTCAAGACTATAGGTCACACAGCACATGTTGTATAAAAAACAGTATGTTCTTCCAATGTGTAACTTCTACATGGACTTCAAATTAAAACGCACACGTAATTGATGAAAGGCTTGATGTTTCCATTATATTAAACGTCAATACGAAAGCTAGAGCCATCTGCGTGCACAAGGGTATTTTCCTGAAAGAAGCTCCTGGTGCACCAATGTACTAATGTGCTAGGAGATGGAAATATCTTCTTAATGCTATCATTTTATGAATAATTTCCTGAATTTTCTTATTTTAAAAACATGAATATTTACTCCTTACATAAACAAAGATGGACCATCAATTTCCCTGCAGAGCAACCTGGCCATTTTTACTTTTAAAATTGTATTAGCTTTTAGATTAGATTTTCAAAAGAATTCAATTTCTTTGAATGTAGAGACATGCAGGAACATATCTCTTTATAGCAGCTAAACACAGTATCATCAGATGTCTTTACAATTTACAAATTAGCAGATACGCATGAAATTGATCAATACTTTCTGATTTCATAAATGTGTTCTGATCAATGCAAACTGTGCTCTGCTTTATTATTTTCTTTATGGCAGTGCATGTGGATTCAAAATGTTTCTGTCCTCAAGCTCTTAAATTGCATCCTCACACATAAATATGAGTTATTTAATGTCTTATGTAGAACAGGGGTGGTCCATGAATTACACTAGGAACTTCACATGACTGTCATATGACTATAGAATTGGTACACTGGTGAACCGTGCACGGCAGCAAGAACACAGTGGAGGTCATTACGACCTTGGAGTTAGCCATGCCTCTGTTTGCAGCAAGGCTACCCCCATTCTGGGTACCGGGTCTGGGTTCCTGGAATGGGGAAATACTGGGCCATTCCGACCTTGCAGGGCCTGGTATTTCCCTATTCCAGGAACCCATTCCCATTCGAGCCCCCATGGGGCTCAATTGGAATGGGGAGTATGCTAACAACAGGCCTGTTAATAATGGGCCCGTTGTTAGCATGCTGAACCACTCGCGGGACACGCTAAGAACGACTGGTAAAGCCAGGCATCCTTACGGGTCCCGCAAGTGGAACTCGTAATGAGGCGATAGGGGATAACAGGACCGGCAGCTCTAGCGGCCCCGTTAATCCCCTACTGCCAAGGTCGTAATGACCTCCAGTGTGTTTTTTCATTTGTATTTGTATTTATTTTATTTATAAAGCGCAGCCAGGCCCGGGGGCATAAGGGCGCGTAAATGTGGAGCTGGTTACAAGGAACAGTTAAATGAGTTACGTTACAGTTACATTTGCAGGAAGGTTACAGTTACATAAGTGTGCAATAACAACAATACAGACAACCAGGTTCCAAAAATGGTTACAGGTAGGAGCTGGCGTCGTAAACAAGTGCATATTCCGAGTGATTGGTCATGTTCAGTAGGTTAAGGTTTAAGCTGTCATGAGTCCATGTTATGGTGCCAACACTCTCGCTATATTTGAATCGGTTAAATGATGGTTCTGCACGTAGATGTGGGGGGATGGTGTTCCATAGTTTAGAAGCTTGTACCGGGAAGCTAGCTCCACCCGAATTGTGGAGTTTAAATCTCGGGGTGGTCAAGGTGTTAGTTTGGGCTGCTCTAAGAGGTCTCGAGGCAGAGTGTGGTGTAAAATGGTTAGTGAGGTATGCTGGTGCAAGGTTAGCTCTAACTTTGTGTGTGAGGGCAAGCGTTTTCAGGGATATTCTGTGCTTGACTGGGAGCCAATGCAGGTTACGTCTGGTCTCAGATATGTGTGCTTTTTTGGGGATGTTAAGGGCAGCTCTGATTGCATTATTTTGGACTACTTGTAATTTATTGATATTTTTGTGGCTGGTGCCCAAGTAAAGGGCGTTACAGTAGTCTATTTTGGAGAGGACTAAAGCTCTCGCGAGAGTGATACAGTTGGGAGCGGATAAGAATGGTCTACATGCTGTAATAAGCTTGCAGGTGTAGGCAGCTGATGCCGCTACTGCGTTAGTTTGTTTAGAGAAGGATAAGGTAGCATCGATGTAAATACCAAGAGTTTTAGTATTGTTGGAGACTGAAATGAGGTTGCCATCTATGGTAAAGGCTTTGAAGGAAGGATTGAGATTTTTAAGTTTGGCGGGAGTGCCCAGGATGATCAACTCAGTTTTATCGTCATTGAGACACAAGTCATGGTGTGCCATCCATGCTTGTATAACTGAGTAGATTTCATTGAGGGTTGTGCTGTCAGTTTCATAGTCACCCGTGATAGGAAAGAGTATCTGGGTGTCGTCCGCATAGTTGGTATACGTAACACCCAGATAGTCTAGGATATCGAAGAGGGGTTTCGTGAATATATTATAAAGTGTTGGGGACACGCAGGAGCCTTGCGGGACACCACAGGGTACTGGGGCCGGCTCGGCGGAATCTGTGGGAGAGAAGACCCTCATGGATCTGTTCGCAAGGAAGGAGCTGATCCATGCCGTGGCTGCATCTGAAAAGTGGGCTGCAGATTTCAGGTGTTGACAGAGTGTTTGATGGTTAACCAAATCAAACACTGCTGACAGGTCAAGCAGCAGAAGGAGTGCTAGTTTGCCTTGGTCTTTCAAGGTTTGGATCTGGGTGGTGAGGTCAATAAGTGCGGTTTCCGTACCGTGTCTTGGTCGGAAGCCTGATTGCCTGAGCCCTTGGAGATTATTAGCTTCTAGATAAACCTGTATTTGTAGATAGGCTGCTCTGTCCAGTATTTTTAATAGGAATGGTACTGTCGTTATTGGTCTGTAGTTAGACGGGTTGGCTGGGTCAAGCGTAGGTTTTTTGAGGAGTGGAATGACCCAGGCGTCTTTAAGATTGTCCGGGACTATTCCGGATGTGAAAGAGGCATTTATGAAGTTGGTGATGAATGGCGCCAGATCGTGTGCTGCTGCTTTAACAATCGGGGCGGGGCGGGCATCCCCTTGGCAGTTTGAAGGTTTTAGTTTCCTGATGATGTTTTCTACTTCCCATGTTGAGAGGGGTGAGAAGCTGAAAGGTTTACAATTCGTCTGAGAGGTTGGAGGTATGTTGGGAGGTTGTTTGTAGTTGGGTCAGCAGATAACAGGGATTTTTTAGCGGTAATTTTGGATTGTAGGCGAGCTATTTTATCTAATAAGGCTTTCTGGATGTTGCTACACCATAGTGCGTCAGTTATACCTTTGTCACTTGGGGCAATAGGTGATTCTAATTCTTTGAGTATTTTGAAAAGTTCTTTAGTGTTGGATTCAGCTTGAGTAATCCTTGTGTTATAGGAGTCTTTTTTGGCTGCGAGTATGGCTGCTTTGTAGCTAGAGGATACTAGGGTTAGTTCAGCTTTGTTAGGAGCTGTGGGGTATTTTTCCATAGTGCCTCAGCGGTTCTTTTGGCTTTACGTAATTCTCTTAACTGTGGCGAGAACCATGAGTTGAGGTGACGCTGTGGTTTCGGTTTCCGCAGTTTTAGAGGGGCAGTGGAGTCCAGGGCTTTAAGTATAGCCTGGTTATAAGTGTCCAATAGAGCTGTTGGGTCTGCGTTTGAATCAATATTATTCAGAATAGGGAGTAGAATAGGTAGAAGTTTGTCAGGAGTAATATCTTTCTTGTTTTGCGTGCGGATGGCAGGGGCGATGATAGGTGCAAGGTGAGTAGATTTAGCTTTAATAGCAAAGGTTAGTTTGTGGTGGTCCGACCAGATGCATGGGTCATTAGATAGGAGGTCGATAGAGCAGTTGCTGTGTGAGAGCCAGTCTAGGGTTCTACCTCTGATATGGGTGGGTTCATGGATAATGTGTGTGTGACCCAGATCGGATAGAGAATTAGCTAAGTCAAGGGCGTTGATGTCTTTGGGATCGTTGAAACTGAGGTTAAAGTCCCCAAGTAAGATAGTTTGCGAGTTGGGTTTGGTATTTATAGATATAAGTGATGCAATGTCCTCAGTGAAAGAGGAGATGGGTCCTGGTGGTCGATAAATGAGGTGCACAGTGGCCGTGTGGTTGGGTGAGAGAGGTAACTTGATTGACAGGGATTCGGCAGACGGGATTTGCGCATCTTGGATGATTTTGATGTCGAATGTATTTCTATATATGAAGGCAAGTCCGCCTCCCTTTGTTTGAGTAGTGTTTCTGTCAGATCTTATAATGGCATAATCGTTAGGTATTGCGAGTGCCAGAGATGGTCCGGATGCGGCATTTAGCCAGGTTTCCGTGACTGCGAGGACATCAAGGTTTTCAAAGGTTATAAAGTCAGCAATGTCGAGAGCATGGGCAGGAATGGACCTGGCATTCACAAGTGCTGCTTTGATGAGTTTATCTTTTTTGATATTTTTTTCAGATGTAGGCGGTGGGTTATGGGCTGGATTATTGGCGTCAGAGAGGGGAGCAACGTGGTTATGGGCAAGATGCAAGTGTTTCAGAGTCCGGGCCCTTAGTCTAGTGTTCCTGTTTAAGATACTGGGGTGGTGAGAATATGGGGGGGTAGAAGGACTGGTTCGGATGTTTAGACTAGTATTTCTCTTCAGAGTGTTAAGGTGGATCGAACCTAGGTGAGTGGGTGGTCTAGTTCTGGAGTTCAGTCTGGAATTTCTGATGGAGATAGTACAGGGCTGGTTAGGTGTTGGTTTGGTGGCAAAGTGGAGTAACCAGAGTGCTGGATCGTCCAAGTATAAATTTGCGGGGGTCATGGTGCTAGGCCTCAGGGAGGATGTGGTGGGTGCCATACCTAGTCTGGTGAGGGTATATTGTTTATGGTGTATAGACTGACTAGCCCAATAACTACTATAAGTATACAGTAGATGGATGAGCGTTGATATGTACCAATACATGATGTTTAAGGTGATGCTGGTACACAGGGCGAAGGGGACTGACCAATGCACAGCAATTGTAGATGTGGTCTGAGAGGCGACCAGAAGGCGCAACACACTAGTGAGTGTAGTCAGATAGGTGACCTAAAGGCACAACACAGTGGTAAATGTGGTCAGATAGGCGACCAAAAGGCACAACACAGTGGTAAAATGTGGTCAGATAGGCGACCAAAAGGCACAATACAGTAGTGAATGTAGTCAAATAGGCGACCAAAAGGCACAACACAGTAGTGAATGTAGTCAAATAGGCGACCAAAAGGCACAACACAGTAGTGAATGTAGTCAAATAGGCGACCAAAAGGCACAACACAGTAGTGAATGTAGTCAGATAGGTGACCTAAAGGCACAACACAGTGGTAAATGTGGTCAGATAGGCGACCGTAAGGCATCTAACATTACTGGCCATGAGCTGGGACTGCCCTGGCAAAGAGTTTGCGTCAGGCCCCGATCGACCAACATGTGATAGACGGATGTGCCATCCGCGTGTTATGAGCGGGGGACATAGACATAGACACAGGAGGGGCTTTGTAAGTGTGCAAGAGTAAGGGCACAAATCCTACCAGAATGTTCACGAAGCTCTCGCCAGACAAAGCTTGCTTTGCGGAGGGCAGCACGTACGCATTGTTCCGGAAGCAGCTAGGGTTCCTACGGGTCGCAATATGGGAAGCGAAGCAGTGTTCCGTGCCGTGCCGCTAGGTGCGGACAGGGGCAGACAGGAGGGGCCTTTGGCTCACGGGCCTTAGGCAGCTAGGGCCGGCTTCCGCCTCGGGTCGCCAGGCGCTGTCGATATGCATATGAGGGTTGCTAGGCAACCATAGGGAGCGTCGGGGAGACGAACTGTGCGGCGGCCATCTTGTGGCCGGGATCTCGTCGGTTTCGCGTTGCCTCGTCGGTGTTGAGGCCAGGTCTATGGCCAGGGGTGCACCGTGCACTACGGGTGCAGGCAGTCAGATGCTGCAAGTGAGAGTGCGCTCGGGATGGTAGGAAATGGCAGCGGATCCGTGTCCCAGCTGCTCCTGCAGCATGGGCGAATCGATGTGCCTGACTTTCTAGCATACTATTTTAAGCTATTTGGTCTCATATAACATGAAATTGGGTACTGTAAGGTACATGATTATCTGGGAAAGATTTATATGGCTCTTTGTTGGCCAATTATGCATTCCCAACGGCTCATACTCATTCAATCCCCTTCTCTCTCAACACAGCCGCTCACTCCATAGAAACTCTCCTTGTTTTGCTAGGTTTGGACATTATTTAATGTGAGATGATTGTTAAGCAAAATATGTGTTGGTGGTGTAAAGTTGATATCAGGCACTCTTATTCTTTTAAAAAAGTGTTGCTGGTCTTTAGTATCTTTAGTATTGTTGTAATAGCGGGGGTGTCCTAACGTGAATCACCGAACTCGGCTGGATGTACCACACGCAACAATACTAAAGATACTAAAGACTAGCAACACTTATTTTGATCAGTGATCATGATGAGAGTCTGTACCATAATACTGTGCAAGACAAGCCTGAGGGAACATGACACTGTAACAGAACAGGTCAATCGTTAATGCAACCGACGTGTATGTCCAAGTGCAAAACAAAACTTAAAGCCTGGATCCAGTAGGATTGTAATGCACAAAATAAAGATAATAGCCAGACATGGCTCATCGTTTAAAGTAATTCATGTTACAGAAATTCTGCATGGCGGCCATTGGGAGTGGCCGTGCTGGGGACAGAAGTGTTCCAAGTGCGTTCACTCCCTGAAAAAAGAGAAAAAGAGGGTAAGTTGGGTTGGGATGGAAGAGATGGGATGGTTTGCAGGGGAGGGGGAGGAAGAAAGAAAACACTTACCTGGATCCCCGGCGGGGGTGGATGTCAGCCTCCAGCCGTGTGGAAGCTCAGAGCGGGGATTGTCCCATTTCAAACCTCCTCATTGGCTGAGCGGCTGCCGCATCCCCCCCACCGGAGATGAAGATTTAAGGGATTCTGCTTGGGGTGAGGACCGGGCGAGAGTCAATCAAATTGCATCTAACAATCTGATTGTCTCTCGCCGTGCACTAATAATCTCTATAGCCATCCATTGCCCACTGCTCAGTGGCAGGAGCTCCAAAACAGCAGCAAAATCTACATTAAAAAGTGGTTGCCTACCCTAGCCCTACAACAAGAAGCATGTCCAGTGGATTAAAGAACTGTTAAAGAACTGTTGCTCCGAATAATCCTTGCACACTGTTACAGACCATGCACATATGGCCACCCAACACTCTATGTCAACAAATCAGACATCTACCTGTCTGGTTCTATTTACCATAGGGAAATAACCAGTTGGTTGTTCGACCTACCTCATAGTATGCTAATGTGGTGTGTAACTGACTGATAGAATGGTGTGCTTGTGTGACTAAATTACAGTTGATCAACATCAGTGCACATTAGCTCCATGTCCTTCCTTCCTCATCCCAGTACTTACTCTATAAAGGACCACCCACCTTCCAACAGAACCCTTTCCAAAATTCTTCTTTTTATTGGCCCATCCTCCTCAATGCTCCAGACATAAAGCATGTGACCAGTCCCACAATCCTCCTATTTCCTTCCTGTGCTTATGGGCAGTGGACCTTTGGCGAGGCCTTCTGTGTTGATCTTTTCTTTTCCCGAAGATTTTGACCCTGCTACTCGACATTGTGGGTTTAAGGATGTTGCTTGTATTTTCCCTCTGTCCCTGCTGGACATGGACTTTGGGAGCGGAGGGCAGCCCCAGGACCACTGAGTCTCCGCTTTGCTGAATATCAGAGTTGGCCATGCATAAGGTTTGCGGCAGCAAGCTGGCCTGCTGCACACTTACTTCCAGAAACTTTGACCTTGCTGCTGGGATTTGGGGTCAGGGGTATAAGTATGCTGTTTATGTTTTCTCCACTGAGTCTGCACCTCGAGACTCTCTGCTGGGTTGAGCTCCACTGGTGCACATACTTGTTGGTGGCTGTAGAGGCCTCTCTGAGAGCCACCAAACGGCAGTGCACTGGGATTGAGTGGTGCCAGTCAATTGAGGATGGAGCACTGCATAAATATGTGTGAATTGCAGGTGCCTCTCCAAGAAGACTTGAGGTCACAGTGAGTCGGAGAGAGTTGGACAGAGGCCATGGTGCTATTCTCTATATCTCATGCATGTGGCCACTATTCTGTGTGTGTAGGTGGGTGGTTTCCCACTCTCAGGATTTCAAACAAGAAGGCTTTTTGCAAGATTTGCTGGATTTACCAGTCACCTTGGTGTTGCTGACCCATGTTGCAGCAGTAGCAGCTTGGCAATGGCATGGGCGGGTACATTTTGAGGATTCCAGCAAAGTGGATAGATTGCCGGGCTGTAGGAATAACCTTGTCTCTGCACTCTCCCGAATTAATGGAATAAGTTCTGCATTGGATGAGTCGACTACAGGTTCTCTTTGAATGAGTGTTAACGTCACTGTGAGTATGGGAGGATCGGAGTATCGGAGGATATCTCAGAGGCAACGTACTCGCCTTGGAAGCAAGACGATGCAGAGCAACACAGGCTTGATCACTGGGTCCGTACTTAGAAACCTCTGGTTATTAAGTATGTTATAAATAACCAATTACAATTACTGTGCTCCTCTCTATGTCTCATATATAGTGCCTCTAGTTTGTGTTAGAGGTTTGACAATTCCCCATTCTCAGGTTTGCAAATGTGACCTTTTGCAGAGTCTGCTTAGCTTCCCGGTGGCCGCATGTTGGTACAAATTTGAGTGCTGCCCACTGTTTCACCAGTGGCAGGTGGTGAGCACTATTTTGGTTATTGAGCAAAGTCGGGGGGCTGCCAGTACAGTAAAACAAATAAAAACAAATAGGTGGTGCTACCTCAATGTAAAGGGTTGCCAAGTCGGCTGACCTGGAAGCTTCTCTCTCTCCCACCGTCACTCCCCCATTGTTGTATCTTAAGCATATTCCAGTGTCAAGGTTTGATATGGATAGCATAATAAAGCTCGTTGAGGTTCTCTATAGGGCACCATGCATGGACAAAGGGTTCCTTGCAACTGAGAGTCTCTTTGTTTCTGCATGACTTTGTGAATTAGCATTTATTCATTGGTTACTATGGTAACCATACAAACAGCAGAAGCTGAAAGTAATTGGGGGAGCAACCTACATACAGGCAGCTCTGCAGTTTGAATCACATTCAGGTGTGGGATGTCCAATCCTGTTTTGTTTAATATGTTCCTGCTTGCAGAAATCTGTTGATCTCAGACAGATTGTAGTGGTTGCAGGCTTGACCAATTAATGAATGAATAAGTGACTACGATGAAATAACATGCAGCGGAGAAGACATTCCTTTTTGATCTAATTGTGTGCCAGTCCTATCTTTGGGATGCTTCATAGAGTAAGTACTGTGATGAGGAAGAGAGGATGTGGAGTTAATGCTCTGATATTTACCAGTAATCTTCATTACACCTAGTGCTCAGTGAAGTATTTAGGCTTTCTGCTGGCTTATGCCCAAATTAGCCCAACCTTACTCCACCGTTGCCAGACTGTGCACCAATTCTGTCCCTTCAACAAACTCTGCCTGCGTTGACCTAACTATGCCTCTTCACCCCCATTTTGTTCCCCATTTTGGTACCATAACATTATAAGCATGTTTTTAAGGTTGCAGGGATTAGAAAGTTATAGCATCCCCTTGATTCATTCAAGCCTGGCATCTTCCATGTTTTGTTAGATGAAAGAGTGTTTTCAGACCTCTGCTGTCCAAGATTTGGAGAAGGCAGTGCGTTGTACAGTTGAGTGCACTAGAGGTAATTGTTACGGCTAATTGTCTACTTTTGGTTCAGTGTGAAAACAATCTTTAGAGGAAGTGATAAGAACCTTAGCTGAATGCCAACTGGACAAGAGTGAGAGAAGGTTGGAATGAGGAATTTTGGTTTCAATGCTAATATCTGGTTTCTCTCACAAATTGCCTGCTGTAAGTCTTTGGGAAGCCCTACCACTGGTCTGTAATATTAATGAAACTACATTTCTACATCTGTCTGGTCAAATGCTAAAGGTTACATCTATATATGCAGATGGTCCAGGCACATCTTATAAAAATGTGGAATACAAATAACTCAACCCCCTTCTCAATGTTACAGCTCTGGTGTTAGTAGGGGGCAAAATGGAAATAAGGCAAGTTAGGCAAGTTACCTGCTGTAGCCGATGTACCTTCAAATCCCTTGGGCTGGAACGCCATTGAAATATGGCAAAATCACAAATGAAATGTGTAAACTCTGCCTGGTCATTAACATCACAGCATAGTAACGACAGTTGGAGAAGGTTCTGTGAATCTTTGTGTGACAAAGCAAAAGGCATTGTCAGTGCTTCAAAGGGGGGGCACTTATTATCAGGTTAGGGATGACCATTTGGAAAGAACGTTGTATGCCCCATACCTCAATCCGTCTAGAATCTGCTTACCCTGCTCAAGATGCATCTTCCCCTTACATTTCCATAAGCCTCTGTGAGGTAGAGAACATCCAGCCCCTAGAAAGTACTGGGATGAGGAAGAATAGGCGTTGTCTAAGTGATGATCCCTTTCCCAGTACTATGATAAAGAAGAACCTCAATGACTCACAAGAGAGTCCGAAGATTAGTACCGTGATGAAGATGAGGTGTGGAGGCATGAGGATTACATATAGGAACCATGATGAGCGGTCTAATGTCCCTGAAAGAGCAAGAAGCAGGGAAGTGTGGCTGCAGAAGAAGTAGAAGAAGAAGATGTGGACCAGGGTCTCTATCAGAAAGAGAGGGAACCTTTGCAAGCCAGCAAGGTGTTGTGGACTGGGGGAAGCCAGGAGAATTCCTTTTCAAAGGACCTGACAGAAAGTCGAATACTCCTTTGGGGAAATAGTGAGACAGCATGCTGAAGAACTGCTGCATCACACCGAAGAAGACTGCAGAAGCCAAAAACTGAAGTAGAAAGATCCCAAGACCAACCAAATGCTATCAGGATAGGCCTAAATGTACAGGGATGACAGGACAGTTGGTTGGGGCAGAAGAGAATTGTGGGATACATTGACCCTGCTAAATAGGGTAAGAATGGAAACCTGGGCAAGCAAAGTAACCTCTCTGGGCTCCCAACAAAGAAAACAAGGAAGACTGGTCTGAGACCCGCTTCCAATGAAGATTACCATCATCAGTCATCTTCATTGTAGCCGTACATGGCAGGCTAGTGAACCAGGTCTGCTCACTCTAACTAAAGAACCTTACAGGTTTGAGACCTGTGCCACAGATACTTGAAAGCAAGGCAAAACAAGGTGAGAGAAGAATAAACCAGGGGAAGGGAAGCATCCCCTCTGGTGTTGTGAAGAAGAGGCCAAGGGAAGGGAAGCATCCTCCCCGGTATTGTGAGAACTGAATGAGATAAGTCAAGAGAAACAAGGCACTCTCTTGATATTGTAAAAGAGCCGAAAGAAATCCTGGGGACGGGTGACACTTCCTCTGGTGTTTGTAACCACATTGAGAAGCCTCTTGAGAACAAGAGGAGGGAATCCTTTTCTTGGTGTCAAGATATTGAGTTGGAACTTTGCTTTCCTTTTCAACAGGAGAACTTTGCTACTGTGGAATTATTTTGCACCCCTTCAAACATTGTTTTGGTACATATTGGAACTTTGTTTTCCCCAAATTGTAACCCTGATTGGAACTCTATTTCGGTCTCCTTGAGAAGACCCACATCCTTTCTAGTTTCTTTGACGAGGTAAGGGACAGAAATAGGTTTTGGACACAGGGCGGTGGACTATATACTTTTTACGGACATCCTCATAGAGTTCCTAGTGTTTGGTTTGAGGCAGGGAAGCCCCTTTTAGTAATAGGGCTAGGTAGGTTTTTCCCTGGTTTTCTTTGGAGTAAAGGATGATGCCAAGAAATGTACCACTCCTCTGTGTGTCTCAAACATTGGCATCCTCACATTTGGCTGTGCATTCTCACGGTGGAGTAATGGATAAGGGCAACCCTGAACATTTATGTGTGGGAATCAACAGCATTCCTCATAGCTGCACAATGCAGCCACCTTTTTTTAACAGTGAAGGCGGCACATTCTGTTTATATCATTGCTGTGTGTGTAATTGTTCACAACACCCAATGTTCCAGAAGTGAAATTGAGCAATGGATCACGTGTTCTAGCACAATATCACCTATGTGTGTGGTTTAGGCTATGGGTCTTGCCAGCTTGCTTTTAATGTTACTTAAATGTTTGTTAACTTTGTAGAGTTTGTTCGACTTTACAACACATAGGAATATTTTGAGATGTGTGGGTATAGATAGATGTACTGTTTCACAGTAAAAGTCCTACCTTGTATTTAAAATATAATTAATGTAGAGGTTACTTACAAGCATCACAGTTATGCATTATGTGACATACGTTGTAGTTGATTCTCCTCGTAGCACTGAGCATGCAGCAGAATGTCATCATAGACACATGATAAATCCAGCAGGGATGCCATTTACCTGCTTAGCATTGAGCAGCTTCTGTAAAGATGGCTGAATCGATATCTTTTTGGGACACCTTCACGGCTGTGAAACAGTGTGTACCTTTGGCACAAAGTTTTTTATTCCCAGCCTTTTATGGCTTTGGGCGTCCTTTCACAGGTTTCTTGATACACGTGAACATTCAGATTTACTCTTCGCCATTTTAATTTCTCTATGCTTCACATTTTGGGCTGCCTCTGACCTCTGAAATATGGGGCCCAGGATCAGTGAAGTAACACAAAATGTGGGCACCCCCAGCGAGCCATGCTGAAGGCCCTCCCTAACTCAGCAACAAATCGCAGGTCATACCACTTTCTGGGCTAGCCGATATTACCACGCTTGTGCAATATGCATAAACGTGCTGCTGAAAGGGTATGTCAGACACTGCACTACGGGGACCATATAAATATGTCTTTTATTGAAATATACAGCAAACTTGCTCAGAAAAATTGAATAAAAAGCCAGATTGTTTGCAAATGTTTTGTAGGGTAACACCAATCCAATACATGCCAAGTCACCAACAGTGCACAGGAACATTATTGCTTTGCTATTAAAAATGCCATGCCACAATGAAAACATGTCCAACACGCTGCACAATGTAGACCAGTGTAGACACATAATATTACAGTAAAGCATACCAGGCCACATTTAGACATACCTAGACTGGTTTCACCAAAATGCCAGTCGAAGCAATAATACTCATCAAGAAGAGAGCACACATTTCAATCTGCGTCTCTGCGGCCTCTAACAACACAGCATAGCTTTCCCATTTCACCAGGCATCACACTGGGGATTTGGAATGTGTTTTTTGGATCCCTGTTGTGCCCACTAGGCCTGGCGCCACCGTGTGGCAACCCCTTTTTCCATCCGTGCTCCCTACACCCTTAAGCCCGCCCTCCTCCCCTGATAGGCTACATCCATTCTGGGCATCAGCCTAGTCGGCTGCACCCCTTGTGATTGCCAATTTTCACCAAGCGTCACACAGGTGAGTTCCTTGCCACAACCCCTCCTGCGGCCTTGAAATTCGTTTTTTGGATCCATGTTGTGCCCCACTGGGCCTGGCCTCCACACCTCCCAAGCCCCTTTCCCTTCCATGTTTCCTTCTCCCTTCCCTCCCTCCTCCCCTGTCCCAGCCAGCCCTCATCCCCTGATAGGCTGCATCCATCCTGGGCATTGATCTAGTCGACTGCACCCCTGTGTGATTGTCACTTTTCACCAGGCTTCATACAGGTGAGCTCCTTGCCATGACCCCTCCTGGGGCCTTGAAATTTGTTTTTGGATCTATGTTTGCCCCACTGGGCCCGGCGTCCATTCCCTTCTGTGTTTCCTTCTCCCTGTAACGCTCACCTGGTCTCTGCGGAAGCGTTGGGGCACGGTTGCAGTCCTCCCGGGGGTGAGGTCGCTCGGGTCCGACGTCACCCTCTGCGCTTATGTGTTGACTGGTGGTAATAGGTGATGCTGCTCGGGCTGCTACTGAGTGTAGAATAGGGGGCGTCAGTATGCCAGCTTGTGCACCTGATCCACTTCCAGACCCATTTGCCCAAACTGTGGTATCGTGGGATGCGCTGGCCCTGGAAAGCTCACCTATTGATCCGTTTTGGTGAGCACTCCATCCTGCTGCTTTTGGCAGTGGCACTTGCATGATCTGGACAGAGTTTCTTCACTGGTGCTTGCACGTGGGAGTCCAGTCCTGCTGCGACTAAGCCACTATACTTCAGGTAAGTGTTCCTGTTTGCTTTTGTCTTTCCTCATCTGTTTTTGTTGTATTGTAAAGTTTGGTGTCTTGTATTGCTGTCCATTCCACTTTTGATATTTTCTCTTTTGCTTTCTTCCCTTGCAGGCAATGTCGCTGGCCTAGCAGAAGCTGCAGAGCTTGAGGTGGCAGCCGGAGAGAATGAGGAACAAAGCTGCAGCGGTACGATAGCTGGTAAATTGTTAACTAAGGGGCGCGCGGGGTTCAAATGTGGTGCGGCCCTAGGGTGGATGTTTTAACCTTGTCTTTCTTCTTCTTCACAGGGTCCGAGTTCGTGGATGTGGCGTGCAGTGCTGCGGCTTCGGGATCAAGATCACTGGATGTCAGGAGATGAGTCTGCAGATGAAGCAATGAAGCACCGGTTTCCTGGAGGTGAGTATACAGGAGAACGCCTGGTTTCAAAGGTAAGTAAACTGGTCCAAGCAGCGGTCAGCTTCATGTTGCACACGAGTGCACAGTAACTAGAAGCACCAGCCTTAAGGATGGAGCAGCTTATATAGCTGAGCTTCTGAAGCCACGCCCAACAGGTTCAGCCTGCCTGCCACACTCTGCCACACCCGATGAGTCAGCACATGAAGACCAGGCCTAGGGAGCCACACCCGATGAGTCAGCACATGAGGACGTTCTCTGGAATAAAGGCTTTCAGCTCCTGGAAAGTTCTTGTACAATAAAAACACTCCTACACTGAAATAAAGTAAAAGCACGCCTGCACTGAAATAAAGTGTTCCTGCTCACATCTCCCTATGAGTCTGGCGCCAAAGGCACCAGGATTGAGTCCAGCCAGGGCACCTGTTTTTATGGGTTCCAAAGGGAATTAAGTGAGTCAAGTGAGTCATTGCCCCCATCACTAGATGGTGTGGTTTTTGTGTTCTGGGGACTGAGGCCATGACACCTGGCTGCACCTACACAGAGCATTGCTGCCCTATTTTCCCCTTCCCCTCTCCCTTGCATTTCCCCCCTCCCTTTCCCCTTGCACTTCTCATTCTCACACTTGCACGTTCTGAATGACACAAGGCCTAGTAAGATTGTTTGTCTTGTCCTCCCTCTTTCTTCCCTCCTGTTTCTTGTCGTGCCTAGAAACACTTGTGTACAGGTACCTTAGAAATGACTTATATCATATATCATATCATCACAGTGGCCCAGAAAAATATACAATGCTGCAGTAAGAAATGGCTAGATTGGCAGCACCCAAATGCCAGTCTTGCCAGGTAATTACACTTATCAGGTCTGCTTTATCAGAAATGGCCAGTTAAAAAGAAAGTAATGTCAAACTGAGGAATGACTAGACTGGCTGCACCAAAATGACTCTCTAGCCACTAATACCACATAGCATGCCTGCTTAGCTTGGACATGGACAACCATTATGATTTATCTCACAATCCCAACCCCCTAAACATCTCCTCTCCCTCCCACCACCTACCCCAACCTCCAGAATCTGCTTGTTGGCCCAGAATTACCTCTGCATCCCTCTTCCTTGTTCCAGAGCTTACATGAGAGGCTCCTTGCCTTGTAGGTAAGTACTGTAAGTACTGGGATGAGGAACAGTGGGACTAGGAGTAATGAAGATTACAGATAGCTAAGTCAGTCATTACCTCATCCCAGTACTTGTGTATGAGAAAGACTGCCTCATACACAAGTACTGCCTCATACCCAAATACTGAGATGAGGAAGAATAGGGCTAGAAGTAAAGAAGACATTACAAACAAGTGGTAGCACAGCACCATTGAGTTGACATGACTTCAGCACTCCTCCCATGAAATTTTGAACTATGTTGACTCGACCTGGCTGACCTTCAGAGCAGTTTCCGGACAGAACAGGACACAGATGTTAAACGACACCTGGGTTTCGCTTTTAACAAGGGCCCAGCAATTGCTAATGTGATGTAATGCATTTCACTGTCAGTATATGCATTCAAATGGCACATTTTAGGCAATTGAAATTGTGACGTACGTTTAGTACATTCATGACAGGGGAGTGACTGAAAGGGTAGCGAGGGAACAGGAGACCGATCATTCTCGCAGCAGTCCATAAGTGGGCATTTTCAGACTTAAATGAGAGAGAGAATTAACTGCTTGTAACATTGAACCTGCACTAGAATAGTCTCATCAAAACATATAAAGAGGTTAGATGCCGCCACACAAATAAGTTTACCCCTCTCCACCGCCCGTGAAGTTAACACCTCTCCTAACATTTTAAGGATTAGCCGCCCCCGGAATGTAGGTTTTGTTGTGCCCCTGAACACAAGCACACACACCATTCACCATACACACACACACACACACACCCAGCTTCCATACCTTTAAGTGTGCACACTTTCACCATAAAGGCACACCATGCAGCCATCCATACATTTAAGTGTGCACCCTTTCACCATACAGTCAGACCCAGGCAGCCACACATACATTTAAGTGTGCACCCTTTCACCATACAGGCACACACACCCAGGTACCCACCCATACAGTTAAGTGGGCACCCTTTCACCATACACTCAGACAGCCAAATGTACATTTAAGTGTGCACCCTTTCATCATACAGTCACACCCAGGGAGCCACCCGTATATTTCAGTGGGTACCCTTTCACTGTACACACACACGCACACCCAGACACCTATACATTTGTGTGCACCCTTTCAACATACACTCACACAGGCAGCCAGCCACCTATACATTTAAGTGTGCACCCTTTCATCATACATTCACAGACGCTCAGATCATGGGGTTGACGGGAGCCCTATTACTTCAAAAATAAATTGTTTCTTTTTGAAGTCACTCTAAGGTCTGAACCATAACGGAAATAAATTCTTTATGAAGGCAGAGTTACTTCAAAAATAAACTTTCTTTTTGAAGTCATAGGGCTCCACAAGCCCATGACATGGAGGCCTCCAGGATAGGGCCTTTCATGTCATACAGTGGGGTAAGCCCTCGGACTTCAAAAATAAAGTTGGTTTTTGTAGTCACTCTGCCTTCATAAAAAAAAAATATTTCTGTACAGTGTGCATTCAAAAATAAACATTTTTTGTTTGTTTTTTTGTGTGTTACATTATTTGCATTTTTTTCCCTCGAAGTGGGGCCCCCTCCCAGGACATATTACGCCAGTGACCGGTAAGAGAAATTAGTGCTTGCTTCTGAACATCGTTTTAGTGCCATCTGTGGAAACTCTGTGCTTGACTGAAGCATAGGAATGCATATATAATTGGTCAAATTATGCATAATTTGTAACATTTACTTTTCTGAAGCAAAAACCCTAATTTTTGCAGCGGTTTAAAAAATGCATGTCTTGTATTTGAATATAAAAGTGATTGCTTAACACAGTGTATGTGTGTATGGATTATAAAGAACGGCGCTCACCGGCGAAGTCCAGAGTAAGTCCCTCTTTGCCCGCTGCTATTTGCTGTGAAGACTCGTATTGCTACAATTTCCTTTAAGAACTTTAAGAACCTCAACATCCACAAAGTGAAGCTTACAGGAACACCATTGTTCACTTACTTGTTACTTGTTACTTGTCACTAATACGTTTTATACGTATTATATATATATATATATATTAATCCTGTTTTCTTTGCACTCAGGCTTTGCGTTACTACCTGTGTGGGCGTGCCTATTTAAGACCGGCAAAGTCCAGAGAAAGTCCCGCTTTGCCGCTTCGCCGCAGCATCGAGGTACTGGGACATTTCTCCAAGGACTTTGCCCTTCTGTTTATTTACAGATAGGGAGCCCTTAGATTTTCCTAATCACGGGTGTTGCTACCCTGTACAATCCAGTTATACGGACTCTCTGGATACAAGCTCTTGATCATTTTGAAGTATTATGAAGCAGAATTTATATACGCTTAGCACTGGAATGCCTCCGCTAAAAAGTGTAATTTCAAATGTCAGAGGAATGCAAGCTAGGGCAGTTCCCTGTGTTTCCACCCTGCGTTTAGCTAGATTCTAATTCCAGAAGATGCAAAATGTTGTTGTTTTTGCAAAAATTGTAAGTAACTAGAGACATTATCTCACATAGTAGTTGATTGCCCTGCATTGACGGTCTACGTGGACACTACATTTGCAATTTATTACAATTAAATTGTGATCGCTTTTCATATGAAATATGGAATATATTAATGACGAGCAATCAAACTGCTATTCATATTGCACTCACGCAGTTCATAAAAACAATCTTGCTGTGTCACCCCTCTTTTATGTTCAATTGACAATTTTATGAATTTTATGATCCAGGTTTCTTTTTTTTCTTTTTTTTTTCTTTTTAAATGTATGCTCTGCTAAATATTTGTCAACTTTTTTGTGAAAATCAGGAACACTTTTAAAATTGTTTAAACCTTTTGAATAATAATGGTTCTACTGGATAGTCTCAGATAATTGATTTAGTCTATGTAAAAGTCTATTGTAAAGTCTCAGACAATTGATTTATTCTATGTAAAATTTTTGTTCAAAGCATGTTGTAATGAAGAACATTTTGAAAGGTTGAATTCTTCAGTTTTTGGCTGTTTTGCATATTATAGAGCATTTGGGAAGACAAGAATGACCAAATTGCTTTATGTCTGTCATATCTGTGTGTGAAAGTTGTATAGCTGAATCACTAAATACTGAACGAATGTTGGGTTTGGTGTGTATTTTAAAACAAAAGTCACCCTAATAATAAAGCTTTTGCAAATGGCAAGCTTGTTCATGTACAAGTTTGTTCATCACACACTTAAGCAGTCAAAGTGGATTTACTGCTAACAGCTCAAAATTACAGACAGTGTTGCGAATCTGTAAGATTTGTAAAACAAAATTGTCTTTAAAAAATGGTCCTTCATAGAGTAAATACTGTGACATGAAAAGTGGAGGTAGGCTTAATGAAGATTACCAGTACGTTTTCAGGGCAATTAGTTGCATTTTGTTAAAATATAAAGTCTGTAATGTTTTCTTCTCTGACAAAAAATAAACATTAGAAATTGAGAAAGGAATACACGAGAAGCATGTTTCCTTTACCCTTTTTCCAGGAATATAAACTACAAATCGGAATACACCATTCAAACCACTGTACATCAAATAAGTCTCTTAAGGATGGTGTCATGCAAAGAAGTTCAAATGCATCTAGAGGATATGATCTTGTAATGTATTGTCTGATATTTGTGCTTTTTAAAACATTTTATGAAAGGTTACTTAACCCATGTCAGCATCGCCATGGTTCTTTGTGGTGGATGCTAAGAGGGTGACATTTAAATTTGTAACACATTTTTATCCCATCAGAATTTTCAAAGCAAATCTTAAATCTGTCACGGAGAGGTTGCAAAAGCACACTTAGTAGTGTTGAGCTTCAGTAAAATCTGGCCTTAGTAGCACTGCCAGAGGAAATGTGCATTCTGAAGACACATGCCTGTACTTATTACATGTCCCAATTCCCTTCTGGAGACTAAAAACAAAGCATAAGAAATGCATTTCTCCCTGCAATCCGGCTAAAAGCTGCAAGTGTTCCTTATTATGGTGTCGTGCGCCTGTGCTGCACTGTTGCATGACTTCTCTGCGGTGATGGGCGTCTATCGTCCACAGACTACTTACTACACATTACTATGGACTTCAATTCTGCTTATTAGGTCTGCTCATTTTCTAGCAGGAGCTGATAACATGATGAGAAGAGAGCATGCTGTTCCTTTCCCCCCTCCAATAGAGCACAACCACTACAATTAGTTTTCGAGGACATGGCTGCTCAGTGCCACACCAAGTGTGGCTTTGCAGCCTGTGCTGAATTTAAGGAAAATACAGAGAAGATGGGATTCGTGCATAGCCCGGTATTGTGCAATCAGACACGTTAATCTCTTGGATGGTGAAAGAGGTCAGATGATGTGGTTATTTTTCCTTTGCGGAACGCATTCCGCGATGGGAAGTACTTGCTTGAAAACAGAAATGCTCAAGCTTTTAATTTATGTGGTGCAACAAAATGGCTGCATTTCACAGAATGTTCCTTATAAATAAAACTATAAATACATGTACAATCTGTAATCTGGGCAGGGGGTCTAGGTGGATCTGGCCCCACTCGCTCCCTGCACTGCAGAATCCAAAAAAAAGGACCCTAAAGATGGGGCAAATCAACATTCTACGCCAGTGTGGCTCACACAAGCCCCATTAAACCGAATACAGTCTGCAGCATACTCTTATTCCACAGTTACATTTTGAATGCGCTGTTGAACAATAGGCAAAAAGGCCAATCAGAGTTCTGGAAAGTAAACATGTTTGTTTACAGTAGATGCCGGTATGGCACATACTTCCCGTCCCCAAGTCATAGGTTTGCCATCAGCTGGGGGCTCATTAACAACTGTTCCTTAAGCTGTAGGTTCTATCTAACAAACCAGGGGACTGGTCAAGATGTTAGGAAATGGTGTCATCATAGCGAGTGTGTAGAGTCAAGAAGGGTCAAGGAGAGAGAGGCAAACGCAAGACACCCAAACCAGGTAAGCCATGCTTACTGAGAAACTGCAGCAGTGACTGCAATCTCCCTGTGTTCTCTGCTCTCAATGAGCATCCCAGGATCAGTTGCTGTCAATTCCTCTTACGAGAGAAAGAAAGAAGTGGTGTGAAACCATGAAAAGATGGTGGCGGTTGTTGGGAAAATATTCACGAGATGATTAAGGGAAGGATACAAAAAAACACACCTTGAGAGTGCCAGGAAGGATACAATACACTGGTTAAATGCATTAAGAAGGAAGCTAAGTGGGTGAGCGAGAGAACCAGGAGTGTGTGTGTTTGGGCTGGCGTGGCCAGTGCCATACATTGAGCCAGGTAAGGTCAGAAAAAGCTCTACGTTCTGAAGGAGAAACAAAGAAGAAAATAGGGAGATATCAGCAGAACAAGGAGTGGTTAAAATGACGGGGGATAAGCAGGGCTCAAGTCAAGGGTACACGTGGGGGACGGAGTCCACCCACTTTATTCAGAGGGTGGACTCAGTCCCCCCAGCTAAAATGAGAAACATTGGAACTCATTTTTGAATTTATGTATTAAAGCCAACTACAGGGCTTGTGGGATGTTTTTACCCATGCATCCAAGCCCTACCATAAAACTCTGCAGTACTGGCATGGAAAACATCACGATGGCCAGAACTCCCCAGAGAGTGCACAGGGAAAACATGAAGAATAGGCTGCCACCCATTTTTGCCTATGTTGTGAGCACAGGAGGGCACTGCCTAAAACCACCATTGGGCTACACACACAGTAGCCTGAAACCATTGGGAATGGCAATGCTGATTGCCAAAAAGCAACTCAGAACTGTGGGGAATTAATTTTCTTAATCCCAAAAATGGTTGCATTACCAGTACTCACCACTATCAGAAAGCCAGAGTTTTAAAACCACCAGACTTTTGTGTAAAACTGAACAAATGAAACAAAACCAGACCAAGAAAGACTTGCTAAGAGGTGGATACAATGTAAAACTATATTCTGAAATGACTTGAAGGAAGTCATTATTTAATGTATAGGTAAAAATTGTCAGTTTGATTTGAATGTAGAAAACTGGGAACAAAAAGTGACATTTAGCTGAAACCTGGCTTAATGAAACTGAATTCTACCTGAACTACACACGACAGGAGTTGAAACTGGATCAACAGCCACTCTTCCCAGGCCTAGCTGCATCCTGTCGCCCCTTGCCAATAGGAGTTGACACCTCTCTGATTAGATTAGGGGTGGAGCACCTGGGAACTGGAAGGGACCGAACAATGCAACTTCCTTGACTCAGGCAAATGTTATATAAGGGGCGTCGTAAAATAGCTTCCTCTTGGGAGAAACTGGGGGGCAGCTGTGCCTCTGTGAACAAGCTGTCTTGGGGGAAGTGGATAAACCAGTTATTCCACCATGTGATGTGGGAAGCCACAACTCTTTTTGACCAGGGCATAATTTAAAAAAAGATGGATAATTCATAGTACGGACTTGTCAGAATTACATAAGTAATACCATTATTCTTGTGGTTTTTCGGTGCACATTTTAAGAGCCGTTAGGACCCTGTGGTGTATTCTGGGGGGTTGCTAGCGGAAAATAGTGTCTTACTCCAAATGTCTGCATATTAAAAATCTGACACTTCATCAATTAATGTCCATACTCCTTGCGCACATGTGTGTAATTTTGGGTAAATGTCCGATATTGCAAAACCAGTTAAAAAGCGCAAAATGTTGTCATTTTTGAATGCAAGCCCCCAGGAAGATCAGAGGCGGACAAGCATGGACCATAAGGAATATATAATGTGTACATGTAATTTCAACAAATTGTGTATCTGGGAAAGATGTATTTGAATCAAATATAGATTTGTGGGCAAACTGACCAGGGGAGGATCCTCTGACCCATAAACAGACCTCATCATGATGACAATCCATGTCCTTCCCCCAATCATGGGAGAGGGGATAATTGGGCCAATGACAAGTAGAGAGGGACAGGCTTAACTACGCCCAGGCACACACCCATTTTCAAAACACATAAAAAGAGACTGCTGGGACAGGTAGAGACATTCAATTCCATTTGCTGCGGAGCATGCTGACCGACAACTTCACATCCAGAGATCCGGACTTCAAATCCATCAATCGCCAGAACCTGTAGCAGAAATTAACTCCAGAATTTGTAGCAGAGAGGTCTGAATCCATCAGCTGAATCCTCTTCAGCAGGCCTCAAAACTAACCAAACTATTCAACAGCCGGGCAAGCTGTTTGAAGTTTTGCCGAGAATTTTTGCAAGAACCTGTAGGAGTACCCAGAAAGCAGTGTTACATCCAGAATCCAGAGATTCTAGACCAGCAGAGCAGAGCTGACCCAGATCGCTGTGAGCAGAACCGGTGCCTGATTGACCCGCCGAGCAGACAGAACCGCAGCCGGACGTGTTGACCAGATCTGTGAAGAGGCCTAGTTCAAATTTATATTGTGACTACCTAGCAGAGTTAAAATAATTTAATCCAAACTATTTTAACCTAAGTAGAACTGCCTCCTAGAAATCGTGTCATCTGTCATTTTTAAAGCTGCACGTCTGTCACCTGTCAATTCTGTAGCTGCAAGCTGTCACCTGTCATTTTGAGTTTACTTTAAATCCGAAAAACTACCTTTATTTAATCGTCCGTATCTCTGGAACCGTTTGGGCTAGGAACGACTTCCTACTCAGCAGCTTATTGCTTCCCCTTGCTAAAATTCGTTTGCAATCTGCTAATCATTCTGAGCCTGAACTAATATAAAGTAGCCATCACCTATCCTGAAACTCTAGAGGGAATTAAAAGCAATTTTAGCACCTTTTCACTTCCTTTTCACTTCCTTGCAAACCACATTAAAGGAATTTGCCTGTGTTCAAAACTCATCCCTGTTTTCTCTAAGCTTGCTGGGAGAACTGGAACTGTGTATTGCATTATAAAGTGTGATTTGTTGGGATTCTTGAAGACTGTGTGCTCTCCTTCCATTTCTGGTATTGCATAGGGGGGAGTGAATTGTCAAAAGAAAAGTGATCATATTACCTTTTGCTAAAATCATAACAAGTTATTTCTGTACTGCATTTTATTCCACCTTGCGTTTCCTTGAACCATATAAAGCATTCTTTCCCACCTTATTCTTCTGTTCCTATTCATAAGTTACCTCTTGCAGACTACTGCTCATATTCACAAGTGTAATATCCATTATCAATTTATTTATAGAAGTGTGATATATATATTGTTTAAATTTTCAAATAAACTTTTTAATTTGCAAAACAAACCTACTTCTTGGCTCAGTGGAGTCAGGGGGATTCTAAGAGGGGGTGTTATACAAGGGTTGTCATCCAGAGTACTGAACTGGATATAAAAATACATCAATAAGGGTTTTCCTCAGCATCCCAGACTAGGCATTGACTTAACTGTAGTGTTGATTGAATATCGCTTACAGGATCTAACTGCAGTTGTCAGATTTGCAGGCTGGACACTTCGCCACTGATATGATATGATATGATTGTTAAATTTATATAGCGCCTATACACAATGTGTTTCAAATCGCTTCAAGGCAAGTGAGGGAATAAGGGAAAATGCAATGACATTCTTACAGGCCATGAACAGTAAGGATGTGAAATTAACTATAGTACTCGGCCTGACGACATTTCAGATAGTGCAAAAGCTAAGACATAGATAATGAAGGGAGGGGGAGAGTGGAAAGGGAATGGAAACAAACAGGCGACTACCGTACCAAGACTGACATTTCTGGTAGAGCCGAGAGAAAACCAAAGGTGAGGGAGACGGGTGCAGAAAGGGAGGGCACGAACAAAACAAGCGACTATTGTACTAGGCCTGAAGACATTTCAGATAGTGCTGCAAGGGGGAGGGGGGAAGCTAGTAAGATGAGGGGGAGGAGACAGACCAGGTTGCTATCATGCTAGCTCCAGGGACAATTCTGATAGAGTAAGTGCATAGAAGAAAGTAAGGGGAGAAGGGGAGGAGATAGGAAAAGGGAGAAAGGGAGAGGAGGAGAGAACAGAGTAAGCAGTCAAAAGAGTGGAGATACAAGAGTGGAGAGAAAATACAATTGCAGAATTCAGTTTTAACACATAATGTTGCAAACTTGGATGCCAGATTAAGATGGGAACAGCATGATTCAGGGCCACCATGAGAACGGGTGACACACCGAGAATCAATAAAGTCCATAAAAGTCAAATCCAGACTCCTGCAAAAGTAGGCTGGAGAGGCGGAGGGGGAGCAGGATAGAATAATCAAGCAAAACAAGCAACACCTGTGTGCGAGAAGGAGGAGCACAAGGGAACATCACGGGGGGACAAGAGGGGACCAGAGGGTTGGGATGGCCTGTGTTATGTTTATGTTAAGGTTAGTGTTAAAGGACGTTTGTACTGTGCACTATCACCACCGGAGTGGTCTCCTTTATAATGCACAATACTATATAACCTGAAGAAAAAAAGCAACTAAAGGTGAAATATCCCATTTCGGTAATGCAAATCCTAGGGAATACATTTGTATTGGTAATTCGTGGGGTTTAAAACATGCACACCTGTTAACGTTTTTAAAAACACTATTAGAAGAAAATATCCTGTCTTGGTTTTGTGTGTGTGTTGATTTTATGAAGGGCAAATGCCATTCGTCCTGTTCAATTTGGGTGGTTATGCAAAGCCAATGTAATGCAGTGTGCATATTTCACCTTGATATGCTAATGGCTGACGATGTCACATCTCATTGTGTTTGTTGATGAGCCCCCCCACTTTAATTTTTAGGACATGACCCCGGGGAGAAGGGAACATCAAATGAAGCTGGGCAGATATAGAGTCAAAAGAGGATGGCTTGTTGAAGACTATTTAAAGAACAGAGACATTGGGATAAGAGAGAGAGCATACATTGGGGTGGGTGGCTAAATAAAGGAAAAGGATTAAGAGGGGCAGTTCGGAGAGGAAATATGGACAAAGAGACAATGGATTAAGTTTCGGACTAAGTTTTGGTGTGAACTAGGACAGTTCATGTGGACTTCTGAATAATTCATCATTACACAAAGAGGGGCAGAGTAAGTTTCAGAGAGATGCGATTGACAAGGAAGGGATAAAAAACACAACTGGGCAGTGTGAGAGAGGAATGAGCGGCGGTATGGCATTGGGATGATCTAATCAAACAAAAAAGAAGGGGATAGGACAGCACATTGAGAAAATGAGGAAAGTGATTACCTATAGACGAACATGAACAGAGGTGAGGTTGGGTTAATCATTTGGAGGGCAGAGCAAATATATAGGGGAGGTGAGATATAATCAATGTGGATCATATCTGCCATCATGGAGGGCAGGGATATCCTGGTGACAGGAGACAGATGGACAGGAGAAATAAGATTGATCTTAGAGAGAATATCAGGGTGCAAGGGAACATGGCGTGGGTGTGGGTTGGGAGTGCAAGATGGACATGAAGTGATCAAAATAGGATCACTCAGATGGATACAATAAAGTGACAGGCTAGAAGTACCTTGACAACAGCATTTGGTATACAGAGCTAGGAAGCTGAAAAGGCATGCATGATGAACCTGCCACAGATCATTGGGCAGGGAGTGTTAGGGGGATGGGATAGAGGGGGCATAGGCATGAGGAAAAAAAAGGGTCAGAGAGCTGTGAGGGGAGAGAAGTAAATAAAGATTAATGTGGTAAGGGAAGAATATTAGGATAGAATATACCTATAAGGTAGGCTGACTTCAGCTGAATTTAATAGTACAGAGCACCTGGGCGATGCAGAGCAGAAACAAGGATAAAAGGTGACTCTAGTGGAGAGAAGTGAGGAAAGAAAAAGAGACGGGGAGGGAAGATAAATCACGAGCAACATTGAATATTCACATGATCTGAAGGAGAGAGAAGTCAAGGGGGCAGGAAACAGGCATGTGAGATTCAGATAGAGGAGAACGGTTGGCCAGGAGGTAACTCCCACATATGTTTATATAAATATCTCTATGGACTTCAAATACAGGAGTAGGAATAGTGAATTCACTCACTAGTCAGCGAACGTGTCAGATATACAATTAAAACAATCCACTAAATTCAAGTGATCAGAACATTTCATAAGATGGTAGTTGGCTCATCCCTGACCACTTTTCTGAAAATGGTCATGAGAAAGCTCATCCCCACCCTGTCGTACAGTCACAAAGGATAGGCATATGAGAAACTGAAGTAACTATCGAATTCATAACGAAATCGGAATGGAACACTTATGGAGACTTCTAGGTTTTCCTTTTTCTTC
Organism: Ambystoma mexicanum; assembly: GCF_040938575.1. Taxonomy (NCBI): domain Eukaryota; kingdom Metazoa; phylum Chordata; class Amphibia; order Caudata; family Ambystomatidae; genus Ambystoma; species Ambystoma mexicanum. The sequence continues at coordinate 842,354,818 of NC_090935.1, forward strand.
TCCGGTACAATTCATGGCTTGCCGATGACATTGAAAAATCAATCTTGCCAGGCCTGCCAATGAATTGAAATGTATCCCTCACTATATGTTTGCCAAAGCCTGTATTAAAAATCAGAAATGGCCGACTTGGACTGGTCTCATCCAAAACAGAGATTCTACAAACAAGTCAATGCCATGGAGTGGTCCAGAGCCACATATTTGACAATGTTTACTTGTCAAACAGTATTTTCATGCAATTTTGTTTCAATCTATTCTACACACTCAAGGTAGCTGGGGCCCATTAAAAGACAGTGCCTCAACAGTGTCTTTGTTGCTAAGGTAAGTCCTATAAAATGGAAATCATGGCACAGCTATATTTTGATAGCCCCACTTTAAAACCACAGTGACCAAATATTTTATGACGATTTTTCCACCTAAAAGATTTCCTCACTTTGGACACGTTTTGGCACACTCTGTTAGGAAGTGAAAAATAATAGTTTAATTTGAATAATGTATTTTTGGTCTGTAATAGCTTTGTCGATGTATTGCAATGTGTTATTTATTGTATTGATGGGATATCTTTTGTTTGATACAATGATACAGGTTTCTGAAGTGAAATGTAAGACAGTTTAATTAAATATATCAATATATGTGCATGTATATCTCTATATATATGTTCAGAGAAACTAATTGAGTTAAGAGAGAGTAAAGGTGATCAGGTTCAAATTGAGTGGATGTAAGAAGTGATGACTGTCTTAAATCGGGGCCGCAGTAGATGTCCCCCATGGTTGAATTGTGTAAGTAATTGTGAATTTCTTCTGGTATGCTTGTGCGTATGAGCTTTGAAAGTGGGGAGGCCAAGTTAAGATGGTCAGCACTTCCAACAGCCACTGAATTTCAAAGGTTTTGTTTGTTAAATTTGACCACCTCAACTGTCTCCTAAGTAGCATTTATTTCACTGAATGTCAAGAGTTTTGTTCTTCAGGGCCCATCTGTGACCACTTTGCATGTTGCACCAATGGGTTTCTTCAGGGTGTAGCCAATGTACTTGAATTTCAAGTGGTTTGTAATACTAACTTTTTTTGGGGGCCTACTAGCCATTGCCATTTGCCACTCATAGAAATATTTACAACAAGGCCCAGGTATTGCAGTTTATTTTTAATAAAATGGTTGTCATGTTTACATACAAATCCCTTCTGTTTCTTGAAATGTGGCAGATACACAACACTGCAGGAAAATGTGAGTTGTTAGCAGTCATTCCACTCTCACCCCTAAAGTTGTTGATGGACAAATGTGTATATATGCTTGATATTTGTAAACATTTTATTATAAGGGTGGCATTTGCTTAAAAAAAATAATAAGAAGAAAAGGAAATGCGAACCAAAGCCAGCATGCTTTAGGTATTTAGTGATTCAGCCATACAACTCTCAGGCATGTATGACAGATATAAATAGTCATCAGTAGCTTCCCAAAAAGCTATTTAATATGCAAAACAGCCAACATTTCATTGGATTTATTGGTACCACTTCACATTACTTTGAAGTTCTTTCTAATCAATACAGACATACACTGTGTTAAGCAATCAATTTTATATTCAAATACACAACATGCATTTTTTAAACTGCTGCAAAAATGAGTGTGATCCCTTCATTAAAGGTTAAAACTGATGCATAAGTTTACAATACGAAATGCATGCCTATGGTTAAGTCAAGCACAGACTGTTCACAGGTGGCACTAATATGATGTTCAGAAGCAAGCACTAATTTCCCTTCACGGCCCCACATTTCAGAGGACTGTGGGCACCCAAAAGATGCAGGCATGAATTAGATCATAGAGCAGTTTAAATGGCAAAGAGAAAATCTGAATGCGGAAGTGCAGAAACCTGTGAAAGGATAATCATATAAGGGTGAGAACCAAAACTGGGTGCAAAGGTCTACACTGTTTCACAGCTGTAAAGGTGTCCCATAAAGATATCCATTCAGTCATCATTACAGAAGCTGCTCAGTGCTAAGCAAGCGAGTGGCATCCGTGCTGAGTTCATCCTGTGCCTATGATGACATTCTGCTTCACTCTGCAGTACTACTAGGAGAGCCAACTACAAAAACCAAAATTAGTTTTTTGGCATTGCTGCCGTAATCTCCCCCAATAAGATGAAACATTTTTTACTTGTAACTGGCTCACCAGCCACCCCCAAATCCCCAACTTTACATGATGACCTCTTTCCACCGCACCACCTGTAGTGTGATTGCATTCTTTTTCCACCTCCAGATAGCATCTTGAGTACTTTTCTTTTTTGGTTTCCCTGGAAATATAGCTGGAATCCCTTGCATCAAACAAAAATAAATGCCTTTCTGCAAAGCACTCGGCAGATATTTTTTTTAGAAATCGGGAGCAGGGGGCACCCCCTTCTCCATCAAATATTTTTTAAACTATTGGACATATTTACCCCAATCTATCAAAAAAAATGTCTGTGACGCTTAATGCCCAAGTTTTTTTCTTATTTGATCCAAATCCGTCCTGCTGTTTTCACACTTCAGGTTCAGGGAGCGGGGGATAACAAACTTTGCTTCTGGCACATTTGATCCAAATCGGTCAGGTGAGTTAAAGTTATTAGCAATAGAATTTTGGGAAATGTCCATGTACAAAGGTGTCAACTTCACTATAGGGATGCCCATATGTTTGGCAGCTCAATCACTCTCTTAACACACTCTGGCGGCGCAGGGATCATGAATTAGGTATGCCACACTAACAATGATGATACCTTAGGGCTCTCGGAGGATATATATTCTTTCCTGATACTTAGAAGACTTGACATTTGTTTGTTCCCACTTGTAAAACTGCAACTGGAGAAAAAGTCAATTTGAAAAGTAAGTTCTGTCTTGATGCTGTACATAAAAAAGGACATTAACAATCAAGCTAAGGGGAATGTATTTCTATAGAAAACCACACAACACATCCGTAATGTCTAATCTGCAACATAATGTCGATGTTTGCCTGGCAGCAGACGTCACTGAAAATATCCACGAGTATTTTCTTTCAAACTGTGGATCCAAGTCGCTGACAGAACCCAGTACATACCATTTCGAATTACATAGTAAACCGGCTTGTTGCATTAACATCATTGAAAACACATCTCTTCTGAGAGACATTTTCAAAGAAGCCATTTAATGGATCTTAGGTAATGACAGTTAATTACAGGCTTTTCAGCAGGTTTCAGTTAATTGAAGTCATTATTAATATGTTTTTCAAAAGGGCCAGAATTATCAAATGCACTCACTCGCACTGCATTCCTACAGCAATCTTTGTAACTCCCGTTGATGCAATCATCTGTTTCAATTTAATTCCACATTCTGATGGCAATCTTTCTAGGGGAATTTCAATTTAGGGATGGAAACTGTCCTTGCCTGCCGGATCAGCTTTGAATTCTGCACGGCTTGAAGAAAAGCTGGCAAATCAAATAAGGTGTACAATTATAAAGCACTTTTTCAGGATTCTTTTTTATATTCCATTCCCATAAGTGTGAGCGCTGTAAGATTCTTTGTAATGGATCCGAACCCTGACTGAGTTCTGACCACTTTCTCAGAAATTCTGCTTTCTGAAACAGGACGTCTTCTATTCTTACAATCTCTGGCTACCATCAGGGAAAGTGAAATATGAACAATGGTGGCAGTAATGACACTATACCGCACTACCCATCATGAGAAAGTGGGATCCTGCCAACATCCGGCAGTAAATACTATTTTAAAAATCAAGGTGTCTGCCTGTTACTTCTGGTTGAGCACATCATCAGTAATGGGTCTTGGCAGCAAATAGAATATTGCGAAATGTACTGTGTGACTGCAAACACATGTCAGTATTTAATATTGACATTATGAGCAGCTGTTAGATGTTCTTAAATGTTACATGAGACGAGCAATCCCATGGAGTGGATTCTATCCGTGACCGCCTCGATGTCCACAATCTGCTCTGGGAGGTTCTGATAATTTCTATGTAATCCCTGGTAATCCAGGCGGTTCCTGTGTTCCTTAGAGCGCGGGGCGGGGAAAAACAGTAATCCTAACCACCTTGTAGATATATGGATTATACAACTTTACAATGAGTCAATATGGATCCTTCCTTCTTTTTTCATGTGCAAAAAGCAGGGGGAAATCCATATGTATCCAACCCTCTCTGTCGGCATCAAAATTGGTTATGGGTGGAGATGCTGTCGGTTTTCCAACCAGAAGTGTCAGATCACACTTGGCATATTGTCCGCTCAGTGCCCTACCCCATTAGTGGCATCCTAACAACATGGGATGGATAGTAAATAAACAGATGGGTCACTTGTCTCTTGCTTCTTTGATAACACAGAAGCCATTTTGAACACATCTCTATTTGATGTTTACTGTAGTACAGACATGTGGAGTGTGGACCAAGGGTAGGATACCAACATCCAATACGTTCTCAGGTTGGCTGCATTAGAGCCAGATAGTTAAAAAAAAACATTATCTATACAAACACCTCGTGCTAAATCGTTTGTAAACAAAACGCATACAAATATATAGAGGGTTGGTGGTTCTGTGCCACTAATAGGTAAGAAGGGAAAAGAAGGGAAGAGAGGATGGAATAGAACTTGGCATTTAAAGAAATTTGAAACGAGATGGATTACAGGAGGAGAGGAGATCACTCTTAGAGAAAGTGAAGAGTAAGAAGGGGCCAACAATAGCTAAGAATAGTCAGAGCATATCCGAAAATCACCTCTGGGTCAGAGCTATTTATTTTGTTTATTATTAGAAATATTATTATTATTGTAATTAGAGGGATGAAGAACGATGTCTTGTATCTCAAACAGGTGGTTTCTAACTTTAGCCTGGCCACTGGTAGGGATGTGGCAATGGGGGGTGGGGCAACAGAGACACAGCCTGAACACCCGATTAAGCCTCACGGGAATACATGTCCATAAACCCAGCAGACCCTATGCACACTCACAAGAATAGGCTCGGAACATGGAGGAATGAGGTAACTCGGTCCAAAGAACAAAATCAACACACCATCCCCAAACCAGTGGCAAACTTAAGAACAACACCAACACAGATAGCTCAAATTGTAATTAATCTGCCACCCGAAGCTGTACCATTGGTGGGAGTTATTATAGACGTTCCAAATTTTGCAGAGAAGGGGTGGAGGAGACAACATTTTCATTAATGAACGAAACTGCACACAGTATTACCTCCCACCTACCTGGTATGAAGATCAATCCCCCGGGCATCCTGATGGCAAGAAGGGCCTCATGGATAGGCAACACTGCTAAACATGTATAGGGTGATTGTGTGATAGTTACATGATGAATTATTTGGTCTTCGCATCCAGCCCCCCTACTTATAACATGAAGAGTACTAATAAAGTAAGTAAATTCTTTCCCCTAGCTTCATTTTCCTATTTAGGACTTCTTTCAGGATTTTAAAATCACTTGATACTGAGTCCATGCTGTTGTCTCCCTGTGATGACAATGAGTGCACCGGCCCTCTATTCTCAATGTCCCTCTCTTTGGTGCTGTCACTGTCTGAGAAAGGATCTAGCAATGGATAAGTGATGGTCTACTCCAGTCCCCAGAGACGGGTCACTCAAGTTAATGTGGGGGGACCCCCATAGAGGCTGAGGTTAGATCGGGAAGACATTGTTAATTTACCCTCAATGTCACTTGTGTGTACTGATACTACTTCGATCACAGTCTCAGTGTTAAAGATCTGCTCCTCAATGTTCCCTACCATTTGTTTTAAATATTCATTCAGAGTAGTTTGGTGGGAAGTAATGGCCCCTTGTGTCTTTGTGCCATTTTGGTTCTGTTTGCTCCTTTTGGTTTTGCTCTCATCCGGGGGAAGATCCCTTGCCTTGCTTTTTGTCATAATAGGTCCTGTACTCAATGTGCACCCACTAAATTATTCCAAGACAACCCCTGAGCAAAGTCGTCCCACTGAACAGGAGTTTATATGTGAGTCTACATGGACCAGTCTCGCCTACCAAAAGGCAGGGCAGAGGAATTCTATTAAGTAAACAGGTTGCACAAAGGTGCAACAGTGCAAAAGGGTAAATTATGCACTTGTGTAAATGATGCAGGTCTGGAAAGTATGCAAAGTGTGCCAGTGTATACCAGGCAGCATGTGTCAGGCACCATTCAGTGCCAGAATACCCAGACAACACACACCCACTTGAAGGTGGCTTGAGTTAGCCTACTTTCTAAGAAGATTCACGTGTTCAAACTACGCAACTAGACCAGATCAGGTGTACAAGCGCTGCAAATCTGCATCTGATGATGAACAAAAACATACAATAACACATTTTTTTAAATTAATAAAAACTCTTAATAAATAAATAAACAATGACGAGGAAAACTAGTAATCCAAAATAACCCACGATAATCCACAATCAAAATTCATGGGGGCTCTTACATTTGCATGCTAAAAAGGTGATCAATGTGGCATTCCCTGCCGTAAAATCAATAAAAGTAAAGTAATAAAATGATGTTGAATCAAAACAGTGAAGTATAATCTGGTGTTGATCAAACAGTCATGTCAGCAGTTATTGCAGCAGTTAGGTTGCAGGGAACTTCGCAGGAGTTCATCGGGGTTTCAATAATAATGTCCCAAAACCACGCCGTTCCGTGTGTTGGAATATAGCAAGATGTAGAGGACTTGATAAAAATGAGGAACATTGTGTGTGAGACACTCGGGGCATGCCCGAATGACTTAAGGGGCTGCCTTAGTCCATCCGCCCCCCGGGCCACCTGACATACAAAAGAGGGACAGGTACTGAGGTGCTGAGGCCAAATGACTGAGGAACACACAAAATCCCCTCTAGCAATTATCTCTCAGAGACCTGTCAATTTTTCACGTGTCCATAGGTGTTGCCACAGTGAGGGCCCCACAGCTGAAATAGGCTTCCCGGTTGAATTTGTGGTTTTTAGTGCTGGAGTACTGGACATTCCAGCATCCAGCATTTTGAATGGGTAAATGGTATGTTGGTAATGAGTGCTGTGTAAAGTGATTGGCAGTGTTTAAGGGGCCAGAGGAACTAGTTCAGGTCTCTAGCGGGCTGTTCACTCTGTCATTGGGACCAAGTCCATTGTCAACATTCAAGCAATTAGATTACCCAGTGATGTAGAATCTCAGGGAGAGGTCACAGTCTCCTTACCTCCTCAGACTCCGGCAGACCATAGAAGACCACTTGTGCCCCACTCTTCTGCTGCGCTTCCAGCATGAGTGGGCTTTTTGTGCTGGTGCTGCGCTGAATCACTAGGCTACTCCTCCTCAATGGAAATGAAGGAAATGAAAATAATGCTCCCTCTCAGCAGTACGGACCACTTCTGTCCCATTTGTTTTCAGAGGTTGGTAAGAGGACTAATATTTTCTGTCTGACTAAAAATTATCCTTAATTTACCTTATTGTCATAGGTAGATTCTGTTCGGCTTCAGCTTCCTCCATATGAGGGTGCCCAAGTGTCCCCCTGTCAAATGAGAGTATGCATTCTCTAGCATGCTTTTACGATGGCTTTTGGGTATTACTAATTGAGTTTTACTTACTCCTTCCTTGGAGGTTTCCTTTCTATATAGTAATCCCTGTTACAGAAAGAAAAAGGGTCTTCACTTTTCTTGTCCTTCTCCTTCAGGAATAACTTGTAAGCGAGTACTGGATCATTTTGCTGGGCGAAGGTTAGATCGGGAAGGATGGTAGGTTCCTCTTCCCTTTTTGCCTCAATGATACTTGTCTTATTGGCCTCTCCAAAACCTAAGTTACCTCTCTCAGTTTCCGCTCGTTCAATTTCCTTCTCAAAACGGGGAAATAGAGCCTTCTCAAGAATTCCCAGTGGAATTGTGTCCCCAGTGTGTATTTCAAATGGGGTCTCACCATGGTTCTCCCCGAACGCCTGTATCTATAACGTCAGCTAGGACCAGTATACCAAACTTCCAGGATAGGCCAGTTTTGGGGCTAATCTTATATAACAACCCGCAGGGGGTATTCAAACTAAGTATATGGGGATCGTCCCTCTTTTCCAGGGAGGGATAGTGGCTTCTCTGCTGCTACAAATGTCAAAGCCTATGGATTCATTTGAGGCGGTAGAGGGGTCTGAGGCTCTGTGACTACGTTTCTGGAATTTTAGGGTCCCCCAATTCATCTCACTTGAGTCGTATCCCACCTCTTGACACCATACGTAAGGGAGGCATGGTATCACAAGTATGACACTAACACAAAAGTTACAATTTGTAAAACCTTTATTAAAGTTTTTGGGTTTGGAAAAACTCTGCCATATAACTAGGATAGGAGTAGTCTCGACCATCAAATAATATGTTAAAAAAGTCCTAGTTGTGTCTGTCATAGCAAAGTGGCCTATACTAATACAACCTAATGACTTCCCTATCTTTTGTACAAAAGTGTACAGCAGAATTTGTGTGCAATGTAAAATAGAGTTCGAATATAAAGAATAAATGTGGCTGAGTTATCTCACCTCCACCCATTAGACAGCACATAGTAAGGTGGTATTTGTAGGCAGGATGACACACTCTGGCTCATGTTCTTAACACAAAGGCAGGTCAAAATGTGGATCGATGTCCGCCTGGCCTTCCACATTAAAGTCTCTCTTTCCACCTTTCAAAAACACAATTCAACAAAAAGTTCACACCGGTCTCCCTCGATCGGCCTAGGACCTCTCGAAGCAAAGGTTCACCAATAAGTTCATGTTGGTCTCCCTCAGTTAGGCTCAGACCTTTTAAAAGCAAAGGTTCACGTCAGTCACCCTCAGTCGGGCTCAGACCTTTCAAAATAAAAAGTTCACCAACACTTGCATGGGCTGCCCTTCCCCAATCTTAATTTACATCTTTTAGGGGTAGTTTTAAGTCATAAGCATCAAAGTTCCATGTTCACCTTTTTACTCTCCCCTTCTCTTGGGATTAATTTTGAACACTTTGCTTTTACAGTTCATTCACGTTATCGCTACAAACATTTTACCTTTCACAGAGATGTTCGAGTAGGCTACTTCCTTTCACTGAACCATTACGTTACTCAGTATCACTGGTTCCACAGCTATCCTTACTTCTAAGTTAATTCACAGCTCTGCCTTTCTTCGTGTCTTATCCACACACATTCATCCTTCAACTGGGTGATATAATGTTGAATTTCAATCTTCCCTTAACAAACACCAGTCTTTCATATTACTTGCCAACTCACCGGCTGTCTGCGTTTCTTTCTTGTCTTTACAGCTTTTCAATTTACAAGTCAAAGTTAGTACCAAAGGCTTTGCCTCGCATCCCCACTCTGAGGTTCACAATGAAGGGTCACTGGAATCCTTGAAATACAATGCAGCCTTCTTGATTGATTGATTGATTTATTTATTTATATAGCGCTTTATACCAAGGCGCTATCTTGGTTGGGACTTGGCCTTCTCCACATGTCTTTCACTGCCTTTTGTAGGCAACAACCTCCTGTAGGGAACGCTTGGTTTCCTTGACCTGTTGCTCTCGTCCTCGGTCCGGTGCTCTGCTCTAGCAGGTTCGCCTTCAGCCTGGAAGTTCTGCTCATACTCATGTTCCACTTTGCTCAGAGTGTGTCTCTATGTTGTGCTCTTTATGTGTGTGAGGAGAGCTAATTGGTATCAGATTGGTATCAGATGTATTCATTTAAAGTCAAGTGCTTGATTTTGTCTGACCCGATTAGTGGGACATATCCAATGTGATGTGTAATAGTTAGCCTTGTTACTCTCAGTCGCCCTCTTCCTTGACCCAGTGTTTATGTAGATGGGGGGAGTTTGGACATCGGAGAATCCTAAAAAATAGAATAGGTCAGGTTTACAGGAAAAGGGGGAATACCACGACTCACCATCGGTCACCTCAACCCCACTGCCTGAAGACCCCTCACCCAGGTGATCCACCCACATTGGTCTACCCCCAGGTCTGGATCCAAAGGCAATGGCTGTTCCCTGGCCACCTGAGAGAGAAATCCCTGGGTACTAGTAGTTGTGACACCCTGTGGTTTCTCACAGTAGGTTAACGTGGCTATGCACACCTGGCGTGATGCTTTATACCCACGTGTACACCAACAACCAATAAAATTAAATGTTTCTTCTATGTCAAAACCGCAGCTATATGGAAAAATGGTAAACAAAAAATGCTTTCGTGATCTCCCATGCCCTCACCAAGTGCGCCCCACATCCATGCCAACTCCACGTACTCCCCTAATGACCTTCTCACCTCCCTGCTCTCTCCCATTCCCCCTATAATATTTGTCATATCTGTGATGAAGTTTCACTTTAAATGTCTGTTAAGGCTTCATCCAAACAGGTGGACACATGCCCCTTCAAAACAATTAAGGACAACATTGACTCTCTTGCTCCAGCCTTGGCTGATCTGTGCAATGTCTCTTTTGTGACTGGAGTTGTCCCAACTTCTCTTAAGCACTCCCTTTTGCATCCTCTACTTAAGAAACCCTCTGCCGACCCCTCCAATCCAGCAAACTACTGCCCTATCTCTATCATCCATTTCCTGGACACACTCCTGGAGAAGCTGATTATATCTCAGCTCACCCTCCACACTGAAACTGCTAGTTGCTTCCACGATGATCAGTCTGGCTTTAGAGCATCCAGAGGCACAGAAACTGCTCTTCTGAAGACCCGTGAAGACCTGCTCTCAAATCTGGACACAAACATTCCCTCTGTCCTCATTCTTCTTGACCTCTCCTCTGCCTTTAACATTTTAAACCACAACATCCTGATTGCACGTCTGCATGATATCCTGGGAATCAAAGGTCAGCCTCTGGCATGGTTAACCTCCTTCCTTTTCGAACGCCCATCCCAGATGGAACTTGGGTCCTTTCTCTCTACTATCACTCTTTCAACCTGTGGTGTTCCCCAGGGTTCTAACCTATCCCCCTGGTTCTTCAATGTCTACATGGTCGCCCATGCACATATGATTGCCACTTTCATCACTAACTTCCTGTGTTATACGGATGACACACAACTCTCTTCATGCTACCCTTAGCTACCTCCTCTACCTCGCTCATATCTTACCTCACTCATATCTGACTGTCTGTCTGCAATTCAGTCATGGTGTGCTGCAAACAACCTCTGCCTCAACCCCAGTAAAACTGAGATTGTTCGCAGTGAGACTCCTGCTCCTGCTTTCCCACTTTAACTCTGGCCTGGCTCCTTTGGCCCTGCTCCCGCACCCACCTGCAAAGTAAAACACCTTGGGGTCCTCTTCGACTCCACTCTCTCCTTCTCCACTCCATTTTCGGACATCTCTAAAAAGTCCAACTTCCAGCTACACCTCCTCAGAGGTACTCTTCCTTTTCTCACCTTCCCCCAGTGGCTCACTGTCTCCATAGCCCTGGTTTTCTCAAGGCTGGACTTATGCTTGACCTCAAGACCAGAGACCACATCTCTCCAGTAATGAAATCCCTCCACTGGCTTGCGGTCGCTACAAGGATCAAATTCAAGACACTCTGCATTGTCCACAAGGCTTTCTGGGGCTTGGCGCCTACCTATCTACAATGTTGCTTACCTAAATACTGTCCTTCCCAAGCCCTCCACTCATTTACCTCAAACCTTCTGCTAGTGAGCCAGTTCTCCAAGCAGATATTTAGAGGGAGATCTTTATCCTCTGCAGGGGCCACCCTCTGGAATAGCCTCCCTGCCGCACTCCGTCTTGAGCTGATCTCCTTAAGTACCGGAAACTCCATAAGACATTCCTCTTCTCCTCTTCCTTCTCTCTCCCTCTACCCTGCTAACCTTTCTATCCACTCTATCCCTCTCTCCCTACTTTTCCGGGCTGCCTTCTGACTAGCTGCATGGTGTACCTCAGAGTCTCACAGGTCCCACACACCCTTGCTAGTCCTCTCACACTTGCCTCCGGGCCTCACACTTGTCTCATCATTACTGCACTTGGTCAATGACCCATAAGAGTGGCATCTCTCAGCACTTAACCCAACTTCTGACTGACTGGGTGCAGTTGGTCCCCTCCCCCACACCCTCTCACCCCTGCACTTGTCCCCCATCTCCTGCACCTGTCTGCGCACTTGCGTGATCTGAATGCACCATGCCTTGAAGATCTTCAATCTGTTTTTCCCTTGTCTCCCCTCCTTGCATGGTGGCATCTCAATGAACTTGGAAAAACTGCAGAATCGTTGTTAGACCTATTTTCTGTTATCTACAATGTTAATTGTATTATATGCATGTGTTCCAGGCACCCTCTCTGCCCGTGCAGACTTGTATTGTTCAGAAATTCGAAGGATCTGAATGACTGTTGTTTTTTTTCTCGCTTGTTCCCTCCCTCCTTGAGCACTTTAAACACTTGCCTTGTGTATAGACGTTTTTCAAATAAACAATACAATACCAAATCATACCATACCATTAGCCCTGGGTATACCCCAGGTTATAGCTGGCGCATAGCTCTATATCCGCCTGTATGCCAACAAGCAATTAAACTATGTGTTTCTGTTTTGTCATAGCTGTCGCTATTGGGGTAAACAGCAGAAAAGAAATGCTTTACTGATGTCCCAGGTACTCACCAAGTGCCCTCTCATCTGTGTGAGTTCCCCCTACTCCCTTGATGGCCTCCTTACCTCCCCTGCCTTCTTCCATTCCCCCCACAACACTCGTCATTTCTGTGATGCAGTTTCAGTTGAAGAGTCGGGTAGACACAGCTATACCCCAGTTTATAGACAAGGCTATGCCACAAATATTTGAGCCTCATGTTGCAAACATGGTCCCTAGCCCCCCTTCAACTCCCTAATTTCCCTTAATGTCCACTTGCCGGCCCCACCTCTAGACTATTAGCATGTGCTTGTTTTTCACATTCAAATTACTTTTTTCTGTTTTATTTTCAGACACCATCGGTTATAACCTGGGGTATAACCGCAGCTAATTCTCTCACACTGAGAAAACAAAAGACCGCAGTTAATTCTCTCACATTGAGCAAACAAAAGATTGCAGCTGCCTCATTTATAAACATCCGGTTTCTTGGCAGTTACCTGAGATGTAGCTATCTATTTTGTACAAGGGGGCACACCCTGCTCCATCAAGTACTGGATGGAATAACCCCATACCACAAAATGATTGCAAGTCAATGCAAGTCAATGCTTAAACCCCAAGTTGTTTTGGACCTGATCCAAATCTGGCTGTGCAATATTTTTTGTCCATTGGAAAATGAATGGGGACTAGGCTGAAACTGTGTTTGTTTTCCTAATAACTTTTGTATTTTTCAAGGAATCTTTCTGAAACATTCCAGTCTGGTGGGGCCGTGACAAACTTTGTTTGCAAGCTTTCAGCCAAATATGTTTCACCAGTCAAAAGTTATCAGCAATTAATTTTTTTGATTTCCTATGTAACTCCATTTGACCTTAACTATAGGGCAGTGCCCAGCGCCCTATAATTTCATATTCATTATATATTAAATGAATATTTCAACCAAACTGTTTGCACTTGAATCCCCACATATATGTAGAAAAACCCTTTTTAAATATTTCATCTCTCTTACTTGCATATGTCTTCTGTTGCAGCAGTGATGTCACTGGTGATGCCATAAGTGAGGTCATATGTGATGTCATCAGCGATACCATTTGTGATGTCATCAGTGCACTTAGGGGCTGCACAATGGGGGCCTCATATTTAAGATGAAATAAGGTGACCTAGCTTCCAACTCCTGCCAGACTTGAGCGGATTTTCTGCATTTAATTGGCACTTTCACGTCACCTAAACACTTTCTTTTTCACCAAATGTCAAGTTTCGTAACATCATATTACACTTCATGCTTGCTGTGCTTCATCTAAAGTGTTTTCACTGAATGTCGAGGGTTTTGTTTTTCTATACATTCCACCACCTGAAGCCTACCTTTTTCTCAGATACCATAACTGATGACATTTCTTTTCTTATCAATATGTGTTCTTAAACTATGCAGCATGGGGTTTATCAAGTATTTAATTATTATTGTCCACAAGATAAGAATGGAGTACTAATGTTTTACTGGGATGAGGAGGAGGGATGTGTAAGTAATGCAGCAGATTACTGATCTAGTACTGGGACAAGGACGAGGAAGGTGGCAGTAAAATCAGAATCAGGAATTCTAATGGGATACTGGAATGAGGAGTAGGAAGCTGGTTGGAGTGGGGAGTATGTGGGGTAGTGGGAAACTGTGATGAGGAAGAGTGAGGTGTGGGTGGTGAGGGACTGTGAGGAGGAAGAGGGATGTGGGAGGAGTGGGGACTTTGACAAGGAAGAGGGATGTGGGGCTAGTGTGGGACTTTGATGAGAAAGAATGAGTTGGGGCGGTGGAGGACTGTGTTAAGGAAGAGGGAGGTAGGGAGTGTAGGAGTTTTCTGCAGTGTCCGTGGTCCCTTATTTGTTTGCAGCTGTCAGGAGGTGCTCACAATCTATATTTAGTGTCTGCGGCCATCATTGCATGTCCTATAATGGTATTGTGTGACATACTTTTTGTAATGTTTTAATTGTATGTTGATGCCACTGGCCATGGGCACAAGGAATGATATATTGGATTGATGTAGGCAGTGGGTCGGTGTGAAGAATCAGTCCAGATACTTCTATCATGGGGGATCAAGGCCATGCTGAAAACTATCTGACCATTGACGTAAGGGATGTTATATGTGATTGCCATTGGCAGTCACTGGCTACGGGCTTAATCAATGATACATGGGACAAATATTGGGAATAGGGGTGAGCCAAATGTGCAGAATCTGCACCTGATTCCCTTTCCGCACAATCTGTGAAATCAGCATTATTTTTCTGGCACCACTGAAATTTCAACCAGTTTAATGTGGTTATGCATGGTTTGTGGTGTTTCGTTCCTACGTTAGTTGTGTGTAACGCAATGAGAAACTTTGCACATGTCTTTTGTTCGGTTTATGCTAATTTCTTGCAGCGACACAAGAAAATGTGCATGTTTTTGGATTCATGATTGTAAGGGTCTTTTATCTTTCCATGCAAGCTTTATGACATGAGAAACATTGTGCAGGTCTTTTTTGATCAGTACTAGTTTTGTTCAGTGGCACGAGATACTTCGGCTGTGTCGGTTTGCACAGCTTTTTTGTTCTGTTTGTTTCAGGTTCAAACAGAGGCATGATAACATTCACAAAGGCTTTTGAACCCTGCTAGGTTCAAAGATTGGCACAAGAAAATGTGCATGTTTTTTGTTTGATTCATGATAGGATTACACAGCAGACGAGAAACTTTGTGCCACTGTGTGAGATTCGTGCAATTTCATGGAGCGTCAAGAGAAACTTTGTCCCAATCTTTTTGATTCCTGGTAGGTTTGTGCTGGGGCAGAACACACTTTGTTTTTCTCTTTTCAATTCTTGCTAGGTTCACATAGTTGCATCGGAAACTTTGCGTGACCTGTTTCGGGTTACAAGACGGCCTGAGAAAATTCACACAGGTCTTTAAACTGTGCAAGGTTTGCACATTGGAACAAGAAACTTTGCACGTTTTTAATCGATTCATGGAAGGTTCACACAGTGGAACGAGAAACTTTGTATCACTGTTTTTGATATGTGCTTGGTTCATGCAGTGGCACAGGAAAAAACTTTTCCACTCTTTTCAATTCTTGAAAAGTCGCACAGCAGCACAAGAAACTTTGTTCACATCCACTCTTTTGATGCATGCTAGGTTCACACAGCTGCAGGAGAAAATGTGTGCAGCTCATTTTGGATCGAGCGACAGCAAGAGAAACTTCACACTGCTCTTTTCGATCTGCCTGGGTGGCGGATTGGTGGGTTCCGACAAGATGGATAAAAAACTTTCAGATTTTGCTTCTGTGGTAGGCAGAACAGAATTTACAATTTCGTACAGCCCTTTTTGCAAGTGGACCTGGCCAGTAGAAAAGGTTAGAAGAATCAATCTAGATGCTTTTATCATGGGGGTGTTGGTGTTAGGGTATGGCAGAAGCCATATTAAGTGTGGTTGGGGCTGTGGACATGGCCAGTGGCCAGATATTTCAGGGCATGGCCAAAGACTATGTCCCAAACAATGTGGCCACTCGCCATGGCCTCAACGGATGAGATACGGGATTGATGTTGGCAGTCACTGGCCATGGGAACAAAGGATATGTAGGTTTGATGACGACAGTGGCCCTGACTATTTGAACAGGTCTAAAGAATCAATCTGGTCACTATTGATGGTTATGTAGGATGATATGTGGGAATGGCATAGGTATTAGGCTGGCTTCCAGTGGCCTTGGGCACAAGGGATCATTGTGAGCCCACCTCCCTTCTCGCACACACGTGTTGCTTGTTATGATTGATACCTCTACCCTTCTCCCCCTCCAAACTTCCCCCCCCCAGCCTACTTCTGCAGGAGTCTGTTGTGATACATTCTGGTTTCACCATCACCGTCTTGTGGCCAATGCTGGATTTGACTTGTATGGACTTCATTGATTCATGGTGAGTCACCCTTTCTCAACTCTCATGCTGGACTTCCTTTGCATCTTGTACTCATGGTGGCCCTGAATCATACTGTTTCCATCTTCATCTTGTATCCTGGCTTGCAACATTATGTGTTACTACTGACTACTGACCTCCTTATCTATGTGTTAGCTCTTGCACTATATGAAATGTTGTCAGGCCGAGTACAATAGTTAATTTCACATCCTTACTGTTCATGGCCTGTAAGAATGTCATTGTGTTTTCCCTTTTTCCCTCCCTTGACTTGAAGCATTTTGAAACACATTGTGTATAGATTTTGTATAAAGAAACTATCATATCATATCATCATATCATATCTGAAAAGAAAATAGTGTTAGTTGTATGTGATATGTAATATGTGCATAGATTAACTAATGTACATACTTTAACTTCTGTACAGCCATTACAAATGGGCTGATCCCCATAAATAGTCCATTGCATGGACTATACTTCCCACCAAATGTGTGTGTGTGCCACACTGTTGTTGCATTGAAATATTCTAATCATTGTGTCATGGGAATAAATCCAAGTGGATTGGAAAACATGTTTTTTACAGTTATGGTTAGTACCATTTCCATTTAGAAACCTGATGAGTCTTTTGCCACAAACCATGTTGTGTATTTTCCATGAAATACACAAAGACAAGTGCGGAATAGGTAAAAACGGTTTTGTCCACAAATTGAAAAAGCCAGGCATAATGTGAATACAACTGTTTGTGCATCTATTCAAGATTTTTGATTGCCATCTTTCGAAAATGACAACATTCGACACAATGCAGTGAATGTTTTAAGAAAGAATTATATATGTCTTACAAACCTTTCTGGTGAAAAAATGCCATTGTCAAGAAAACAGTACATAATGAGTACCTGTAAGCTTTCACATTGTAGGTGTAGATGTTTTCAACACAGTATTACAATAATTAAACGTTTCCTTTAAAAGCCAACATGAAAGAGTTCAATAAGGAATTGTGTTGCTACAGCTTTCATTCTTAGTGTTTGCATTGTTTAGTAGGCTGCAATTTAAGCTGACTCCTTGAGGCAGTACATAGTGTGTTAGATTACTTGTTTATTTCCATTTTTGAAATGTGAAAGGTGGTTCCCAATGGAACCTACTTTTTATGTTTTTTTCTTTTCAGTTTCATGTTTTTGTTGTTGCAGGGGACTTTGAGGGCTGGCCAATCACCAGAACAAAATAAGAGGGGCAGATGGAGAAGGGAGGAGATAGGATATTGCTTATGGAAACTTAGGAAAGGGCCAATTATTCCTATGTGCTGCCACAGCACACTTGGAGGCACTGCAGAATTGCTCCCCTTGGCAAATCAATATTTCAATATACATACATAAGGCAGTTATCCTCTAAAGATAGGGGTCAACTGCCTCCTGTGTATAGTCTGACGATGCAGGAAGATTTGCATGCCCAACATAGATGGTACGTGTATGGCAGTGGTGGAGGCAAATGATGAGGAGGAGGATTGGCCATGACAGATGCCATTGTTGTAATACTGCAGACTGCAGAGCTCCCCGAACGTGGTCCTTCCAGGTAAGAGTCGGTTTGCGAATGACTAGAAAAAAATAGGTGAGCCCCCCATGAGGTGTTGTCTGTGGTCTCTTTTCCCTGCCTGCGGATGTTGGTGCCTAAAAAAAAAGGTCAGGAAACATTTTAGAAAGTACAGAAAACAAAAGTGAATGGTAGTGTCTTTTGTGAAAGGGCAATGGTTGAACTTCAGAGTTGGATTTCTATCTGCCATGCAGCACCGACTTTGACCACAGATATGTCATCATGCCATATGGACACAGTTTTGTTAGAACATTCAGGGGCATCAACGGGCAATTCACAACATTCTCAAACATTAGCGTGTTCACAAGTACGTCAACTGGGCCTGTTAACAAGACTGCAGCTCGGCGATTTGTAATATCACCTTTGATGTCCTGTGGTGTTAGTCGGAGCAGTACATTGCGAGGGAGCAAGTTAGCTTGTGTATCTTACCATAACTGGCACATTTGATTTTTTAAAATTTTTTCGTACTGCAACCATACAATCCCATCAATTAAGTTTCATAGATTTATTTTAGAGCAACTTAACCATAACGTTCCTTTTGCAAAGGTTTCTCATGAAATTTAGATATTTACATATATCCATATATTAAAGTGTTGACAATAATGATCCTGTAGTTATGATTAAGTTGGCTTTCTCATTGGAAGAGCACTTTTTGAGTGGCTTAAAGCTTTCAACCAATCTGCATGAAACTTTGGAAAAAATATTGACTCGAGCCTGAATTGTTTTTTACAGTTTGGTCAAGGGGATCGTAATCCTATGGCAGATCCCAAAGTTTTCGAAATCCAGATTGACTTAAATGAGTAAAAAATGTGCTTGCAGCTACAGACCGAAACGCTGGATGGCTTTGCACCAAGCTTGCCCGAGGATAGGGGCCTTGTCCCAAAAGCATACCTTCTTTGCTTTTTAACTTTACCTGTCTCCTAAAAAGCAACCACAAATAAATGTTTTGTAAGTCCTTTCTCCCGTTTCTTTTTCTCTGTGTTTTACCCTAAAAGATTAAAAAACATAAAGAATTGTCTGCTTCCCTTTTCCATTCGTGATTCCATTTTGTTGTGGGATAGTACTAGTATGCTTTGTGTGAAGTATCCTATTTGTTTTATGAAGCTTTCCTTTGACAACATTAAACTCTTCGTTTTTGCAATGCCACTTGTTTGAGAGAAATCTAAACATGTGTTCATCTTTATGTGAACTTGGCAATCTTTCCTTTTTTAGTAACCTTCCTTTGTGTATTTGCAAAATTGAGGTATCCCCTTTCCTAAGAACAAACACAACTAAATAACATGCAACACAATATAACATCACAACTTGTGAAAAGTGTTTTGTCTGGCCACTAACATATAGCACACTTATTTATCAACATCGAATATAATCTTCTGCCTGCCAAGACATATTAGACATGTTTTCTGTGACTAGTATTTGGTTTGCAACTAAAAGACAGCACACAAAGTTACAACCATAAAATGTACTCTCTTGCATAAAAATATATTCTTAGATTTGTTTCACCATGCACAAGCAACACGTATATGGTTTGTAAACTAAACATGTTACATTAATCTACAGCCTATGAATGTAATCTCCTGTTAATAATTCTAAGACTTTTTCTCTGTAACTAGCATTTCATCTGGTCACAAAAAGATTGCACACTCAGTTAAAGACACTGGATGCACTCTTTTGACAAACCTGAATTCTAAGATGTGTTATTCTCAACTTCACAAGCAACACGTATTTGGTCTAGCCACTTAATAGGCAAACATATTAACAGTGACTCAGTGTAATCTATTTCTCTTCCAGCCGCCAAACAATTCTGTGATGTTATTTTCCTCAAACTTAAAGGAAATGGCATGCATGTTTGTCATGAAATGTGTTCACCGGAATGCATTGGCAGTTTTTATGATAAAAAAGATGGCCCATTCGATTTCAAAGTCTTGCCTATTTATCAGTTAAACCTCATTTTAATGTTCTACCCGTTGCGAAACTAAATCTTATTTTAATTTCCTACCTGTTCCTCAAATTTAGGGTGCATTCATTTTCTACCCCTCCCTCATCTAAATCATCTTAATGTTCTACCACCTGCTCAACCCATTTCTATTCGTTTAACTACTCTAAAACAAAAACGTGTGCCACACGCCCAATCGACCCAAACATTTTAACTGATAATATACAGAACAGAGGGATTCATCAATAATTCCCATATGTGTGAGTATTGTTTTAAATCTTTAACAGTTCTGCAAAGGTTTAGTACAGACCCACACCACAGCCCGCGGAGGACACAGAAGAGCCATCTGGCGATGTTGTGATGGTTTTCTAAAGTAAAATTATTTTTTTGATGTCATTCTTCCCAATAGTTAAATTAGCAGAATGCTTCAGTAATCAAGGCAGCATTGCATATGTTTATAGTATTTTCTAACTGTAATTATTTATTCTTAGCACAATACATTTTTAACAATGTTAATGGTAAAACTATAATTTGAACCCATTTTGTTTTTGCCATGTTTTATGAATGTGTCATCTGTATTTTGGAGAATGATGACAGTTATTAATGATTGTCTTTGCATTTCAATACATAACTGGTGCTTATAGTATTATGTCAAATGTGTATGATAAATAGGGAAGTCTACAAATCAGAAACAGATTATTTTATTTTTCTTTCTCTGCTTTGTTCTCATTTCATCTCAGCTCTCCCATTCTGTCTCATTGAAGACTAGAAAGCAGAACTCATTATTGCTCTGCACCTTTCGATTTCTCTTTCCCAAAGTTCAGCTGTGCCTTGGATTTTTAATGAAACATGAATTGGAAAAATAACTTGAGTAATAGATTGTTGACTGTTTCCAACTCTGTTCTGCCCTTTACCAAAAAAAAATAATAATAATCACTTTCAAAGAATACTTGTTTGTATGTCATGGCAGACCGAGCCAAATGACACCTCCACTAATCTTGTGAATTCAGCAGGATAGTCCAAAATGATGTATAAATATAACATTTATATTACTATGTTTTCAAAGATATAACAGTCTAAAGTACATAGGTGGGAAAGAAGGTACATGCCGTTCCTGATAAACATCCCTGAAAATACGTGTATCTGTGACCTTTTGCTTATTAATATCCCTGATTAGAGAATCAAGTACAGAGGTGCATTGTTCACCTCTGTCAGATGCATTCGGTGGCAATAAAACATGTTTCAAAATCTTCTGACAACATGCGATTAGAATATGGTAATATTATATTGTAGAAAACATGGCTACAATTCCAGCACCTCAACTTTAAAATGTATATGTTCTTACATAAACATGTCGAAGTGCAGTCTCATATTGATGCCAGTAAATCGTCATATGGTAGAAACGAGGACATCTTTTGGCGGAATGTTACCATATAAGTGTGTGGGCTTGCTATGGCCTTAATTGTTTATAGTCTAAGAGGAAACGTGTTGCCAGACAGGGATGAAGGGAATTCATTCAGGGCAATGTTGCATCACATGCAAATTGCATTCAGCGGGCAACCAATGTCAGACCTTACTTGCTCACATTATTAGTACTAACAAGGCAGAGTGGAATACCAAAGAGTAAAACGGGGCTTATTCGCATGTACTCTTTGGTTTTCCTCTCCGTCTTCTGAAAACGATGCCCTGCAGGCACCTTTCATTTATTAATGGATTCCAGTGGAATCCACCAGGTCTTTAGCAGGTAGTGAACCGAGACAGATTCAATGAGAACCCAATCGTTTAGCACCTGCATTAAAATGTGTTTCAGGTGTAAAACGAAATGCACTGCGGGGGTCAACATGTTAGAGATCTTATGGTGGCTCAGTGCCCTTCCCCCGCCTTGTCACAGCTCGAAAATGGGGCAGATCTTGAAATGGGGCTGCAAAAACCCTACCAGGCCTTTTTGTTCTTCTTGATTTGTTCTTGATTCTATAACATAGTAACAGAACCTTTACAAAAAGGATTTATCATGTTAATAACAATAAAGCAATATTATAGCATCTCGAAAAGCATAAAAACAATATAACATTTAAAACTTCGTAACATTTCTTAGAACACATATTACAGTAAATATTTAATCGAGTACAACATGTTTGATCTTGTATTTGTCATAAGCATCATAACAGATGTTTCATCATACAACATAGCACCTTTCATGAATGTGCACATTAATTAAGACTTCCCAAGTTGTCCTAGGAGCCAGATGCCAGACTAGATAAGATAGGATGTGATGCATCAATACCCAACATGTTACAGTCGTATTGAATGTTTATTTGGTCAGTTGTTTCAGGTGCTGGAAAATGTGACTAGTTCTTTTTCTATGAATTTGCAAAGGCTCACTAAGGCATAAATTAATGGTTTGTGTGCCTTGCATCATTCTGGACCATAAGAATATTGAGCAATCGGCATAATTGACATCCACAAATTTCATCAATAGTTTAGTTTGTGAGTTCTTAAAGTGCAGCAGTATAGGATCAAATGCTTAAGTGTTTCAGTTGGTTCAGTGCATAGGGGAAAGCGGCATTGCTTACTATCTGGTTTGTTTTTGTTATTGGTCCAGTTTGAAATCCTCTCTTTAGTGTAGTATAAATCTAGTTTATACCATAAGTATGCTTTTCTCGTGTGCTTACAAGGGAATAAAACAATGTGGTCAAATCTTGGAGTACGCTCCTTAGTATTCAGGTAATATTCCTTGTACAATTTGTATTTACCTATTTGGTCAATAGTTATGCACCTATCCATTTCAAATAACTTTTTCTTAGCATAAACTGGTCTAAGATACACATCGTCCACAGTGATATGTACCTTGTTCAAAATTGCACATAGTTTAGCATGATATTGGGCAAAGGATGCCGAGGACGTGGATTCTATAGATTTCCTCATATCAACATATAAGGAATTCGTTGGTGGATATTATATTTTTGCAAAATTTGTAAGCAGCCTCCATGTCCAACGAGTGGATAGTGCAACTAGTCCTAACTCATGCCTTAACACAGCATTAGGCACAGACATTGGGAAACACATAGCGCTTTTCAACAGTATGCCTTGTAATTGATCTAAAATTGGACCCATTTCACATAAACAAATATCCAACGAATATAAAATAACACTTTCAATTTTAAAGGTTAGAAAATCAATAACAGGAGTTAGAGAAAATGTACAATATTTAAAGTATATCAGTTTTAGTTGTGATAGAAGTGGTCTTGTCTTGCTTTTTAATAGGGCTGTCCACATTTTAATAGAGTTTTGCTCTGATAGATAATAGCCTAAGTAAATTGTGTCTGTAATACAAGGGATAATTGTTTCCATGATTTGCCATTGGAACCTTCCACTTTTTTTCTGAGCGCCAAATTTCATAACAGCCATTTTGGCAGGGTGAAGAGCTAGGTTGTGCGCCATGTCAAACTCTTCGAATAGCTATGGCTTGGATTGTAGGCCTGCCCGAGTGGGGTCAAATTTGATGATGTCTTCACCAACAGCGATCCATTTGAGATGAATGGTGCCGATTTTCACAGAGAAAATGTTTTTTTCGTTCCATGTTTTGTCAAGATCTGCAAGATACAGATTAAAAAAGGTTGCAGTGAGATTGCAGCCTTTATTCATACCTAATCCCTTGCTGATTGGCTTTGTGGTTCTACCCTCTGTTGTTATTTTGATTTTATAGGAGGTATTAGTTTGTAGTGTTATGAACCAATATACTAGGACCTTCGGATTCCCATGTTGATAAGTTTAGTCCATAGTAAGTTGTGCACTACATTGTCAAAGGCTGATGACATGTCGATTAGAGCAATATAGACTGGATTCGCAGTCTTTTTTTTTTTACCATGCAATTGTATGTGCCATGATGGTTGTGTTTGGCGTGGTGCTCATCCCTTTCCAGAACACAGTTTGGTGTTTTGAGTATAAGGCATTGCTTTCGATGTATTTTTCCAGATCGTAGAGCAATAGAATCACTAAAAGCTTCGCCTCAGTGTCTATTAAGGCGATGGGGCGATCATTCTGTGGAAGAGTAGGATCGCCTTTTTTATATATGGGTATGATGTTAGAGGATAACCAAGATGGAGGAACAGTACCCAAGTTAAGAATGACCTGACATTTTCTCTTTAAGAGCATAGCCCATAGATCTGGGTCTGCCTTGTACAAACATGCTGATTTGGAGTAGTGAAGTTTCGAAATAGCCCACTTGATGTCTGTAGTTGACCAGTTCAACCGAGGGATCTCGTGGTAGCATAAAGAAATTGGTGGGACATTTAAGAATTCATAGGGAGCTGATATTTCTTCGTAATATAGTTGTTCCATGCAGATTCCGGTATGCAGTTGGGCATTGCTGACAGCATTTGGTTGCGGTTGCTTTTGATGGTGCGCCATATTGTGCGCATGTCATATGCTGTTATAGCTCTAATTAACTTACAGTTGGCTTCATTATATCTTAGTATCCGTGCGTGTTTTAAGTTTTGTTTGTATATGGCCAAAATCCGGTTCCGCTGTGTTTGGTACGTCTCACGCAATAGCTCGTTTTTTTTCAGCTGTCTCAGTGCCTTATTTTTTTCATGCTTTTGCACTTTACAGACTGGATCATATAAGTGCAGGTGGTTGATGTTAGACTCTTTTTTACTGAAGTGTATTAGAGCAGAGTGAATGAGTTCAGAGTATATCTTCTCCATTTTGGATGTCGAGATTCCATTTATGATATTTAGATTGGCGATGTGCGACGATACATATTTGACGAATTGTTTGCATAAGCCTTGGTTCCACCTAAGTGATATTTGTGGATGATCTATTTCTACCAACGTTGTTGAGTAGTCAACTTCAAGTAGTGGACAATTGAATTTCACATTGGCTGTAATTTGTGCATGATCGCCATATGTTATATGATTAATTGTCACAAGAGATGTTATTATTAACAGTTTATGCGTGGCAAATATAAAATCAATCATGGAGGACTCCCTTGACCATGTAGACCAATTACTATTTTGGTTAGCTATAATGATATCCAAATCCCAGTCGCTTAGAACATTTCTCCATTGAGTTCATCTGCGCTTAGACAGAGCATTTATTTTTGTACCTCTCAACTCATTGTTTTTTCTGCAGTCGCAGTTGAAATCTCCGCCAAGTATTATTTCTGCATCTTGATAGTCATTTGTTGTGGATTTTAGGCAGGTGTCGACTGCATCGATGAAATCTTCAATTGGGGTATTTGCGGGATTCCAATATATTGTGATTATGATTAAATGTCGATACTTAGGAATATTTATGGTTAACAATAACCCTAGCAGATTATTAGCTTTCCAAATCATCTTCGAGCTGAGCATTAGAATATTGTCCACCACTATCGCAACACCTCCTGATGGACGGCCTAAAGAAGTTCGTATGGCCGGTAGGAAATGTGAGGTGTAGCCAGGCAGCATCAGAGTGGTGGTCTTCATTGTTTCTTGCATCAGAATGATTGCTGGACGATTGTAAGGTTCTAACGTCGCATTCCATTTCATTAAGTTGAGATGACCATATGAATTCCAAGATTGCACGGTTAAGTGGTCTTTCATGGTTGGCTATGCTGTAAAAACTGTCTCTTTACATTTTATTATTGAGTTAAGCATCGGAGCCAACCAAGGTAAGCCCTTGGAGTTACCCACTATGTTTAATAATTCTTTGATTGCACCATTTTCATCACCATGAGAATTCTGAGAAGGTATCGAAGTCATGGAAGATTCTGCGTTTGAGGGGCATGTATGTTGGATGAATTTCTTTGAGTCTGATTCATTTTCGATGGAGATTAAAGTGAGGCCTTCCTCTTTAATTCCTTCCCTATTAAACAACAGAAATGTCGTGACGGTTTCAGAGGTGAGATAGCAAACAGCTCTGTAATTGTTTTCTATTGACAGTGAGACCCTGAGAATGTCCTCTGATTTAAACATTCGAAGCTGTGGTATTCGTCTGAAGAGTGCTAGGAGAAATGCTTGGTTGATACGTTTTTTCCCAAGGAGTGCAAGGTTGCCTTCAAATCCTAGTAGGTGGAGCTTTTTGTTTTTAGTTTCATGCTGCTTGTCAGGGGCTTGCTCCCGATCCCCTGTTGGTAGTTCATGGGTTTCTATTTTCATCAGCACTGGCTTCTGCGAGCATGTCGAACGCAAGGTAAGAGATTTTGCGCCCGTGTCTGCTTCAATAGATCCCTCGTAGAGTTCTTTCCGCATGATTTCCAGTATTTCTTGGCAATTAAGCATAGGTGCATTGTTAATTAGGACTTCAGGAAGGGATTTGCACAATGCTGGGCCGTGTACTGATATACGATTGCTGTCTAGGGAAGGTTGCAAGGAGGAATTGGTCAGCTCCTGTTTTTTGGTCTCCGGGAGTATTAGTGCAGGAGGCGGCGATGTTGTCAAAGTTCTTTCTTTACCCCCTCCATTCACTACTATTGTGGCTTGATTTGCCTTGGAGGTATCTGTGTTTTTAGCAGGCGTGGTGGAGCTGTTCGGTTCATTGAGACAAACTTCACTGTAAGTTTTCTTCGTTGATATGATGGAGGTTTCAGCGAAGGAAGTATCATCTAGTCGAGTGGTGTGACGTCTGCCGCATGTTGGAAAGTAATTATCCAGATTTGTTTTAGTTCCATTCAATGGAGCAGGCGGTAGGTTGTTTTAGGACTCTAGGGGTGTGGTCAGTACTTTTGCCGAGACATTGACTTTTTGATTTTCGGACTTAGTTGTTGTTATCACTTTCTTAGAGTTTGTCCTATTCATTTCTGTATTTTTTATAGCGGGATTGGCAGTTTGACTGGCATTGTTGATATTTGGCATGTCGATTAGATTGGTTACTTTGTTCACTTTTATTGTTTTTTTTGTGGTCCTAGGTGTAAGCTTTGTGGCCAGAATTAAGGCCTCTTGGCTTTCTTTTGATAGTTGTTGGAGATCTATATAATCATCATCAGCAGTTTCAGTTACAGGTTTACCGGTGATATCGATGGGAATTGATTCTGGTAGTTTGGTTAATTTGGCGTTATTCTTCTGACCTTTTAGCACTGCATCCTTACGCCTTTTGGCGTATCTTTTGACAGCTCTTAGATGTAGCTTTTTTGCCTGCCATGACATAAAACAAGAGCTTTTGTCTGTTGGTAGGTTTTCGTTAGGTTCTGATTTCATCCGGTCTAATGCTTTCAGTAGTTCCGTGGGACTATCAGGGCAATGACCAGGTTGAATCTGTTTTGAGAGTTGGTACGCTATAGTGGTAATCATTTCTTCAACTGATGCTTTTAGTTCTTTCAGGTCTTTCTGACACTTGCACAGAGTAAGAGTATGTGGTATCACTGGTGGGGCTGAGAGAGGCAGTGGAGTTACTTCAAGGCAGCATTGAGTATTTTTATCTTTTGATGTTAAGTGGGTCAATGTTTTCTGTTTCTGTTTGAGACTCAAATCATCTTTGAGATTTTTCATTATGTCGGCTGCCATTATGAACCCTTCTATTTGGTCCATTTTAAAGGAGCAGCATTGCTTTGGTCTCCCTCAGTTCTAGGTGGGTCAAGTCATGGCCTTTGTCAAGGAGATCCAAGATTCTAATGATCACCGGGAATGTACTCGGAGAGTGCTGCGCGTCGTGTTCTGTTCTGCTGGATCCAACAGAGAATTTTGGCTGAGAGGCCTTAATGTGCATTTCATCCGGTTCGGGAGAGTATGTCAATTGAGGTGGTGGAAGCTCTTTGTTTATATTGTCAACCAGTTCAATGCTGGTATCCAAGAGGCTTTGGGGGTGTCCAGGCGATCAGGTTGTAGTAACATGCACCTTTTTACAGAGCCAAATACCAAAAGGGTTAAAGTGCCTATGGAGTGGCGCACAGCTTGATCTAGTGGCGCTATTTTCTCCATTGTTAAGTCAAATTGTTTTCTGTCGCATTCGGAGACTAAAGGCGATTCTGAACAGCTTCTAAAGTCATCTATGGCTTTGCGCACTTCAGGACTAATAGAATTGTTACGTGGTAGTGGATCTGGGAGTAATATTGGTGGCATGCAACTGTGGGCTTGCACACTGACTTGAGCTTGGATTTGGGCGACATGAGACACGAGTCTGGGGATGTTCGTTTCTTCTTTAGGCGCATTCAACACAAAATCTTCAAGGACAGGTGGTTCTATGTATGAGGTTCTTCCGTGGCATATCAAAGAATGTATCCTCGTTGATGATAACGGGAGTGCAGGGGTCATGTTGCACTTCCCGCTTCTCAATCCGCTTGCCATCCTTTACCTAGCGTAAACAAAACCAGTTGTTTTCCGGCAAGGAATTTCTTAAGCTTAGCTGGCGCTTTGTGTGGTTTGTGACCAGAGGCGCCTAGGATGATGAGATCACCGTAGGTTAATAGATGAACTTGTGAAAGATACACAAGGTTAAGGAATAGAAACACAGAATGGCGTGCAGTATGGAGGGTAGTTCTATTTATTTATTTTTTTATTGTTAGTGGCAACTTGCAACCAACTAGCCAGCTAACAGCAAACAGTGCTACTTATAGCGCGTACTTAATGCGCTGAGGAAGCTGGTTTTAAAAACTTCCGGGTAGAAAGGGGTGGGGCCAGCTATAATAATACAAAAGAGAGAAGTATATGAGTAATATATACTTATATAAAGTTTAAAGTGTCTGTAATTAAATTATTCGTTATACCAAAGTCCAATTGTGATGAGGCGTCCAGTTGAGTCCAGCGAGGTACATCTTCCAGCAGCAGGGCAGCAGGACGGACCAGCAAACAATGCTACTTATAGTGCGTACTTAATGCGTGCATGCAAATGCGCACGGCAAGCTGGTTTAAAACACTTCTGGGTAGAAAGGGGCAGGGCCAGCTATAATAAAACAAAAGAGAGAAGTATATAAGTAATATATACTTATATAAAGTATAAAGTGTCTGTAATTAAATTATTCGTTATACCAAAGTCCAATGGTGAAGAGGCGTCCAGCTGAGTCCAGCGAGATACGTCTTCCAGCAGCAGGGCAGCAGGACGGACCAGCAAACAGCGCTACTTATAGAGCGTACTTAATGCGTGTGCGCAAATGCCCACGGGAAGCTGGTTTTAAACACTTCCGGGTAGAAAGGGGCGGGCCAGCAAAGTCCAATGGTGAAGAGGCGTCCAGTTGAGTCCAGCGAGGTACGTCTTCCAGCCGCAGGACCTTCTACACTTCCCTTTCCTGATCCATCCAATTGAAAATGAGAAGCACCGAGGGGGTCAACATGTTGGAGAACTTACTTTGGCTCAGTGCCCCACCTACGCCGTGTCATAGCTTGAAAATTGGGCAGATTGTGAAATGGCGGCATACAAGCCTTACACAGCTCTTTATACCGTTCTGTTTCCTGCTCTGTCCAATATAAAATGGGGGTAACAGTTACATGTAGTTGCTGTCTGAAATGTATTCCAAGTTTAGTTCAATGAACTCCTATGATCACAGTTTAGTGATCAGTGTAGTTGCCCTTGCTTGAGCCAATCAGCAAACATGAAACGAGTATATATTAGTCTTTATGTGCATGCTTATTTGGAAAGAAGCTTTCAGATTCAAGTCACGGCACACTGGGTATTTTAATATCAGGTGTAGCAGCATAGCAAGATAAAACAATAAGGGCCTGATTCATGGAATTGTTGCATGGTTCAAAGTGACTTTGCATGGCTGAAAAATGACTTTGCACTGCTGACACAAACCCTG
Source organism: Ambystoma mexicanum (assembly GCF_040938575.1). Lineage (NCBI taxonomy): Eukaryota > Metazoa > Chordata > Amphibia > Caudata > Ambystomatidae > Ambystoma > Ambystoma mexicanum. The sequence continues at coordinate 842,384,438 of NC_090935.1, forward strand.
ATTCATGGAGCAGTGCAAGTCATGTTTGCAGTACAAAATGAAATTTGCACTGCCTTTGGACCGCAAAAAAGCAATTAATACCACTACGTGATAATATTCTGATGGAAAGATAAATTATTAGAATTTGCTCACAGAGGAAAGGGGAGAAAATTCGAAAGAGAGGGCACGAGACAAGGGACAGATCTTCCAGCAAGGCAAGAATAATTGAAACAAGGAGTGCATAAACCAGTACATTCACAAACAAAAAGCTCCAAGATGGTACCAGGCATGATTACAATATGGTCTGGGTGTTTGCATAGAGAAAGTGGTGAAGCAGGCATACACACTTGAAGAATATCTGGTGTTTCATGGAAAGGCAGTGTAGCTCACAAAGAATAGGTGATATAGGCAAGCAATGGTTCACACATATAAATCGCAACAGCATTTTAACTAATCTGTAGCTGATGTATGCAATAGGCAGCAATGCCGAGATTGACAGCATGGCAGTAGCCCAGCTAGGATTGGACTGTCAAGGTGGCCAAGATACCACAAGAATTAGAGAGATATGGTATAACATGTTTGAAAGCCTTGTTATGAATTAAACAAAAAGAGGCAACTTGATTGACCGTAGCATGCAATGTATAATCTTGATCAACTGTAAAACTGTAAAGTTTCTTGCAACAGGAGAAGCTTTAACAGCGTATTGGGATTGAGAAGAGTTAATCCTCTATTATAAAAAATATAACTTGCTTATGTACAACCTTACGATCCTGGGTATGCGATCTTGCTTTTTTCATCTGGCATTGAAGCTGTTGAATGCCATAGGCAAGTACAATCATCTGTGATGAACTGTTTGATTTTATTCCTGTGGACCAAAGATGTGCATGCATACCTGCCAACTGCTCCAGCATATGGTGAAATAGGATATTTATGGATCCAGGTCACAGAACTATTTTTCCTGGAGGAAGTATTTGAAGAGGGGCTTACATCCAATAACTGTTCTATTAGATAAGTGAAATATTGATGAGTTTTAGATAAAATGACTCTGGTGGAGTATGGGGATGAGTAGTGGCTAAACCACCGACTTAGCCCCCACAGTTCTACAAACCAGCAGTGATCCCAATCATAAAGGTAAAACAGGCACAGCAAAAACATATTTCTCCACCTTTTGTGATAATGTGGGATGAATCAAGGCTAGACCCTCAAAAGGGGTGATATTGTTATCCAGTAGCTACCAAAACAGCAAAGTATAACAACCAAAATAAAAGGATTTAAACGCACCTGTGTACAAATAACTGTAAAAAAACACTATACAAAAACCCACCCATAAAAAGAAAAGACAGAGAAATGCAATATGGGATGTCTCAGCACTATGGGCTTTCAGCAGGGTGGAAAATTGGGCAATAATAGCATTAATGACATTAAAACGTATATGTTTTTGGTGGAAAAATCTGAAAAAAGGACTTAGCCAGTCTGTAGGGCTTCAAACATTGGACCACAGGGACAGGGTCAGTTCTAAGTACCTTGATCTAACGTTCAGTGATGAGCGACATACAGTCAGGCTTCAAGCTAATGTGTTTGTGTTTAAAATCAGTGTAAAAAGCCTCAGCTTGCATCGAAAGAGGAGGTGAGTCTGTATCAAGCTGGGACCTGCAGTTGCTCCCTACACCTTTGAGGCAACATCGAGCGATGCAGTTGGAATGGTTCACCAGGAGTGGTTTGATGATTAAGCTTGAGAGTATGAGTGCCACTGGTTCAGGCCGATGAGTGGCATGGTGATCCAGCAGTTCGAATTAATTAATCTGTGATGCAAAATCCTGGTGGTACAATTTGAAATTGAGTCTACAGTGCACTGGTGCTCGAGTTCAAGTGACAGGTATGAAGCCAGTTTAATGCTGCAAGCACATGGGTTTGTAGTTGAATGGGTGAAGTCAAAAGAAGCACCATTGGTTCCTGTTGACTTAATGGCATTGAGTGTGATTCAAAGATAGCTTGTTGTGGTTCAATGCCAAACACAGGGATTCCGGCTGTGCTGGCTCTCAGGATGCTGTAAAACCCTCTGCAGGGTTTCTAAGACAGGTGAGTCGTTTCATGTTCTGCTCTCCCAGCCTTGGGAGGTTTGCAGCAGGGTTAAGTGAATTGGACTTCATCAAGAGTCACCCCCAATGTTCCCTGTAAGTGGGTAAGCAGCAGAGCTTATCTCTGCATTGGAGCACACCACCTCTATTTTAGAGGGCTTTGGAAATGTCAAATTCTCCCAAATTGGGTCCAAACATGGATGGCAAAAAAGTGAATCCAAGAAGGAATGCGAGACCCCCACTCTTATCGGCAGAAGTTTGCATGTGATTGGACAAACACAATCCTGCTCTAAGCAGTCCAAACCCTGCCCTTCTGACAAGGGGTAATTGCCTTCCGCATCACACCCAGAGTGCTTTGTGCTAAAGCAAATGGAGGTGACAGAAATCATTGAGAGGTACAGAGAGAAACAAGATGGTGGAGACCTTCTCCAACAATGCAGAGCTCCCTCTGTCTGCAGTAACCCCCCCTTCCCATAGCCATTGAATAAAAGTCCCTTTGGTAGGTAGCACCCTGGTGCGATGCTAATATTTTTGTTTAGGGTATGCCCTTTCATTCCTGTTTCCCGGGAAAGCTACTAATGAGGGGCTGTCCTGCTGGAGATAGGTGGTATCCAACCTCTTAAAGGAACACATGAGAGGCCACCTACACTGACTATTGACCTAATGAGTGCATAGGATACAGCCAATGTAGGGAGAATACACACAGTCGGTCCAAGCCACCAATGGGCTCACATGATAGACATTGTATGATACAGATCAGATGTGGATTTTATTATTTAGTGAGTTAACAGCCACCATACCCCAAACTCAGATATATATATATTTTTTTTAACAATATTAAACTGCCAACAGGATACTCATTTATCATAATAATGCAATTTCGGAATAGAGGTGCAGATTTGAAATGCAGCTTCTGTAGTGCAGTGACTTGGCTGTCACAGCAGCTATCAAAAAGGCACATGGGACCTTTGAACCCACTTTGTGCAATTGGAGAGCTTGTGCTGCTGATCAGGAAACTGGTGTAGCAGAGCACCTGCTTTAATATGCTTTGGGCATGGATCTTAAAAAAAGGAGGTCTTGTTAGCAGGCCAACCTTTTCTGAAATGCAAGTACCCACATCATTGTATTAAATAAAACAAATCAAAAAGTCAGGTCTTCTACACCCTTGCAAGATGGCATTTCCTCACAGTAGCATAATTCCTCAAAACATATATATATATTTTAATTTATTTGCATTTTTAAAGTGCTCACACAGCCTGGGGGCATTGAGGTGCTGTTACAGGAATGTGTCTTAGTTGCTTATTTATAACCTGCTTAATACCCAGAGGTTTCTAAGCGCGGACCCGGGGATCGAACCTGTGTTGCTTCGTGTCGTTTTCTTTCCAAGGCAAGCACGTTGCCGCTGAGCTATCCACCCAGGACGACTTCCTTGGCTGTCCACAATAATCCTGCCAAATATCAGCCTGTAGCTCTCCTCTTTCACTATTCAAAAGCCATTGAACAACTCCATTAGGGAAACCATGCCCTTTGTCATATACTAAGAGCTTAATATCAGCTAACTGCTACCGTGATGTAGCACCCACTCAATATTTAGGAGTTATAGGCTGATGGGGGGTGGGTTTGGGAGGGTTATCAACATATGGGTGGTGTGATGGAATGACTTTCCCAGCCCAAACCAATGTGGCTTCTCTGTCATGAAACATCCACATGAGTTCTTTGTGTCATGATCATAGTTTGACGTAATCAAGGCTGGTGAACCAGTCCCACGGTTGATAAAGGGAGCTGGGAAAGGGAGCCCGATTCAGGAGAACATCCAACCTCACACTCACCACACCAAGACCATTTTAATTGCCCTATAGCCAGCGTGAAATGAGAATGGAGAGTTGAATTGGAGCGAGGGCCTCAAAGAACCAATCAGACAGTAAGTTCTGACATCCCTGTGAAGTAAACACACCTTACAGAGTAGAAAGCAATGTTTATGAAGGTCGCTATTTTGCAGGTGCCTTGTGAATGTCTCCCTTCCCACTAGTTCAGGGGTTCTCGTGTGCCTTCCTCTGTGGTGCTGACAAATGGCAGGTGAATAAAGAACTGGAGGACACTACAAATGTTTTTATCAAGTGCAAACTGTTTGCATGAGGAGTGGCAAGCAATGTGGTACCACATGGGGAGGAGATGAACTAAGTAAGGCAGATCTGTTTGCTCCAATCATGTTTGACTAACGTATGTTTAGCTATAAGGGAATGATGTACCTTAAACAGTAGTGTTTGTGGGAACTGCAAAAAATATGATGCTTGAAGTGCAACATGTTTTAACATTATGAACATTGTATTACATGTAGCTCTCTTTAATCAGTTCTGGTCTACTGTTAAGTTTGATTTGTGTGCACACTTACTTCTTGCCTGATGCACGCTCCTTTTCGGACTACCTTTGGTAATTATTTATTATGAGTTTTGGAGGACCCCATATACATTTTTGTAGGCTCCAGCCAGATCCTTAGTTCTCGGTTCATTGAGGTTATCTTGGCTTCTCTCCATTGTGTTGCAGGTTAGGTGACCGTAGACCTGATTCCTGTGCATTCCTGAAGAGGTCCTGCAGATGCCAAGTTCACAAAGGTCTGCCAGGTCCCGTGCACTGTCCATGCTCAGAGCACACACAGGAGACTCAGTGCTGATGGAATTCGACAATCTCAAGGACATGAGTGTAACCATACAAGATAGCGCTGTATTGCGCTGTATCATGGTTGAATGACCGTTGTGGGGAGGGATAGAATTCTATGGTTTTTGGATGCATCCTGAAGGTGGGAGGATGATCAGTCTTAGTAGTAGTAGATTTTAGCATGTACCACCCTTTAGGCAGTGGATGTGGGATTGGACATGCCTGTACTAGAACACGAGAGGTTCTGTAACGCTTACCTTCAGCTGTCCTTGTGGGGCGCCTGTCTTCGTTGGTTGACTGTGTGTGTGCAACTACTCTCCCATGAACAGGAGTGACGAGAGACCCAAAACACTCCGCCCCCACTGAGTTCGCCAACGGGCACCTTGGCACGGCACATGGTGCAGGCTGAAATGTTTTGGGATTGATGCTCATCCTGGCTGATGTGAAGATGAATGGCACTGACTAGCCTGGTAACCAGGTTGCTGTGTGACCTAAGGATGATAAGTGAATACACTTAGTATAGATTTGGTTCACGTCCCCGCACACAGTCACCCTAACCTTCCCCCTTAGGTTGCTGGCAGACAAGGGCACCGGCTCACATTCATGTATGGAGGAATCCCTGCTTGCAAGATCCAACACTGGGCCCAGTTGCTTTACTGGGCTGCTTTGGTCCAGACTTGCTGTGACACATGAGTTTCCAGGTGAGTAGTGATTCTTCAGGGTAAGTAGAGTCTCAGGGTGAGTGAATGCCCAGAGTCTTCAATAAAGTTTGCAGTGTTTTAATCGTGAGCGCTAGCTGCTTGCTGTATTGCTAGTTTGCAGTGTTTAAGCATGAGCGCTGGCTGCTTTCTGTATTGCAAGTTTGTTTTGAAGTTCAATGTTAGTACAAACTGTGCAGTGGGGCACTGGAAATGCTGCGTGATATTGTATTGATGACTTGATTTCCTCTCCTTGCAGGCTTGTGTTGCATCCGGAATGCTGCCGGGAGGCTGATCAAGCCAGGAACTGCGGTCGGAGATTGTTGAGGTAAGCAGACATGAAACGGGGCGGGCCGCGAGGCATACTCAAGTGCTAACCTGTGCAAACCTGTGTTTCTGTTGTTCCCTTCTCCAGGTTCTTGAATTGGCAAAGAGCAGACCGAGTAAAAACAGGTAAGGGATGTAGAACGGAGCTTCCTGCTGCAGTGATGAACTCAGCGGGTCACAGCTGGTAGGTATATGCAGGCAGGAGCTCCGATGTGTGTTCCAATGACTTGGGAAATGCTGTGCTGAAGACAGATGATAAGCATTACACTGTTCATGCTGGAGCAGGAAAGAAACACTAAGCATGTGGTGTGGCTTAGGGCGTGGTTTCATAGCCCTGGGCTGCAACCTGGAACACAAGACCACCAGGGATAGGCTCAACACAACCTACTTGAGGGTCATCTTGAGTGCCATTGACTGGCCCGATATGGCGGCAGCCCTCTTGGAATAGGCCTTCCTGCTTACTGCACTGTTGCCTGCGCCAGCCAGCCTCTCTACCCACCCAAACCCTGACAAGACTACAGATGTGTGAAGAGTGACCCAATGCCCTGGTTGCTTTGACAGGACTTCCATGATGAGGGGACTTACCTGGCTTTGCCCTGGGGATCATGACAGGTGCATAGTAAATGGCGGGCTGCGTTGGACAGGAGTTGAACATAGCTCCAGAGATTGTATAGTTATGTTATTGGGGGTAGACAGGCGTTTTCTTTTACATATTCTTTTGGAGGTATAGCGAGGGACGTGCATGTGGTAGCTAGTTTTGTTAATGTGGTGTTGATTTATGGTGGAGGGATCAACATTGAGGGTTACCTCTTGTAGAATAGTGTGCATGGCATTCATTTTTCTGTTTATTCACTAACATCAGGAAAGCAAAGCCTGTGGAGAGGGCCGTTGCTTACTAACTTGAGTGAGTGAGTGGTCGGGCCTGGAAAGAAGGTAGGTGTGCCGAGTGAGCATGAGTGGGTGGGCCTGAGTAGAGGGGAAGAGTGAGAGAAAAGGGAAAGGATTGATAGGGGGTGAGTGTGAATATTGTAGAAAAGGGGAAGAGGGCCTAGGGTAATTGGGACATAGGGGAAAGAGAGTTGGTGGGCAGGGGATAATGGCCTATATAGACAGTCCCCATGATCACATGTGCAGAAAATTGCCCCAGTATCATGATAAAATACTAATATATTTTTCAGTGGGTCCAGGGGACTGAAGGGCAGTGCTCCCATGAGTGGCCCGGTGAAAGAACATTCAACAGTAAGATAATAGAAAACATGTTTTCATGCTCTTGAACCTCGACTCCAACACTCTGTGTGTTCTCATTCTGCTCGATCTCTCTTCTGCCTTTGACACTGTCAACCATGCCATCCTGCTCAACCGTCTCCGTGATGACCTGGGTATCACTGGTCAGGCTCTGGCGTGGCTGACCTCTTTCCTTTCCAATCGACCCTCCCAGGTCCAACTTGGGTCCTTCCTCTCTGACATCTTTTTCTCCACCTGTGGTGTTCCCCAGGGATCTAATCTCTCTCCCTGGCTGTTCAACCAGTATCTGGCACTCCTTGCCCACCGCATCGCTGCTCTCTGCCCCTACTTTCAGTGCTATGTGGACGACACCCAGCTCATTTTCAGGCTACCCTCGACCTCCTCCTTTCCTTCCTTCATCTCTGACTGTCTGTCTGCCATCCAGGAATGGTGTGCCGCCAATGACCTCTGCCTTAATGCTAGTAAGACTGAGATTCTACTCATCGGCACACCCACTCCCTCCTTCCCTGTAGCTCTCTGGCCAGCCTCGCTTGGCCCTTCTCCTGCTCCTACCTGCAAGGCAAAAAACCTCGGGGTCATCTTCGACTCCACACTCTCCTTCTCTCTTCATATATCTGACGTCTCTAAGAAGTCACACTACCAGCTGCACCTCCTCAGAGGTATTATTCCCTTCCTCTCCTTCCCCCAGAAGCTCTGTCTCCCGAGCCCTGGTTCTCTTGAAGCTGGACTACTGTAACAGCCTCTATCTTAATCTGCCTGCCTCCACTCTCCGCCCCCTGCAACTCATCCAGAACAGAACTGCGAGACGTGTCCTTGGCCTCAAGCCCAGGGACCGTATCTCTCCAGGACTGAAATCTCTACACTGGCTCCCAGTGGCTGCGAGGATTAAGTTCAAAATCCTCTGCATTGTCCACAAGGCCTTCTGGGGCCTGGGGCCTAAATACCTTCAACTCTCTCTTCCTAAATATCTTCCTTCCCGAGCCCTTCGCTCATCCATCTCCAACTCCCTCAGGGTCAACTGCTTCTCGAAGCAACGAGTTGGGGGTCGATCTCTCGCCGTGGCAGGGGCCTCCCTCTGGAACAGCCTTCCTGCCTCCCTGAAACTTGAGGAGAACCATCTCCGGTTCCGGAAGCACCTCAAAACCTTCCTCTTTGCTTCTGCTTTCTCTCTCCCTCTCCCCTGCTAAATTCTCGACTGAATCTGCAGCGAATCTGCAACTGGGCCACTCTCACCGACCTCGGTCCTGGTCCCAGCCACTCTCCTCTTGCACTGCCTCCTTGGCAACCCCTGCACTGAGGGACTGTCTCTGTATCCCTACAGCCCCCCCTTTCCCAGCACTTGTCTGCACTTGCCTTGCACTTGCCACCAGCTGGCCCTATTAATTTACTTATTCTACTTACTTGTACTGCACTTCCCCCCTCCCCTTCCCCTTGCACTTTTCCCTTCCCCCCACCCCTGCACTTGCGCGGTCTGAATGACACCTGGCCTAGTAGGATCGTTGTCTGTCTTCCCCTTGTTCCCCCCTCCCTGCCTCGTCGCGCCTTGAAACACTTGTGTATAGGCGCGTTACAAATGCCATATCATATCATATCATATCATATCATATCATATCATATCATATCATACTTGTTAACAAACTACAAGGGCTAAAGCTAAAAAGCAGACAGAATATATTGGGGCTCTGGAAAGTATTCAAAGAAACAAAAATGGGGTAATTGAAAAAAAGAGGAAGAAGGAACAAATCAAGGGGATGGTCCCAGTGCTCTGCCCCATCCTACTGTGTCTAGTCAACATAATAACCCACGGCAGAATATAAAAACGTGCACCAGGAAAACACAGAAGGAGATAAGGAAACAACAGAGAAAAAACAGGATAGGGACGCACGATGAGAGGAAGTACACAAAAAGGGGGAGAAAAAATACATAACAGACATTGAAAGAACACATGACGACAGGTGGATGCCCTATGAAGCTGAGAGGGAAATAGAGGAGGAGATGCAAAGTAAAGCCAAAGGAGACAGGGGGGAATGTGTGTCAGGGAGGATCAAATTCAAATAGAAAGGAGAGAAGGAGGGAATACAAGAAGGCAACAAGTATAGTGTAACCTCAGATGAGGGAGCAGTAGAGGGAGAATGGAGCAATGGAGATGGCGATGAATGGACACCAGACAAAGGGCCTCATCACGACTTCGGCGGTAACCCTTAAATCCGGCGGTAGCGCTATTACCGCCGGATTCAAGGGTCCGCCAAATCAGGGCTTCGGCGGATTTCACCCCAGCTCTGAGCTGGGGGGATATCTGCCGATAATTTGCGCTTTTACTGCCGGCGTGAAATCCGCCGGCGGTATTAGCGCGAACATTCCCCATTGAGCCTAATGGGGAATGGCGCATTCCCGAATGGGCTCAGTCGGGAAAGGGGTCTTACATTACCGCCTAACTCATGATCCGGCGCTATTAGCGCCGGGGAGTTCGGCGGTAGGGCTAATACCGCCTGCGCTAATAGCATTACCGTTACCGCCCAAGTCGTGATGAGGCCCAAAGACAGGAGAAGCGGACTGTGGAAGGTCAACTTCCCTCTGCTTTACAAAAGGGAAGATAAAAGTATGTGTGGTCCAGGCCACCAAAGGAGCAGGAGCAGGGGAGTGGGGAGCAGGAATGAGGACGAGATGAATGCCACTGTTACAAAAGGGAATGTACATTTTGTACTGTGGCAAATGATGGACAGAGACAATCTAATATGCAGTCTGCCCTCCCTTGTGGCAGGGGACAGCGAATGGATACAGGCCCTCAAGAAAAGGACAGCCTGGGTGACATTGGCAATAGGAAACATGAAAAGCTTATTTGCAACCATCATAGGGGAACAAGGAGACAAAATATGGGAACAGGCAGGTTACATGGGGGTTAAGCACAAATGCTCATGAAGGGGTTCCATTTAATACCTGCCGTGCACACATGTGGGAAGTGCTGAGGAGCATGTATCCCGATAGCTACGATCTAGGGATACTAATGGCACATACAATGGGCCTCATTTCGAGTATGGCGGTAAGGGATAGCGGCCACCGCTAACGAGAGCGGTGGCGGTAATCCCTTACCGCCATACTCCGAGTTCCCTTAGCGCCATGGTGCTTTTAACACCTGCTTTTAGCAGGCGTTAAATACCATGGCGCTAAGGGACCTTGATGTTAATTACGCCACCGTAATTTACGGTGGCGTAATTGACGCCTTCCCCACTCCCATTATGCCCTATGGGGCAAGAATGGGAATGGGGAAGGGTAAATGGGGATTGGGGAATTACCGCCCCGCCAACCTTGGAATGGGGCGGTAATTCCGCCAACCACCAAGGCGCTGCCGGTCCGGGTACGGCGTCAACCAAGGCGTTAATAGCGCCATTGGTTAGCGCCGTACTCGGAATGAGGCCCAATGAAACCTGATGATGATCCCACAAACTACATGAACAGGTGCAGGATTTCTGGACACAGAAGACACGAAGGTCCTGGGACGAGGGCATACATCTATGTGACCACATATTGGTCAAAGGGCTGTGAGTGGGGGTTCAGGCCTCACTAGCTAAGTTTGTAAGAATAGATGCAAAGGGATGGCCAGAAATAGAGACAAAAATAGTACATTACTGTAGACGGAAACACAAGAGCGAGATAGAGGTGGCAGAAAATGCTGCCAAAGCTGAAAACAAACGCACACAAAAGAAACTAGCAAGGTACACAATGGGCGCTGCAGGAGTGGTGCCGGCACAATAAGGAGGGTTTCCCACGGGGAACATGCTGCTGCAAGGTGGTTACATAAAGCCGCAATATACGCCATAATGGGGAACAGCGCAACAGGGGAATTATGTGCAGGAGGGATTATTTCCTATGGGGAGAGGTTACTAGAAACGAGGAAGAGGAGCATATAGAGGATCAGGTTACAGAGTCTTCCGACTGTGTTATATATGCCAGACATTTTGCACACACCTGCCCTTTAATGCAGCAAGCACAGGCACAAGTGATTCAAGTGGCACAATAACAGGGGTTTGACACAGTACAGCCTAAGTGGCAGCAGATGCAGCTCCTCCCAACGCAGCCACAACAGGGACAGATGTCCGCACAGCATGGTGGGACACAGACACTAGGAGGGACAACAGATGGAGGGAATAGCAACTCTGACTAAGACACAACCTCCAGCAGTGGCAGCAGGAAGTGCAGTGGTGTTATGACAAAACATAGTGCCCCACTACACGGGGATGAGCATTGTCAGAAGAAATCCTATCCCTTTCCCACAGGGTAACCCACAACAATAGGGGGCCCACAGAAATTCAAAGAGTGTCCAGCCCTAGCAGTAAAGGATTGCCCCAAAGAGGAATATGAGATAGTAGTGAAAATAGGAAAAAGAAAATTTTCCTTTATTAAAGACACAGGAGCAACCAAATCCTGCATCAGGGAGGGGGTAATTCCCATTATAAAACAAGGTGATGGATGTGCAGGCCTTCTCCGGGGTGGTGGTCACAGTTTCAGTAACAACAGATTTACCACTAGCAATAGGGATACAACACATCATAGCACCACTATTGTATTCCAAAGACACTCCTATATCTCAATATACTAGGGAGAGATATGCTCAGCAAGCTGAACGCAACAATCTCATTCACAGAGAAATGGATGCTGTGCAAAATGCCTGGCATTTACTACACACGAGTGGCCACATTCTTTTGGCGGTGCATGCTCAGAGCAGCCTGCAAGCACAACCCATGTAACCAAGCATGTTTCTGTATGGGCCCGAGATCATAGTAGGGTGGGTCCTGGGGATACAAGAGAAGGTTTTATGATTGCCATCAGAATTTTTGTTCAGACCACAGTGCTAGAAGGACGATATGAAGGGAAATACACTTTTGCTATAACTAGAGGAGGTGGTGGTACACAAATACTAGGTGATCCTATGTGGGACAGATGGCGACAGTATGGAATGGTGCATGGTGCAATGCATTCACCTGACACTGACAATAACAGGAGTATCGGATGAACAGTTGTTCTCCAATGAGGAGGAGGAGGGAGAGATGGCATTCCAGATACAGGTACCCTGTACAGTTGAAGTATTGGAAAAGCTGTTACCAATACTAACACTGTTAGTTAGAAAAGGGAACAAAAACAGAGAATTTATGGACTAAGGGGCCCTGTTATGTAGGGGTACTCAAAGAAGTATGGGTGGTGAAGATAAAGTTAAAGGAGGCGGCACTCTTGCCCTTGTGAAACAATAACCATTGTCCAGAGAAGCAGATGAGGAGATATACTCAACTCTAAATGCTTTATGGCAGCATGGCATCATGCAGAAATCCTCATCGCCATGCAACATGGTTTTATACACAATAAAGGAATCAAAGGGTGGGTCATGGAGATTCATACAGGATCTATGCCCTCTAAATGATGTGGTTGAGGCATTATTTCCCTTAGTACTGAACACTCCTACAAAATTATGCCCCATGGTGATCTCCCACCCCCGCCCCTATCTATTCTAACTGCTTCTCCATCTCCTATCCTCCCTCTCTCACAAAGTCTGGAAGGAAAACATAAAAAAGGTACCCCTGAGTACAAACCCTTCTCTGGCCATCACAGACATCTACATCAATGCTACCTCCAGACAGACTATCACTGACATTTTCTTTTCTGTTCTTTCTTCCAACCTATGGACCTCCCATATGGTCTCTGTCCTCTCCCCTTTCTCCCTCTCACCCATTACTGGCGGCATCATATGGGTATTGCTCTTGGCTCACTTTGTATCTTCCAAATGCACCATTGTCTATCATAATGGCACTATCATGGACCAGGGCTCTCAGCCCAACCTCTGCCTTCTAGACAGGCATCCTCTGTCTCTCTTCAACTCCCCCCTCTCCTTCCATGCCTCCTTCCCTAATTTTCCCTCTCCCCTTCCCCAGTGGTGGCACCCCAACCCATTGGATCCCCTCGCAAATATTTTAAAGGGGGCATCCAGCTAAACTTAGCTACCATCAATTCTCGATCTGCAATCAAACACTCACCTGACATATGACCTGCTTGAAGACCTTGACCTTGACATCCTTGCTCTGACTGAGACGTGGTTCAAATCCAGCTCTGTCAATGCTTTTGAAATTCTTCTCCCTGAGGGCTACACGATCCTGTTCACTTTGAGGACCCCCGGCCTGGTGGTGGAGCATATCTGATTTTCCTTGAGTTGGTTCCAATCTCCATCACCCCCACTCAAACAGACTCATCCTTTTAAATCCTCGACTGTAGGCTGTCTGTTTCACCTACTTCTCTCTCTATCATCTACAGACCCTCCAGACCATCCTCTCTCTTCTTTTCAGAATGGGCTGACCTGTCCTCCTCTTCTTGCCTTCTCCCCCAAACTAATCCTCTTTGGGACTTCAACATCCATCTCAACTTTCTTGATGCAGCCACTGTTCTCTTCCATGACCTCTGCTACACTCTTTCACTCTCAATCTTCCCCTCTGGCCCAACGCACTCTGCTGGACACATATTGGATGCACTCATCTCAACAGACATCCCTCTCTCTAACCCTCTCACTACCCCTCTTTCCTGGTCTGACCACTCTCTCTTCTCTTTCCACCTTGACCTACCCTGTCCCCTGAGACCTCTGCCTGCACTACCAGTATCCTTCTCTATCATTTGACCGATAAAATGTGTGTCAGTCACTTCATTTACCTCTTCCTTCATCCTTCATCCTTCCTCTGTCCCCTTCATTAGTCTCTCCTTCTGACTCCGTTCTAGCTAATCCCCATCTCCCAAACACCCTGGACATTGTTGCCCCCGTCATGAGGATCTGCATGAAGCCTTCCTCTAAATGCAACTCTTGGCATGACTCCAACTTGGCCACTTTGAAATGCAAGTGCAAATCTACAGAGTGGAAGTGGCAGGCATCTAGCTCATCCTCTAACAAACTGGCCTGCCGCCTACTATAAAGGCAATACCATCTCTCGATCTGCTCATGTCCAAGCCTGCACCTCTGGAGCCACAAATAACATGGCCGAGCTCTTTAAAATCTGCAAAGGAACCTGCCAACCCTACTGCAGTCTCCTTCTCTCCTACTCCCTCCCAGGCCCTCTGCTCTGCAATGGCAGCACACTTTTCCTCCAAAACTCTGGACATCCTTTCTTCACTCTCATCTGCTTTCCCTCACCTCCCCTTTTTTCACCTGTGTTGCCCCCTATATACTCTCCTCTTTATCTCCCATTGCACCAGATTAAATCTCAAAAGTTGTCCACTCTAGGAAAGTCTCAGCTAAACAGGTGCTCCCCTGCTCCTACAGAACCATCAAGGACAACACTGTCTCTCTCACTCCTGCCTCGGCTGACCTATGCAACCATTCATTTGCCACTGGCTCTTTCACTCAACCCCTCAAACAGTCTCTTGTTCACCCTCTCCAAAAAAAAGCTGGTCATGCCCCAACTGACACTCCACACCGAAAAGCCCTCTACGACCACCAGATTGCTTTTAGGGCTGCCAGAGGCACGATACTTCTCTCCTGATCACGCGTGAAGACCTACTCTCTAACCTGGACTCTAACACTCCCTCTCTTCTGATCCTCCTCGATCTCTCTTTTCATTTTGACGCAGTCAACCACGCCAGCCTCATAAAATGTCTCCATGATACCCTAGGCATCACAGAGTGGGCACTGGCATGGCTGACCTCCTTCCTTTCAAATATACCTTCCCAAGTGCAAATGGGCCCTCCTCCGCCCGACTCTATACCTGTGGCATCATCAGAGCTCTAGCCTATCACCTTGGCTCTTCAACATATACCTGACTCTCTGGCCCAACTGATCTACACTTTATTCCCTCATTTTCAGTTTTATGCAGTGTTATGCAGATGACACATAGCTCTCTCTCAAGCTGCCATCCTCTACTTCCTACTCCTCCTCCCTCATTCCTGACTGCCTGCTTGCTATTCAGGCATGGTGCTCCACCAATAATCTCTACCTTAATGCCCATAAGACAGATATCCTTCTCATTCAGATGCCTACTTCTTCTTTCCCCCCACTCTCAGGCCTGACTCTCTGGGTCCTCTCCCCCACCCACTTGTGAGTCAAAAAACCTTGGGATCATCTTTGACTGCTCTCTCTCTTTCTCTCCACACATCATGGACCTTGCCAAGAAGACACAGTTTCATGTACATCTCCTCAGGGACATTCTACATTTCCTCACTGCCCCCCAGAATCTCAATGTCTCCAGAGCCTTGGTTCTGTCTATGCTAGACTACTGCAACAGCCTCTTCCTCAACCTACCTCTTTTCTCCCTTTGCTCCCTTCAGCTAATCCAGAATAGGACTGCAAAATGTATCCTTAGCCTCAAGCCTAGGGACCGCCTCTCTCGAGCCCTAACATCTCTCCACTGGCTCCCGTTGATGGCAAGGTTCAAATTCAAGACCCTTTGCATCAACCACAAGGCTGTCTGGGGCTTGGGACCTCTATGTCCAGCTTTCCCTCCCTAAATACCTCCTGGTCAGAGTCCTTCTGTCTCTGGCTCCAACTCTCTGCAGGTCAAACATTTCTCCAAGCGGAGAGTAGGAGGTATATCCCTTTCCTCGGCTGGCACCTCCATCTGGAACGCCCCCCATATCAGACTTGAGCAGGATCTTCTTAAGTTCCAGAAACCTCTCATGACTTTGATTTTCTCTTCTTCCTTCCCTCTCCCTTGCTAACTCTCCATCTACCGCTGCAATTGAGACCTGGTCCTTTCAGAGACATACAGGGGTCAGACCACCCCTTACCAGTCCCTCCAGCATCCTTTGCCAGCACTTGCCCTTGGGCTCCCTTCCCCGGACTAGCTCAAATTGGTCCTCCCAGTCCAGCGCACTCATCCTCCCTCCCCCTTCCCCTGGCACTTGCTGACTTAGCTCGCCCAGCACTTGACTGAGGGGTACCCCACTCCTGCACTGCTCCCTCCACTTCTTCCCCCTGTACTTACCACCTTGTCATGCACTTTCACGGCAGGATTTCCACAAGTCCAATATAACTCTTTCTTTTGCTCTAATTTTTTGATTCCCATGCCCCCCCACCCATATCTTGCCTTGCGGCGCTTGGTAACCCCTGTGTATAGGTGCCATACAAATGTCCAACAAATAAATACATACATAGAAATGTAAAGGTGCAGGATAGCACCAGAGAGGGTACAGGCAGTACACTCTGCAGCATGGCCATGCACAGTGAAGGAAATGCGCATGTTCCTGGGGCTATGCAAATACTGCAGGGCATGAGTGTTCGATTACTCCTCTTCCCCCATATTGGAGGCCCTTAAGGAAGCACCAAAATAGAAGAGGGAACTAAATTGGACATCAGAAATAAATTAGAGTTTCACAGAGCTAAAAGAAGCACTGACCCACGTGCCAGTGCTGTCCACCCCTAACTACAGAGAGAAACCTTAACTGTTCTCACACTCAGATGGCTCATTAATGACAGCGGTCCTCACAGATAAGAAGCGACAGGGACACGAGCCATTGGCATATTACAGTGCTATTCTAGACCCAGTGATGCAGGGACACTTCCCCTGTGAACAAGTGCTCACAGCTGCGCTGTTTGCAATAGAGAAGGCAGTGACAATCAGCATGGGGTGTCCTGTAGTACTGTACATTTAGCACTTGCTATTTGCCATTCTGGAAAAATAAAAAAAGACACACAAACAACACAGAGGGCATCAGGCTAAAACATTACACTGACAAAGGTGGTGAGGTGCTGTGTTTTCAACCCAGCAACCTATATAGCAGAACCTGCAGAGGAAAGGGGCTACAGACACGAGTGTGCAGCACACATGGACAAAATGGAAGGGAGCATACAGGTAAAAAAAGAAGAAATAGAAGTGAAAGACATGGATTATATTGATTGGTCATAAAGCATACATCCTGATTCTGGAAGGAGACACACTGGAGCCAGAGTAGCATGTTACAGGAATGGGGAGTATGTAATAGCGTCTCAACAAAGATTATCATCACATTACTCAGCACAGGCATCAGAGTTGGTAGCTACGATCCGTGTGCTAAATATAATGGAAGGACATGCAGCTAACATATTCTCTGATTTGGCCTATGTAACAGCAACAATATATTTGGGATTGACACAGTGGGAAAGAAGGGTTTCAAGATAAGTGACAGGTCACCAGTGCAACATGTGGAGCTGCTTGGGCAATTATTTGAGGCACTGGAAGTGCCAGTAGAGGTGGCCATAATAGAATGTGCCATCCATACAGGAGCAAGACCGAATATCAATAGGAAATATAATGGCTGAACAGCAAAAGAGGCAACCTACTTACCAGAAGGAAGCATAACGTGGTACCCAGGGGTAAAAGAAAGAGCCCAACTTATGGCAGCAGAAAGAAGGATTGGTCAAAAGGAAGAGAGAAGGGAGGGTTTCAACACAATACAAATCATCCAAATTATAGAGCTGCAAGGAGAGGCCCCAAAAGAGTTTAAAGTCTTATGGGTACAGAGTGGGTGCTCACTTTCACCAACTGACCTGGCCTGGAGACAGAATAGCACAGGAAAGCATGTAATCCCCAAAAGATAGTTGAGCATAGCACTAGAACAGTTGCACTTCCCACCCCATATATGTAAAGAAAGTATAACAGCAGAAATAAGTGAAGTATGGCAAGTAGCAAGTTTGCATGAGAGGGTGGCAGAGTTCATGGTGAATTGTGTAATATGTCAAGAATTTCTGTCTGGTCATACTCTAAAAACATTCAGGGTAACGATACCACGACTGGAAGGGCCCTTCCTGCACTTGAATATTGACTATGCTGATATGCAAGACATATGTGCTTCCTGTAGGTAAATGCTTACTGTAGTCTGTCCATTTTCATGTTGGCTTGAGGCGGGACCCCGTGCAAAAAAACTACACAAAGTCAGCTGCCCAATTCCGGGTGAGGGAGGTGTTTCCGAGATGGGGTATTTGTGATGAAATAAGGTTGGATAATGGCCAACATTTTCCCAACAACCTATTTTTAGAGGTAACACACCTCCTGGGAATAAAACATAAAATGTGCAAAGTATACTGATGCAAGTGAACAGTCTTGTCGAGAAACTAAACGGCTTGCTTAAAGCATGCTTATCTAACCTAACATCGTCAGTGTGCCAAAATTGTCTTTATTGCCTCCCATTGACATGTTTGACAACTCACCCAGTGTGGATAACCACTTGACTGCACAACATTATAAGTGGTAGGTGGATGCATATGCCTATCCCTCCTACACATTCAATTTCAGATGCTAACCCTACAGCAGAGATTCTAGGAGAGGAAATTAAAGATTAACCTACTGAAATTACCACTCTGACCAAATATATTCCCCACTAGGTTCAATGCTCAATGTTTTAGCCGACCAACGTTGAAGGACAGACAAGTGGCAACAAGGAGGAGGAATTTTCACAAGCACTGCTTCTTTATCCCAGCAGCAAGGTACTGATCTGTAACTCTGTGCGGAAGTGGAAAGGCCAACTGCACAACGGTAGGAGTAGGGAAAAACTCTGCTTGATGGGAAGTATCTTACAACTATCATTGACATTCTTTTCAGCTATACGAAGGTATCAAAGTCCCACAGTTGAAGAAGAATGAGGGAAAGAGAAAAGTGGGGTGAATGGGAAAAAATAAGGTGAATATGAAAACAATAGGGGAAGGATTGTTTTATCTTTTTATCTTCTGTCTATTCTCTTTTCTCTGATTTTTGAAAATAAAGAAAATATAACTACACTAGTTGACAGTATTATGGAGACACGCACTAAGAGAAGCATACCTATGTTTGAAAAGCTATATGAACCCATTGGTGAGGGAACAGGCACAGCATCTGAACATATTAGGTATAGTGAGATGAAGAGAGTGGGGTGAGGGAGCACCAACGGCTGTTGCTTTGTGTGCTCCCTAATCCCAAACATCGCAGGGACAACAAAACAATTCTTAGCCCAAGATGTAACAGCAGAGGACGGGGATACCTGAGACGCTTATCTCTGTGTAAGACTAGAGTGCTGTTTCAGGGACACACAGTGGAAGTGCAGTGGGTTGATGAAGGGAAAAGGGTGTACACAGATAAATACATTCAGCTTGAAAGTATGACTCAGGGAGAAGCTGCTAACCATATGATCCTGGACAGCACACCAGACAATTGGCCCAATTCACTATTTCCCTAGGTTCTGGGACGGCTGGTCTCTGTATTTAAAATTTCTGTCCCAGTGCTCGTCGTGATGCTCATTGTGATCTGTGTCGGCCAGTGGGTCATTGCCCATTGCCAGTGTCCCAAAAGGAGAGCATGATATATAATGTCAGCCAATAAAATTGACGAGCAAAGCACTGGACTAAAAGAACAGGATCCCGGGATGAATGAGGGGGAGGACAGAGTGCATGTGGTTTTTATTGTACCCCCACCAAATGTAGAAGATTATGATGCTTTTTGGGAGGGGTTTCTTAGATGGACGGGATTCTTTGATAATTGGAGCAACACTCGAAGGATATGAAGAGTAAGGGGGAGACATGAACAGGGTAACTTGGTAATGGATGCCCAAGGAACAATCTCAGGAAAC
This sequence comes from Ambystoma mexicanum, assembly GCF_040938575.1. NCBI lineage: Eukaryota > Metazoa > Chordata > Amphibia > Caudata > Ambystomatidae > Ambystoma > Ambystoma mexicanum. Next base: position 842,403,960 of record NC_090935.1, read on the forward strand.
AATAGGAAGGAAGGTATCGATCAAAAGATTGATCGAAAGGGGAATGTAATGAAGGTGCTGATCTATTTCTCACTCACTCTCTAACTCTATTTCTAGCTATCACTCTCACAATCTTTCTTTCCCTTTCACTAGCTCTCTCTCTTGCTCTCTCTATATCCAACCTTTAGGGGTATACCTTGTTTATATCATTAACATGAGGGCACTCGTAGGTACCAATATGAGGGAATGGAAACCACAGGTAAATACACACTTTGGAGAACTCTAGTTTTGTCTTCGAACTGAAGGCTTGCATTGTACACATGTCCTGTGCACTGCAGCCAAGTGAGGGGAAATCTGAACCCAAGCTGCTCGTCTACAGCAGAACTGAGTCTGTGAGACAGCAATGTGTGGTGTGATCAAGGCCGGCAAACCAGTCCCATGGTTGCTAATGGGAGGTGGGGAGGTGGGCCTGATTCAAGAGAACATACACACACACACACACACACACAGCACCAACACTGTCTTAATTGTCCTATAGTCAGCATGGGAATGGGGAGGTGGATTGGAGCCAAGGGCCTCAAAAAAAACAATCAGAGGCTAAGTTCTGGCATCCCTGTGAAGTAACCAGCCCTCACAGAGTCAACTACAATGTTTACGACAGTCGCTATCTTGCAGTGGCCATGTGTATGTCTCCCATCCCACTAGATCAGTGTTTCTAGTGTTCGTTCCACTGTTGTGCTGACCAATGCCAGGTGAATAAAGAACCGGAGGTCAGCGCAAACGTTTTTATTGATTGCAAATTGTTTGTGCGAGGAATGGGAAGCAATATGGCATCACGGTGAAGAGATGAACTAAGCAAGGGGAGATCTACTCGCTTCAATCATGTTTGACTGGCGTATGTTTAGCTATGAGGTACCTCAACCAGTAGTGTTCATGGAAACTGCAAAAAACACAAGGCTTGAAGTGCAACAGTTTCTAACATTGTATTACATGGATAAAAATTATGTTTGCTGTATTCCAGTTTGTCAGCTCTCATCAATCAGTTCTGGTCCACTGTTCTGTTTGATATGTACCCGCCCAGATTTAATAAACAGTGTTACTTTTTGCCAGGTGTGCTCTTCTTTTTGAACTACCTTTGGTAATTAGTTATTCTGAGTTTCATAGGACCCCTGTTACATGGCCATAACTCGATTTTAAATAGTACCAACAACACGTTGCATTGCTATGACAAGATAATTAACCTCTCAAAAATGTACCGTTCTTGAATTCTTTTCAAGACTTTTCTGGGATCTAAACCCACACATGGATCCCAGCAATCAGTATCAATCCATGCTCTGCTGTCTCTCCCTTTTGTTGTGACTTATTTCTGTGCTGTCTTGTTCTCCAACTTGCTCCCCCTTTGCCATTTGCTGTGTACCCTTTCTCGATATCCTTTTTACATCAGAGACAATGGTCTGGTTTACACCCTGGGTAGGGCCACAGTTCACCCAAACGGACAAGTTGTCAGTGCTTCAAGATGGCTACAGTGGTAATGTGTGCAGTATAAAAGACAACTAACATAGCACATCCTGTTTTAGGGAAATGTCAGGCAGAAAGTAGCCCACACTTGCTCCTAAACTGGGCAGATGTTGTGTATGCCCTCTGTGACGAGAAAAGGAATGGCACATTGTCCTTCTTCTATCTCATGCTAAACCAGCTGAGAAATATCAATAGGTGCTGTGCAACACAAAGAAGGAGCTTGCAGCCCCTGAAAAATGAGAATAACAACATTGGATTGTGTAAATGCCTGAGCTACTCTTTTTTTCTATCCTGCCAAGTGTTAAGACCTATGGACACACAAATACAACACAAAGAAGATACTTGGCACTCTCATGAAAAGTGAGCAAAATAGCATTCATGTTGATAGGATCAGTCAATGTATAAATGCCTGGACTACTCTGTAAACTGTAAACTGGGTCTGGCACCTTTTGTGTTCCAACTGTACCAACTTGAATGGTACAGATTTAGTTAACAACGCTTTTGAATATTGTCACACTAGAATCTGTGCAAACTTGGTTTCCCACTGCTTTGAATGTACCCACACTAGAACTGTACTGATTTGCCATCTACTCCTTTTGAATGTAGCCACACTAGAATGTGTACTGATTAAGTTAATGCTGCTTTTGAATTTACCCACACTAGAAAAATACTGATTTGGCATTCCGCTCCTTTTGAATTTAGCCACACTCAAATTGTACTGAGTTAGCCTAGCTGCTTTTGAACTTAACCACACTAGATATGTACTGATAAGGGGCCTGCCGCTTTTTAATTTAGCCATGTTAGAATTGTACTGATGTATTTGTTTAGATTTACTTTAGGCACATCATTCTGCAAACCATACACCAGGACCAAAGCAAACACGGAACAATACAGAATGAAGAACCAACAATAAAACTACTAAACACCCAGAGATCTCCTGAACCAACCAACCACACCATTCTCTTCTCCACACCCTGATATCTCTCACATACTACACAGACCCAGAAGGCTAGTGAAACAACACAAGAAAAAAGTGCAAACCGCACACCCCTCTCCAATCATACTACAAACCTAATGCCTGCAAATACCAAACAACTCAGAGACTGGACGACAACCCTTACAGACACAACAAGCCCAGTGCACATAAGAAAGCACATCCAGAAAGCTGACACACACTGATGCCAGTTCCTTTTGGTTCTGTATGTATCAACAGATAAGCACACCTCTCTCCCTCATTAACAAACACTCCCCACTCCTCTTACAGAGCCACGTGAGTGCCTCGAAACAGTCCAAAAAAACACTTATTACATTTTTTTACCTTTGCGTTTTTTATAAACTTCCATCCATATTATCCAACATCTCTTGGCCACCTTCAATGCATCTCATCTCTTCTTCTGACAATTGCTGATCTTTCGACAATTGCTGACCTTGAAATCCATAACCATGCTCTTGACTGGGTTGCCTCCTGTCTTTCTCATTGATAATATTCAATCTCATAAAAAATGGACAGATCTAAGCAAACATCATTGGCTTTGTACTAATTCCCCACTCTACACCCTCCCTCAGTCATCTAATCCATTAGTCAGGATTCACCAACCTCCTCTTTGGGGACGACATGCACATAGCATTTTCTTCAGCACTCTTACCTCTGATCTTTATGCTCACACTGTTGCCTTCCTCTCAACAATCCACACAGAATGTCACTTTGCTGTAAAATATGCCTTTGTACCTCCAATGCACCCCTTCTTTAAAATGTCTTATTCCCACCTGCCCTACTCATCCCATCCTCTAAGGTGCACATCCTTCAGTTTTTTTTTATTTTTTATAGCTATTTCAATATAACCCACTTTATTCTACCTGAATTCTGGCAAGGAGTAACCTGCTTAAAATCTGGAAAATGTGCACCCTTCTGACTTTCAGTTCCCCCAAACACCTCATACTGATACAGCCTCCTCCGCCTTGGCCTCTCCCTCTACTTATTATTATTATTATTATTATTATTATTATTATTATTAACATCATTGTATTTATTACGTGCGGACCTAGCTTCGAGAAGCAACTGAGCGCTTTGCCAAGGTATTGTGGGATGTTTCAACCCATTTCAATGCACCCTACAACACCCCTTTGCCAATGGGGGAAGGAAACTGCCAAAAATGGAGGTGCTAACACCTGTGCGTACTAAAGCTGTAAAAACTGTGCATGGTTCAGAAATCACAAAGAGGCTGCACCACATTGCCACACACAGGCAAAGGTGATGTAAAACAAGAACTCCATGCAGGAGAATGCCAGTGGATGCTGTTACCTGTCACATGAATCAATGCCACAAAAGTGGGTTAAAATCCCAAAATGCCTTAAATACAGCTTCCTAATCAATGGCAACCTTCAAAATGCTGATTTGGCGCTAAATTCAATCATTTTCCCAGTAAATTATTAAAAGGAAAAGTGTGCTCAAATAATAGATTCTCCAGTGCAGTCAGAGGAATCCAGGCCTCACTGACTGACAACTGCATCAGAAAATTAGCTTTTAAACCCAGTTTAAATGTATTTCTGTTTCCTGATTAAAATGGCAAAATTCACCTATTTAAAGCATGCTTGTGAAGGGCAAATTCTTTTAAATGTCCAAATCCCTTTTAAACTGTGCTTATATTTTATATGTTTGAAATGAAAAGACTTTAATTTAAAGAAACCCAGTCTGGAGCTAATGAACTATTTAATTCTGATCTGACAACCCAGCCTGGGAAAGATTCACATTTCAGCTTGACACGGGTCCGATTCATAGAACAAACGTGCGCCGAAAATCCCAGCGCAAGCAGGCGCAAGGAGGCGCAAGCGTGAGAAAGCAAGCGCACGCGCATGCGTGTGATTCAAGGAAGGCGCTGTGCTACTTTCCCACTAGTTGTGCGCCAAATCCGTGCATGGCGCACGCTGGCGCACACGTCTCCAAACAGCGTGCGCTAAACGCACAGCGAAAGCGCACATAGCGCAGCGCACACAACAAAAGTAGGCGGAACAGAGGGCGTAACACGCGGAACGGGGAATAACGCGTGAAAAAGAAGGCGTAACTGGGGAAGTACTGCTGGGAAGTACAAGGAATGCCCACACGCACGCAAACCACACATATTCATGGAACGAATAGGGCAAACCCGCGCACGGGCAAAGACAGGCACAGGCCTAAACATGTCCGCCACATGAAGGCAGGCGGTAGTGTCCCTGCGCATTAATAAAGTGTGGACAAATAAAAAGCATGTATATACTGAGTAGGGTACATGTATTACTGGGGTGCTTGGGAAGTTTTACACGCAAAAGGGCCCTGTGCGAGTGGGGTACATGTATTACTGGGGTTCGCGGGAAGTTGTACATGCGAAAGGGTCCTGTGCGAGTGGGGTACGTGTATTACTGGGGTTAGCGGGGTAGTTTCACACGTGATTGGCCCTGTGCGAGTGGGGTACGTGTATTACTAGGGTTCGCGGGAAGTTGTACGCACAAAAGGGCCCTGTGCGAGTGGGGTACGTGTATTACTGGGGTTCGCGGGTAGTTTCACATGCGATTGGCCCTGTGCGAGTGGGGTATGTGTATTACTGGGGTTCGTGGGTAGTTTCACACACGAAAGGGCCCTGTGCGAGTGGGGTACGTGTATTACTGGGGTTCGCGGGAAGTTTCACATGCGAATTGCCCTGTGCGAGTGGGGTACATGTATTACTGGGGTTCGAGGGTAGTTTCACACGCGATTGGCCCTGTGCGAGTGGGGTACATGTATTACTGGGGTTCGCGGGACGTTTCACATGCGATTGGCCCTGTGCGAGTGGGGTACGTGTATTACTGGGGTTTGCGGGTAGTTTCACACGCGAAAGGGCCCTGTGCGAGTGGGCTACGTGTATTACTGGGGTTTGTGGGTAGTTTCACATGCGATTGGCCCTGTGCGAGTGGGGTACGTGTATTACTTGGGTTCGCGGGAAGTTTCACATGCAATTGGCCCTGTGCGAGTGGGGTACGTGTATTACTGGGGTTTGCGGGTAGTTTCACACGCGTTTGGCCCTGTGCGAGTGGGGTACGTGTATTACTGGGGTTCGTGGGAAGTTTCACATGCGATTGGCCCTGCGCAAGTGGGGTACGTGTATTACTGGGGTTCATGGGAAGTTTTACACGCAAAAGGGCAACGCCCGTGCGCGATACATCACAGACGCGCTTACGCGCTAAGGGCCTTTGGTCCAATGAAATTTGCGAATGTGTTCTGACGCGCTTACGCGCTAAGGGCCTTTCCTCGGATTTCACACTGATGTGCACTTTTTTCATGTTTCAATTCACTCTGTAACAAGCTGGCCACGCGTACACATACGGAAGACCACGCTCCTGCCTTGAAGGCAATTTTCCTGCCCCCCATAGCCCTTAGCACGCTCCCACCTGCCATCTGCTGCTGCCTGACTGCCTGCTGCCCACGTGCCCTGCTATTTGGTGCCTGCACATCAGCCAGTGTTCCAGTTGCTGTGTACACCCCTGCTGGAATAGAAGACTCCCGACTGGGATACCATCGCTCCACAGCCCAGCCCCAGGACCCAGTTTGCCACCCACGCCTGCCTCGGGGGTCACCATGTCGGGGCAAACACCATCTGAGACCACTGGTGACCCCCAGCCAGAGAGGCAGAGGGCCACCAGCTTCAGTGTGAAGGAATTGGTGTCCTGGTGGAGCATGTCCTGGGGCATTATGATGCCCTCTTCGGAACATCACGCGCCAACAAGGAAGGACGGGAGAGGATCTGGGATGACGTAGTGGTTGCCATCAACGTGAAGGGGGTGGCAACCAGCGACATCAAGCACGTCAAGAAGCGCTGGGAGGACTTCAGGTCCAGGACCCTCCACAAGGCCCGGCGGCACACGGAGGGGGGCCGGGTCAGCATGAGTGACATCCAGATGAGGGTCCTGGAACACGTTTGCCCAGCGCTCCACTCCCAGATCCTTCAGAGGAAGACCCGTCTGGAGTTGAGCGCTAAGTGGCCAAGCATTGGTTTGCAAGACAGGGCATGTTGCAGTGTGCTGGTAGTTTGATACTTGCCTGTATGTGTGACATGGGCCATGTATGGATGTGTGTGTACAGGGACATCATGGTCATGCATGTGAGACCAGTAATGTGTGAACCACATCGTTGGTGCATGAGTTCCAATGCTACATGGGGAGCTGTATGGCATATGCACACATGAAAGCATGCCAGTGTCTTTTCTTGCACATGGTGGGGGTGTGAGGGATGGGTGCTGCTGTCATGTACATGTATGGTGCACATGTGTGTGTGTCTGAGAAGTGTGTCTGTGACTTTGATACGCCATGGATTCATGACACATGTCCGTGATGATGTGTAGATTCACTCATGCAGTGCGGTCACCATTGTATGCACTGTGTCTATCCACTGTGTCTGTGGTGTACAAGGCATGATGCATGACCCTCTGGTGATGTGTGTGCATGGGATCAGTGTGAGCCAGGATGCATGTGAGTTTGAAGGCAACATTTTGATTAATAGAGGCTCTTGTACATGGATGCGGATGTTGATTGCAGGCGCCATGCCTGTTCATGCATGTGTGTTGCGTGCATTCACTCATCTGTTGTGGAGGGACAGGATGGAAGTGACGTTAGACACTGCCACTGATGTGTTATTGCTTCCTGTCTAGGGGAATATCGTACTGTACCCTGATGCTTGGGTTCTATGCCTCCCTCTATTCATCGTCAAGTGAAGAAGAGGGCGGAGACGGCACTGTGGAGCCAAGCGGTGGGGCTGCCTCCACTGGGCGGCGACGCAAGGCCCAGCCACCCTCCCTGGACTTGACATCATCCGGGAGCGAGGGGGCTGGTGCCGCGTCTGCCACTACGGCTGTGGCGGAAGGGCCGGGTGAGCCCCCACAGGGTCTTGCAATGGCGGAAGACACTACGGAGACATCCAGGTGGGTGGTCTCCACAGAGGAGGAGGAGCCCGCTACTGAGCCGCACATGGGGCCTGGTGGGGGTAGTACCACTGGTGCAAGTGGTGCAGTCCAGGGCCAGGGTCAGGAAGCAGCACAGGTCACCGCAGAGGGGCCTGTGCATGTCCCTGTCCTTGACCCTGTGACTGCACCACCATGCACCAGCAGGGAGGCCCCGTCCCAGGCCCGTCTGTAGGTAGGGGAGAGTGCCATGTCATCTGCCTCTCCACTACTTGCGGACGAGGGGTCCCATGAACGTATGGGATCCGTCCTGATTGGTGTCGCGTTGCGCATGCGTGACATTCGTGATGACGTGCGTTCTTCCTGGGCAGAGAACACACGCCATCAGGAAGAGAAGCGTCACAACGTGGCACTGTTGGGAGGGGCCCTGGTTGGTGGGTTCCTACATGTGACGCACACTCTGGCGGACCTCTCCTCCTCCTGTGGAGACTATGCACCAGTCGTTCTCCCTGCCGTCTTCCGGCCCAGATTCCACCAGGGCCCCCTCTGGACCTGGCCTGACCAACACAGCCAGCTTGGTAGAGATCCCATCCCTGTCACAGTCGGGAGTCGGCGGTCCAGCAGGGGTGGACACCACAACTGGGGACCAGCTGATGGAGGATGTGCAGGCATCATCGGACAGGGCACATGGACAGTAGCAGCAGCAGCAGCAGGAGCAGGCTCTAGGTGGGAGCAATGATGGCTCGGGGCCATCGACATCAGGGGGGCAGGCATCGGCCAGAGGGCAGGAGGACCCTGGAATTGATGTGTCTTCCGTGTGGCTGCGGTTGGGCCAGGCATAGATGCAGAGCCGCGGCGGGCGGAAGAAGCGCGGCTCACCATGGTCAGGTCGGAGTTCTCCATGCATTGGGCGTTGAGGCGGGCAGGGCAGAGTCCCGCCTCCGGGACATCGACATGGAGTTCGATGATGACCTGGCCCGAGACACCACAGAGTAAGCTGCAGGATTTGCCCTCCACCATTGTATATAGTTAGATAATGTTGGGTTTCCTTTCCTTTTCTTTTTTATTTTGGTTGCGCTTGGACAATGCACCATGTTTTTGTTTATAGTTTTTTATTAGGTAGTATTTTTGGTAGGTTTCATTTCATCAGTTGGGCTCATCGACCCTGGATTGTTCATTTGTACATATTTCACCATTGGATTATTCTCATTTTTTTTATTTTCACCATGGAGCAATGGATTTCACTTTCGTTTTTCCCTTGGATTTGCTTTGTTGGACTGTGACTTTGGACACCATTTCTTTTGGGTTTCTTTGGATTACGATTTCTTGTTTTTTATTCTTTTACGGACATGCAGCATTTCTTTAATTATTCCCATTGTTGTGTGTTTTCTTTTAATTTCATTCATGTTGTGTTCAATACATTTTTTTTTTTCATATTTCGATGTGTGGTATTATCTCATTGGTTTCATGCATTTCATGATATGGGTTTTCACATTCGCTTGCACCCATTGTGTGTGTGTGACGGACATGTGTTCATTTACATACTTCCCTTTGGGGATGTATCATGTAATTGCCTTTTCTATGTGGGCGGATGCAATACTTGGTTGGGTCTTTGGGCTGGGGAGGCTGGCCATAAGGGCCATGATTGAGAATCGTCATGATGTGGGGGCAGGGGGACATGAGTGGGACATGAGTGGGGGCCTGCTGGCAGGTGCCCGCACTGCTGGGGGGTGGGGGTGCAGGCGGACATGAGTGGGGCATGAGTGGGGGCCTGCTGGCAGGTGCCCTTGCACTGCTGGGGGGTGGGGATGCAGGGGGACATGAGTGGGACATGAGTGGGGGCCTGCTGGCAGGTGCCCCACACTGCTGGGGGGTGGGGATGCAAGCGAACATGAGTGGGACATCAGTGGGGGCCTGCTGGCAGGTGCCCCGCACTGCTGGGGGGTGGGGGCGCAGGGGGACAATAGGGGGGGCCTGCTGGCAGGTGCCCCGCACTGCTGGGGGATGGGGGTGCAGGGGGACATCAGTTGGTGATCAGTAGTGCAAGCTGACATGTGGCTTGGCTGGGGGGAATGCCCATGGTGGATGGGCTGCCTGCGGGACATGACCAGGGGTGCAGGGTAGTCCCCTGTGGTGTGGGCTGCCTGCAGGGGCCGTGGAGGGTGTAGAGGGAACACCTGGGAGGACCCACACTGCTAATTCACGTGTAGGACTCCCTGTGCACCCCCGAAATACACGTACCCTGCTCATATTGCGTGTGAGACTTCAAGCGAAACCCACTAATACACATACCCCACTGGCACAGGGCCAATTGTGTGTCAAACTTCCCGCGCACCCCCGAAATACACGTACCCCACTCGCCCAGGGCCAATCGCATGTGAAACTTTCCGCAAACCCCAGTAATACACGTACCCCACTCGCACAGGCCCTTTGGCGTGTGAAGCTTCCCGCACACTCCCGAAATACAAGTACCCAACTTGCACAGGGCCAATCGCATGTGAAACTTTGCGTGAACCCCAGTAATACACGTACTCCACTTGCACAGGGCCAGTCGCGTGTGAAACTTCCCGCGAACCCCAGTAATACACGTACCCCACTCGCACAGGCCCTTTCGCCTGTGAAACTTCCCATGCACCCCCGAAATACACATATCCCACTCGCGCAGGGCCAATCGCATGTTAAACTTCCCGCGAACCCCAGTAATACATGTACCCCACTCAAACAGGCCCTTTTGCGTGTGAAACTTCATGCGCACCCTCGAAATACACGTACCCCATTCGCACAGGGCCAATCGCGTGTGAAACTTCCCGCGAACCCCAGTAATACACATACCTACTCGCACAGGCCCTTTCGCATGTGAAACTTCCTTCGAACCCCAGTAATACACGTACCCCACTCGCACAGGCCCTTTCGCGTGTGAAACTTCCTGCGAACCCCAGTAATACATGTACCCCACTCGCACAGGCCCTTTCGCGTGTGAAACTTCCCACGAACCCCAGTAACACACGTTCCCCGCTTGCCGTGCTGGTACAGGGTTAGCGCTGCCCTTTGCGCTGGATTGGGGATTTTGATGGCTTTTCCCTGCGCAAGGGGCGTTCTTGGGGGCGTAACTGGCGCTGCTGCAGGGTCGCTGCACCACTGTGCGCCACGGCTGGTTTTGGTAGCTAAAATCCATGAATACGCTGTGCGCGGAAATGGATTTTAGCGCACGGGCTGGCGCAGAAATTTGCACGCGCACACTGTGTGCCAGCCGTGTGCACCACTTGTGCGCTAAATTGCTACAGGAAGGCTAATGGCTGCTTAATGGTTCTTGCATAATGACAACAAGGAGCACAATGAGACTGCATCAGACATTAGTTTCTGGCTGAGACAAGAACAAAGGACAGGCTCTGCAGGGGAGGGACAGGATGCATCCCTCTACACCCCACCCTGATCAAAGGGATTTGACAGCTGTTGTATGCTGAAAGCAAAACAAAAATACTCTGACATTCTTGGTGTTTAAATTTGTACTTGTGATTAAGTTTGAAATTATTTAACTGTGCAACCAGAAGGAGTATAAATCTAAAAATTGGTAGATGTTAGCCTAATTTTAGGCCAATGCTTTTAAGACATTGATGAAATCTGTACCACTTAAGGGACCAAAGTTATGAGAAAATCCTTATGGTAGCAGAACTATTAATGTTTGAAGCCTAAGATTGTATGTACATGTTCCACTGATAAGCGCCCAGAGCTGTAACGAATTAGAAATTATTAATCCAAACTGTTATGATTAAAATTGATGAAATCCCATAGAACGAGAAAGACAGCTCCGACCAAGATGGGAATTGGATTCCAGGATAAACCATAACAAATGTAATGCATGTGTCTGATTTTAGTAGAGGGCATAATTGTAAAAATGTGTATCTACGGGAAAGCTAAATTGTGGTCAAAATCAATGTGGGAGTTCCTAAATCGCATCATAAAAATGACAGCTCTGTTCAAACCGCCAACCAGGACAAGACAAATGCCTGTGGCCACTCACAGCCATGGGGGCGTGCTTTGAAATTCTACCCACACCATAAACGTGGGGATGGCATTTGATAGTATAAATATAGGAACTTCACAACACATAGCACACTGCTTCCAGAACCCATCCAGATTTCCACGCAACACCTTGTTCCAGAACTCTTCATCTTGTAGCTGACTCCAGACTTCTTTGAAGATCCAGATTTATTTGCAGACTGTAGACCTTAGCATTGCTGAACTCTTGCTAGCTAGACCCAATTTCTAAACATCCAAAACTTAAAAAAATAATTCTGATTCAGCTTCGCTGGCTACCATTAAGGCTTGCCCGCTGAGACTTGCATCCTGTAATCTGCCATGTCCAGTGACCAGAAGGGCCCACCCAAACCCAGTCTAAGGTGCAGTCCAAAATTGACCAGAACCGTCCTGCTGCCGGTAGACCTGATCCGACCCAATGACCAGAGCTGACTGTCCAATTTAATTACAAAGGACTGTAAGTATTAACAGGAAGAACAGTGACCCATAGTATATCTGCATTGTATTATCCCAATCTCAACCCACTCCATCTTTAAATTCAGAACCCTAGTATTGTTAGAATCCTTCTTGCGCTGATTTTTCTCTCATCTGTGTTACAAAACCATAACTCCTTACTGATTTTGAGTAACTAAAGTAAATCCCAGAACGAAATCGAGTATCCACCACATGAATGGTTGCGCTGGCCATGTAGCTGTGAAGATTCATGTGTGCCCTCCTCTTTTTCATAGTCATTAATATAGTGTAATAAATCTTATCTGTCATTTTTAAAACTGAATTCCTGTTCTATTTTCGCGCCTATTTTGCAAAAACATCTCTCACTAAAACCTCCATAACATCTTCAATTTTAAAGATAGAAACACAATTTCAACTCTCACTGATACCTAAGACCGTTAGCTACATCCACATTGTAATTGACACGTTTTATCAAATATTGCATAGTAAAAGTTTGCTGTGAATTGCAGTTTTCAAAATTTTACATGTGTCTTTTTCCCATGTCAAAGTGCTTCTTCCATTCCATCCTGGTCTAAAGTGTGTGCAGTTGTTTTTTTTTTTTGTTTTTTTTTTTTTTGATCGGCTGAATAATCAACCTTACAAAATTATTCACAAAAGTTATTCACGTTACAATAATCATTCATCAATTTTAACAGGAAAGAAAATTTGAGGTCATATAAGCAATTAAAATACCAACATAGTAAAAAAAATTCAACCGTACATAATTCGGAGCACAATAACACATTTCTTATGAAAGCTAAACCTGCAAGAGTACAACATAAAACATGAAAAATGACAAATCATGACCTACAGAGCACTAGGGGGAAGGACTGCATTAAGAAATTGGACTAGTGCAATTTGAATAGAAGCTTTAGCATTGGACACAAGATAAGCCCAGATTTCCTCACTGGATCGAGGCAGAACAAGAGGACTACAAATCTTAAACAACTTTCTCCGAATTACCCTTAAAGCTTGACAATCGACAACCAAATGCCGCAGTGTTTCAATCTGTTCAGCATCCTTACAGTACCGACAAAATATGTAATTTTTGGAAATGATCTGTCTTCTTCCCAAGATCTCTCTGGTTGCACACAAATTCAATCGAATGTGCAACAATTGAGATCTAATATAATTGGACGGGCATTTGACTAAATACTGTTCCATGATGCGTAATTTTTTGTGAGGCCGCACTAGGGAGTCACAGTCCAAATAATCCAGGCATTGACTGCGAGTGTGAATCCAATCAGCCTGGTAAAGTTTTTGTCTGGCTTTGGTTGGATTCAATAACAAAAGATTAAGCGAGATGTCAGCACTAGATAATGCATCCAACACAAAGTTATTCCATTTTTTCGCAAGAGCAATGCAAGGGACCAGTAAATGGTTTGCGAGAATACCTAGCACATTTGTGACATTGGCACTTATAAGACATTTCCTATATAACAAGCAAAATGTCCAAACTACTTGATTATGCAAAGACACAATTCCCAATTCATACCTAATCATCAGTAAAGGAGCACATTTGGGGAGCTTTAAAACAACCTTCCAAAAACTGGATTCAAGATGATCCCAAAACGCTCTCTCCTTGGGAATTCTTGTTTCGGCTCCATAATTTATGATGGGGACTGTTTTTTGTTGGTAAAATCTTAGGACATGGTTTAGCGTGAATTTCCCATATCTATACAGTAGTATGTTTGCTTGAGATGTTAAAGAGCGAACTTTCGCAACTAAGAGTGCCAAATAGATTTGTTCATTTTTACAACTTGTAAATGGAACACCCAAGTATTTACATTGAGTGACTTTGGCTACCTCCTGATCTTGTAATGTCCACTTATAACTAGACAACTTCTTTTTGACATTAGGAACACAAGTTACCACTTGAGTCTTAGCAAGATTAATAGTAAGATGATTTTCACTCACATAAATTCGAAGTTTGTCCAACAAAGTTTGTAACCCACCAGGAGAGCATGACAATAGAACAAGATCATCTGAATATAAGAGCCAGATGATTATCTGTGTGCCCAGTTTAGGTGCATCTGAGATGATATCTGCAAAATTGGAACCCAAATCAAGTAGGAACACATTGAATATTGTTGAGGCCAGGATACACCCTTGTTTAAGTCCTCGATAAGTTGGAATCGAGGCAGACAGCGTTCCATCCAGGGACAATCTAACTTGGAGTGACGTGTCTGTATGCAATGATTTAATGATGGCAAGTAAGGATCTAGGACAACCATATTGCTCTAACTTCTGAAACAGCAACTGGCGGTCAACAGAGTCAAAAGCATTGCTGAAATTGACAAATGCTATGTATAGGTTTTGCCCACGTTCAGCATACTTGCTCTTAATCAGGTTAAGAAGGAGCATATTAGGGGAAGTTCCCAGACCCGAGACAAAACCTGCCTGAAAAGGTTCTCGCTTACCTGCGAGCTTTGTCCATTCATTCAATTGTTGTAACACAATCCGACTGTATAGTTTTCCTGGAGCATCTAGAAAAGCAATTGGTCTGTAGCTTTGTGGTAAACTACTGTCACCCTTTTTAAACAAGGGGATAATAATTGAATGCTTCCAGGAATCGGGAGTTGTCTGCGTAATATTGATGTTTTGAAAAATTTGGTACAATATCTCAGTCCACAGATCGATGTTAAGTTTTAAGGACTTGTTAGATAACCCATCAGGGCCTGGGGCTCGAGAGTGGCTTATCGAAGAGATATAGTATCGTATATCTGATCTTAATATCTCAAGATAGAATTCTGAGACCCGAGCCTCCTCTTGTATTAGATGGACAGAAGCCGTAGAGGCATACATAGTCTTGAAGTACTCAATCCATGCCGATTCGGATACATTATGACCTTGGATTGACGTTTGCGGGGTGCTAACAGCTTCATTGAAGGTTGGCCAAATGTGTGCGGTGTTTTGATTACACATTAAGTTGAGCATCAGCTCCCCATCCTTTTGCCATAATGTTGCGCGATGTTGCCGCAGCCAATTTCTGTAGTGCGTTTTTATTTTGACCAGAGCCGCTGTTCCAAGTTCAGCTGGAAACTGTACAGCTTTCCGTTTCAGTTCACGGTATTCAGTTTTTTTGTTTTTGACCTGTACATCAAATGAGTGTCTTTTCACTACTATCGATGCAGAGGATTTTCGCTGATATACTAAATGCTTCTGCATAAGATCAAAATAGCACACATTAAGTTTTTCCCCAGCTAGTCAGGAATGGGTAAACGCTGATGTAAGCGAAGTAGTATATTGTGTAAGACTTTCTTCAGTCCATTTTACCCGATTGACACGAATGTTGGACGTCACAGTCCCAGGGTACTTTGTCTCTGTAATTACAAAACCTTTCGGGGGAGCATGCCAAGAACTGGCCAATATAAAATGGACACTTACTGAGACTGGCACTGTTTGAAACTGTCTTACCAATGACATCAACTTGGAATCCACATACACATAATCAATAATGGCTTGAGATTGCCCACACTGCCAGGTGAAGTTTGGAGGATTAGCATCCATACATAAACCATTAAGCATTATCAAGCCACGAGAAGACATGATATGGTTCCATTGAATTTGTCTGACGGATTCCCCATCTTTCTCAGGTGAAAACAAATACAAGTTAAGATCCCCAGCCAACACTGTATGTGCCACATCTGGAGAAAAGTAAAATAGTTCAACAAACAATCAAGATCATTACAAAATTTAGAATCATCAATGCCCTGCCAATTCTAGTATATGTTGACTAACGCATACAGCGAGGCTCTGATGGAAATTATGGTTAATTGCAAAAATGGATTCAGTGAAAATGTGGAAATCATTTTAATCTCTGAGCTAGTTTTAATGCATGTGATCAAACTGGCCATAGGGCGACCTTTATCCCCACACAAGGCATGGATAAAATGCATGATGTGTTCATGCCAAATAGGGGACACGGTCAGCCATGTTTCTTGCAACAAAATGATGTCATAATTGTTTAGATGGGAGTTCAAATTGTCAAACAAATGAGAATGTCCGCGTGTATTCCAGGAGGCAAACTTTATCACATCATTGTCACACTGTTGCGTTAGTTAACTTGTTGTCATGCAGTTACACACACATTGGGATGGCATAGACTGAACACCTTCCTTCACATTACTTAAGGCAGATTTGGGAGTAGAACCTTTCTCATAATTTTCACTCTCAGTAGGGCCCAATAATAAAATAAAACCCAGTTCAAATAATTTGCTCTTAGCAGCCCAAATGATGTTACGTACCAACCTTGATCGCAATTTCAAACAAATGGTGGTAAGCACATTCTCATTCAAAAACTCAATTTGTTCAATATCCGCTGAACCTATGTCTTCAAGTTCATGAACATCAGTGAATATTTCCAATATACTATGCCTATTTAGCAGATATTGAGGATAGGGATCAGGTCTACACCCCAAGATTAGAATGTTTCCATGAGTATTTTGTTTGGAGTTTGTCATTGTTTTTTTAAAAGGTTGCTTCTGGGGTGGTAGTTTTGGTTCCTCAGGCATTTTGACTGTGTAAGTTGATTTGGGCAGAAGAGCTTGAAGTAACTGAGCTATTTCATCACCCCTCCCTTCAAAGGAGTCAGATGTCGACTTCACCCGCACCGAGGAACCTCCTTGATTTTGGGTGCAGCAATGTTCATTTTGTACAACTGGGAGAGAACTCTGCTTCAGTGCCACTTTTGGCGGAGTCTCAGTCTCGTTTAGATATGTTGCTTTGGGTTTAAGATTGACAGCACTTGAGCCCATGGCACCAAAGGTCACAGTTTTTAACAATGTTTTGGGAGCACCTATAGTGGGCAGTTGCACAAACTTGGACATATAGGCATCCCTTCTGATGTCTTCCCGCCTATCATTTGAACCACTCAAGCCTGCAAGCGTATTACATTGCTTGGAGGCTGAAGTGACAGTCTGAGACCCTTCTTTCAAACTTGCGGTCATGTTAGATTTAGATGCACTCTGTAACACATCCACAAGATCATCCAGGGGAGGATACTGCTCTTGTGAAGCTGTTTGGTTAGCCACTCCCGCTTTGATCTTTTTTAGATGGTTCAGTTCAATATATTTTTTCCTCACAACTTCTGCTGTGACTATAGTGGCGCTTTTAGAAGGAATATTGAAAGCGTTAATGAACTGTTTAGTGGAACATTCTTAGATTTTTGCACAGGGTCACTCTAATTTCACTACCAGACTTCTTCAAACCCGAGTTTTTTTTCAAAGGTCATCCAGAGGCTCCTTTGAGGGGTTTGGCAAAGATGGTATAAATTTGTCTTTCAGACTGAGTTGGCAACTGAGTTGAGGGAATGACCTCATCATTAACAGACACAGAGGGATCAGTAATTATTTCTGTAAAAATAGGAACAGCAGAATTCTCCCTGAAGTCGAACAAGGCCATGAAAAGGTTTGCCTTATGGGAGAGGTGGCATGATCAGTAACCGAAGCCTTGATTGGGGAAAGAGCTACTGTTTTTTGCTCGCCACAGTCATTTTCCCTCAAAGCTACAGCTCCATACATGGCCTGCCAGGCCACAATAGAGGCCAGCTGCGCACTTTGCGCTGAGTTCTTGTCATTTAGAGAGTCAAATAGCTTGACTAAGGTGTTCATAGTGGTGTTCATGGCTTCAAAAGCCAGATTCACCGCTCTACTTCCTCTAGGAGAACATGACCCATCTTCTCCTTGCCTAGTTTGCATAGGCATAGGAACCAGGAAGGATGCAGATAGGCTAGACCTAGACGGGCTAGCCACAGGACACATATTTGGTGAAAACGATAGCTTTTCAGACAAAGTTTGAGAGGAATAATTGGTATGCATAGAATCCAAGTTAATTACTGCGACATCATTAGAAGCCATAACAAAGCTCTCTCCAATTGAGGTAGCAACTGATGTCACAGACACCCCTCGTAACACTGTACAGTCTGCAAGAGCCCCAATCGCAGGTTTCACCACTTTGGCACACTCCACACACACCCTCCCACTAGCAGTTCACACTTGATTTAAACAAGCCGTCGTTGATGGATTTGCGGGGGCTTTTGAAGCTTCCACCAAAAAGCGCTTCGGAGTGGAACAATTATTGTCATCAAAGAAACCTTTATGTGAAGTTGTTCGTTTTTTCACATCAAACCTTGAATTTTCACTCCCGTTAAACGGTGGTACAGGCATGCCTGTCCGCAGAGTGTAAATAGGCAAATTCATAGTGAGCGGGAGCGGGCACAAAGGAAAGCACACTCAAAAGCCCCAACTAGTTTAAGATCCACAAGGCGAGCAGAGGCAAAAGTAGACGTGTGAAAGACTAGAATCAAGCAAACAGAGGTAAAAGCCAAGCACCGGCGCCGCACCGCACGATGCCGCAGCAAAGCGGCAAAGCAGTGCTTCACCGGTGCTCTTCCTGGTGCGCGCGGCTTCCTCAATTTGTAGCGACGCCTCAGAGGGGGCGGGGCTTCACAGTTAAAGTAACTAAAGAAGAATATATAGAAGGGTATATGAGTTGTAGTATATACTACGTATCTTAAATAATAAGTGGAAATCACAGGGATGGTTAAGTTGAAATACCAGCAAGTATAAGCACAAAATCCACAAAAGTCCAGTGAGCAACGTTCAGGGTCCGGTGCAAAGCGGTGCTTCACCGGTGCTTCCTCCTGGTGCATGCGCGCTGGTGCGCGTGGCTTCCACAATTTGTAGCGACGCCTCAGAGGGGGCGGGGCTTCACAGTTAAACTAACAGCAAGTATAAGCACAAAATCCACAAAAGTCCAGTGAGCAACGTTCAGGGTCCGGTGCAAAGCGGTGCTTCACCGGTGCTTCTTCCTGCTGCGCGCCGTTGGTGCGTGTACTGTTGTTTATATTATAGCTCATGTGTGTTAGGACCTGTTTAGTGTTGCTTTCCTCAGAATTTCTATCCACTTAAGCATTTTTGCACCCTTTTGCATTATTTTACAAAGCAATTGTCACCCATCAGTTTAAAAGTGTTACTTCCAAAAATGGTTTTCTCTCTTGTTTGGGGAGGGAAGATTGCATTTAAGATCTAGACATTGTCTTTCATTCCTGAATACCTGCTGATTACTTACATCTGCGTAGGATTGCTAATTTGTTTTTAAAGAAACTTTGCAGGGGGAATATTAACCTAAAATCTATCTGTTCACAAACCAAAACTGTTCTTTTTCCTGTGTTTTCTACTCGGCATCATTATAAGTGAATTCAATTGATTTGCTTATTTTATGAATTGCATTGTCACTGTTAGGTGATTGCTGTCCCATATAGATATATATTAAACTTATGTGTGATTTGAATATTAAATAAATAAATAACTCTTTACCTTTACAAACTAGCCTGATTCCTGGTTCAGTGTGACCTGGGGGATATTTTGAGACAGGTGTGATATGAGTGGTATATCATTCAGAATATTGAACTTATAGACAAAAAATAAATAAGGGTTTCATTGCGCACTACATGCTAGGTGAGACCAGGGTGCGTGCGTGATTGAAAACCCTTACAGTATAACCAACACATACAGATAACAGAGTGCTTTACAGAGGTGTACAGCATTACAGATATATAATGGAGAGCTTTTCAGAGGTAACAACAGAAAGGAAATACAGCAGGGGTAGAATACAGTATGGTACGGATGAGGGTTACATCTGTACCGAGTGGCAGGGAAGAGAAGGGCAGGTGGCATCTAACGAGTCAGATAGCATGAGGGGTGACTTGACAGCTTAGCTGTGGAGGAGATACTCCTTAAAGAGGTGGGCCTTGAGTTATTTTCTGAATTGTAGGAGCATGGGGGCGAGTCTGATGCCAACGGGGAGGAGGCTCCATAGTCTTGGGGCGTAGGCAGAGAATGCTTGTTTTCCTGGTCCCTTCTTTTTTGCAGCAACAGATTTCATGTCTGCACGTGTCCTGGCAACTGGTGATGCGCTATCAACCAGAGATGCTGAGTTTCTCCACAAGCTAGCCCGGTGACTTGTGGGTGACTCGCTTACAGATGATGCTGCAAGATTTGAATGTGATTTGAGCATACAGTGGGAGCCAGTGAAGGACATTGAGGGCCTGGTGATATTGTTTCTGTGTAGATCCTTGATGAGTTGTGCAGCCACATGTAGAACACTTCTCAGGGGCAGAAGGAAGGACGATGGGAGGCCTTTGAGGAGTTCATTGCCCCCGTCCAAGTGGGATAGGACCAGGATTGTAGATCCAAAGCTATCCGGAGGGCAGAAGGGCTTGACCTTTTTGCAGGAGGGAGAGCTAATACCAAGTTGTCTGAGTTTTCTTAGTTGTGTGTCTTGAAGGAGAGGTGTTTGTAGATTTGAAACCTGAGAAACTTGGTGCAGGAGGTGAATGTGGTTGTGAAGCACTCAGACTTCATAGTTGATAGCCAGGTCTGTATGTCTGGGTGTTCAATCTTGTTGGTGAGGAGTCGGAATTCGGT
The DNA here is from genome assembly GCF_040938575.1 of Ambystoma mexicanum. Classification (NCBI taxonomy): domain Eukaryota; kingdom Metazoa; phylum Chordata; class Amphibia; order Caudata; family Ambystomatidae; genus Ambystoma; species Ambystoma mexicanum. The sequence goes on from NC_090935.1 coordinate 842,424,322, forward strand.
CTTGGAAGTCTACTTAATTTCCCGGCTGAGCAAAATACTCAACTTCACCACCTGTACAGTTTACAATATTCTCATTCTTCCCCATCTCGATAAACATACTCAGTGAGAGGCTGCTTTCCATGAACAAATAGTCCCTTTTTAAATTACAGTGCTTGCTTTCAATTCTATGCATCCCCTTTCCTCGCCGGCATTACCTCTCACTACAATCCTCGACCCTACCACCTCACTAGTAAACATGCTAATCGCTCCCTTTTCTGACAAAATTGAGCTTCCACTCACTTCTACTCCATCCCCACCTTACCCATCCCCCTAGAACACTTTTCCTCCACCTCTATTGCTTTCCATTCCTTTACATTTGCACCAAAGCTCCACATCTTGAACCAAGACGCAGTGCCCAATACTTACTCTCACTCTACTCGCCCTTACGCACTGTACTATACCATATCGGTATACCAGCTAACCTTACATATCCAGTACCCTCATATTGTTTGTCATGTGTTTTTTCCTGTCTCCATTTACTGAAACATATTTTCCCCACCATCTACCAATCAATTACGCATCAACTGCGCACTACCTTGATCTCCTAACATAGCACGGCTCTTTCAGGATTGCTGCAACAACAGTTGGTTTTCTTTGTATGTGTTTCTGGGTGAAAAAATGATATGTAAACTCATAAATAAACGCAAATACAACAGACACTGGTTTACATCTCGTGACATGTCCTGTTATCTATTGCAGAAGGCATTTGAAAAGAAGTCCAATGCAATCTGCTCTTACCAGGTGTAGGAATCAGAGGGATTTCATAGAAACCCACTGACTTGACGTCAGCATCCATTTTAATGATATATACATTAAAAAAGGTGTTAAGACAAGTGTAACTCATGTAGACCTGCCTTAACAATTTATTTATCGATCCGTGAGACTTGCAAAAAAGCTGCAATGAGTTCAATAAATCCCTCGTGCATTCTGGGAATTGAATTGGACTGTCCAAATAATGTCATGTACTGGAATGAGGAAAGGAAAAGGCATCGCAAATCATGAGGTAAATAACTGGCCTGAAAACTTTGAAATAACATACAAACTTCATATAGATAGCAACCTTAAATGAGAATACTGACACTGATCAGTATTGGAACGCAATTCTTACAAATACATATATTTTAGTTCAACTTGATGTCAGTTGTGTTTGTTTAGTAATGACCTCTCTGCCACCAAGGAGAACCAAGATATTGCCATTTGTGAAATGAATTAAAACACATCAAAAGCAGCTGTTGATCAGGTTTGCCGCTTTGGCGATGGCATGCAGAGAGCCAATGAGACGAGGCCGACCATTTCACTTTGGCGGCGGTTCATCCCAGGAGTTGGTGTCTGAGTTGAACACAACTGAATTCCCAGAGCAACACGATTCCAGAAAATAGGACCTATGGCATATTTGCACGAATTGTCTCTAGTTTCATCTGCACATTAAGCAAGGGATTGCTCGGATGTTTTAGCCAGAATCGTAGCACTAAAACATGCTGCCATTGGGACACGTTTGCATACAGGTTCCCAGGCAATCAGGCAGAAGAGGCAAACCTGTTCAAACACATGCGCTGTGAAGAATACAAGACTTTAGAAACACACTGGGCCTCATTACGACCCAGGCGGTAAGTTACCGCCTGGGTCGTACCCTTACCCCCATGTCGTAAACTACGTTTACGCCATGGTGGTTGGCGGACTTACCGCCCCATTCCGAGGTGAGTGGGACGGTAAGTCCCCATTAACCCATTTACCCTTCCCCATTCCCATTTTTGCCCCATAGGGCATAATGGGAGTGGGGAAGGCGTTAATTACGCCACCGTAAATTACGGTGGCGTAATTAACAACAAGGTCCCTTAGCGCCATGGATTTTAACAAAAACCTCCATGGCGCTAAGGGACCTCGGAATCAGGCGGTAAGGGTCGGCGCTGTTTACGCCGCCGTAAACCCCTTACCGCCTGGGTCCTAATGAGGCCCACTGACAATAAAGGTTGCAACTTATGCTTTTGTCAGATCGCCTTAGGAAGTCATCAATTGCCAGCTGTCTATATTTGCTGTATTCGACCTGACACTGCGTTGATGCATGTTGGTCCTTGCAGCGCACATTTGCTGTGAAATCAATGTTTTATGCTGCCCTATACTGAGAATGACATCCATGCAGATACATTACTCTTTTCTGAAAAAAACTGCACATTTAAAACAACTGATCATGGTGCATTGACAACCAAAGTCCTTACATTTCTGTGTACACAATATTGTAAAGAGCAACATTAGTAGAAGGTATCTGAGCTCTGCAAAGTAGAAAGCCAGGGCATGTGCATAGAAAACATGGCCCTGTATTTCAAGAATAAGAAATATTCTCAATATTTGAAAATGTCCGTTTCTTAAAACAAACAAAAAGAAAGCCTTCTGCTTCCAAACAGTTGTAGTTCGACAGAGCAGTGAGGAAAGCAAATCTCTGAGCCATGACCACGTTTCCCATTTATTCATGTATTGGGTTTTGCATTTCATTGAAGACGCGCATCTTTTCTCATGCTCATCGTAAATCCTCTGGAGACGTAGCAAAAACCTCTGAAAGGGTAGGCACCTATTTTCCTTCAGGTTCCTAAATTTAGAAGAGGTTTCAATAAAAGGATACATTGCATGCTTACATGGACATTACCTGTAGAAATGACCTAAGTGGTCAATCATTTGATATATGGATCAAATGTGATTCAAACGATCTCACAATATTTGTGTACCATAATACCTAGACAGGGTGTTTGGGTGCTGTAGTTTTAATTTTCTAAATAATTTCAGCCTCCGACAAGCGATTCCTAAAACTCCTTTTAATGCCTCTACATTTTAAGATTGTGACTGCTTTGTGGATGTTTTGCAACCTTGTATCAGACCAAGGAAGGATTTGTTATACTTGTTAGCAGTATTGTACACACGGAGTCGTTAGGAACATAAAAAACATGTTCTGCAATTGAGGTTGTGCATTAATTGTGTAGACAGTCAGACGTCAGTGGGATCAATACAAGCCTACCTGCAAATGCCCTAAAAACCTGCTCCATCTACTTCCATTGATACGGCCCTGTGTGCAAGTGCTGTAGATGCCAACATATCCGTTATTTAGACCAGCGCTACTCTGACTCATCACAATTGGCTAACAGCGAAAATAAATCTTCCTTCCTGGAGGTCACAGGTCACACAGGTCAGAAAACGGAGGTATTAAACGTCTGACTTGCAATGCACAAATACATTTTTGCAGGAGGCACTCTAACTACACATTTATACTATCGATATTTTATTTTACAAGTAATAACTCAAGCATGTTAACCATTTTTAAAGTGAACACGACAGGCTGCAATCTTGCATTAATACGAATTACTTATATTATTGGACGGAAATGAATTCAGCTGCTCAGCTGGTGAAAAGTCGTGTAACTCTGCCCTGTCCACCTGATAATCACTAAAAAACGAATTAGCTCTCTTGTTGGTGCTCTTTTTGCCCCACACACCTTCATTCACTACTAATGATTTAGAACACTTTGCACCACTCCTCCTTTCCTTCCTTATTCCCAGACCCCAAGGTGCCTCCATTCTGCCATCCAGAGCTAGGAGCAGACATAACTAAAGGATCAATACTGTTTATCCTGTTAGGATCTGGAAAGAGCTAGAACCCCTGTTCCACACATCCAAGCATCTACATCAAAACTCGCTCTTCCCTCCCACCACCTGCCTCACCACACATGAGAACACACAGTCTGCACCTAGCTCAAACAGCACACACCGACAAAACCTCTTCTGCATCCCACCAGTTACCAACCACACTCTAACACAAACTCACATGCAACCTCATGCTCATGAATGCTTAATCGACAGTACTACATACAGCAGACATTGTTGATTCCATGGAAAATAATGTAAAGTCTAGATAAGATCTCCAATGTTCGTTGATATATTCAAGCATCAAGAGATGTCTGAATCAATCAATATGTAAACAGAATGGGCCTCATTATGAGTCTGGCGGTAGCCGTGCAGGTAAATACTGGAGTATTTTGTTTCCGTTCATGAATGGTGCCGGTGCATCCGTCAAGGTCTGTGAGTGGGTGCAGTTCCCGCCTGCTGGGTCAGACTTAGTGGGCGGAAAGGCACCTGCTTGCAGACATCAGAGTGCGGTATCTTACCGGCACTGTTGTTACCGGACCGTGTGACATCTAGTTCGGAGGAAATGTTCACCCAACCAAAATCAGGCACACACAATTTTTACTTACTTTCAAAAGTTATTTTCATGAAACTGAGACATGCCAGTCTAACAGTATTGATTCTGTACAGCCTCCCTCATCTTTCGGGTGAAGAAATACACAGGGTTGAACAGAAGGTTTATTTATTAAAAACGAGACATTTCAAAGTAATTTAAAATATAAACAAACTATACATTTACATCATTCTCAATGTTTACTACAATTCATTGGTAAATTCAGTTATCACTGCTGCACCTTACTTAAATGTAAACTTTTTTAAAGCAGACACATAACCATGTGTACATTTGGTTTATCCCAAGTGCATTTACACCATGCATGGAAAAGTGAATGAGGATTCAGGAAAAAGCATTTTTTTAATTTTTTTTTAAAGAATTAAATCAGAACATACCCGCCTATCTAACTATATACATTTTTCATGTATTGAAAATAAACACTTGCAGTTACTCAACAGACATATTAGCTTTACAAACAACATTTGAGAATATTCGATTTGAAGCAAACTACGTAACATTCATGCATGTAAATTGCATTTGAAAACACCTATGTATATTGAACATATATGTTTAGTAGTTTCTCTTCAATGTTTTTCTATTGCATTAGTGTGTAAAAGTGTACATTAGTCATTTCTCAATGGGCAATTTAAAGTTGGAAAAATGGTGGCAGTTAAGCACTCTCTTTATTTCCTTGCGTGTTTCGGAGCTTGTAACCAGACCCTGCTTTGCACTATAACTCTCTCAGTCAGTACATCAGTGCGTGAGTTAGTGAGTTCCATTCCATCTAAGGTTTTGAACTTTTATAGATTAGAACCCACTCCTTTTAGAGGTGTGTATCATTTCTCTATTTTTATTGGCCAATATATGTAATTGGACAGTGTTCCAAAAGTAACATCACACTAAAACATTCCCTGTGTACTCATTAGGCATATTAATAAGGAGGGCAGTTTAATAGGAGCAACTTTAAACCCATTTTCCCTCCCATTTGATGTGATGTTATTTTGCAGATGTTTAAATGTAACGATTGTGATTTTCTAAAACAGTAGGTTCCACACATGTGATTAAGTTACTACATTGTTTTCCAGATAGCTCTCACTCAGGTGAATCAAATATTGCTAGTCCCATCTTCTCAAAAGGACACGTGATGTGCATGTGACAGATGTTTGCCTTTCATTCTCTGATACTTTTGTATTAGTATTATATTCCCATCGCAGAGACATCGGCCTAGCCCTAATGGGTCCTAGAATATATTAATCAATGGTGTGTGGCATTTCAGTGCAAACATTCCTACATGTGTACAATTTGCATAATTAAGAAATATAAACAATACAAATTATTTATGCAGCTGATACAATTTTTCATTCCTAACAATTTAAACAAAAAATTAAGCTGCTACGATATTCCTGTCACACGATATTGACAAAAATCGGATCCAATCTGTAAATATTTAAAGATGCAATTTTTATTATTTAGCAATATATTAAATTGTATTTATTTGAACTTTTTCTGACCTGGCAGCAGGCCCGAAGGCAGTGGTATTCAAACTTGTTATGCCAGGGCACAAATTAAATTGTTCGGGAAACTCCCCCCCCTTGCCCTGGCCCTCTTTGTTGGTGTTATTTCTTTTATAGAGATGGCTGCAAAATGCATGTAATGTTTTGTATATGTCACTGTGACGAGCTTGCCATACTGTGGCCATAAAGACATAAAGCAATCAAAGAATTTGCCTCATATTGTAAATCCACTAGGCCAAACACCCTTTCTACAATGCCACACCATGATTTTCGCTAGCTGCAGGCCAGCACTAATAAGAGATGCTAATGCCAGCTCTGTTTGATAAAGCAATAGCCTGCTCTTTTTTGCTGAAATAACCCCCGAGACCTTCGTAATATTGAGGAAGTGGTGGCTGAGGATCTGTGGGCCCTCTATGTATTTCTTTATTTATTTAGGATTTATAAAGTGCAAACTGTGGCCCAAAGGCATCAAGGTGCTGGGACCATGCATTACAAGATGGTTTTCTTTAAAATGCTTCATCAGCTCATTACTGGTCAAGCTAAAGTTTGAAAGTGGTACAACCCTTTCTGCGTATCCTTTCTGTGCATTGTTTATTGGGTCTCTCTTGTGTGGTATCCTACCCTGTCTGTTGATATAATTCCCCAAAGAGATTTCTGTATTGGGGTTGGGCATGCCCTCACTGAGACCCACCCCTTCCTCCTCTAAAATTCTTCAGAAACAAGAAGCAAAAGAGCCCTTGTACCCTATTTGAGTGGCTGATGTTGCAACCATTTTTAGCTTGCTTCCAAAAACGTAAGCAGTCCAAATAAGCATGTATGGCTCATGGTTCCTAACATTTTAATGTTAGGGTGAGTATTGTGAACTGTGATGTGAGCACCAAGCCATGCATCGGTTATGACTTTAGGGATTCACTCATACAATCCTTTTATCACAGTTATTTATCAACTGTAGTGATCTCTGGTATAGTCCTGAAATGCTTTGTGATTTAATGCAAAACATACAGGAATCATCATTGGTGCTATTTGTCCCCTTTCCAACTCTCGGAGATGTATTTTGAAAGAGTATAATAAGCGAGTATAACCTTCTATCAGAAAATAATTAATATGTTTAGTCTAGTATTGTCCCTTGTGAAATACAAGTGAGGTGGTATGAACAGAACATCTGCAAACACAGTGGTTCTGCAGACCCTGGTAGGCTGTTCACACTGCAGTGTGCCAGTACGGACAGTTTGAAACTGCATTCAGGGAAGGACTTCCCTAAGACCAGGTGACAAGAAAACCATTTACTTAGGCAGCAACAGCTTCTTCTACTTTCTGTAAAGTAATTGAATTACAATGTAATGAAACCAGTTTAATGTATATAGCAATTATTTATTCATATTGAGGAGGGATTTTGCCACATGACAGAGGTGCAGTTTGGGAGTGATGTCTGCCATTCTGGTCTGTTCTTCATGAATAAGCTCCTAATGGAGCCTGTGGCCCCAAAAAGGCCTGACATCTGTACTTTGAGTGACAGGGGCTGGGTCTTTGTGGGGCCCCAGACTTCATTAGGACCCTATTCAAGAAGACAAAAGAAAAAGCATACACCTTCTTTTGCTGTGATGACATCATCCTGGCAAAAGAAGGTCTCTGCTTCATCTTTTGTCTTCATAAATAGGCTCTTAATGGAGCCTGAGACCCCACAAAGGCCCGGCCCCTGTCGCACTAAGCATGTCTGGCAGAGGGCATGGATCGGGCTGCTGCTTGTTGATGGAGCAACAGCCCGATGCTTTTGTAATGTATCCTGTTGTTTTTTTTTCTGTTCAGGCTGTGGGTGCGTGGCCCCGTGGTCATGAGGCCATGGCCCACTAGACGGTCACGCCCCACAGTTTGAATACTGGTGCCCTAAGGTGTTGGCCCTTTGAGGATCACAGCTGGGTCATTGATGACCTCTGAGAGGGCTGGTAGTAATACCACCATTGTCAGAAGTTCAGTTGTTCATAACCTTTTATTAACACTGTAATGTGCCCTTTGAGTGATTACAGCAACCTGATGTAACAAAAGTGGTATCAGATAATAATATCGCCATATATATGGTCGCCGTAAATAATATCGCCGGGAAAATGTCGTGGCAATATTATTTGGGTGACCATATATATGGGGACATGGGCAAAAAAAAAAGAAAAAAAAAGTTTGGGGTTTGCAGGGGTGTTCCATGCAATAATGTCGCCAAAAAATGGCCATTTTTTGGCGATATTTTTGCATGGCGAGATTTTTGTGGCGACATTTTTACATGGAACCACAAAAGTGAGACTTTGGGCCTCATTACACGGTAGGCGGTAAGGGTTTACCGGTATTTTACCGGTACCGGTAAATCCATACCGCCTTACTACGAGGTCTCTTTGCGGGTTGGGGAATTTAACGCCTGCTTTTTGCAGGCGTTAAAACCCAACCCGCAAAGGGACCCAGGGAGCTAATTACGGTACCGCAATTTGCGGTGCCGTAATTAGCACATTCCCCTTTCCCATTATGCCCTATGGGGCAAAAATGGGAATGGGGAAGGGCAATGGTGGAAGGGGGAATTACCTCCCCGCCAACCTTGGAATGGGGCGGTAATTCCCCTTTCCACCAAGGCGGTGCCGGTATTTTACCAGCATGAACCATGGCGCTAATTGCGCCATGGTTCTCCGCCTACCGTGTAATGAGGCCCTTTATGTCTGAATAAGCATGAATTGCATTCTTCATGGAAGACCTGATGTATGAGAATTTGAGGCCTTTCCTGTGTGAGTTCATTTCTCAGAATATTTTCCTTTATATTTTTATCCAATGCTTGGATGGGCCCAATGTCAAATGGGAGTTGTTAATGGCATTTGTTTTATTCAGAAGTTCTGATTTAAAACAAAGTGAACATATGGTGCTTTGGTGAATCCAGGCAGTGTTGTGAAGTTTGTAGTCCAGCCTCAAAGCCTGGGAAAACATCCCCCAATCATTGTGGCTGGAGTAGACAAAATAATCTTTTGCTTTCTAGCCAAAGGTTGCTGTTTCATTCACAAATGTAGGATACAAAGTGACCGCGTTTTCCATATTGTTTCTATTGGTTCTTTAAACAGGTACATCATTATAACACTATTGTCAATCAGGCCCCTGTCATAGTATAACACTTCAAGTGTGGGTAGGCTTTTATTTTATAAAGGTGAGAAATGCAGAAATGATGTTTTATCACAGATTTAACTCATCTTCTTTTAATAAAGGGTTGCTGGATACTTTCATATAACTGAAAGAATATATGTTTGACCTTATCGTTTACTGGGAACAATTAAACTTTTTCTGTAGCTGGTCTGCTGATATCATAAAATTTCCTCTACTGTGGATTTCCATGTGCAACCCTAAGTTCTGTACAGGGAAAGCACTCATACCACATGTAAATGTCATGAACACATTACTCACACAAAGCACATTCCCAAACGCACTGAACATGAGACAGATCTTTTCACTACTACATAAACACACACTCAACCCAGTTAACCAGGCCAACTATCACCCCAGCACAGATCTACCCTTCATCTGTCAATTTATTGATAAAACCATTCACATCCAGTTGTACAAAAGGAGCTCTCAGCACAATCCCCTACAACACTATCAATCTTGTTTATGATCACAATGCAGCTCAGAGACTGTGGGCCTCATTAGGACTCCGGCGGAAAACCATGGTGCTATTAGCACCATGGTCGATGCCGGAGTCCGCCATGGCAGAATGGGAAATTACCACCCAATTCCAAGGTTGGCGGGGCGGTAATTCCCCATGCCACCATGGCCCTTCCCCATTCCCATTTTTGCCCCATAGGGCATAATGGGAATGGGGAAGGCGGTAAGTACGGTACTGCAAATTGTGGTACCGTACTTACCTCCAGAGTCCCTTTGCGGGCCTCTACTTTAACGGCTGGTCTAAACCAGCCGTTATGGTCGGGTCCCGCAAAGGGACCTCGTAGTAAGGCGTTAAGGGTTTAACGGCGCTGACACCTTTTACAGCGCCGTTAACCCCTTAACGCCTGGGTCCTAGTGAGGCCCTGTGTCCATCAAAGTTAGTGATGATGCTCTACACATCAGGGACAAAGGAGACCTCTGCTTACTCACCCTACTTCACCTCTTTGCCACAGTAAATACTGTTTATCTTGAGACCCTCCACAAAATCCCTGCCACATGCTTGGGCTTTGTTGGAGCACTTCTGTAGTTGTTCACGTCCTACATCTGACAAATAATCATTATCATAAAATGGAATACCAGTATGCTTGAAAACGTGTTGGCTAACATTTTTATTGCAGGCATTGGATGGAGGTGGGAAGATATATGGCAGCATTGTCTTTTTGTATTTGGAGGCCTGATGTAGGAGAACAGTGGTATCTGTAATATGCATGATTTCGAAAACGGGGACAGTGGACCATGGTTTTAGGTTTCAGCAGCTGATGCATGCACTGCTAAGGAAAGACTGCCTCATTGTTACATTTGTAGACTTACATGTGACATTCAGTGGGATACGCTGACAAATATAAATAGACAATCTTCAATTTTCAATAACCTGGCATTAGGATCCATAATTTACAAGTATAGGAGCAACTAAGCCTCAGTCAGCTAAGGCGGTATTCAGGGAGTTACAAATCTTTCCAATACATAATGGGAAGGGATACGTGTGTGGCCTTTCCCCTGCTCTCTTCCTTTCATGTATATACCTCAGAGATATTGCTGTCAAAATCATTGCTGCAAGCTGATGTCCCATGTTTTAATCGGGAAAAAAATAGATCCCTTGCCTTTTTGCTGTCTTTCTTGTGTCATAGACTCCATCTGGTTTAAATAAACAAGTGCCCATTTTCATTGTGTCATGGGAATAAAAAGAATTAGAGATTACCCATTATTGATTGATTGATTTATTTATTTATTTATTTATTTATTTGGATTTGTAGAGCGCACATCTGCCCGGGGGCATCGTGGTGCTAAGAATTCTTACTTGTTACAGGCATACATGGTGAGTATACAGATATACAGATTAGCATAGACGCGTTTTTTCATACATTTGCTGTTATTTCCATAATTACAGTGGTGAGAATACAGGTGAGGCGGGGTTAGTGGAACAGCGTGGTTTAATTAATTAATTCATTGTTTGTTTATTATGCACTTATACACAAGTGTTTGAAAGCGCCACCAGGCATGGGATGGGAAGACATAGGGAAGACATGACAAAGGATCTTACTAGGCGTGGTACATTCAGATCATGCAGGTGCACAGAACAGGAAGTGTGTGGAGGGACAACAGGCACCAAATGCTGGGTGCAGTCAGAACATGGGTCACGTGCAGAAAGATACCACGCTCATGGGTTGTAACTGAAGTGCAGTAGTGTTGCAGCAAGTGCAAGGACTGGAGGCAAGTGCCAGAGATGGGTGAGGAATGCTTGAGACCTGTGAGGCTCTAAAGGTATATCAGGCAACCAGTCAGCAAAACTGAGCAGAAGTAGAGGAGAGCGATAAAGAGAGCAGAAAGAGGTCAGGGCTAAAGTCGAGGGTACACGCGGGTGGATGAAGTCCACCCACTTTTTTCAGAGTGTGGATTCAGTCTCCCCCAGCTAAAATGAGAAACACTGAATGTCCTCTTTGAATGTATGAATTAAAGCTGACTTTGGGATCGAACTGCAGGCGTCAGGTTTGCAGGCCAGACACTTAACCACTGCACTATATGGTCTGATGAAAAATAAAGATTTAAAGGTGAAATGTCACATTTCGGATCTGCAAGTTCCAGGGAAACCATTTGTATTGGTTCTTGGAGTTTAAAACATGCACACATTTTAATGTTTTGAAAAACATCGTTAGAAGAAAATATCCTCTCTTGGTTTGTGTGTGTCTTGATTTCATGAAAGGCAAATGCCATTTGTCCTGTGTAATTTGGGTTGTTATGCAAAGCCAATTTAATTCAATTTGCATATTTCACCTTGATATGCTAATTTCCAGCAACATCACATCCCATTGTGTTTGTTTGGAAAAAGGAACTACATTTCCAAAAGACTTACATTGAATTTTGTTTGGCTGACTGGCTGATTTGTGAACTTTTAGGTTGAAGACAATGGGCCTCATTACACGGAAGGCGGTAATCCAGGGTGCTATTAGCACCCTGGACCATGCCGGTAAATTACCGGCACCGCCTTGGCGGAAAGGGGATTTACTGCCCCATTCCAAGGTTGGAGGGGCGGTAAATCCCCCTTCCGCCATTGCCCTTCCCCATTCCCATTTCTGCCCCATAGGGCTCTATGGGAATGGGGAAGGCGCTAATTACGGCACCGCAATATTGCGGTGCCGTAATTAGCTCCGAGGTCCCTTAGCGGGTTGGTACTTAACGCCTGCAAGAAGCAGGCGTTGATTCCTCCAACCCGCAAAGGGACCTCGTAGTACGGCGGTAAGGGTTAACGGTCACCGTTGCCATTAACGGTGACCGTTAACCCTTACCGCCGTCCGTGTAATGAGGCCCAATATGTTTTTCATGCATCACACTAATATGGGGGGAACAATTGTAGTCCTTAGTAGAACAGATTACATACCAGAATGTGAGACATTACTGTTGGATGCTGGCAGCTACCAGAGATTGGAAGGGATCCCAGTATCCATGTATGGGGCATTATCAAGACTAAAGTGAGTAGAGCCTTAGAAATACCGATGATAAGCGAACAGAAAGCAGATTACTTAGTAAAGGAGAATGGCAGAGTGCCTGTATTGTGCATCTTACCAAGCATCCATATAAATCCAGAAAAACCTCCTGGACGGCCTACTGTGTCAGGAGTAAGTGTGATTCTAGAACCACTCTTTAAGTTTGTAGATTTCTATTTGAGACCATTTATTTGTGAGATGAGGCGTTATATTTAGGACGCCAAACATGCAATCAATTAAATTGAAGGTCTCAATTTCAATTCAACTAATAACTTGCTGAAATGTTTAGATATTTAATCTTTTTACACTAAAATTCCACCACAAGCAACTTTGGAGGTGGTGGAAGAGACTTTATTGAATAGGAATGAAGACTATCTAGTCAGTAATGCGTTTATAAAATGGTGTGCTGAACTGCTTTTACTAATAATTGTTTCCAAATGAATGGGCAGATTTTGGTACAGCCTGGGTGTATGGCAATGCGAGAAGCAATGGCCCTCAACCTTGCTAATTTGTACATTAACATGTTTGAAGAAACAGTAGTGTACACAGATTCCAATTCATTCAGGAATCACATAATACAGTGGTTTAGATCTATTGATGATATATTTGTATTATAGGAGGGCACACAAGGAGAAGCTAAAGATGTCACGTACTGGTTGAACACCCAAAATAGATATTTAAAATTCACTGAAGTAATGAGTACAGTAGTGGATAATTAATAAGATATCTCCATATACCTTGCATAAGGTGCCTTTTTGGTCAAACCATATATGAAGAGTACTGATAAGAATGCTCTGTAACACTACAGTAGTCATCATGCAAAACATGTTAAAGACAATCTGGACAGTGTTTACGTATCAAATAGAATAGTTCCATGAGTGAATGCTATGAAGATTCGGAAAACCTGCTCATTAACAAACTTGAAGCAAGAATGTATCCTTCCAAATTGGTGAACACATCTGCCAAAAGGGCATATAATAACAATAGAGATGCCTTATTAGAGCAAAGAGTTAGAAAAAGAAAGTAGAATGCATTAGTGCGTAGTGTTTGTGAGCTCATTCAGTAGTCTGTCATACAAGATTGAAAACATAGTGAGAAAACAAAATCAAAAAGTGTTTTCTTAATTCATTAAAATCTCCTTTAGTAGCCTGAAAAAATGACACCAACATCAGAAACATGATTATGAGAAATGACATTACTAAGAGAAAAAAGCAGTTCCAACACAGACAACATTGTGAGGCCTTCCTTGTGTGGAGGGCCACTATCCATATGGTCATTGTTTAATCTGTGTCTTTAAAACTAAAACACCTAATGTGGATATTGACTTGCAACAACAATGAAAAATCACTGAACACACAAGCTGCAAAACAGAAAATGTGATTTACTTAATCACTAGTCCATGCAACCACCATTACATCGGCAAGACCAACTAGAAGTGTAAGACCCAACTTATCGAACATAGGAGTTCGACAAGCTTCTCAATTTGGAACAGAAACTTATATTCAAAACTAGAAGTTACATCATAGGTTTGAATGAAAATGTGGAATGGCATAACGTATCACAATAACATGCCATGTCTTTTCCACAATCGCTCTAATAACATTTGAGAATACTTAGCTGGAAATGTATTATCAAGTGTTGGTAATGCCTTGATGTTTGGAGATAGAGATATATATGTATAGGTGTCTATTGCATTTTTGATTATGTTGAAAACATTAGTTACACTGCAACCTTCAATTGTTGGATGTTTAGAAATGTGGTAGACCATGCCAACTTGTAGCATTCACATTACTCTAGGGGACGGACTCCTCTAGTACGTCCTATGATAATTCAACTGTTTCCAGGGTAACTAGTAATCTATACCATTAGACATGGTACATACATTTTCATAACATAGACTACTGACATCTGGAGGGAATCCAATGCACCTTGGCACTGTAACTGCTCTATGTTCTACACTATTCACTGTATTTCCTCTCAATGTAATTGTACTACTGTATTTCTGCCTTTAACATAATTGTATTATGCCACTTTTGACTTGTAATGTAACTATACTGCCCTATCTTTGTATGTATTTGATTTTTGTACTGGAAACTACCTGCACTTTATTTTGTAACATGTAAACTTGCGCCCAGATACCTTTGGGTGAGGAGCGCCATACTAATAAAACAAACAAGCAAATAGTTAGAAGTTTAGAGACAGAGATTCCAGCTCACCTAGCCTTGCATTGGTTGTTTCCTGCAGCTTAGCAATGGTGCCGGTTATGTTGGCAAATGTGTCCATAATTTGAGCAGATTGCCCCCGGACTTTTGCCAGATGGCTGGACAGATTGTCACATTTCAATTTAAATTGCTTCAGTAATGTTTCCAGGACATTAAACATCACCCCAGAGAGGGTGCTCATATAACACTCTGCGCCAACTCTGGCACTGTGTATTCAGCTCGGCAGGCCTGATGGACCTCATCCATGAGCAACCCTCCACCCTACCAAGGGCTCTGAATCAGCAACAAAAGCCTTGCCAGGCAAGAAAGTGAGAGCGCAATGCTCCATAGTCTTTGCTTGCTTTTCGCTTAACATATCGTTTGGGTCAATAGTGTGGAATTTGCAGGATCAAGCATCCTCTCAACCTCAATGCTGGGATTTACAGTACTCACAACTGGGCTTAACACGAGTGTGAGTACTGTGTAAAGGTGAGCTCCTGCAGGCAATGGAGGTGATGGAAATATGGCCGTCCAGATCGATATTAGGATTGATCAATGCTGTTACAATCTCCTCAATCATTTTAGATCCTATGCAAGGCATAGAACCCAGTAGTTCGTTGGTTAGTTTTGTGCTGGAAGCTTCATCAATGATGATGGTAGAGGTTTTAGGAACCCCACTGGAGCCCCCACAAGTCACAGCCCTATTATTACTACATGGTGGTCAATAGCTGGGTAGTAATCCATCATTTTAGAAACCAAAGTATTGCCGCCTCTAGCTTTCTTGGATCTTGCAGACGACTGCAGGCATATTTTTTGAGGGTAGCAAGTTTGTTGTATGTCGATGAGGCATAATTCTTCTGTAACACTCCTCAAAGGTAATGGGGAGCTTGAGGAGGCTGTAATCAATCCAATATCAGGGCCTTGCTCGCCCGTGGAGGAGACAGACTGCCCTTCAAAGGAGTCTTAAATAACCACTGTTGCACATTGCACGTTTCGCTGCATGTGTTTTAATAGAGTTAGGCTCCCGGCGCTTAGGCATGCTTAGAGCAGGGGAGGTTCACAGCTCACAACACACGGCTGCCTCTCTCTCAGGGAATGGCACTCAATACGGAATACAGAAAAGAAAATGGGAGTTCTTCCCAGCAGCAAAGTGGAAGAAATTACTGTAGCGCGTTCCAATATATTTTTTGCATGTAAGCTGTTTTTCCCTAAAAAAAGAACCCAAAACCAAATGAAGAAAATATCAAAATAGTGATACTTTCACTTATATTTAAGGAATTAAGGAAAGGATATTTTCCACATCACAAGGTGGGCGGCATACCGGCGGTAAATCTGCTGGGATACTGCCAAACACAATTACTGTTACCACAACTTGTTCCGACGATATGTTAGTCCCCATTTCTTTAGTCCATGGGACTCAAAGGGGCATTTTCAGCAAAATTCCACAGTGGTAATTGCAAAGAAAATGGGCAGAAAGTCAGAGAATTCACCTCCAGCTAAGAGCTGGAGGTGGATCCTCTGAGTTTTTCCAAACTCAGGATTGGACGGAGCAGTAATACGGTGGCAATGGCAGTAATGCTGCATTTTTGCCGCACTGCCAAACCCCTGATGAGGCCCATAATAGTAAATCATTTTGCACACTCTTTCCTACATGGTGGCTGAAACCGTAATTCACAAATGGCCACTGAGCTTCTGGGGTTTCCTTTTGTTACATTTTTGGAGAGCCGCTTGACTGAAACAAATCAAAGGGATTTTGCAGTAATCTATATGCAACCACATGTAATGCCACCAAGGACATCAGTTGGCCGAGATTAAGAATGTTGATAAGAAGTACTGTAGTTTTAGTTTACCATATGTTCATGCAGAATGCTTTTCGTTGATTTACACCAACTCCTGCCTGTATTTCCTAGGTTGAGCCTGAGGAAAATCTCCACCATTGTGACAATTCCTCAAGCCTGTTCTATGTGGTATTTTTCAAGCAGACTGTGTGCTTCAATGATCCTAGTTGAGAGGTGCTTCCTTCTGTACAGGACAAGGTATTGCACTATACATAGTCATAGTTTCTGTGACAAAGGCCTTGTTATTGTACAATGTTGAGTGAAAAACAAATGGAGGATGAGGATCCAAAATGTTGGTACTAGGTTTAATTTGCATATGTCCATGCAGACTTGCTTCAATAAACACTCGCTAATCCCTCCCTTTCTAATTTGAGCCAATGCAAATCCAAAAAAAACACTTTGCCTCAAAAACTCTCTACACATTCGGTAGATTACAAATCATTGCACTTCTTCCGTGTTTCCGCTAATAGAACATCTATTTGGAAAGTATTACTATCTTTCTGGGACAAAGCTATGCATCAAGGTTGTTCTTGTTGTTCCCAACCAATTGACATTATTATAGGCTGTCTTAATTGGTAGATGCCAGGTTTAATTTGTAATGTTCCCACCTTTATTTTTTTGTTTGAGTCAATGGAAACCACTATCAAAGCCGCTCTGCCCCACTGATACCTGTTGTTCCATTATGCCATTCTGCAAATGAATGTCTATGTATACTAAATAAGAGTGATGTTTTCTTACATCATTTTGGATTTGCCTCCAGGACCAAAGGGCCAGATGTCAGAATGTATGTTGAGAAACATGCTCTTCGCAATTGTCTTTATGTTCTCTGCTACTGGACAAGTAGCAATTGTGAAGAGGTCAGCATTGATGATAAACCTTATCTTTCAATGAAAATGCACATATTGCTTTGGAAATTTGATGAACTGGATTACCTTGTGCCTTTAGATTGAAAACATGGCTTCATTTGCATGCCATTTAAGACCCGTAAGTGAGTGTGGCATCCTATTTGACCTGTAGTCAAAAATATCCCTGAATACAGGTGTGTATCAAGGAAATCCATGTAAATGTTCAGCCTCTCCCTAATCTAAATCCTACTTCAGTTCTGTATGGTACCTCACCCTTGCCTAGATCCGATTTGAATTTTCTGAATCTAAATAAAAGTAGATGTCTACTGTCTCTTCCTCTGTCTACACAGATGAACACACATTCCGAACATGCATGCCTTACATAACTTTGGGGATAGAATTAGCTGTTGCCAGAATCTGAGATATCCCCAAAGACAGTTCAGAGAACATGGTCCGGGCTGAATCAGTAGACAAGTGTGTAATTCAGAATGACCAGATACGCTTGCCTGAGCTTGTTCAATGTTTGTGCTTTGCTGGTAGCGATTTGAGCAATATTCTAACACCTAGTATTACCCCTGAGATACACATACACCACGTGATCACACCTGGAGTCAACTAGAATCCTACCAGCACACTTAGAACTGGTTCTTCTGATCTTTACCCATGAACACTTCAGGTTTTCATCTTGTCTTTCCCTCCCTTCCCTCAAAAATGTCCAGCCTCTTATTCTTGAATATACTAGCATCAGGAGACAACTGAGGTCTGTGCTATTGGCCCCTTGAGGTCTTTAAACCCCTCATTGGCTATGTTTCTTAATCAATGCACCATAAGTGTTTGTTATCATTAGAATCAGGTTAAGACACTCTATGTTGTTGAGTTGTTTGTCTGTTCGAACCATATAGGCACGAGTATAGCATTCAGTGTTATATTTGTCTTTGAGATGACCAGTCTTTTCTAGGCCTTGTACCTTATTTATAGGCACTAAAGACACAATTTCAACACATGCAGGCGTACTAAAGACATGATTTCCTGTCTACATATGACCTTCGATTGTAATATTCAACACTGAAACCGGGGCTGTCACACTGTTCATTAAACACAAACACATGAACAACCGAGGTCAGATATTTTTTCTAGTGTCTATGAACATTTTGTTTTTATAAACCCGAGTCAGGATAGGTTTGCAAATATGTAACTGTCCCTATGTAGTACAACTCAATTTGAAAGCTGCTCATCGCAGGAAGTGTCTTGTTGCAGCTGTTGTAATCTGTTGTTTGGATCAAAACAGAGATTCTTGCCTGGTGCCACTTGTGTCTTGCACCTCTAAATCACAACAATAGCTCAAAAGCAAACCACTGACCATTGTTTTGCAGTGACAATATGTAAAGGTTTCATGTACAAGACTGCAACACAATACATTTAGGCTAGCGCCGCATTTACTTTCCTTTCTTTCAGATTTTCACTTCAAAAAGTGCACCAAGATGTAATTGCTTTGACATTAAAAGGTCAGGACCAATGAGACTTTTTGAAGCTTGATGCAAAAACATGGCCAGATCAAGTGATACAATTGGAGGTGGCAGCAACATATAGATTTGTTCATGAGGGAAGTCCATCACAAGGGTTATTTAAATATGAATATTAGCTTTACCGAAGCGGTCAATAGCATGTTGAATATAGTATTTTATTCTGCTCTATTACATTAAAAATGAATAATGTAACATCTTGCATATGTCATAGTAGCGATCCCGCAACATCTTTCAAGGCTAACCCTGTTCTGGAACACCAGTTGGTGAACAATGCTTGTTTGACCCCTACACACTGGCGTAATGGGGGTCCCCGCACATGTCCTGCAGGGGGCCCCACTTTGTTAAAAAAAAGGAAAAAAAAACGTGTTTTAATATTTAAAAAAAAACATTTTTTATTCACTCTGCCTTCATAAACAAATTATTTCTGTAACAGAAGTCCGAGGGCCCTCCCCCCTACATGATGTGGAAGACCTCAGGTTGGAGGCTTCCATGATGGGGTGGGAGCGCCCTATGACTTCAAAAATAAATCGTTTATTTTTGAAGTCACTGTGCCTTCAAAAAGAAACAATGGGCTTCATTATAAGTATGGCGATCCGGAAACAACGGTGCCGGTAAGCTTACAAGCACGGTTGTTTTCGGAACGGCATAATACAGGTCTGCCTGCCAGAGCTGCTGTGCTCGACAGTTCGGACCCTGCCAGGCACAGCGGCCACAGTAGGCAAACCGTCACAGAAGCACTAGCACTGTTAATAACGGTGCCAGTGCTTTTCTTTCCCCCATTCTCTTAGAGTCCTATGGGATTCTATGGGAATGGGGAACTACAATTTACCGGAGCCTGACTTTCCACCGGGATGTAAGGCGCCAGTAAATCATTCCGAGTCCGGCGGCGCCCTGCCGGTAGCACTGGCAGGGTTACCGCTGGACTCGTAGTGAGGCCCAATTTCTGTTTGAAGTAATAGGGCTGCCCTCAACCTCATGACATGTGCATGTGTGAGCGTATTTTGAAAGGGTGTGCACTTAAATGTGTAGGTGGCTGCCTGTGTGAGTGTATGGTCAAAGGGTGCACACAAATGTATGGGTGGCTGGGTGTGTGTGTGTGTGTGTGTGCGTGTACGGTGAAGGGTGCACACTTAAATGTATGGGTTGGTGCCTGGTTGTTGCCTCTATGGTGAAGGGGTGCACACTTAAATGTACGGGTGGCTGCTTGGGTGTGCCCGTATGGAAAAAAGGGTGCACCCCTAAATGTATGAATGGCTGCATGGGTGTGCCTGTATGGTAAAAGAGTGCACACTTAAATGTATGGATGGCTGGGTGGGCATGTGTGTTTACGGTGAATGGTGTGTGTGCTTGTGTTCAGGGACACAACAAAACCTACATTTCGGGGGGTTAATCCTTCAAATGTTTGGAGAGGCGCTAACTTCATGGGCGGGCGGTGGGGGAGGGGCAAACTGATTTGTGTGTGGGCATCTAACTTCTTTACACATTTTAATACGACTATTCTAGTGCAGCTTCAATGTTACAAGCAGTTAACTCTCTCCTTTGCATCTGAAAGCACCCACTTATGGACTGATGTGAGAATGAGCAGTCTCCTGCTCCCTCTCTACCCTTCCAATCACTCCCCTGGCATGCAAGCACTAAACCCAAATCACAATTTAAATTTCCTAAAGAATTTGGCATTTGAATGTAGGTACTAACAGTGAAATGCTTTAAGTTAGTAATTGCTGGCCCCTTGTTAACAGCAAAACCCAGGAGCCGTTTAACATCTGTGTCCTGTTCTGTCTGGCAACTGCTCTGAAGGTCAGCCAAGTTGAGCCAACATAGCCAAAAATATCAGGGGTGAGAGGAGTGCTGAAGTCCAGTCAACTCAATGGTGTTATGCCACTACTAGTGTTTAATGCATTGATTACTTAATGGTAATCATCATTACTCCTAGCCCTATTCCTCCTCGTCCCTGTACTTGTGTATGAGGCAGTACTTGTGTATGAGGCACCTCATACCAGTACCAAGTACTTGTATGAGGTATAGGTACATGGATGTAATGCTTCATTTTGCTACCTGTAATCTTCATTACTCCTAGTCCCACTCTTCCTCATCCCAGTACTTACCTATGAGGCAAGGAGCCTCCTGTACCGTTGGTTTGCCCTGTGAAACCCTGCTGCTATGCTGAAGCCCGAAATTCGCCTCGACTAGGGAAGACCTGCAAAGGATGGCTCATTCTGTTTGGTTGGTGGGACCAATTGAACCCCACGTTAAGCCCATCTGGTCATCCTTTCGGAGCTGGCTAAACTTCCATTGCTGCTGCAGGAACCGAGTGCCAGGGAGAGGAACACCAGAATCGAGTTACTGTCTTAAAGTTGGACCCGAGCTCCAGGAAGATCCTGCGGACTCCCAGGAAGCAGGATTGACCAAGCCTGAGCCACCTCAACAGAGTGCCGGACCCCAGATGTGAGGAAAGTCCATAGTGGTTTCCGAGAACCGCAGTGGTGCTATTTGCGAGAGAAGCGAGGAGCTGAAACCGTGAAGTGACACTGATCTGAAGTTTGCCCATTGCTGCTGCTGACTTTCCATTTGTAGTGCAGGAGCCTCCATACGTCCTCCCTCTTGTCCCCACAACTGAGGCCAAGGAACACCAGGATATGCAGACCTGCACAGGAACAGAAGCCAGCTGGAACCACTTTCTTCTAACCAAAGGTACTCTAAAATAAAGGGTTGCTTACCTCTGGTCGTATAGCCGTGTAGGAGTCTCGGGAGGATAGCTCAGGTTCAACATGCTCACCATGGAAGAAAGATGACACAGAGCAACACAGGTTCGATCCCTGGGTCCGCGCTTAGAAACCTCTGGGTATTGAGCGTGTTATAAATAACCTATCATATCAAACGTAAGCTCTGGGACAAGGAAGAGGGACGAGAAGGTAATTCTGGGCCAAAGAGCTGATTTTGGAGTTTGGGGTAGGTGGTAGGAGGGAGAGGGGATCTGTGGGGGTGGGATTCTGCGATAAACCATAATGGTTGTCCATGTCCAGGCTAAGCAGGCATGATATGTGGTATTAGTGGCTAGAGAAGCATTTTGGTGCAGCCAGTCTAGTCATTCCTCAGTTTAGTATGACTTTTTTTTAACTACGCATTTTTGATAAAGAAGTCCTGCTAAGTGTAATTTTCTGGCTAGACTGGCACTTGGGTGAAACCTGTCTAGTCATTTCTTACTGCTGCATTGTATATCTTTCTGAGCATCTGTGATAAAATGATATGATATGATATAAGTCATTTATAAAATGCCTGTACACAAGTATTTCTAGGCGCGATGAGACACAGGAGGGAAGATAGAGGGAGGACAAGACAAACAATCTTACTACACCTCATGTCATTCAGATCATGTAAGTGTGAGAACGAGAAATGCAAGGGGAAAGGGAGGGGGAAGTGCAAGGAAGAGGGGAGGGCAGAACATGGCAGTAATGCTCGGAGTAAGTGCAGCCAGGGCCGCGCGACTCTGGGTAGTGCAAGGTGAAAAAGGGACTGTAGGGTTACAGTCCCCAAGTGCATGGTAGGCCCGGAAGCAGTGCAATGGGGACTGATCAAGGAAGAGCCTGGACTCAGTGAGACTCTGAGGGTAGCCAAGCAACCAGTCAGTACAGCAGACAGGTAGGTCAGCAGGGGAGGGAGAGAGAGAAAGCAGAGGAGAGAGGAATGTTTTGAGCTGCTTCTGAAACTTCAGGTGGCACGCTCAAGTTTGAAAAGGGTAGGGAAGCCATTCCAGAGGGAGGCACCTGCAGAGGAGAGAGAGATCCACCTCCCACTCTCTGCCTGGAGAAGTGTCTAACCCTTAGAGAGTTGGAGGTAGCTGGGGTAAGGCCTCAAGAAGGAAGGTAATTTGGAAGAAAGCGTTAGATGTAGTGTGGGCCCCAGAAAGTCTTGTGGACAACGCAAATGGTCTTCAACTTGATCATTGCAGCCACCGGGAGCCAGTGAAGTGATTTCAGGGCTACAGAGATACGATCCCTTGACTTGAGACCAAGGATAAGTCTTGCAGTCCTGTTCTGGATTAGTTACAGAAGGCGGAGAGTAGAGCAAGGCAGATTGAGAAAGAGCATGTTGCAGTAGTCCAGCATAGAGAGAAACAGGGCTCTGGAGACAGTGAGCTTCTGGGGGGTAAGTGAGAAAGGGAAGAGTCCCTTTGAGGAGGTGCAGCTGGTAGTGGAACTTCTTGGCGATGTCTGAGATGTGAGGAGAGAAAGGAGTCGAAGATGACTCCAAGTTTTTTTTCCTCTCAGGAAAACAAAAGAAGAGGGCCCAAAGTGGGCACCCAGAGTGAGAGGAAAAGCAGGGGCAGAGGTCCAAATGAGAAGGATCTCCGTCTTACTAGCATTAAGGCAGAGATCGTTGGAGGTGCACGAGTCCTGAATTGTGGATAGACAGTAATGAGCGATAGAGGAGAGGTTCCTGATGGAAAGCTGTGTGTCATCCGCATAACACTGAAAGTTAGAGAAGGTAGAGATAAGTGGGAGGATAGAGCCCTGCGGAACGACACAGGTAGAGAGAGAGGTGACAGAGAGAAAGTCACCAAGTCAGACCTGGGAGGGGCAGTCCAGGAGGAAGGAGGTCAGCCACTCCACAGCCTGATCCATGATGCCCAGGTTCTCACGTCGTCGACTGATCAGGATGGCGTGATTGACTGTGTCAAAAGTAGAGGAACGGTCAAGGAGGATTAGGACAGAAGGAATGTTGGAATCAAGGTTAGAGATAATATCTTCATGGGTGTTCATTAGAGCAGTTTCCGTGCCTCTAACAGTTCTGGAACTAGACTGATGGTAATGTAGACAACAGATTCAGTGTGGAGATTAAGCTGGGAGATGGCCAGATTTTCCAAGGATTTGCCCAGATGATGCCCTTTGTTGGAGATTGGGCAATAGTTTGCCGGGCAGGTAGGATCGGCAGGCGACTTCTTAAAGAGTGGATACCCAAGGGAGTGCTTAAGGGCAGAGGGGAATGTTCCAATGGTGAAAGAGTGATTACAGAAATTGGCCAAGGCTGGAGCAAGGGTGTCAATATGGTCCTTGATGGTACTGGAGGAGCAGAGGAACACCTGTTTGGATGACTGTTTCATAGGTCAGACTTGACTTGGGGCCGAGAGAGGAAGAGGGAGAGGAAGAGGAGATAGAGGACAGGATGTCTTGAGTTTTAGCAGAGAAGTGAGTGGCCAGAGCCAGGCCAGAGCCATAAAGAGGGGTTGGGAGGGCACACAAGAGGTAGAGACTGCAACAGGATTGACCAGTTCCTTGTAGATTTTAAAGAGGTTGACCGTGTTGTTAGAGGTTGCAGAGACCCGGGCTTGAGTGTGTGTTCTCTTTTTGATGAGTGTTATTGCTTCGACTGGCATTTTAGTGCAACCAGTCTAGGTATGTTTAAATGTGACCTGGCATGCTTTACTGTAATGTTATTACATGTTTAAACTGATCTACATTGTGCAGCCAGTGGGACATGTTTTCATTGTGGCATGGCATTCTTAATAGCAAAGAATTAATGTTCCTGTGCAGTGTTGGTGACTTGTATGTATTGGATTGGTGTTACCAAACAAAACAACTGTAAACACTCTGGCTTTCTAGCCAATTTTTCTCAGAATGTGTGCTGTATATTACATTAAAATACTTATTTATATCTTTCTCTTAGTACAGTGTGAGGCTTACGCCTTCAGCACCACGTATTGTACAAGCGTGGTAATCTATGCCGGCCCAGCGTGTGGCACGACCCATGAGTTGTTGCAGAGTTGGGGGGAAGGCCCTCAGTATGGCTCGCAGGGGGCCCCCACATTTCGTGTTACGCCACTGTCCCTACACTGCTTACAAAATCCCTGTTGATAAAAACAAATAAGTGTCTTTTATACTTTACCCTGCCTCCTCTGTGCCACTCCAAAAATAAATAAAAAACAAACACATTTATTTTCCCGTGGCATGGTTCTATGACTGCATTATTTGGCTGGCACTTATGGCATCTTTATATTTACTGGGAGCAACGCCCGTCGGCCTGTATTGACAGCTGCTCCACCCACACTGCCCGTCCCGCTTTCAGCTTACCTTGGGGACCTCACCCCGTCTGGTATCTGGTCGGGCCATGGTGCGTGGCAGCGGTGGTGGCACGCCGGTGGGCTGATCCCGTCTCTGTGGAACAGCATTGGTTAGGATGAAAGGACTGGGAGTTTGGGTTCATGGTGTATCTGGCTGTGTGCCGGGAGTGGATTCCCATCTATTAAAACAATGTTGGACCTTGTGGAAGAGGCACAGTTCGCAGAGGAGCCCATAGATCTAGATGTCATGTCAGGATGGGCCCAGCAGGCACTGTGATTCTTGCGTGACGCAATACAGCTTTGAATTATGCATAATAGGACCCTCCATACTATACTTTAGAATTCTGATTAGCCCTGGTTTATGATGGACAGCCATGATTCTATTAACTGCACAGAGGCAAGTGTAATCCCTCCTGTGCACTCCCTAACACTAGAGGGTTGTCTCTTCTCCTAGGTTCCAAGGAGAAGAATGGGCAGACCTTTTTCTAATGAATGGTGGCTCCCGTGTTTCAGGCTGGGACTGCGTTGTTGCAGAATTGTTTCCTTGTTTATGTCCATGTAGAGGTAATCGATGGAGAAAAGAGAGTGAACAGGGAATCCGGATAGATGTTATGGACAGGTGCTGTTTATGAACACAGAGCAGTGTTGCATACTACTCGCCCCCGTGCCCTTAATAGAATCACAACTGTCCATCGAAACTAAGACTAATTTGAATTCTGTTTCTGAAAGTGAGAAATGCTAATTGAACCTTACTTTCATAATGTCCCATGCCCAAAAGAATAACTCACATGCGTGTCTTGCTGTGACCATCCCCAGCAGCCTTCCTGAAGTCATTGCTATTATGATTATTTGTATGGCACATAGCCCAACGTACTGGGAAGTCGTTGCCTGCATCTGGTCTCAGATGGAAGGTGTTAGACAGAATCACGTGCAGTACCCATTGGGAGCACTGCAGGCAATTAGGACTACAGGTGTAAGTACAATTTCACCTTTGGTACAAGCATGTACTACACAGTAAAGTGGAAGTGATGGCTGAGCAGCCAGACTTATCTCAAGAGATCAAGTGAGCAGTAGAACAAGTTACAGAAAGTACCAACCAATACAGTGATTCAAGTAAACACTTACTCAAGGTTTGTTAGTAAAAGAATATACATTTATTTACTCAATCATTTATAAAACATTACACCAGCATAAGCAGCTCCATATCACACACTAATACACCACACAAATCCAACCGGTAAGTAACTGAACAAGTTTAGCTCAAAAATGAAGTAGGAGCAAAATGGCACTTCAGATACTTAGAAAAGAGAGGAAAAGACAAGGTTATAAGACTAGACAGCCCAAATACATTCATAGGGAGGGAAAAAGCTTTCAGTTAAATACAACCAGCAATTATTCTCAACAGGCCTGGGCCAAAGTCAGTGGTTCAAAGTCTTTTGTATAGGATAGCACAGGTCTGGTATATAACAGTTAAGTCTTTCCCACAGGTTTTTAAAGAGTTTGCCTAGGCGAAATGTGTGACGAATGTTTAGGGAAGGACAAGCCTTTGTAGTTGAGGAAAGTTTCATACACTTTCTCGATGGCCGAAAAGATTTCCGCAATACCTTTTTAAATGAAGAAAGCTGTAGCTGAGGCAGTTGTTCCTGGCAGTTGGAGCAGATCTCGCTGTTCCTATGCTTCAGTCATGGGGACAAGAAAGAAGATATCGGGAGGTTTCTGCACTGCCCAGAGAAGAGGCCAAAAGCTGTAGCAAGAAGTTGGTTTAAGGTGTGAGTGCCTTAAAGCCCCCTTGGTTTCCTTCCCGCTGGCTATCCGGATTTCAACAGCACTCTGAAGGAAATTCGACCAGAATAGGATGATGTCCAGGTGGCTTGCGAGATGGTTGTTCCCACCAAACTCAAGGGAAGAAGTTAACCTTGAAGGGCTTCTCTGTTGTTGGAGTTTCAGGCAATTTGGACCTGCAGCAGGGTTTCACCGGTTGTCCAGGAGTTGCAGCAGTCCTCTTCCTTCCTCTCCTCTCGGTTCTTTCGTTCCAGTGGGCGACTCCACTTTCCAAGTCCCAGGGACCTGCTTTCAAATAGTTTTCCCCCCATTCTTTCAGCATGGCTGTCACTCACCCAGCAGGGTGGTTGTCCTTGCTGGACAGTCAGCCAGCCAATCACATCAGAGTGCATTCAGGTCTCCTAGGAGACTAAGCACAGGGAGTTTCGGGCACCTCCCTCACATCCTGTCCACCCCAGACACTCTGACACCAGAAGAGGGCTTTATCACAGAAGCCCGCCAAAGGGCACAAACAAAGGGACCAAACCTGGTTTGGCGTGCAGAATTACACACAAGAAGGACTTTTCCTAAAAGAAATGATGAAAAAAGATGACCCGAGTGTGTTTTTACAGATAGGCCTGGGGCGCCATATTGAAAAACATGGCTATTCCTGATTGTGAGCTACCGTTGATAGCAGTCACGCAACATCACGGTAGTTGATCTTAACCACTTCAACCAGCAATTTAAAATAGGAAAAGGTAAAATGTTACTGTTACAAGCGTGTTTTGACTCAGGGGAAGCTAAGCAGCCCCTCCAGCACTCTATAGCAAGATAGAGTGTGCTGGGTCAGTACATTCAAAGAGACTAGTAAAGTCAATTTAACTTTTTAACAGTAGCCAGTCCCAGGGAAGGCATTTAAACCTTGGGGAGTCTGAAATACACCCCTTTGCCACTGCACTGAAGGTGCTGTGTGACACACAGAAAAAGATGATGCCATGGTTTTTGTTTAAAACACCATAACCAAAGAACACAAAAGTAAAACATACATCAAAATACATGAAAAAGTGGGAAAAAAGGCTCACACACTTTCCAGGTAAAAAAATAAAATCCTAGAAATCCAGCAAAGTTGCTGGTGGTCTCAAAAGAGTAAGGGAAATTAGCACATTTGGAGAATTCTCCCTAACAGAAGGGGGACAACAGCTATGCAGGAAAAAATATAGTAAAAGTTGACAGAACTGGAAACAATTGTGAGAAAATATAAGTTATCAGTTTTTTTACCGAAAGGTAGGTCACCAGAGAATTTAAAGAACAGAGCTGTAACAGAAAATTATTCCAAAGTTAGGGACCCAAAACTGGATGAACGGAGGAATGTGTAACAAATATTGATTAGTGGGCCAAAGAAAGCGGGGTGTACAATGAGGCTTAATTTTCAAACAAAGAGACGTGGGTGCCAGTCCAGGGATACATTTAAATTCCAGGCTCGACATTTTAAAATGTATCTTTTGGGAAATGGGCAGCCAGTGCGGACAAGAAACACAAGAGATCTTAGGTAATTTATAAATAAATCTGACTGACACAATTTGGGTGGTTTGTTGGCAACTCAACAAATGGAATAATCAAACCAGGAGTTCACCAAGGTGCCAACCACCACTGAGTGGTAGCATATGGAAGAAAAAGAAGATTATGCCTTAGCATATGTGGACAGTAAAAGGAGGATCTGGCAACATTGCTATCTGTGTTAATTGATTTCGTTCCCAGTTCCCAGATAACTACTAGATTCTTGATGTTCTTTCCAAATCTACTCGGCAGGTCACACATAGGGCTACTCAGTGGGTCTCTTTGGAATAGTGAAAGGCCAAATAGCATAATCTCAGCTGTAGACAATTTAAGTTGGAGTTTGCTGCTACTCAAACAAAGTTTAACCTCCGAAAGACAACACTGGCAGTGGGAGAAATTCTCCATGGGACCAGATTCCTGAACACAAAGTTCCATTAGACAGAGATGACATTTTAACTGTCTGCTTTTCTCATGCTCAACATATCACACCTGTGCAACCCAGCAGCATTTAGTCGATATTAATATTTAAATATAAGCCATGTGTGAATTTGACATGGAGGCTACTGAGATTACACAATTATACAGCAACACGCATTTTCTGTCATTTATTGTCAGCTTGGTTAACAGTGACTTATTGAAGATAGGGCCTGGTGAGTATTAAGCTGTCTCAACTGACTGGGCTTACCCACAACATCCATGTGTGATTCATCCCAGGAAGCCATCTCTTTGATCCCTCAGAAGAAATGTCACCCTCCTCCATTGAACAGGGACACAGCCCTGTCATTAAAATGGCTACCTCCCACCTGGATCCTGGTGACTGTTATATCCGCCCTACGTCCCGCAGCGCGGTGACGTAGGGCATGTTAATAAAAGCCCCGCCCCCTGAGTGGGAGGCAGTTCCGGGCGAAGCTGAGCCAGCGTGTGTGTGTGTTTCTTTGCGCTCCCCTGCCAAGGCCGCGCCCAGGCCATGCGGCCTTCTTGGACCGGAGCCAGCCCCTCGTGCTGGGCCTCCGGCACAACGCACGACTTAACAATGGCGACGAGGAAGTGAGCGAGCATCCACGCGCTCCGGAGACCACACGGTCGCTCCGTATAAATTTTTGGACACCCGGTGGGGGCCTCACGACCACGTGACCCACCCCCAAAAAAAAAAAAAAGAAATTTTTTTTTCTCTTTTCATCCCCCTTTTCCACACCTCATCCTCGTGGGGTGAAGAAAAAAAAAAGAGTTTTTTTTCACGTGTCGTCCCAGGCACCACCAGCACGTCGTCTCCTGCACCAATCCATCGGAGCACATGTGCCGGTAGGACGCTGCATCACCACAGGGCACGCACGAACCTGAAAGGTAGACACTCGGCGACTGAGCGCACGCATCACCATGGCGACTGGGCTATCTACCCCTGGACCTTCCACACCGTCCAGAATGGCGGCAAACCTGTCCATGGCGTCACCACCGCCTCGCACGCAGGGAAGTTCGTCGACGTTGATCCAACCATTCGACCCATTCACGGACCCATCGTCCAGTGGGCCCAGATGGCAGCTATGGCTACAGAAGTTCGAGATGGCCATGGAATGTAAGGACGTCACGTCATCCAGAAAAATGAAGGCTCATCTACTCCTTAGTGTGGGCGACGAGGTGCTGCGCATCTTTAACTCCCTGGAGGTGGACGACGGCCAAGATGCATACCAGAGTGCGAAGGACGCTCTGACAGCACATTTTCTCCCGCAATTGAATCCAGACTATGAAACCTTCATCTTCTGCACGACCATCCAGGCCACCGACGAGACTCTCGACGCCTACCACACGAGGCTGAGGAAGCTGGCCATGTCGTGTGAGTTTACGAACACTGAAAGGGAGATTAGGAGGCAAATCATAAATGGAATTCACTCGGAGAAGCTGAGGCGTCTCGTGCTCAGTGAGAAGGGTATCCCTCTACAGCGCATCCTGGAGCTGGGCCGACAAAGGGAGCTTGCCCACTCCAGGGCCGCAAACATGGAAGTGACCCTACAAAAACTCCAGCCGTCACTGTCCACAGCATTGGTGGCTCAAATCTCGGACAGACAATCAACGAGGAGCGAATATGGCAGCGGTTACACCCAGAACAGGTGGCAGCCTCGAGCACCAGGACCAACTGAATGTGGATGGTGTGGTGGCCAAAGGCACGGAAGGTGAAATTGCCCGGCGCAAGGCACCATGTGTGGAGCATGTGGCCGGAAGGATCACTACGCGAAAGTGTGCAGATCCGTGAGTACGCCGTTGCAGCCCCCACAAGGATCCCAGGAGAAAGGGTCATCGAAGAAAAAGAAACAAGCCAGCGCGAGGAGGGTAGCGGTAGTCAACTCCTCGACGGAAGAAGAAGGAGATGATCTCTCAGCCCTACGACAAACAGCAGGCACGGAGAACGAAGGAAAGGGCCGAAAGGTATACTTAGTATCGACACTAAACCAAGGGCCAGCCCAGTCGAAAAGAACCGCCAGGCGACGAAAATGCATGGTCAACATACAAGGCCAGGACATACAAATGAGCATCGACACGGGGGCGTCGGTAAACGTCATGCCAACCACCGTTTTCCGAACCCTCGCTCCACGACCCGAGCTAAAATCCACAGACACTCGACTATTTGCCTACGGCAGTCGAAAACCTCTACCAGTCATCGGGAGGTTCCGCACCACGCTTGAGCATGGTGAACAGAAGTTGTGGTCGAAGATCTACGTCGTCAAGGCGGGAATTGAAAGCCTGTTGAGCGGAGATGCGGCTGAAGACCTGGGCGTGGTAAAATTCATATGCCACGTTGACGACACATCCGAGGTCGAGAACTTTCTCAGGCAGCACCCCATGCTACAGAGGGGGATAGGCTGTCTCAAAGGAAAGACCATCAAACTACATATTGATCAGTCAGTGCAACCACGCGCAGTAAGACACCGACGGACACCTTTCCACATGAGGGAACAAGTCGAGAAGGAGTTAAGGTCACTCGAAGCCGCTGGTATTATCGAAGAAGTCACGGGACCAACACCGTGGGTTTCCCCGATGGTGGTCACCCGGAAGCCCAAACAGCCAGGGAAAGTTCGGATCTGCATTGACATGCGCCTGCCCAATGCAGCCATAAAGAGAGAGCGACACATAACGCCGACAATCGATAAAATCATCACTGACCTCACGGGATCGTGTGTGTTCTCGAAGGTAGACCTAAAGGCGGGGACCCACCAGCTGAAGCTACACAGAGAATCGCGCTACATCACCACGTTCTCAACCCATTTGGGCCTGAGGAGGTACAAGCACCTGAGTTTCGGCATATCGTCGGCCGCGGAGGTTTTTCAAAAAACCATCCAGGAGGTCATCAGAGGCATACCAGGGGTACTGAACGTGAGCGATGACATCCTGATACATGCACCGGACATCAAGGAACACATCGTGAGACTGAAAGCACTACTGGGCAGGTTGGAAAGCGCCGGACTCACAATCCATCGAGAAAAGTGCGAATTCCTAAAACCAGAAATTACGTTTTTTGGATACCGGTTCGACCGCACCGGCATATCGCCTGATCCCCAGAAAGTGGCGGACATACAAGCTGCCAGCCCCCCCATGACTCCCACCGAGGTGCGCAGTTTCCTGGGTATGGCCACCTACTGTGGCAGATTCATTCGGAACTTAGCAACACTATCCGAACCACTGAGGGAGCTAACAAAGGCCAGCACCAAGTGGGACTGGGGACCCGAATGCCAGGAGGCATTTGAGAACATAAAAGACTCCCTGTCAACGGACACCAAGATGGCCTACTACGACACGGACCTCCCGACAGAACTATTTGTGGATGCCAGCCCAGTCGGACTCGGAGCAATCTTGATGCAGGTCACGAAAGAGGGTACAAAAAGGTCGATTGCTTATGCATCCAGGGCGCTCACTGCAACGGAACAAAGGTACTCCCACATAGAGAAGGAGGCAATTGCCGTTCTATGGGGATGTCGACATTTCCACATGTACCTATATGGGCGCAAGTTCACGGCGATCACCGACCACAAGCCCCTGCTACCAATCTTCATTGGGTCATCGGCACACCCACCAGCCTGAATCACCAAGTGGCTGCTACACCTCCAGCAATATGATTTCGAACTTGTCTACCAACCGGGCAGCGGCAACCCCGCGGACTTCCTGTCGAGACACCCACGACCAGCCACCCAGCAGGAAGTGTTAGTCGCTGAAGAAACGGAGGAGCACATCTGTCAAGTGGTCCACACCATGAGGCCCAGAGCGATAAACATCGAGGACATTACGACAGAAACCCAGAATGACCCATGTTGCGATCTGGTAAAGGATGCCATCTTGTCAGGCAACTGGAAAGACTTCATGTCGCATACACGCAATAGAACCGAGGGGGCCAAGGCGTTCCTAGCAGGCATGTTCACGGTTCGACAAGACCTCTCGATCACTGAGGGAGGGCTCCTGCTAAGGGGTGACCGCATCATCATACCCCCAAGGCTGCAAGACAGGATAGTTGCCCTAGCGCATGAAGGACACCAAGGGCTTGCAAGGACAAAGGCACGGATCCGACACAGGGTTTGGTTCCCTCACATTGACGATCGAGTGGAGGATTTAGTGAACACATGTCTACCCTGCCAAATAACGAGTGGACCCCCTGACCCAGAACCGATCCTATCGGCCGAGCGTGGCCGGGCACGATGGGAAGCGATCAGCATTGACTTTTGCAAAATCAGAGAGGGTCTACATCTACTGGTGGCAATCGATGACCACTCACGATATCCAGAGGTCGAGATACTGGAGTCCACCGCCGCGGAGGTGGTCATCCCGGTGATAGAAAAGATGTTTGCCACCCATGGTCTGCCCACGACCATTAAGAGTGACAATGGACCCCCATTCACAGGGGAGGAATTCAGGTCATACCTACAGGAACTGGGCATCAAATACCACCATATCATGCCAAGGTAGCCGCAAGCTAATGGGGACGTCGAGCGTTTCATGAGAACTATCAACAAGGTACTCCGAGTATCTAAGGCAAACGGCAGCCCATGGAGGATCGACCTGTTCCGTTTCCTAAGGAACTATCGTGTCACCCCCCACAGCACCACGGGCATACCACCCGCTGACCTTATGTTCGGAACTGTCATCAACTCGTCGATTCCCCATCATCCAAGCAGAACCCCTGATGACATCGACCATGCACGTGTGGAAACGAGGAGAACACGTGCCAATGCTCACATGAGCGCCAAGAGAAGAGCAAGGCCCTCGAACCACAGAGTGGGCGACCAAGTCATCATGTTGCGAAACCCCACAAAATCCAAGATGGACACTAGGTATGACGAACTGCCATGGACTATCAGCAACCGGCGTGGGACTATGATAACGGTCACACGGGGAGGTCGGGAAGTAACAAGGAACGCCTCCTGGTTCAAGCCCGTGCCCCAGCACCTCTGGATGGATGGCGAAGGGCACCACGACGACAACGAGCAACAAAGCAGCGACGTGCCGGCGCAAGACCCCCAGGAAGGATCTGCGGGGGATTGCGGCTGGCAATCACCGAGACTACCCAGCAGTGAGGACACATGTAATGAAGGTGAGCAGACTGACGAGCCGAGCAGGGACAGCCCCCAAGCGAAGCGGTACAGCCTGAGAAAGACCACGAGGCCGCCTGCGAGGCTGAATGACTATGTATGCTAATTTCCCCAGCAGTGGCAGAAGTGTTATAGTTGAGCATGCGGCTTATGTTTATGTTGTTTAGGTCATGTTGAAATAAAGGAGGAATGTTATATCCGCCCTACGTCCCGCAGCGCGGTGACGTAGGGCATGTTAATAAAAGCCCCGCCCCCTGAGTGGGAGGCAGTTCCGGGCGAAGCTGAGCCAGCGTGTGTGTGTGTTTCTTTGCGCTCCCCTGCCAAGGCCGCGCCCAGGCCATGCGGCCTTCTTGGACCGGAGCCAGCCCCTCGTGCTGGGCCTCCGGCACAACGCACGACTTAACAGTGACCTTTTGATGTATGCATACAGAGGAAGGGGTGGAGATAGCATAGCACTGGGGAGAGCATCAGTAGACAGAGGGGTTTCACCATGTTGGATTTTGCTAGTGCTCCCAAACTTCCTGTCCCTATTCCTGCTTCTTGCAGACAAGGCACTTTGGGTATTACAGCAGCAGGCAAAAGTCATTTATACAGCAGCCGAGGTGGGATCCTTAACAACTTCCTTGCTATGGATCAATCCATGTTAGTATGTTGCCTATATAAGGGGGAGACCGCCCCTTAGTTGACTGGTATTTGCCCATTGCTTAAAGAAAAATTAACTGGATCCTGATTATGAGTACAGTCTACGCCAAAGTCCACTTCCAGAGATGTGAATATCAGGAGCTCTGAGAGGAAAGCTCTTCTCCCTAAATAAAAACAAGGGCCTGTTTTGGATAACCAGCTGGCTCCACAAGGCCTACTGTGACTGAGAAACTGCTGCACAGGACATTGACTTGCAGGTGACAGGACCTTGGAAGTTCTCTCCTTAAACCTTCCCAGCTGGAGAGGGTATGAGCAAGGATTAACCTTCTGTGAGACCCAGGACTGGACCTCCCATCAACCATAAAATCAAGGAAGGGGCCACTGGCTCTCCCTGCATTTCCAATCACATTGACACTAGTTGGGCACATTCAAAGACATCCGCTGCTTCAATTAAACCCCCAAAGTCCTCTCTGACCTCGACAGTTGACTGCCTCCACGTGTCTGTAGTTCTGTCATCACTGAAGTTCCACTGTCTCCACATATGAGACCCACTGAGTCTTCTAACGTTCACAACTAGACTCTGGTTGTCTACTATCCAGCCTCTTTCATCTCCAAGCCATTACTGCTGCAGTACCGTGTTCAGTCAGGCAAGCCCACTTGCCACCAAAGGCAAGTTTCTTTTTCTCCTCACTCGAGGTAGATCATTTTTTCAGCACAGCTGCTTATCACTGACTGCCATGCCTTAGGCCTTCAACTGTCAAGCCCTCACCACTGCTGAACAGCACAGTATTGGTGGAACCATTGCTGTCACTCAAACATTGGACACCAACTCAGCATTGAATACACCCAACTCTTGGTTCAACATCAAAAAGCCAGGTTTGACACTACTGAGTCCTAAGAGACAAGAAAGATTGAAGGTATATGATGTGGCCCTATCAATCTAGAACATCTTAAAGCACCCTTTTAACCCCCCCCAATTCTGCACCTTTTGAGAAACATATTCACTAACATCAACTTTTTTCTGTGGAAACCTTTGCCTGAATACCCAACCAATAGTGCCCTTTTATTCTAATGTCTGCTTTTTGCAGTGGAGTAACGTTGCTGAAAATGTTGGGGGGACATGACAACTGAAGGAGAGGGGTGGGGTGAAGGGATGGCAGATGGTGGCTTTGAGGGATTGTTTGGGCCAAATTTGTTAAAAAACATTTGGTCGAATGGTACATTTGAAGGAATTCAGTCACCCCCATTCGTTCGAAGCCGAAGATACTGAACATGAAGAGCAGTGGTTGCAGGGGTGGCCCCCTCAGCCCATGTTCGGTATTTTTGGCTTTGGAGGTTGCAGGGGTGTCCCCCGCTTCTTCAGCTTTGGTGGTAGGGGACCCAACAGAAAAGAAGAAAAGGGACGCTGTAGCAGCAGATCCGACCAGGGACATCATTCACCGAAATGCCTGGGGTAGCGGAAGTGACATCACACAACCTTGACCTCTGATAACACCAAAAGAAGTGATGTCATTTGACCCCACCCTGAAGTGACATCACGGGAAGCAACGAAACATGACCTTTCACCCCTTGACAAAACAGAAAGTGGCATCACATATCATTGTTTCTAAGTACACTATGAGAAGTATGGTTACTTTTTCACTAAAATTATATGATATGATATGGCATTTAAAACGTGCCTATACACAAGTGTTTCAAGACACGGATGTGATGTTCATTTCATACAAGAATGGACCACCATGTGTATCGTTAATATCAGTGTGTATAGGCCCATATTACCAAATTACTGTGCATGCAAGCCGACATCCAAGGCCAAATGATAATGATGTGTTAATGTATAGAATTTAAGATTAAGTGCTTTATATAGAACAGATATACATACAATATCACCCAGCCTGTGTTGGTACGCCTTTATCGACCTCAGATGGATGAAAGGCTGAGTTGGCCTTGCCAGGATTCAAACCTGCAACCTGCAGATCACACAAATTGCAGCAGCGAGCACTAAACCCACTGAGCTATCTTACCAGCTATGAAAATGAGCAATCACATGTCTGAAGGTTCTCAAAGTCAGAATCAACTGTAGTGGGACCATTAAGCTGCTAACTGAGTTTTAACAGCAGGCCAGTTCATCTGCAGGTCTGGTGCAAAGTTGGCTGCATGTCAAGCCTGCATGGATCTACTTTTCAGGCTTCAGAGATTGGCAAAAGAGGATAAGCAGAACACTCACATGACATCCCATACTCTGGGCACTCATTACCTCATACATGCAAACAAACATACTGAACAGCATGCCATGGAGATAGGAAAGAGGCACATTACAACAACGCATTAATTGTGGCTCTCTTCTGCTGTGGTTATTTTTGATCTGCCTTGAAACCAGCGAGATTTATTAGTTCGGTGAGAGAGAGAGAGAGAGAGAGAGAGAGAGAGAGGGAGAGAGAGATAGACATAGAATGAGGGAGCAAGAAAGAGAGAAAGAGTGATGGAGAGGACAGACCAAGACAGTGAGAGAGTGATGGAGGGAGAGAAAGTGATACAGTTCATAGAAATGTTCCAACCTGCAGACTACACAATGAGAATGCCTGGTTTACATCATCATCCGTCATTGCAAGGTACATTTGCTATACTCATTGGGCGTGATTTTCAAAGAATTGCTCTTGGCAAAACCAGGAGATCTCTGTGTATATCTAAAATGTGCACTTGTTACAAACTACCTGCTACCTGATTAAAAAAAACAAAACTACAACTGAAACACATGTGGCGATGCCTGGAGTATCTGGCAGGTTGTCACGCGCAAATACAATTCACAATATTTGCTCAAGAGCATCTCAGAGATTAGCTCTGGTTTTGCTGTGGGTTTGGGCTTTCTGAATAAGGAATAAGGTTGCAGGTGCAGGTCTGATATGCTCATGGGCATGGCCTCGTTTGTCCCTGTGCATACCTTTGAGAGTCGGGCCATTATTTCTTGAAGCAATACGAATACATTGACTTGCTGAGTTCAACTATGCATTGAATTATCTGCATCCTCTCATGGACCATGACATTTGTCAACATTAAGTTCATGCGTTTAAATTTTGTTTGCTTTTTTTAACTAGTAGTTTGCTGTTTTCAACAGGGGTCTGTCCCCTGTTGAAAACAACACACTTGTTCTTAAAGGAATACTAGCTAAACCCATGCCCCAGTCCAGAGGTCGGCAGAAGTTGCAACTGTGACCACAGATGTCACACTTGCGACCTCTGGTGACCCCCAAATGACGTCCCTGGATCTGACCCGCGTTAAAGAAATAGATCTGACGCTGCAGATTACAGGAGAGGCAGCAGATGGAGAAAAGGTAACTGGGGGCGTTTATGGGTGTACTGGCGGTTTGAGGGGACATCGGTTTGTTTTTTTGTACCGAGATAAATACGTATTCGCAGAGAAAATTACTATGGTTAATTCCGCTGTGATTTTGTACATCGGTCAAACAACCTAAAATCCCTGAGGGATAACATTAAACTACTACACCACAGGAGTCCATTGCTGATGTTCTGTTATAACTTTCATAAGACTGGTGGCGTATCTTTAAAATTCAGTTGGGCCCCCACACATCTTCAGCCGGCCTGCCATGCACCCAATGACACAACATAACATTCACAAACTTAATTCCACTAGAACATACAAACAATGCATTATTTATCATTCATTCAGACACAAAAGTCAACACACATATGCATGTACACACTCTCACTCACACACAAATGCACCCAGCACCTCCACTAACATACACTGTGTGCACAGGATGAACATTTATATGTACATTTAGAATAACACATGGAAACAGTGGTGCAACGTCCATTGAGCAGACCAGACTTTATCACCCCCTGATAACTGAAATTTTGAGCTATGTTGATTTGACCTAACTGAACTATAAAGCCATGGCCGAAAGGAGCAGATTCACTGGAATGTCAGCAATTTGCCTGATTTTCCCTTTCATTCAAAGGCTGAAACCATTGGTTAATGCAGTGCAGTGGGTGACCAAGTATAATTGGTATAGATTATTAAATGCCATATATCTCCAAACTTGGATTCTGCACAGCACCTTATATGTCTACGTGTTGATAGATTTTTTTCTACAAGATTCTGACTGATTAAAATTAAGGTATGTTTTCCTGTGTTCAAATGGCCCCAAGCAGTGGATTACTGAGTGGGAGAGTTGCAAGGGAGTTGTCAAGCTGCCCCCCGTAGCTCTTTTAAGAGCCAGACCGGGACATTTGTCATTGGGGCACCTCTCCCATTCGGCACCTCATAGAGGGTGTCCAATGGCAAAAGTGTCCCAAGGGCAGGACAATGGGCCTCATTATAGGTTTGCCGGTCCAGTAGTAATGCGCTGGTAAACTACCGGCGACGTTACTACCAGACCGGCAAACTACAAGTTCTGCTCGTGGGTGCCTTTTCGCCCACCAGGTCTGACCTGGCGGGTGTCGTTTCGCCCGCCAGGTACAACCTGACGGGCGTAGCGGCACACGCGAGTAGAGCATGTCGGATGCACCAGTACCATTCACAAATGGTGCCGGTGCATCCGGCTTCCCCATTCCCATTGAGCCCTATGCGGCTCAATGGGAATGGGGAAGAATATTTTCTGGCGCCTGGATAAAAAATGATACTGCCAGTATCATAATGAGGCCCAATGTGTGCTGAGCAAATTCCTGCTCAGCATGCTCATTGTCCTGGCAGCAGGACTCCTTACCCGTTCCAAATGGTAGAGGTGTCCCGCTGCCAGGACAATGTGCCAAAGAGCGGCGGGCAGCAGAGGGTCCTCACGTTGTATCAATAGAGTGTTACAATGTGAGCCATTAGGCACTGGCGGGAGGGAGGGGTTACTATTAGCAGGGACTTTTTTCCCTTTAGAAATGTGAATGGGAGGGAGTGATCAGAAGTTAGAAGGGTGCATAATGTTGCATGTTTTATGAAATAATGACTATGGCTTTAAAACCCAAGAAGGATTTGTTAGGCTCACATTAATTCTCATGATACTATTGTGACTTTGCTTGCAGATTGGGGAGAATGAAACTAAAGCCATACTCCCATTGCTCAACATATTTCTATGACAATGGGCCTCACTAGGGGTTTGGAGGTAGCCATGCCATTCTTACCGGCATGGCTACCCCCAAACCGGTTACTGGGTCCAGGTCCCAAAAATAGAGAATTACGGGGCCATGCCGACTTTAGCAGGCTCGGTACCCGTTAATGATGGGCCCGTTGTTAGCATCCTGGCCTGCTAGCGGGACCCGCTCTTCACGTCTGGTCTGGTCAGGCGTGAAGAGCGGGACCTGCTGAAGACCTCGTAATGTGGCGGCCCGGAATGAACGGTGCCGGTCCCTTACCGGCACCGTTCATTCCGCGGCTGCCACCCTCGTGATGACCCCCAATGTACATAGTGTATGGTTAGTTTACTAGGAAAGGCACATTTATTATGAAATGTGGTTTGCTTACAATGCATTGCTATGAATAATTATATGTTATATGCATTATATAAATGATAAGCACATGAAATGTAAAGCAAAACATTAATACATATCTATATCAACTAAGCCTGGAAAGATGTGCACGGTCGCTTCAGTTGTCCACATCCCAGTTTCACCATTTAACCAAGTGTGTGATCCTGAGCAAATGATTTAATCACATTGTGGCTTTTCTGCAGCTCTGTTAGTGATTTTGATTCACTTCAAAGCTTATGTTAATGTTACATGCTATTATAATGGAAAAACCTAATGCCTATAGAGTTGCTCCACATATTACAAAAGTGCAATTTAGGTATTTTGCACCACAAAGTTATTTGTCACTTGACTTATTTGCGGCAACTTATTCTAAAGTCACTTCCATGGTGCCTCCAAGTATCAAAGAGTGATGATGCGCCTTGCAATGACCTTTTCTATGAAGTCACTTCTGTTGGTGCAAGCCATATGCTAATTAGTAAGTTTGCTTGTATTTGGACTCAGAGGACTTGGACAGAGCTCCCCAACAAACATACACAAACACAATATATATATATATATATATATATATATATATATATATATATATATATATATATATATATATATATATATTTAAAGTACCTCTGCTCTGCTTTCAAATGCTGCCCGGGCCACATCTCATGTTACACCGACCAAACCTCTTTGCACTCACGCGCCTCCAGACAGAAACCAGGAAGCTGAATAAGCTTCCTAGTTCCTGTCTGTGTGTCACACGAACACGAAGCCGGAAATCGATGCTCTATGCTGCTGGCCCCCAGAAGTGCTGCTGCTAGCGTGACAGCACAGGCGCCAGGCCCTGCAACACCCAGTTCAGCGCCCTGGCTGCTGACTTTGAGTCAGGCCAGCCAGGGTGAGGGACTGAGCCATGCAGGGCATCCCAGCCCTGAATGTGTTGCAGTGCGGCTGCCAGGCATCTCAGAATTATATAATGAGACAGCACAAGCCTTGCTGAGCACCCCAGCCGGGCTTGCGCTGTCCAATTACATCATTGATTATTGCGGTCCCCCTTCCCTCCCTCCAAAAGATGGGGTGGACATAAAAGCATGCCAGAGAAGTTGGGGGGGACAAAACCCCCTGTCCCCCCTATAATTACGCCCATGGCTTTTTGTATGGGTTTCCCTAACAAGGTTAGGCCAGTAGTTTTCTCATTAGTTGTGTGTTTTTTGATAATGTAATTAAAGATCCCATTTGTATAGAGACGTGAGACCCCTCTACACTACAGCCTACCCTCTACCTGCAATAACCTGAAGGATGAAATGATTAAAACTATTAAGACACATCACTCAATCTAGATAATTTGGCACTTTACCATTCTCTCTGTATAGCTTGCTTACTAGCATGCCCTACCCCTCCCTTTGCATGTTAATTAGCACCACCTGCCCTTTCTTATTCAAAGCCACTGGTGCTTTTGGGTAGCATACTGTTTAGCACCTTTCCTTAATCAAAGGAACCTGCAAACCTGCCAGCGTGGTGCACAGACATGTGCAACTTAAAATATAAACAAGCACATAAGCACATGTAAGCACATTGATTCTTGCCACTTTTGACTTGACCTTGATAGCAGCACGAGGAACAATTGGCAACAAGACAACAAATATATACTATAGCAAATACTCTGAAATGTGAGTGTTCCTCCCTGCTATGAGCTTCAGCTGTTCACTCCTCAAATTTCCTGTCACCTTCACAGGATTACTTAAGCATTTCATTCACTCATTAAACCACTATTTTCTGTGTGCAGTAACTGTTCAATGAATCATATTCAGTAATAAACTTAGCCTATGCCTGGGGAACTGTCCTCGGTATTCCCCAGGCGCTGTAGTGCAGGCGGCAAGACAGCGGGCAGAGACCTGCTCCAGATCTTTATCGCAGCGGGGGCCAGAGCACCTCCGCAAAAATAGGAGAACGAAATCGCACACACGTGGGAAGTTGCCAAGCCCTGATCCGCCGTGCTGCTGCCCTGAAGTTCCGTTCCTCCTTCTCCACACACGCTTCTTCTCTGCGGCCCATGCCCGCATTACCTGCAATCACCAGCAAACAGCACGGGCTGATCCGAGCAAAAAGGCAGGCACGTGAACGTGAAAGGCCAGAACTACACAACCTCATGGGAATAATTCCCAGCACAGCCTGGAGCCCTAACACACTACACCTCCAGGGCCTGTTAGCTCATGTGTTGTGATTCCATCCGCAAATACCCTCATGCCCCACACTGGTATCCCATTTCTTCACAACTACTCATTCCTATACTACTGCAGAGCAGTAGTTATTTCATCACAATTGTAGACTAAGGGGAGATGGTTGTTGACGTGGGGCGGAGAGATAGACTGATATGAGGAGGAGGGAACAGAACATAAGGAAAGGGAGTCGGAGTATGAAGAGGGGCATATGTAACATGAGGAAGTGGAGGCCAAGGCAACCAATCTGGAAAAGCTTGTGACAGAGGTACAGTCATTGAGCAATTTCTGCAGAAGGTTGGTGAGTACCTTGTCATTGGACTTGGCATAGAGGAAGAGGTGATTTAGAATGTGTGGGGAGAAGTAGGCACAGAGTTGCAGTTGGGAAAGAGACACTGGGAAGAGAAGGTAATTGTTCTTCAGGAAACTGAAAGGCACCATGTGGCAGGGCCATAGATTTTCCCCCAGCAGATGAGGTCGACACTGGAGCAACTGGGGGTAGGCAAGGCAGGCTTAGATTTTCTTCAAGCAGCTGAATAGCTGAATCTCAGACAGAAGGCATCCCCACCCATAGCATTATCTATTCATTCGTGTTGGACTACTTCAGCTTGCTGAGTGTGTGACTGTTAACAGGGAGGAGGGTGTAATGTGCAACCATTAACAGAAGACAGTCCATTGGGGGAAACAAATAAAAGTAAATTGAACATTCCTAAATGCCCAAACATTCTATGTTCAAGGAGCACACATAATATACAACAGACACAATTATTGCAGTACCATTCTGCAGCCATGATGGTGGCAACAAAGGAGTGTCCTATAACTCCCTGGGCCCCCATGTCTGACCCAGCATAGCCTGACCCATTGGAACCATTGGCTATCACAACCGTATTACCACCACTAGCAGCACATCCTCCTGTTAATGGTAGCATTCATGGTGTGGTGACACTTGTGCAGAACACGTGATTGCAGGCACATACTGCCTGAATTGCTTGACGTCTGTCACTTGGTGCGAGCTGGATATCGAGCTTATGGCTGACGCCATGGATATGCGCATGCCCCTGAATCACCCTACCCTCTTCTGGATGATTGGTCAAGAGAGTAGTTCAAGAGGGGATATGGGGGACTGGGAGAGTGCAGAAAAAACACATTGCTGACTCCACTGTTTGTGAAGCAAATCAATTGAGGAAGAACTTTCAGCTTGTGAGTAGGATACTAGGACTCAGAGAGTGGCTTCCGCCAGGTAGGAAATGCTGTTCTGCTCCACCGCAGACTTTCCAGTTTGCAAGTGTTAAACTAGGGCTCGGGGAGTGGCTCAGCCGGTACAGATAAAACATATATTCAGCATCATTCCTCATGTCACTCGATACGCATGACGGTAGCTGGCTCT
Source organism: Ambystoma mexicanum (assembly GCF_040938575.1). Taxonomy (NCBI): domain Eukaryota; kingdom Metazoa; phylum Chordata; class Amphibia; order Caudata; family Ambystomatidae; genus Ambystoma; species Ambystoma mexicanum. Next base: position 842,467,833 of record NC_090935.1, read on the forward strand.
CACACAACACTTCATCATCTGAGGAATCAATCTGTTCCGGGGCCTTCCCACAGTAGACGTCAGTGATAAAATGCTCTTTCATTTTTTTATAAGAGTAAGCTCTCCCATACATGTGTCATTAAGAGATTAATGGGCTGATTCATGGAATTTTTGCGCCCGAAAAACAGGGATTTGTGCGCCATTCTGCCCACAAATCCCCATTTTTTATTATTTTATTATTAAAAGTTGTTTTAATCAAGTAAATCTTGATTTTTCAACATACAAAATTTACATAACATATTTAAAATTCAAAGGGAACATATTATGAAAAATAAAATTGATATTAACAAAAATTACATCCATATACAAATTTACATAGTCATTAACAACAAACTAATTAAATACATTTATATGCCTAATCACTTTAAACAAAATGAGATCAATCGTAAAACAAATAATAGGATAAATTCTGTATCTTAAACTTGATTAGTGAACTCCTTAAGTGCGACTTTGCACATTAACTTTGCTTTTAAGTCCCAAACTATACAAAAAACTCAATATTGCATATCTAACAACTTTCAGTTGACTATTAAATAGGAGAAACCAGCAACGTGTTTGAGACATGGTCATGTACCCAGTAAATAAATGCACAGTTCTTTTTGTTTACAAACTTTGGCATTCCACACATAAGTGTTGCATTGTTTCAATGGCTAATTGGCAAAACCGACACAAAGCATCGTCTTTTCTGGTAATTCTGCGATGGCACAGAATTTCTTTTGTGGGCCAAATATTTAATCGAAATCTTAAATAATCATCCCGCTGTCGGGAATGTGGGAACATCATTAGGTAACTTTCTGTTTCCCCATAGCGTTTTAAGGCAAATGGGTTTTCCTTGAACTTTTTGTATAGGAGACATGCAGATCTTGTTTTTATCCAGTCATCCTCCCATATCCGTTTTTTTGCCTTAGTGGGATTACCTAACAGTAGTGCCATTGAAAATCCGATATTAATAATGATTTTTTCTGCGTGATTTCTCCACGACACTGCAAATGGATCATCAGATCTTAAAAGATAAATAGCAATCATTCCTAACAACCCAGGATGATTAACGCTTAATATGCATTTTCGATACAACGAGCATAGCCTCCACTTATAGATGGCATATAAAGACAGGAGTCCTAGCTCGTGTCGCAGGATGCAAATGGGTTCTGACAATGGGAGGTTGAGAACACGCTTCCAATAGCCTCCTTCCATAATGGCCCAACATTGATATGATTTTCCCAAGACAGCCTCTGAGCCGTAAAGAATTACCGGAATGAGTTTTTGTCTATAATAAACCAATAATGGTACTATTGAAAACTTACAATATTTACTCCTTATTAGTCTGCCTTGTGATATAGCCGTCGTTAGACGCTGTTTTAGATGTTGATGATTCGCATTCTTATCTGGTGATTTACTTATAAAGACCCCCAAATAGATGTAAGAAAAACTGAAGACAAGTTGACATTTTGTAAAGGCCATCTGTAGGTGGCTTTCCTTTGCATACTTTTGCCAAACTGCATAACCTTTGTTTTACTTAAATTAAAGGCGATACAGTTCTTTTTGGTATAGGTATCCAATGCACACAAAAGTGCCCGTAATCCTTTGGGAGTCTTTGAGAATAACACCATATCATCAGCATAAAGTAGGTAGGTAACATTAACCCCATTAATTTTGGGTGGATCTGCCACAGTTTTACTAAGGTCTACGCCAATATCTGAGATGAAAAAAGTAAATAAAGCAGAAGCTAGCAACCAACCTTGTTTCAACCCACATGCAGTCTTAATTGGATCAGACAGTAGTCCCTCACTAGAGAGTTTGATTTGTATCGAGGTATCTGTATGTAAGTCAATTATCCACTTGACAATTGACCAGGGACATTTTTTATCCATAAATTTTTTGAAAAGGAGTTTACGAGGAACAGCGTCAAACGCCATTTTAAAATCTATAAAAGCTATATAGAGTGGCTGATGTTGATGTGAAGCCTTCTGGATAATACTTGTAAGGGTAATAACATTTATAGTCGTCCCATTTCCAGGCAAAAATCCTGTTTGGAAGATGTCTCGATAGTTATTTACTTCCAACCAAATGTTAAATCTATTCAGGATTAGTCGGGCGAAAATTTTCCCAGGACAATCCAAGAGTGCTATGGGGCGGTAGGCAGCTGGATCATCACGCTCCCCTTTCTTAAATATGGGCAAAATGATGGACTTCTGCCACGATTTAGGAATGATCCCTGTTGAGATGACTTTGCTAAAGATCTGATGGAGGATCATTGCCCATTCTTGTGGGTGATCTTTAAGTGTGCTATTATGGAGACCATCCGGGCCTATCGCCCTCGAGCGACTCAAGTTTTTAATACATATCAGTATATCATTGATGGTGATGGTAAAGAAATGGGACCAGCCTGGGGAGTAAGTCTTTGGAATCAAGTTCGAAAAGGACGATGCATAAAGCTTTTCACAGTAAGTTTTCCAGATTGCATTCGGAATGGCATTTATTTGAAACAGCATCCTGTGTTCTATGCGTGGCCTCATTTAGGCAAGCCCATATACCACTTGTGGACTTCTTAATAATCTGGGACATCATGGTTTCCCCATTTTGCTGATAGCGCACAGCTCTCTGACCCTTTAACCATGTTCGATAGGATGCTTTTAATTTTGTTTTACAAAGCAAACGATAGGGTATAGAGACAAATTTTAAATTACGTATATCTCTTCGCAATTCAGCTTTCTTAGACTGTACTATTGGGTCAAAGGGATGACAATGTTTATAACGAACACTCTGGTCTGGCAGTTTTACCTGCTTAAACAAATGCATTGCTGTAACATAACAGTCTGTTGACCCAGAAGACACAAGAAGGGCCGCATGAAATTGTTCTAGTCGATTTCTATTCCATCTCACTCGTGTGCCGCTGTTATTTACAATATTTCGATAGGGATAAGTCTCAACCATAGACAAACTTACAAATGATGACCTTGAATATCGCATAGTTAACTTATTATGATCACTATGGTCGGTTCCAACCACTTGCATAGAATGTACACAGTTTAAAAATGTCTTGTGGACAAAAACATAGTCAAGTATTGCCCGTTGTGACCCTCTACTCCATGTATACTCAGCAGGGATATCCCCTATGATGGCACCATTCAGCATCACAAATCCTCGTGCATCATGTTTGTCCAGGTTAATTCATCATCAGTATGTTCAGTACAAGTTTGTGATAACAAATGGAGATTTAAATCCCCTACTATGATGGTTTGACAAATGTTACCTTCAAAAGTCAGGCGATCAAGAATCGAATTTAGTGATTCAAAAAAAGATTCTGCGGTCATTTTACCTCTTCTCCAATAAATGTTGACAATAACCAAGAGCTCATCACCTCTGTGGAGTCTAACAATTTGAAAATACGAGGATAGAGAGACTAGTTTTTCACTTACAAAGCCTGTAGCTTTCTTGATTGCAAACAATAGACCACCACTGGGTCGACCTCTATGATGTTGTATGGCCGGTGTTATAATTATATCATGGGACTCCCAGATTGGGCAATCTACAAGCCAGGTTTCCTGTAAGGCTACCAGATCATAAATTGCTAAATCTCTACTTGCAAGGTCAAATAAATGCTTATAGCCTCTCGTATTCCACGAGAGTAGGCTACCTGTACCTGCATTATATTATGATCTAGTAAAGAAGTCCTGGGATGCCACCATTCGTGGAGCAGAGTTTACAATCTGATTCGATTCTTTATTCTTGATAGACTGATATGTTCTAATTTGAGCTTTGTCCATCACATTATTTGTTATAAAAGGGTCTTGAAACAAATTAAAACCCAATTCATATAGGACTGTTTTAGATTGCCGCAATATATTCATTACAATTGCCGATTGAAGATGGATTCTTGCTTCAGAAAGGTCATTTGTATTAGTAAATTCAACCAAGGTTATATCTGTTGATGATATGTCAGACAGGGACGGGATTTCACTGCATATGTTCAAAATGCTAGCCCGATTTAATACATATTTGGGATAAGGGTCTTTGCGACATCTAATCACCAGGCAATTAGACTTAGACTTGACTTGTAATTTATTACCATCCTTGAAATTCATATTGTGGGCTTGAGCATTTGTCTGGAAACAAAGGCTTGATGGCATATCATTTCCTTGCGCTACTCGATTGCCCAGCTGTGCCGGACCCTTTAATAACTGGCTCACGTCAGGATAACGCAATAATTGCGTACCGCCAGCACCTTGGCAATTTTGGCTGGCTTCGCCAATATAAGCTGCAATTGAAGATTTTATGATATCTCGAATGTCCTGGGTCTGAATGGCAGCTTCGGGCCACGACATCTGTTCATGTATTTGTGGGATGCCATGTTGTTGGGGTAAGGAAACACCCGATACATTTACTGATTGACGGGGCAGGGCTGAAAGCTCGGTTCGGCCAGAAGAGTCGACTTGCAATGGGAGAAAAGGGCCAAATTTTGTATTCACACCATTTTGTAGATGGGTTTCACTAGTTATTACTGTTTTTGGATGTTTCACTAAAGCAGACACCTTCTCCACATTAATACCCTTGGTTAACATAGAACTTACACTGTTCAAAGGTTCGGTAGAGGCCCCGGGTATGTCTGACATGTATGATTTGATGGATGTTCTAATTTCCTCTCTGAGTGCCGCTAAATTCGCTTGACTCAGAAGCCCATCGCTCCCATCCGTAGGTGGCCTGGTCTGTGTGTCAACTTGGCCCACATTACATGATCCTCCACCGTCGGAGTTATTAACACTGGAGTCAGTATTATTTAATCTTTTTGGAGAATTAATGCACCGTGTCAAGTCTTGGGCACCCATACCAGCTGAAATAGTGATCAAGTCGTCTAGGGGCCCATAAGGCATGAAGGTTTGTATAGCTTCTTTGGGGCCTGATTTTACCAAATTGACTTTTGCAAGTTTTGCAGTTTGTTCACGTCTAGAAATGGCTTTAATGAACTTACGGCCTGCAACCTGTGATCTGGCACCTCTGCCTTTCGTAAATAGTTTTCTAGAGGCAGTGGGTAGAGGGTCAGTAACTACCGCCGATGTTTTAATTAGATTCATCATAATAGGTTTAGATGAAAAGAATGTATTGTTTGACAATACTGTGGTAGGTAAGGACTCTTTCTTCTTGATTAGATCATCAGGGTCATGGGTAACTATGCTATCAATACTTTTGCTGGGATTGTTTTGTACTGTATCTCTATTGGATGTAGATGGAACAGATTCAGCAACCATTTGCAAGGCTGGTCGATCACAACCATTGGGATATACCTCACACAGACTTTGGTTATTTTCTGTTTCAGACAGCACACACACTTGTATACAATCAGCATTCATTATACTACATGAATCCGACCGATAGCCTTGAACAGTCTCAACATTGGACCGCAAGGTCGCTTGCTCAACAGGCGGTTTTTGTGAAAGCACCGCTATACCGTTACTGCATTGCTCTAGTAAGATGGTTTGATGATTGAGCTTGCCATCTAATACTTCATAAAGTTTCGCTAATGCAAGCAACGCAGTATTCATGGCGCTAAGAGTATTATTAAGCGCCGGGGCTTCCGGAAAAGAAAACCGCTTGGAGCAGTTCTTATTAATGAAAAAGTCAGAATCTCGATGGGGCTCCTCAAACCTTGTCCTTCGAGGAGTCGGAGCAATGAAAGAGGGCGATTCATCAATATAATTGGAGTTAGACATTTGATTATTGTCTGGGGGGGTTTGGTGACAATTGTCAGTAGGCTTCACCACTCCTCCAGAATTGCTTACCTGGTTTTCTAGCCCCATTGTATTATCTGGCTGTAATTGAATTAAATCCCCAGTATTTGAACAAATATACATAACATCTGCTAAGGGAGAGCTCAGTCCTCCCGAAATGTTCATAAATTCCATGGCTTCCTCGTCAATTTCCCCTGCTCGAACAAACTCCTCATGGGCAGCACGCAAACAATGTTGGGCTGCTACTGTGCAGCAAATGGGCTCCAACATTGGCTGCGTGCACACATCCGCCTGGGTCCGGGACTCTCCGCCACCCTGAGGATCATCTAGAGTACAGGCTGTCACAAGAGTCAAATCTGTCACTTCGCTTGAAAGATTGGGAGTTACATGCACATCAGCGACAATCAATGTACTAGGGATTTCATTCATATTTTCGACTTTATCAACACCAATGGATTTTATATATGTGCTAATAATGGGCAAAGGTCCTGAACTGTCACTCACACTGGCGTCAGCCAACACTCTCTCTGACCCAGTCTCCGAACATAATGATTGTATTGGGGTCAGAGGTGTCGGAGGACTGGTTGACAAACACACATTAGACCCACTCTCTAGACTGGACAGGGTGTCTTGGGAATAATACAAACGAATGTCAGATGAAAGTGACATTGAGCGCTGGAGATTATGCTTTTTGCGATTTAATCTATTATTGCTTTTGTTCGCTGCCATCTCTAAGTTAAATAATTCGCCAGGATTAATTGCAGGCATGCCTGATGTTAATTTAAATTTTTTACTGACCGTAGTTGACATATTAAGTTGGTGATCAGCTAGATAGGCAAAGCGAGAAAGCAGCCGCAGCACGCTTGCATGCGAGACAGCAAGACAGCCCACTCAGCAACCACTCTTGCTAAACGCACGCGCTAAACGCGCAGCGTTGATGGTTTTGAAGAGGATGCTGGGAAAGGGGCAGGCAGGAAGTCGAGAAATGACCCAATGATCGTCAATGACATGGACTGGTTACACAATGTACAAAGTTCTGGTTCCACAGAAGCAAACAGAGTCCAATCCAAAATCGATCTTTGCACAGGTCACAGGAACAGCGTGGGAGACAGCAAGACAGCCCACTCAGCAACCACTCTTGCTAAACGCGCGCGCTAAACAGGGATTTGCGGGCATAATGGTGCACATATCCCTGATTTTTGGCGCAAATAATTCCATGAATCAGCCCAATATTGTGTCCTGAACCAATAGCTTCAGCAGTGGTAAATCCTAACATAGCTGTCAATAGTCAGGGTCTGCTTTGACTGTCCACAGCTAACAGAACAAGTACAGATGACCACACTGACTGTTTGCTGGGCCTTAATTACATTGGATTGTACTCACTATTCATTTGGCATGTGTCGGGAACATAGATTGGTCATGTTGTCAGCAGTGTGTCTGCTGATTTTATGGGGGCCCTGCTGCATGTAGCAAGCCAGACGTTGGATACGTCTGATCAACAAACTCTTATGTTTTTACATTAGTGTCAGGAGTTTTGAAGAACGAGAATGCACTATCAGATGAACGTTTTTGCCGTGGCAGATGCCTTCACTGGATTGTTCATCTGTGATCTTTGTCTCTCTTCTTGTTCCTGCTGGGATTTTAAATGTCTATTTACTGCATTCTCACACATGGCTAGCACGTTCTCTATGACTAACAACCCACACAGTGTTACTCATAGTCATGCACACCTTGACTGTAAACCAGAGGATAATGAAAGGATGGCGTGGCGTAATTCATATTTCCCTTCATTCTAGCAATGCATGGATCCTGTCAGACGTGTAACAGCAGATCCATAGCCACTTGTCTGGTTTCGGAATTGCCAGATAGTTCCTGTAATGGTGTTGTACAATTCTACTTCCAAGAGATAATCCAGTGGCAACACCTAGTTGAGTGATATGAAATACAAGATATTGCACTGGGTGGCTTCAGCAATGAGCAACATTGTCCAAGATGTGCCGCTATGTTGGTGTTAACAACACGCCAATCCAATTTCTAGATTGGACAACTGCAATTGTCATTCACTGGACTGCACTGTACTCACAAATGCTCTTGAATGTTGAGAGTTGAATTCCACAGAGCCCCATTTGTGGTATTTAGGTCATTGTGAGGGAGCTGATTGGGTGTCGGCATCTTTTCTAATAGGTTCTGGATACTGTAGGAATAGCTAAATTGGGCGGAGATTTTCTGGAGCACACCATTACATCTAGTGGAAGGTGCTGGATCATCACGTTGGTCATGAGAAGATGGGGGCATAGTCAAAGCAGGGTATGTGCATGGTGTTGGCCAGTTGCATAGCAGCTACAAAATGACATCCATTGTCAGCTTCCACAATGCCCACTTGTAAACAATTAGGAGTGTGCCAATGCAGACAACCTTCTCTATTTTCTCAGTATTCACCACACCTCTGGGACCTAATGTTAAGCCCTCCAAAAGACATGTTGGATTTCTAGTGAATGGTATCTTGTGGTGCTTGTCCTGGGTTTTGTTGATAAGAGGTACGCACAAAGGTCACTGAGTGCTCCAGTGATAGACATGACACCTGTATCTTAAATGGATGTAGAGAGATGGCATTGAAGTGGTGAAGGGAATTTGCCAGTGGGAATCAATAAGTCGAAGGAGACAACTAATTCAACAGTTTGTTTTTTACAAAGCTGTAGGGGTATACATCTATTGCCAACACTAACCCAGGTTGTCATTGACTTGAAGCAGCTTTTCATGTCTTTTATGATATTTTGTGACACACTCAAAATCCTCAGCAATGGTGGGTTTACAAAATTAAGGGGGACATAAATTGTCTTGGTGTGGGATCTGCAGGCAAATAGGATGTTCTTAAAGCGCTTGCAAAAAACGGAACCAGCATGACTCCCTTGTGTAGTGTTGTAGGATGGTGGTCCAAATGTGCTTTTTGTCAACACTTTAGAGGCAGATGGCTGCCATGTTCCCATTTCCTTTTGCCAAGCATGTGGCTGAGTCCATCTCATGTGATCTCACAAGGAAGAGGTCCCCAAATGATTACTCAACTTCCCTCGCACAACACTTTCTTGCAACTATGCAACTTGGAAAGATGAACTAGTTGCTTTTCTGGCATGAAACAACTCCAAACTCCTGATTTTTAGTGAGTCCGGAGATGCAAGCTTACCTATCCACATTCTTGAGGACTGCCTGGTGTCATTTTTAGTATATGCTGTGAGGGTGAAAAGGTCTGCTACCATTAGCAGGTGGTTTCCTAGACCATTTTTCAAAAAGATTGTTCATTGGTGCATAAGGGGTGTCTGAAGTTTGCTTATTGTGTACCTAGACTCTGTCTCTTGGTCTCAATTCTTATTTGTGGTCTCACCAAAGAAGAGGTGTCTGAGTCTACATCTTGAATTCATTGTCATCTGTTTCTAAGGAAATCAGAGATGGGGAATTTTTAGGATTCACCTCTTCTTCCTTAACTGTGGATGTCATTCTTTGCTGCTGAATTAATGTCATATCTTACTCCCCCCTCCTTTATTGATATGATATGGTATTCATAACGTGCTTATACACAAGTCTTTCATCGCGCAAATCCTATTCATTGGTTAGAGGCAGCTCAACAGCTTCCTCCTTTTGCACCCCATCCTCTAATGCATGTGAAAAGGCAGACCAGGTCTTAGTGCATTGGCCTTCTCCTATGCACTTTAAAAACATGTGACATTCTCAGGATATGTACGTGTATCTCACTTGTTTAGCTTTTTCCTATGTCTAATAAATGTACATTGGGTTTGCCTATGATTACTAATTGCAAGTGTGATTCAGTGTCTTCTGGACTTCTCTTCTTCCTAACAAAATGTGTACAGGGTTCCAAGTTTACTCCTATGACTAGCAAATGCATTTGACGTTCACAGTGTTATATCCATATTCTGAGTTAATGTGGCATTTTTAGTGGCTTAGTCTTCTCCTTCACCTAGAAAATATACAAGGGTTCTCATTGCTTCGACCTTATTCCACACCTATTAAATACAAATGGGGTTCACAGTGGTTTCACCTCCCCCTACAGCTAGTAAATGCATGTGGTGTTTTCAGTGCTTTGGCCTTATCATAAACATAGTAAACACTTTGGCCTTCCCTTCTGCCTACAAACTGCAGCCGGGGTTGTCAATTATTGTGCTTCATCATGTACAATTTACACCCCAAACCACAATGTGTGCCCCCAATTTCTCAACCAAAAGGTAATTCTCCAACCAGGCACTATTATCAATTTAACCCTGCTTTATCATGAATATTCTACAAATCACTGTCCTAACATGTCTGAGCCACCACTGGCTCTTCAAATGTGTACCAAAGGCCATCCCAAATTTCTACTAATCTATCTTAACAAAGGCACAAGTTTAGACCTCTTATCTCAAACCTCAGGAAAAATTCATCAAGTGGAAAAACACTCTGGAAATGTCACAAGTTAGGATTTTTACTAAACAGTACCACCCATGACTAATCATAACCATAGATGTATTTCCCACTCCAAGATAGACAACATCCTCTATAATAACTTTTGATAGTGTCATTTGAGGATTTACCCACATGGCCATACCATGCTGTTTTCGAGCATGCTAGGGGTCAGAAATGTGAGGAGAACAACTGTGTGAAGAGCTTTCAACATTAGCCATTTTATTAAATAGACAGGTTGGATAAACACCTCACTCTCACTACCCTTATTAGGATTTCCATTCCTAAAATAAACTAGAGGAAATACTCTAACAAAAGGATATCGACCGTCAGACATCTACAACAAATAAAGCAAAAAGGAAATGTAAGGCAATTCAATTCAGTAATGATGTATAACATATGATTGAATTCACAATATGATCAATGTCTCTTTTCAATCACCTGAGTGAGTTTCCCTTCCCCAGATCTGAACAAGGGTTTTCTCCACAGTTCAGAGGAAACAAGTAAATCCAGTTTTAGCAAAATGTTCCAATACAGTTTTTAAAGTTTGACACTCAACTACATAAAGTTATGTTGCTTCCATAGAGTATCTCCAGAAATCATAGGTTCCCACTCCTCCTAGAATAAGAACTGTCTCAGATGTATCTTCTCCAAGTAAGCAACACAAATTGTCTTTGTCAGGATAGTTGTCACGTATTTTGTTTTCAGAAAGTAATATACTATTCCAACTCTTCCTAAAGTAAGAACAGGTTTCACATTTGTACTAACAACACATATCTTTGTCAGGATGATTGTCACAATCTTGGTTTCAAAGAGAATTGTAACTTTTCTTCAACAAGCTTTCACAATTCTTCTTAAAATGTTACAAGTCAACATTAGTTGTTATGAAGGCCACAGTTTAGCACTTGCGTCAACTACTATCTGGCTCACTCCTTTGCCAATCTCTTCAGGCAACATCTTCTTGCCCTACAGGTATACTCGCCTGTCCGACTACTTCTTCAACAACAAGAACAGAAGAGTGCTTCAGTGGTAACTTCCATCTTTAGAAAACAACAACTTTATTGGGTTTCTTTAACATCAAACTTTAAACAGGTTGTGGGGGAAACAAAGAACTGCATTAGTGATGTTTTAAGACTTATTGGCAAATGTGCTACTCTCCCTCTGGATAAACTTCTCCAGAAGGGCAACTTGTTTGCTATCTTTGTTACCCCTCTGTACCAACAACCAAAAAATGACCAATAGGTAGTCTCATGTTTCCTCTATCTTGGCATTGACAATGCAGGTTTCTTCCACCTACAGATCTGCATTTCATAGCACATAAGCAGTAAGTCTCCCAATCATTAAGCCTCTCTATTTTCCCCTCTAGCCATGAGTACTGTTAGTTCTATTTTTTTTTCTAGTTGATAATACACTCTTGGCTTGTGTATTATTTGTAAGCTGTTGGACCATCTACATTTTTCCAATGGGCTTCATGGACTCTCCACACTCTCATGCGCTTATTTATACAGTCATTTTGTTTCAACAAACACCACTTTTGTTGTTTTTTTTATAGTTCAGTTCAGTTGTGGACATTACTGGCTACATGACATTTGGACATCCCACCCCTTTCCCCGGATATCGGCAAAAGGGAAAATGTGTGTGTGTGTGTGTTTGTGGATTCACGTATGGTCCCTATATGGTTCCACACAGTTTCACCAATCTGCACCACATTTTGCAAAGTTACCTGTCAGAACTCTCTGGACATTACTGGCTACATGACATTTGGGCACCCCACCACTTTCCCCGAATTTCAGAAAAAGTCAATATTTGTTTGTGGGCTCGAGGACATGATACTGAGAGGATGGTTTCCCAAAAAACAGCAGATAATAACAATCCAAATGACAAAATAGTCACTGCACCGCTATGCAAGGGAAAAAAAGGTGTATTACAAAAAAGAAAAAGAGTCTCAGACAGTCCCGTAGAACTGACCTGACAAAGAGCTTGTCTTATCTCAAATGGTTACATTTTGTATAGCGGGAATTCTGAAAATTGACATTACTATGCATAGTTATTAGTACAACATAATCCCAGCACCCTCATTGGCTACCACCAATAGACCATGCTAACCCCTCCCTGTAGTCTGTTGACTGATTGGCCACATCTAAACTACAGCCATTCCCCTAGACATGTACTCCCCTAAATTGTCCCTGTCGAATCCAGGGATATGATTGGTGGGTTCTTAGCAATAGGTTTGTAAATTTGGTATCATCAAAATGTGAACACTTCTGTTTCACTATTCTGAATATTGCTATTGGAAGCGACTGCTTTGTTGCTCTGAGAAAGACATGCAGTGTGGCTTGATATGATTGTTGTGCTACGGAGCAGAACTTTCTGCTGGGTTCTTTCCTTTAACCTCTAACAAGGCTTTGCTTTGCCTGATCTCAGGTATGGTTGCAGCTCAAGAGGTGAAGATAATCAAGAAGAAATGCAGCAAAGAAAACTAAAGTTCGGAGCTCGGAGCTTGGGCATTGACGCTCGGTGCCTGAGGCTTGAGGCTCATGGCACACTGCTCTTATGAACTGACCCCACTATGAAGACTGCAGTGCGGTGTGGACAGTGGAGGAGAAAGTGGGGGAAAAAGGTCAGAGCACGTAGTGTTTCACTGCATTTCACTGCATTATGGTCCTGCTGCTGCTCGCATTGCTGGCGCACACGGTAAGAGCCAGAGAGGGCAGCTTCATAAGGTGCGAGGCGAGTGAGGGGCAATTCTTTTAATGAATACATTTTTTTTTTTATAATGTATTTCCTACGTGGTCAATAAAACACACAATTACACACAATTACTCACAATGAATGCCGCCATATTGTAAACTCTTTTCTTTTGGGAAAGAGTTTGCTGTAAAGGGGGTTGGATCAGTGGGCTCCATATAACTCACCCCATATAAACCCCACTTGCCTATCCATAAACCCCTTGGTTTTCAGCTGTTAAGTTCAATGTGGGAGTGTGACAACTTCTGTCTCCATAGCCTGTAGTATAACTGGCAATTGACAACTGTGTATTTGTATTTGTATTTATTTTATTTGTATAGCACATACCAGGCCTGTAGGCTACCGGGCGCATATCTTGAGGCAGTGGTTACATAACATAACCGTTTACATTACATAGAAACAGATAAAAAGCACATATAGCTTGAACATTAGAATAAGATCACATTGCAGATTCGAGAACAGCTAAATAAGTAGGCATGCTTATCAAGGTGGCAATTAGTCTTCGGAGGAGTCTAGCCAGAGTTTGACTTTGTGTTTGAATGAGTTCAGGGAGGGCAAGTTTCTGATAGAGAGAGGCACAGAGTTCCACAGTTTGGCTGCCAGAACTGGGAAACTGGCCCCACCGGCTGTTTGGAGGTTGAATCTAGGGATCAGTAGGCTCTGGCTAGTGGCAGACCTTAGTGAGCGAGGTGGGATATACTGGCTAAACCATGAGGATAAGTAACTAGGGGCCTGGTTATTTATGCATTTGTAGGTCTGGGCAAGGGATTTTAGTGATATCCTTTGGGCAACTGACAACCAGTGAAGGTTCTTCCTAGTTTCAGAGATATGGGCTGATCTAGGGATGTTGAGTGCTGCTCTGATGGTGTTATTTTGTGTAATCTGGAGTTTGTCCAGGTTACATTGGTTAGTGCCTTGGTACAGAGCATTACAATAGTCATGTTTGGACATGACTAAGGTCCTAGCAAGGGTAGTGCAGTTCTGAGAAGAGAGAAAAGGGAGACAAGCTGTGATCAGCTTGCATGTGTAGACAGAGGCTGCTACTACTGCATTTGTTTGTCTGTGAAGGGATAGAGTGGAATCAAGGTAAATTCCGAGGGTTTTAGTATCTTTGGAAACTTTTATGGAGTTTCCATCGATATTGAAGGAGCTGAACAAGGGGTTCAAATTGTTGAGTCTTTGCTGTGTCCCTAAAATGAGGAGCTCTGTCTTGTCGTCATTAAGACAGAGCTCATGATGTGCCATCCAGGTCTGAATGACATGGTATATGTCATTCAAAGCTTTCGAGTCTACGTATAGTCACCCGTTATGGGGAGGAGTATCTGGGTGTCATCGGCATAATTGGTGTAGGTGACACCCAGATAATCAAGCACATCGAACAGGGGTTTAGTAAAGACATTGTAAAGGGTGGGAGATACACGATCCTTGAGGAACCTCGCAAGGGACTGGTGCAGGGTCAGCAGAGGAGGTGGGGGAGAATACCCTCATATGTTTTGATCCAGCTCGTGGCATTGTCAGAAGAGTGGGCTGCAGTTTTCAGGTGATGACAAAGGATTTGGTGGTTGACCAGGTTGAAGGCAGCGGATAAATCTAGTAGTAGTAGCAAGGCTAGTTTACCTTTGTCTTTGAGATCCTAAATTTGGGTTTTGAGGTCTAAGAGGGCTGTCTCCGTACCGTGCTTAGGTCTGAAGCCGGATTGTCTGGTGCCTAGAAGGTTACTGGTTTCCAGATAGTCCTGTATCTGCAAATATGCAGCTCGGTCTAAGATTTTCAGGAGAAATGGGACTGTCGTGATGGGCCTATAGTTGGTTGGGACCTCAGGATCCAGAGTTGTTTTTTTTAGAAGAGGGATAACCCAAGCATCCTTCAAGTTGTTAGGGACCACTCCCGATTGAAATAAGGAGATCATAAAGGTTGTAATGAAGGGTGCGAGGTCATGGGCCGATTCCTTAATGATAGGAGCTGGACAGGCGTCCCCTTGACAGTTTGAGGGTTTTAAGTTGCAGATGATTTTTTCAACCTCAAGGGTTGGCCCAAGCATCCAAGAGTAATTAGTGAGCGGGAGACTGTTGAGGCCAGTCCACTTTCATCCTACACCCAACCATCCAGACTAGACTGTATAACAGGGTGTGTAAAATTCTTTTGACTGAGAGCTCCATTTTAGTTGGCTCAAATCTCAGATCTTAAAAAGAATGAAGTTGCACAGTGGATGGCCCTCCGTCAAGGTAAACAGGCTCCGGAGTTCAACACCCTCTTTGTTCGATCAGGTGGCTAGGGACATCCCAATCCAGTCTGGTAACTATTCCACTCCATGAGTGAACATTGGAGAAACATTGGACCATTAACAGATGAAGAATACCTTTGGATGAATATCTCCCATCCCATCATGCCACCATTTATTTCACACCAAAAATACAGCAATTTGAGAACATAGAATGGAAACCTAATTTTTGGCTGGTGACACTAGATGTATTGAGTCTGTATAAAAACATTCTACACAAAGAGGGATTACTAACCACAGAATACTTTCTAAAGACAAGATCTATATCGTTTTTGAAACAAAACCACATGCTCTTGGAGATGCTAGATTTCACACTTCGCAATAACATATTTACCTTCAACAAAGACATATTCAGACAAATTCAAGGAACAGCTATGAGGGCTAAATATGCCCCTACCTATGCCAATCTTTATATGGGACATTTCGAGTCAGAACATGCATGGACCCACCCATTCTTCAGTTCAACCAACCAAGTCACATATTGGGGCAGGTACATTGATGATATCATCATGGTTTGGAATGGAACAGAAAATCAACTCAATGAGTACCACCAATATCTCAATACCACTAATTAATCATCCAATATAGCAAACACAGCATCAACTTACTGGATCTCAAATTCTTCATAGAAGATAACAAAATCCACACTAAACTTTTCACCAAAGAAACAGCTGTTAATAGCACACTACATGCCACCAGTAACCATCCACATCATATCACAAGAAATATACCATATGGAGAACTTTTGAGGATCAAACACAATTGTACAAAACCACAAGTTTTTGATATCAACGCAAATGGATCCATCAACAAATTTAAACATCGAGGCTACAATCATAAACTCTTACAAAAAAGTTATCTGAAAACAAAACAACGAACAAGAACAGACCTTTTGATGAACAAAAACAAAAATACAGCAATTCCGGAAAAAAGAGATTCATGACAACTTACAACAGCAACAACAGAGTGCTCACCAATAGTCTTAAAAAGAATTGGAACATACTTAAAACAGACAATGACCTAGAACTCTTGTTAGACTCACAGCCAAGTCTAACATTTCGTAGAGCTAAAAAATTCAAAAATTTACTTTGTCCATCTCATTTCATTTATAAGCAAAAAAACAACATTCCAACACAAAGAATGTGGTTGAATCCCCCAACAAAAGGAAACTATAAATGTGGGGCCTGCAGCCTATGCAAATATTCAGATAATGCAAGAACTACTATCACATTGCCCAATGGACAAATATGCAGTAAATGCAATCACATTAATTTCCTCAAAATATTACATCGGTAGCACCATACAGAATTTAAAAACAAGGACTGGTGAACATATTCGATCCATTCAAAACCAAGAATCACAAACTCCACTAGCCAATCACTGTCAGGCAAACCACCTACAGAAAGACACTGGTAATCTCAAATGCTTTGGAATAGATAAAATAAAACTTCCACCAAGAGGAGGAAACATAGAAAAAATTGTAAGTAAAAGAGAAGCATTTTGGATCTGCCTTATGGATACTGCCACACCGGACTAAACAAGGATCAGGAGATGCACCATTTCCTGTAGACAAAACAATTAATAAAAGCAAGATAAGGCACAAAGCCTATCTATAGAGTCAAGATTGGGAAAACTCCAACATTGGGCAATGTCCATCTATAAATCAGTTGGATATCTCACAAAAAGAAAAAGAATTATGTCTGGCAAGAGTAGACACAACTATGAGCTTTATTTAACATTAACATGTTATCATGCACAGAATTCGGAAAATAAACCAATCTTTATTTTAACATGAGGCTGCTACACGTTGAAGAGCTAATTCATACAATGAACCGTGAAATTTTTCTCCAAAATTGAGGAAAACATACATCAAAAAAAATACGAAAATACAATGTTGTATTACTTTACCACTAACTAGATTTAACATAGACAATTAGGAACCATTTTTATGTTTCAATTGTATGCCATAAGACATAACGAGTCACCTGTCCAATATCAACAGGTCATCCGCCCATAGAAACGAGACGATTCCAAAACCAAGATGGAGCAGACAAATGTAGACAAATATGGGACCACCGTAACGCGTCCGTCACCACGCATTAAAAAGGGCCAATCACATGACCAAGTAACGGAATCGAAAAAGAAAAACTAACATGGACCGGCAAACAGCGTGAGGATTAAGGCGTCTAGAAGAACAAGCAATACTAAGGTAAACACGAGACCTGTTATATCCAAACACGAGAAGCTAAAACAGAAGAATGTTGAAAAGAGCGCATGAATAATAAAATGCAAAGTTATTTATGATTTCAAAACATCATGGCTAGTGCTAACAGCATGCAACCAAGAGCAATACTAATTTATTAACAATATGCCTCTTCCATATAGGAAACCACCCAACTTGGGAAATGAATGTTTCAAAATGAATACTGCAATCAACAACAGAACAGTCGGAACATAAGGTGGTAATTAATTGTTATAATCCAAATTAAGTACAAAGGCTTAATGAAAATCAAAATGGGGTAATCCTATCTTAAATACACATCAGACAACAGTCCATTCTTCTAACAGACCTAAAGTTTGGTTAAAAGCAGCACCCACTCAAGTAAATGTGTAGTTCTCTTTCCAGCAAAAAGACGCAAACAAACCTTCACTAATTGAAACACAGGACAATACAAAAATTCATGATTGAGGCTACTGCTAATGCTGAATAAGAATGTTCTGAAATGAACGCTGTAATTCTTAACAGACCTCTTTAGTATCAAAACAAACGGATAAAACAAAAGTTTCACTTTTCGATTCAAAGGACAACAAAAACGTGTGTAAAAACATAAGAAATATTCAAAACAAATACAACGGAACCTCCTGAAGAACCGCCAAATACTTAGACGGGGAAACACGTGTTGAGGTGCCTCCAATCCAAAGGAATGCTATACATTTAAACATATCATTTCTATTGGACACTAGCAAAAGACAAGTACAAGAGACGTCCATTCACAAACCAACTGAAAAACAAAGAAAGTGATACAGTGACTGTTTTGTGAATGAAGGACAATATATGTGAAAACAATTTAATACAAACACAAAAATGTCACTTCACAAACCAACTGAACAAAACATGATTCAGTGATTGTTTTGCGAATAAAGAACACCCTATAGAAGAAAGGGACAAATATATTTTGTTATAAAACGTAAAGAAAAGCAATTTGTTCCAACAAAGAAACATGAATGTGATTAACTGGAATTTTCAAAATTCAAAAAACAAATAAAGGCGATAATTCAAACATTACAGTATTCTTCCTTCATTTTCATACATTCCTAAACCCTGGTCAGCCTGAGGATAAACTGTATTTATGACTTTTCTAGCTGCCATCTCAGAATGACATTGTTGACATTTTAGAGATCAAAAATGACTATCCAATTCTTTAACTAACTTTCAAAACACAAGGGCGCCAGTAGCCGCAATAAGGCCGAAAAATCTATTTTCTAGAAATAACTACTCCACCCAGGCTCAAGTCCATGTGCAATCATTGCCTCAAACTTCAGGAGCTGGGTAAGTTCTGCCTCAGGGGCAACAGGCCATTATACATTCATGAAAGCGAGCGTTGGAGTACACAGTTACAATGAAAAAGATTCAAAGGAAAATCAAAGTCCATTTTGGAAAAAAGAGAAGTAGAAGCGTACATGGAGAAGATGTTTTGCTCATTATTCATGATCACAAGCAAGCAGAAAGGGGAGAAGGAAGTGCTATCGAGGAACCCCGAGATTCATCTCTCCTAAATGAGACCCCTTGTGAAGGAGAAAGATCGGACAGCTCTGCTATGGATACAGGAATAAATAACAGCACTCAGATGCATACCGTTGCAGAGGTGACAAATAACGAAGATCAAGGAAAAAACCCCATCCACCCAGAGCTCATCCCAAGCACAGATTGGACCGCAAATAAATGAGAACACACTATGACCACTTCATTTTGTACTAAATTCTTTGGTGTCTGTCTTTGAATTGTTAAGGGTTGAGGTTCAATCACAGTCTGGGGTTCTTTTGGAATTGACAAAAGAAATAGCCACTCTTAATGCTTCCGTAGTGGGGTATAGGAATGTGTTGAATTCCTCAGAAATTCCCACTTTGAAGGACATCCTTATAGAGGTGACTAAACAGAGAATGGACTTGTCAGCTTTCCAATTATCCCTTTCTACAAAAAGGAAAGAAGAAGACGTGAATTTTACACTCATACAGGATGTCCTGATGCAATTGAAAACGAGGACTCGGGGGGAAATGGTAGAGGCAGCAAGAGTGGGAGAGGAGGATTTAAACTCCCATTTCGATGACACCCCATTGTCAGAATCAGTCCTTGAGGAATTTAGACGACTAGCAAATTTAGTTGCGGATTCTCTGGAGGAAGACTCATTGACGTCACAGACAGTAGGAGAGATATCTCATAAAGACCAAGAATTGTTTGGGCAATTTGTTGTTGAATCTGGACATTGCCTCTCGAAAAGGTGGAAGGAGAATGAAGGCTTAAAGACATCTCGCGGCCTCAGGAGGAGTGGAAAAAAACAAAGAAATAAAAAGGCACAAAAATAAAAAGAAAAAAGATGAATGCCTTTTTGAAATCCTTATCAAAGGTCTCATTAGTAGCCAATGCAGAGGGAGAAGACCCTCCTAACTCTATTAGTGCTTTGAGGAAGGAATACAGTGCAGAAAACACAAAAGAAGTAAGGAAGCAAATTCAAAAGAGCAAAAGGCAGAACCTGTGCGACCAACAGCAAGAAGGAGCTATAATTACAAATGTTAGTATTGGTCTTCAAATGGATTGGAGTGATTCAGAAAATATATTTATGAAGGGGCAAAAAAAAAAAGACAAGAAAAACGGGATTTTTCTGGCTCAGGATGTCCCAATACATCATCAGAACTCTAAGATCTGAGGGTCAAACGGTAATACTGAAATACCAGTTGCACCGATTTTCTTGAAAAATAAACGCCAATTAGAGCGAGAAGTATCCAAAACTAGCAAGATGGTGAAGGCAAGCTTGGAGGCTAATTTGAAAATCGACCCAATATTTCTGAAATGTACATCAAAAACCTCAAAAATAACTGATTCATTAGAAGAAATAATATTGCGGCAATGCAAGTTCTGTACGCTGGACATGAACTACAATGGTGAAGGAAAAATCAGTGAAAGCCGGAGAGCCCTCTTGTCCGTCTGCTCTTATTCAGATGACTACAGAACAATCAGCTGCACAAGGTAACCCAAAAGAAGAAGAAAGGTCCATCTTTGCAATGCCAACAATTTGACTATCCCTTATTTTGAAGAAAAACAAAATAAAATCACTTTGTAGAGGAGAAATCCTGTCAATCTTTTTAAGACTACCAAGTCTGTATTTGCTCAACTCCAAAGACATTGAGTCTGTCAATTTTCCGGATTCTAAAAATCTATTTGTGGCAAAAATGGGACTCACCTCACATGAAAGAAACAAGGCTATTCTGGGAGCAGCCAGAAAATTAGAAGAACATGGTCTCTTGGTCACTTGAACACAGCCAATGGAAACCATGCAGTCAACTCGATCAACCCTGAAGTGGCAATCCAGGGCAAGGGATGATATTGGGGCTGGATGGACCTCCAATAAATCTCCAAGAAGAGACACTGATAATGGAGAGATTCATCAAGAAAATACCATCTCTTTGTTGCCGGAAATATTGACACAGGTCCTTCAGAAACTGGGTGTGGGAGAGACGCCTCTTTAACCAAATAGGGCTAAGTGTGATATGTTGGAATATGCGGGCCCAAATACATTCAACTCTAAAGAAATGAAAGAGCATCTATTTCAAAATGGTGATATTCTGATGTTACAAGAAACGTGGCTGGTTAATCCAATTAGTATCGAAGAATATACAATTTTCACACTATTCGCTGTTCAAAAGGCAAAGGGTGGGCCCTCTGGTGTTCCGCTTCTGGCATTGAAAAATGCTATATTTGGAGATACAACATTAGTTATAAATAATAAAATAGGAATATAGATATGTAGGGCCACTATAAAACATCAGAATCCACACTTAGAGGTGATTCTGGTCAACATATCTTGGAACCTTGCCTGTTCCCTTCAACAGGTTTTTATTGATGAACTGACAAGGTCATTGGAAAAGATTAAACTTCTCTTTGGAGTAGCTAACATAATTTTGGGAGGAGACCTACATTCCCAATGTATTCCCTTGTCAAAAGAAATGACCAAGTAGAGCCCCCGCAGAATTTCTGAGAGGGACAAATCCTGGTTGGAGTTCCTTTCCGGTTGGGGTTTAAAAATGGTGAAAGGTAGGCTTCCTGGGGATATTCCAGCAAATACAACCAGGTACCAGGGGACCGCCGTATCCACTCTTCATTATATTTTTATGTCAGCAGGTCTTTATATGTTGGAGGTTTCCTTACACTTTAAACAGGAAGGAAGAAGTGATCATTCTCGTTTAGAGCTGAGTTTTCCAGATATTATTCCTGGGCCGCAAGACAGACAGAGACAAGCTATTACAAACAGGAAGGGGAGAATATGCCTCCCTAAGTATAAGTGGGTAGGAGGAGATTTGAAAGACTGTCTGATGGAGGTAACTGAGGGAATTTGGCGTGAAAAATGTCACCCTGATAGCTTTATTAAGTTTATCTGGGCTACTTCCCCCCGAGTGTGGGGAGTGCGGGGGGAACAGATTCATCATCATTAATTTGACGAAGAGACCTCATGGAAGAACAAACAGTTAAACCATGAGCTAAGGCAATTAAAACGTGGGATTTGAGTGGGGAAGCCCACAGAAGAGAATCCAGGGCTCTAAGGCAAAATTACATGCATTGATCGGTGGATAGAAAGATGCTCCTTCTCCAACAGGATGGAGAGCAAATGTTGAAGTTGATTGTAAATAGGGACTCTAGAGAGTTCTGGTCAGTTATACACCAATTGGAGGGTAATCCAAGAAGCCTGAAATGTAATTTGGTGTTGGAAAGTGGGTGCATAAAACATCTTTTAGAGATTTTAGAAGATCCTTCAAAAATCACTTTTTCCTCAAACAAGGATGTAGCCTGGTCTCTTCCATTTGATGAACAGTCCTTGGTAAATTTGATTAAGAGTTGCTCAACATCTAAGGCAGCTGGTCCAAAAGGACTTATGTATCAAGTCTTGAAAAACAATCCCCTTCTCTGGGAAAAATTGCTGGTTTTGCTGTTCAATGAGATCCTTAAGACAAAAAGGATTCCTCCATCATGGAAGTCTGCAATAGTTATTCCACTGTTTAAGGGGGGTGACTGGCTGATTCCAATGAAGTATCATCCGATCGCCCTCCTGGACATACAGAGTAAACTATTTATGAGAGTGCTTTTGTTGGAATTAAAGAATTAGAGAAGTGGGTGATGGATGCTAAAATCCTTTCAAAATTTCAAACGGGGTTCAGGAGGGGTCTTTGGGCAAAGCTAAGAATGTGGGGTATCCCAGATGGGATCCTGGTAATGTTGGTCGATATTCACAAGGACACCACAGTTCGAGTGCATCTGGATGAGGAGGGCCTCTATCTGAGCCCATTAGGGTGGAGAGAGGGGTCTGACAGGGTTACCAGGGGGCACCCCCCTTCTTGCACTTATATGTAACAGATGCAGGGGAATGGCTGAATACGTCAGCGTCGGCCAGTCCAGTGACCAATGGAACTAAGATCCACTGGCTGCCCTAAGCTGACGATGTGGTGCTGCTTGATATGACTGTGGTGGGTTTGCAGCACTTGTTGAATGGTCTACATTGCTACAGGAAGGAAAATGGACTTACACTTAATCCAAATAAATCAAGAATTATGGTCTTTAGACACAGGAATAAAAGGGTAATTTACCCCCAATGGGCGATGGGAGCTCAGCCTATCACGAGGGTTGAAGAGTTGGTCTATTTGGGCTTCAAAGGCTATTCCTCCCCAGCAGTTTGCAAAGTGGAGAGGGATATTCATAATAAAATCTTATAACTCATCCCCCAGATGAAAATAGTACTCAGTAAATATTGTAGATTTTCAATATTTGTATTGATTAAATACTTTCAAGCAAAGGTAATTCCTGTAGTTTTGTATGGTTTAGAGGCAAAGCCCCTTTTGTGGAACGGGAATTGGCAAAGATGGGAGGGCCCTATTTGGACGTAGCTTCTTGAGCTTCCTATGAACTTACTAATGTCAAGTCTCCGATTTGAATTAAGCCTGAGGTCATTAAAGGGCCAAGCAGGATGGAAGCTGATTTCTCTCTTCCGACTTATTGTAATGTCAAAGGAGGGGACACTGTATTCGAATATTAAAGCCCATCTTGAGAATTTGAAATCAACAATGTTAACAAACCTGAGAACTTGGGTAAAGGAGGAACTGGTTGAAGTAAATCTAGATACCACAATTTTAATTCATAACACAATGAAGGTAAAAAAGCTCTGGGATGAAATGGACTGGATACGTACAATTGACAATATGCGTTCTTCGGCATGGACTAACCCATTTTCGAAAGTTGATAAAAAGATGTGTTTCTTGGCAAAATATTTTTTAAAGTTTCCAGATTGGAAGATTAAAAATAATTTCCTCAGAGTATGCCTAAATGTAGCTCACACTCGAGAGGTACTCTCGAAGAGGTGATTGGGGGACACTGCCATTTTGTTATGTGATGTCTGCAAAAACCCAGAGGAACAATGGCTGACGCACTTGTTAATCGACTATGATGGTACCTTGCTGGCGAGATACCTACTCTTTGCTAGATTTGTGGTCGGATCAGAGCGCTTTCTTCCAGAGCTGTTTTGGGATAGACTGATCTCAGGTCATGTCTAGGCACTTACAAAAGCAGTGGTACAGGTGCTGGAAAGACTTCCAGGCCGATTCATGGAATAATTAGCGCGGCGCAAGTGGGCAAAAACGTGCGAATCGCAGTGGAATAGCGAAAATCGCAGTGCAAGTGCAAAAATCGCACGAAAAGCAGCACACATCGATTCATGGAAGTCCGAGCGCGAGAAAACCAGCGGATGTGCGATAAAAAAGTGCACGGCGCACGTTGGCGCACAGGCCATCTAACAGCGTGCGCCAGGTCACAGCGAAAATCGCACAGGCCACAGCGAAATTCGCACATAGCGCGGCGCATGCAACAAAAGTAGGCGGAACACGGGCGTAACACTCGGAATGGGGATTAACTTGCCAAAACGTGGGCGTCACGGGGGAAAGTACAGGGCACAAGTGCGCGGAACGCCCACACGCTCGCCTACAACACGTATTCATGGAATAGAATAGGGGAAAAAAGCGCACGCTCAAACCAGCGCACAGGCACAAACACGACCGCCACAAGAAAGCAGGCGGTAGCGTCTCTGCGGCTGTAAGAAATGTGCACCAAAAGGTGCGCCAACAAATAGCACCTATATACTGCCATGATGAATGTCCTATACTGTGGCCCTCCAGGACAAATGACGTGCAAAGGGGTACCCACAAACACAGACACCCGCTGACAAAAAATACGTGTGCGTGTATACCGGGGTGCGCGGGAAGTCTCACACGCGATTTCAGCAGGGTACGTGTATTTCAGGGGTCCGCGGGAAGTTCCACACGCGATTTCATGAGGGTACGTGTATTACAGGGGTTCGCGTGAATTTTTTCACACGATCGGGCCTGGGGGAGCGGGCTACGTGTATTACAGGGGTTCGCGTGAAGTTTTTTCACGCGATCGGGCCTGGGGGAGCGTGCTACGTGTATTTCAGGGGTTCGCGTGAAGTTTCTCACGCGATCGGGCCTGGGGGAGCGTGCTACGTGTATTTCAGGGGTTCGCGTGAAGTTTCTCACGTGATCGGGCCTGGGGGAGCGTGCTACGTGTATTTCAGGGGTTCGCGTGAAGTTTCTCACGCGATCGGGCCTGGGGGAGCGTGCTACGTGTATTACAGGGGTTCGCGTGAAGTTTTTCACGCGATCGGGCCTGGGGGAGCGTGCTACGTGTATTTCAGGGGTTCGCGTGAAGTTTCTCACGCGATCGGGCCTGGGGGAGCGTGCTACGTGTATTTCAGGGGTTCGCGTGAAGTTTTTCACGCGATCGGGCCTGGGGGAGCGTGCTACGTGTATTACAGGGGTTCGCGTGAAGTTTTTCACGCGATCGGGCCTGGGGGAGCGTGCTACGTGTATTTCAGGGAGCGTGCTACGTGTATTTCAGGGGTTCGCGTGAAGTTTTTCACGCGATCGGGCCTGGGGGAGCGTGCTACGTGTATTACAGGGGTTCGCGTGAAGTTTTTCACGCGATCGGGGCTCTCACGCGATCGGGGGTACCACTCACCGTCTGCCTTGCGTGTAGAAGAACGCATAGCCAACACCCGCTGTGAAGTAATAGCATGTGAACCCCAACGGATGGAAAACACACGCACCGCACGAAAAGCACATACAGAACTTAAAGGCACGTGGGATCACCAAGCCCTGCCAGGGCAACGCCCGTGCGCAAAACGTCACAGACGCGCTTACGCTGTAAGGGCCTTTGGTCCAATGAAATCGCGTACGCGTGCTGACGCGCTTACGCGCTAAGGGCCTTTCCTCGATTTTCACGCTGACGTGCAGGATTTTCACGTGCCAAATCACTCCGTATCAAGCTGGCAACGCGAAAACACACGGAAGACCACGCTCCTGCCCAGAAGGCCGAATTACTGCCCCCCAGTGCCCCGAGCAGCCTCCCACGTGCCATCTGCTGCTGCCTGCCTGCCTGCCTGCCTGCTGCCACCGTTCCCTGCCATTTGGTGCCTGCACATCAGCCATCTGCAGGTGTCCAGTTGCTGTGTCCACCCCTGCTGGAACAGAAGACTCCCGACTCGGATAACATCGCTCCACAGCCCAGTCCCAGGACCCAGTTGCCCACCCACTCCTGCCCCTGGGGTTGCCATGTCGGGCACTTCCACATCTGGCACCAGTGGCAACCCCAGGCCAGAGGGGCAGAGGGGCACCAGCTTCACTGCCACCGAAGTTGGTGTCCTGGTGGAGCAAGTCCTGGGGCAGTATGATGCCCTCTTTGGATCGTCCGCGCCAACAAGGAAGGACGGGACAGGATCTGGGCCGACTGTGTGGTTGCATTCAACGCGGAGGGGGTGGCAACCCGCACCATCCAGAAGGTCAAGAAGCACTGGGAAGACTTGAGATCCAGGACCCTCATGAAGGCCCGGCGCCTCGTGGAGGGGGGCCGGGGCCGCATGAGTTCCATCCAGTTGAGGGTCCTGGAACGCGCACACCCAGCGCTCCACGCCCAGGTTTTTGAGAGGGAGACCCGTCTGGAGTTGACCGGTAAGTGGCCAAGCATTGCTGTGTGAGACAGGGCATGTTGCAGTGTGCTGGTTGTCTGATACTTGCCTGCATGTGTGACATAGGCCATGTACGCATGTATGTGTGCAGGGACATCATGGGAATGCATGTGCGACCTGTAATGTGTGAACCGCACGGTTGTTGCATGTGTTTGAATGCGACATGGGGAGCCCTGTGCAGATTGCACATATGAGAGCATGACAGTCTCTGTTCCTGGACATGGGTGGGGGCGAGGGATGGGTGCTGATGCCAGATACATATGTGGTATCCATGTCTGTGTGCCTGACCTGCGTGTCTGTGACTTGTGAGTGCCATGGATGCATGACACATGTCTGTGACAATGTACAGATTCACTGATGCAGCCTGGTCATCCTTGTATGCACTGTGATTGGGGTGTACGGGGCCAGATGGATGTGACTGAGCTGAAGTGTGTGCATGTGATAGGCATGACCCATGATGCATGTGAGTCCCATTACATTGTATGATTCGAGAGTCCATTGGACATGCATTGAAATGTCCATGGCACGCACCATGACTGTCACTGTGTGTGTTTTGCCTGGACTGACACATGTGTTGTGGTGTGACATGATGGAAGTGTACTTTGACAGTGGCACTCATCTGCTATTGCTTCCTGTCTAGGGGACCATTGTACAGTACCCTGATGCTTGTGTTCTATGTCTCCCTCTACGCAGCGGCTAGTGAAGGAGAGGGCAGAGATGGCGCTGTGGAGCAAGGCGGCGGGGATGCCCCCACGGCTGCAGCGGAAGGGGTGGGTGAGCCCCCACAGGGGCCTGCTACGGCGGTAGATGGCGAGGAGCCATCCAGGTTGGTGGTTTCCACAGAGGAGGAGGAGGCCGCCACTGAGGCGCACATGGGGCCTGGTGGGGGCATCCCTGCTGGTGCAAGTGGTGCAGTCCAGGGGCAGGGGCAGGAGGCAGCACAGGTCACCGTGGAGGGGCCTGTGCATGTCGCTGTCCCTGAACCTGTGGGTGCACCACCTTGCCCTTCAAAACCTAGGCCCTGGACAGCTGCCTGCTGTGCCACTGTCTCTGTGGGAGGATGTTACCAGCACTCACACAGATAATAAAAGAGAGGCTGGGTCCTCAACAAGGCAGCATCAACCTGTCTGACTCCAATACAGGTTGCCTTCCACATCAGAGCTGATTCACAGGAGCCGACACATGTACAATAATATCAATTGGGATGTGGTTATAAATATCACCATGCACTATGCCTAAACTGTGGCATACCTTATTCTTAAAGATTACAATGACACCACCATGGGGTAATCAGAATCATGAAGTATGAGTAAAGGGAGGCATCTCTTAAATGGTGTTTCTATGTTCCTGTGACGTTGTTGTCACTGCTGCAGTCAAGTGGGCATCTTGTGACATTTGAACGTGTTCTGTGCCACAAGCATTGTGGGTGCTTCAGATCGGGCTACTAATGCAGCAAGGCACAAGTACACTATGCTTTTGGCATGGACTTGTGATGAAGAGGGATCTGATTGGCAGATTGCGCCTTTGGAGTAGGAATAAACCACTTCATTATTTTTTATTTTAAACATGGGCTTTGCACCCTTGCAACAAGGCGATTCCTCACAGTAAGTATTGAACACTCTATTCACTTGGGTTTTCAATGAAAGGGTTGAGTCTAAAATTAAAGATGTTTCAGAGAATTATGTGTTTATTAAGTGACCAGCAAGATAAAAAAAAGTGTATTTATATCCAGTGATTTAAAAAGGTGTAAGTGGGATGCTACTAGCAAGATATCGGGTTTCCCCTAATTAAGTCCATGCCAGTCCTCACTCAACCATTTTTCAATAAGCCCAAAAATATGATGAACATGGAAACTATTGGTATCTGAGTCCTGTTCTAATCAAAGCACATTTTGGTTATCATCTGCATAGTTTTGATAGATGACGCACTGCACATCCGATATATTGTGGTTAGGTTTCATATGAATGTTAAACAACAGGGGGGAAATACACAAACTCTGTGGGATGCCGTGGACCTCAGTTTCTGCTTGAGAAACCTGATTGTTAACTGTAACTCGAGAAATCCTATTATATAGCACAGAGCGCATAATTTTTACAGAATTACTTTTTGCATGACCAGCCTCTTTAAACTGCTGAAGAAGGAGAGTATGGTCAATAGTAATGAGCGCTGCTGATAAATCCATGAGCATCATAAATCCTCTTTGATGTTGATATTTTTGCTCGTGGAGGGCATCCTTCACATTAACACGCTGCAGCTCTCCTCTCTCCCTAGTGTAAATCTGGATTGACAATCTCCTAAGAGAGCAGCATTCTCAAGATGTATTTGAAGCAGAGAAGTCCCTAATGTTTGTTTGTTTGTTTATTATTTGAATACCCTAGAGTAACAAGGTGCAGCAGATACAAGGATTTGCGAAGCTTAGTTGCAGACAGTGCAATATATACATGGCATATACACAGTAATAATGAAGAAAAGCGGCAGTATATAGATATATACAGTTAATTATTGTGTGTACCGTATGTCGATGGCATATACACAGTAATAATGAAGGAAAAGCAAGGAGTATGTACATATATACAGTAAACAGTTGTGTGTACGGTAAGTCCAAGTGGCAAAAGGGAGACGCAGATCATGGCTCAGTATGTTTAGACAACGGCTGGCTGTCTTCGGCCAGGACATCATCTTGGAACGGAAATTTTGGTTGGGTAAGTCCATTCTAAGAGTGGGTGGTAGGGAGTTCCACAGTCTAGCCGCTTTCACTGGGAAGCTGTAACCTCCTATGATAGAGCATTTGTAGTTGGGAACGGAGAGGCAGTTTCAGTTTATGCTGTCATTGTCGGTCTCAAGGATGTCTGTCTGTGAAATCTGTTGATCAGGTAGATGGGGGCCGCGTTATTGAGGGACTTGTGGGTGAGTTAGGACATTTTTAGGGAGATTTTGTCTATGATAGGGGTCCAGTTGTTCTGTTGGCTGAGTACTGTGATGTGGTCTCTTCTGGAGATACCCAGGGTCAAGAATTTTGTTCTAAGAAAGTAACATTGGTTATTGGACGGTAGTTTGCTCAGTCTTTTGATAGAAGGTTGCACTTCTTCAGTAATGGATCGAGCCAGGCTCGCTTTAGGGCCTCTGAAGCACTGCAATCTTTGAATGAGGCATTGATACATTTGGCAATAAAGGGATTTAACAACTCTGCGCATTCATTTACAATGATAGATGGACATGGGCCATTAGCACAATGTGTGGTTTTATTGGAATCAAGAAAGATGTTGGCTCTTCCATAGAGGCTACTAGAGAATATCCATGATGATCATTTTGAATCTAATGCAGAGATGGCATGCAAGGCATTTATACAGGCTCTTATCTCTGAAATTGTTTCCAGAAAGATACTCTGTATCTTATTCACCATTGTCCAGAGAAGGGAGGGGCAGTACTCAATAGAGGATGAGTCCTCTAGAAATGAACAATTTCTTAAAAAAAAGTTGGAAAATTAAAATGCTGCTTCTATTCGAAGAGCATAGTCAATCTTCTTAGCTTCCACAATGTTTTTTTATAAAGAAGCCTAGCGGATTAAAGCTCATTGGCAGTACACAAGGTAGTCATTCTCCATTTCAGATCTGTGAGGTTGGAACTGCTTTTGAAGTTACTGCGCTACCTTGCGCTGTGATGTTATTGTTATGAAATTGCCTAAAATTGCTTAATAACTTGTTTGCCTATTTTAACATTGTGTTAATGTTTTTAGGAAAATATTTTATTTTATGAAAACAATATGAATTAAGGTAAACTTGGTGCCATACTTCGCGGCTCGCTTGATTTGGTGGGGGAAAATAGTTTCTAAGTGTAGCTCAGTGGTGCTTATAAGTTACCAACCTAATGCAGGGATGTGTTGCAGTACACTTAATTTCCAATCAGGAATGGAAATCGCGCACCGGTGCTGATGCGTCTCTAGGGCGACACTGGCCATAAATGGCCCATTTAAGCATGGCAACATGCAGACCAATTTGTGAGGTAGGTACTGCTTTTAAAGATGCCCATGCTACCTTGCACCATGATTTTATTGTTATGAAATTGCCTAAAATTGTTTAATAACTTTTGAGCCTATTTTAACATGACGCCAAGCCTCTCTGGCCTGTTTGGCCTGATCGGCAGTCAGCGCATTGCTCTGCCTTGACTGGGATACTATTTGGAATCATACGGTGTGCAGGAGGTACACTGTGCCGCTTTAGCAATAACTGACAGTATTGCAGGAGGAGTTAATAATCCGAACAGAGATTAGCTAAGCATGTATACACATGATGTACTGTTAGGGCTAAGGGACTGTCCAGGCTTTTTTGGCCTCCATGCTCTGAACAAAATTAGAAAATTGGGTCTGGAAAAGCTCAGAAGTCTGCCCGATGGCACTGGGAGGCCCCTGGTGATCGCCAGAACCTGCATCTGCAAGGAGCACTTATTAACGCCACATCAGGAGAAAAAAATGTGGTGGCATTGAAAGATTTGATCATTACAATTAACTTAGATTGTCTTTTTATTACAGAAGCGTGGTTTAAACGTAATTATGTTTCCCAATTTCATTTGCTTGTTCCCATTGGTTGTTCAATTAAAAATGAAAGGAGGAGGATTGCCATTATTTATAAACTGTCATTTGGAAATTTCAAATATTCAGGCCCTTAAATTGTCAGATGAAGTTCTGGTCTTTGTATGTAAACTAAGTACTTCAGCTGATGAATCTATTTGGGTCGTACTATGTTATCGCCCTCGTGGGCTGATTGGCCTTTTTTTGGAAAAGCTAGAGCTATACTTTTAGTCTCAGGCTTTACAATACTCCAGATTGTTGATTCTGGGGGATTTCAACATCTGGTATAATGTCCCTGCTAATGCTGATTGTTTAAGAATGAATTAATTATTTGCAGTGCATGATCTATCAATATTAACCACCTCAGCCTCTCTTAACCTAGGACACTGTTTGTACATAGTCCTTTCTCAAGGTTTACATATCTCTCATTTGGATAATATGGCAGTCTCTTGATCAGATCACTTGATTGTGATGTTCTCTATTGCCATCAGTTATGGTGGTCCTGAAAGAGCGACCCCTATGAACATGGTTCTATCCCATAGCAAGATGGCCTTGGATGCCATCACAGGATCACAATTACCACAGAACTATTATCTTTCTCTTTGGATTGTGAATGTGAGGCATTCTATCAGAAAAACATGTCACCACTGAAGA
This sequence comes from Ambystoma mexicanum, assembly GCF_040938575.1. NCBI lineage: Eukaryota > Metazoa > Chordata > Amphibia > Caudata > Ambystomatidae > Ambystoma > Ambystoma mexicanum. The sequence goes on from NC_090935.1 coordinate 842,499,594, forward strand.
CGTGTTGTGACACAAAAGCTGCTCTGAAAGTTAAAAATAAGAACAGACATGAAAATAGTCCATGGTTGTCTTCCTCCTTAAAAGAACTACAGCAAAACTATCGTGAAACTGAAAAGGTCTGGCTGAAGACCAAAGAGGCTCTCTCTTGCCATAGTGTCAAAAAGACATTGGGGGCATACAACAGGGAATAATACAGGCAGAAATCACAGTTTTTTTCAGGTTCAAATTGAATGCTCCCAATATCTATCTAAAGAACTCTTTTCTATAATAATAAATCTTATCTGCCAGCCGTGTGTATCATCCAATCTTTTTCAATGAAAAGGATAACTCGATTCCAGTGAACTTTGATTCTCATACTACTGCAGTTTTGGTCTCCACTCAGCGCTTGGATTCTCTCATAACCCCGACACCTCCAGTGTCCTGTTTATCTTTTTCACCTGTTGATCCAAAAGCTATCAAAGTTATTATTGCTTAAACCCATGAATCATGGCTATGACTCTATCCCAGCATATCTGGCGGTAAAGCATACCTCTGATCTTACACCTTTCGTAACAGACTTTGTGAATGCAATACTGATCTAGGCCATGGTTCCATCAGCATTAAAAAAGTCTGTTCTTGCACCGTTATTAAGGAAACCTACATTGGACCATTAGGTCTTGGCAAATGACCACCCAATGGTTGGTTTTGCATGGCCTTCTAAGATCTTGGAAAAGACTGTAACTCTACAGTTCCAGACGTATCTGGAGGAAAACTCCATGCTTGACATTTTCCAATCAGGTTTCAGGCCCGGACAAGGGACCAAGACAGCCTTGATGGTGGTATGGGAATACATTTTAAGGGGCGCTGATGAAGGTGATCTGAGCATGTTGATCATGCTTGATTTATCAGCAGCCTTTGATACGGTCGATTTCGGCCTTTTACTGTCCAGAATTTCCAAGGTTGCTTGAGTGTCTGAAACTGCATTGAGACTCTTCCATACTCAAGTAGTTAAGTTTGAACGTTTCTACTGTGATGCGGTATTGGTTTTATGTGGAGTGTCACAGGGGTTGTCTTTATCCCCTATTTTGTTTAACACTTATATTCGACCTCTAATGGAAGCCTCTCTAAGTTTCATTTCGTTACCATTCCTATGCAGATGACACTCAAATTTAAGTCAGAATAAGTAATGCCCCAGATTTGACCGAACATATTTTAGCCTGTGCTAATGCGATTCAAAGCTGGATGACTGAAAGTAAGCTTCATCTCAATCCCTCTAAAACAAAGGTTATAGGGCCTCATTACACGGATGGCGGTGGACCAGGGTGCTATTAGCAACTTGGTCCATGCCGGTAAAATACCGGCACCGCCTTGGTGGAAAGGGGAATCACCGCCCTATTCCAAGGTTGGTGGGGCGGTAATTCCCCCTTCCCCCATTACCCTTCCCCATTCCCATTTTTGCTCCATAGGGCTCTATGGGAATGGGGAAGGCGCTAATTACGGCACCGCAAATTGCGGTATCGTAATTAGCTCCCTAGTCCCTTTGCGGGTTGGTTTTTAACGCCTGCAAAAAGCAGGCATTAAATTCCCCAACCCTCAAAGGGACCTCGAAGTAAGGCGGTAAGGGTTTACCGCCTACCGTGTAATGAGGCCCAAAGTGTTTCAGCCAAAACATCATCTTAGTAACTATCACTGCATTAATTCTTGCCCAGCCATTTTCGACACAGCAACATCCTTTTCACACAAGGTTAACAAGCTTGGCTGCATCTGGCAAGCATCCCTGGGCTGTAATGCCCATGTCTCAGAGGTGGTTAAATGTGTATTTTTACAACTTGCACCGTTATTAAGGAAACCTACATTGGACCATCAGGTCTTGGCAAATGACCACCCAATAGTTGGTTTTCCATGGCCTTCTAAGATCTTGGAAAAGACTTTAACTTTACAGTTCCAGACGTATCTGGAGGAAAACTCCATTCTTGACATTTTCCAATCAGGTTTCAGGCCCGGACAAGGGACCGAGACAGCCTTGATGGTGGTATGGGATGACATTTTAAGGGGCGCTGATGAAGGTGATCTGAGCATGTTGATCATGCTTGATTTATCAGCAGCCTTTGATACGGTCGATTTCGGCCTTTTACTGTCCAGAATTTCCAAGGTTGCTTGGGTGTCAGAAACTGCATTGAGACTCTTCCATACTCAAGTAGTTAAGTTTGGACGTTTCTACTGTGATGCGGTATTGGTTTTATATGGAGTGTCACAGGGGTTGTCTTTATCCCCTATTTTGTTTAACACTTATATTCGACCTCTAATGGACAGCCTCTCTAAGTTTCATTTCGTTACCATTCCTATGCAGATGACACTCAAATTTAAGTCAGAATAAGTAATGCCCCAGATTTGACTGAACATATTTTAGCCTGTGCTAATGCGATTCAAAGCTGGATGACTGAAAGTAAGCTTCATCTCAATCCCTCTAAAACAAAGGTTATAGGGCCTCATTTCACGGATGGCGGTGGACCAGGGTGCTATTAGCAACTTGGTCCATGCCGGTAAAATACCGGCACCGCCTTGGTGGAAAGGGGAATCACCGCCCTATTCCAAGGTTGGTGGGGCGGTAATTCCGCCTTCCCCCATTACACTTCCCCATTCAAATTTTTGCTCCATAGGGCTCTATGGGAATGGGGAAGGCGCTAATTACGGCACCGCAAATTGCGGTATCGTAATTAGCTCCCTGATCCCTTTGCGGGTTGGTTTTTAACGCCTGCAAAAAGCAGGCATTAAATTCCCCAACCCGCAAAGGGACCTCGTATTAAGGCGGTAAGGGTTTACCGCCTACCGTGTAATGAGGCCCAAAGTGTTTCAGCCAAAACATCATCTTAGTAACTATCACTGCATTACTTCTTGCCCAGCCATTTTCGACACAGCAACATCCTTTTCACACAAGGTTAACAAGCTTGGCTGCATCTGGCAAGCATCCCTGGGCTGTAATGCCCATGTCTCAGAGGTGGTTAAATCTGTATTTTTACAACTTGGGTTGTTAAAACCTATCTTGCCATTTATCTCAGAATCAAACCGTGCAGTGGTCATAGGGACAATGATAAATTCTAGGCTTTACTATCATGGCTCCCTTCCTCTGGGAGCGCCGGAGGGTCCACTCCAGTGGCTCCTGGTGGCCCAGAATGCTGCTATTAGACTGACCTTTGGTTTGCCTAAAACAGCCCCCATTTCCAAGTAACAGAGGACACTGCAGTGGCTGCCGGTTCAGAAGAGAAACAAATTCAGAGTTCCGGGTCTTATTTATAAATGTATTTCTGGAATGGCACCTACATTTCTTTCCGTAAAACGTAAGCCTTACCAGCCTCTATGACCCGTCCACTCATCTGATAAAGATATGTTATCTGTCACACTGTCTTGGTGTGGCTCTAGGGGAGACTGTTGCTTCTCGATCAGTGGCTGCCATCTGTGGAATACACTTCCTGATGCGCTGCCGAAAAGCAGCGCTCTTAGAATTTTCCAGAAGAATTTGAAAACGTTTTTGTTTCAGTAATGATCTAATGCCTATTGGAGGGCTAAATTACATAACATCAGTGCCTAAATGCACATTTCCTGTTTGGTTCCACTTGGATATGCACAATACAAATTCCAAATCAAATCAATCAAATTTCTCTTCAATACTCCACATTGACTACTTCAACACTTCGAGGTCTGATGTAAACCATTTATTTCAAACATATTTAGAAATAATTGACTTGGATTGAAGTGGAGCAACAGTATCTATAATTATCATGATCTAAGATTGTTAAATAGGGTTAGGGCATCAACTTTAAACTCACCAGAAATACTTGCATCAATTTTCTTGAAAAGGGGATTAAGTATGTCGGCCTTGATTTTCTGTTTATTACAAAATTAAATATAAACATATGTTGGATTGTTAGGTACCAAAGGCTGTAAACTGGAAAGATAAAATAAAATAGCAACATGGTAAAACCAATTGACTGGGAACAAATGTTTAAAAGTTTGAACAATATTCTAAGTATTGATCCCGTCTAAAGTACAGCCTTTAATATGAGTAGGTGGAGTGAGTCTGCTGCATATCTGTTTAGGATCACCCCAGCCAGAGCTCTGAGCTTAAGGGGGACTTCCTCCCGGCTCGCAGATTATGTGAGAGTAAGGTCTAGTGCTCTGCTATGCAACAGTGAAGCTGTCGGGGTATTACCCAATTCAATCAAATTTAATTTATCGAATGGTACATCTGGGAAAAATGTGGCCAGCACCAGTAGATTGATTTGATTCTATCAAATTGGGTAATCAATATCAAACATGGGGAGCGGGGGTTTCAGAGGTTTCCCCCGCTCCCCATGTTCAGTATTAATGGCATTGGGGGTTGCAGGGGTGTCCCCCGCTTCATGAGGATTTGAAGTTGGGGACAAAAAAAAATAAAACAGAAAAGGGGACTCTGCGGCGTTGGATCCAACCCGTGTAAGAGGGATGCAACTGATGCCTCAGGGTAAGGAGAAGATTGCAGACTTGCAAAAGGTAAGTGGGGTGGGGTTTGGGGGGCATATATTTGCAGAGTTTGGCCACCACAAAAGTGGTTTTGTGGCAAAAATGACTACGGTCAATTCCGCCATGAACAATTCTGCCATGGCCAAATCACACAGAACGCTATCAGCCACTGCTTTAGAAGCTAGATAATCTCTCCACTCGTATTCTGCAGTGGTGATTTTTCTCTAGCTACAATTAGAATTATTTAGGTGGGCTTAGAAGAGTATCCCCTTCCCACCTCATTTGTCACAATTCTGTTAACAACATACAAACCTGTTGACTTACTCACACGCTCCCAAGCTATGCAACTCGTCCAGTACAATGCACCTAATGCACAAAATTGATAGGGATGGAGAGACAGAATGGCCCTCATTACAATACTGGCGCTAAACCATGGGGCTATTAGCACCATGGTTGGTGCCGGTATCGTAACAAGTCCGCCAATGTTCATGGGGAATTACCACCCCATTCCAAGGTTGGCAGGGCGGTAATTCCCCATGAAACATTGACCCTTCCCCATTCACATTTTTGCCCCTTAGGGCTCAATGGGACTGGGGAAGGCGCTAAGTACGGTACCGCAAATTGCGGTACCGTACTTAGCAGCAAGGTCCCTTTGCGAGTCTCTACCGTATCCTTTTATGGCGCCGTTAACCCATTAGCGCCAGGGTCGTAATGAGGCCCAATGACTTCAGGAAGCGAGGCATAATGCATCACAATACACAGTGTGGTTCATTAGCATCTCACTGTAACAACTTATCTCAGATTCAGGAAGGACCACATTGTAAAAAATCCCCTGGTATAGTCTTTCTAGATTAAAAGAGCAATTCATCTTTAAAGGGTCACACTTTCTTACTACAACCAGATAGTATTCAAGCACATTGGTTTGGTTTGATGCATAGATCAATCTATACCAGTGTCCCAAGCATTGAGCTTAAATGACATGCAGCTTTTGCAACACAGAAAGCCCAGTCCAAGCCAACATGGGCTCAAACCATATGTATATCAACACATCACAAAAGCCCTGTTCAACCTTAAAATACACTGCTCAATTCATAGACAGTATTCAAACCCCCTTGTACAGTTTCCAAACTAATACAAAAGCTTAGATCAATAACACAAAAATATATATTGTATGACAATATATCTTCTTCATATACAATGCAAAGCACAAATTCACTGTGTAAATCATAAAAGAAAGGACCAGAATTAGGGCACATTATTCAGGTAGGCAGAACCCGTAGCAAAAATGACTCTAGGGTACACTCCCTGCATCGGCTGAAAGGAGCTCAGCAAGACTCTGTCACAGCAAGTCCACCAGCCCACTGTATGGGGGCTATGATGACATTTTTATAGAGTAAATGTTGGAAAGTCCCACACCCCCAAAATTGCTTTCATCCGGTGGGCAGAACAACAGCTTCTAATGCCAACATGTATAATTTGAAAGTTAGTTCCTTCCCACATAAGTGTGATGTAGGTAAATAATTCAAGAAGTACTTCCCCTTTTAGCAGTTCACTGAAATATCAGTGCCTAGCAAGTCGCCCTGAAGCATCTTGCCATTTTATAAATGTAGGACCTAAGTCAAAGACTTAACATAATACTTGTTTTGGTACTGGAGTGCAGGCAGACTGCTGTCTATACCTCAATCTTTACATATAAAAGTGAAAATGTGTGTGTGAGTTTGTGGGTTTGTATCTTCACGTATGATCCCTATACAATTCCACATTGTTTCACCAATCTGCAGCACATTTTGCACAGTCACTTGTTAGAATACTTTGGAGATTACTGGCTACATGACATCTGGACACCCCACCTCTTTCCCCAGATTTCAGCAAATGTAAACATGTTGTTGTGGGTTTGTGGATTTGCATATGCTCCCTATACAATTACCCACTGTTTCAGCAATCTGCACCACATTTTGCACAGCCACCTGTTAGGACACTCTGGACATTACTGGCTACATGATATATGGACACCCCACCCCATTCACTGGCTGTCATCAAAATGTGGGTGGGTTTCTGCCTATGTGTATGTTCCCTATACAATTCAACACTGTTTCACCAATCTGCGCCGAATGTTGCACAGTCACCTGTTTGTACCCCCTGGACATTACTGCCTGTGCGGAGTTGGCTGCAGAGTTGCAGTCTGTGGCAGTAACTCCATTCTACTTTCCAGAGTCAGGAGTCTCTCTACAGTTTCCTGCTTTTTCCACTTGTGGGTGGACCCATAAAACCTCCATTCAGCCGCGGAGCGGCCGCGGAGTTGGCTGCAGAGTTGCAGTCTGTGGCAGTCACTCCATTCTACTTTCCAGAGTCAGGAGTCTCTCTAAAGTTTCCTGCTTTTTCCACTTGTGGGTGGACCCATAAAACCTCCATTCAGCCGCGGAGCGGCCGCGGAGTTGGCTGCAGAGTTGCAGTCTGTGGCAGTCACTCCATTCTACTTTCCAGAGACAGGAGTCTCTCTACAGTTTCCTGCTTTTTCCACTTGTGGGTGGACCCATAAAACTTCCATTCAGCCGCGGAGCGGCCGCGGAGTTGGCTGCAGAGTTGCATTCTGTGGCAGTCTGTGCATGGCTGCCTTGGCTGAAAAGGCTCAACCGCCAGCGAGCATGCCCTCCTTAGACATTGATCACAAACCCGTGGAAGCAGAGGAGGGCCGCCTGCTTAGAAGCGCGTGCCCACGCCCCGCCGCTAATGTCCCTCAACAACGTGGCGCACAAGCCCAACATTTGTCGAGTTTGCTTCACAAACACCTAAAGACTCCTACAGTGACAACAGCCAACGCTTGCCTAAAACGGGCGGACTCTACTGAACAACTTCTGGCAAAACCTTTAAAAATACAAACAAATCTGCAAAAAACAAATCTTACAGATACAGTGGACTCTCAAAATCACGTACTTGGTCCCCCGCCTCCAGCGTCTGACCCGTCGCTAGCATCTTGCCAGTGCTCTCTCGTCCGTGGCCCCTGCCCTCACAGCTCCGGGACCGGATGGCCTCCGGAGGGAGGATCGAGGCCCCTGAGCAGGGGGCAGAGCATGCGCCCGCGAGGAGCGCGGAGCGGATGCCGCGGGACAGCCTGGAGGGAGAAAGAAGTCCTGCACCACCGCCCTCGGCAAAGGCTGCCTCACAAATGGTTCCGTGCAAGGCCACGAAACCCGGGTCTTTCAGGGGGATGAGTCTGGTGCCACCTCTCCTCCCCCAGTAGCACGTGACCCGCTTCCTTGCCACAAGGACATGCCTCCCACTGAGGAGGCCTCCAACTTAATACCTGCACAGCCCAATGGAACAAAGAGCCGCCTGGAATCGAGAGAGGACTCGAAAATCATCTGGAAATCCCAGCGACAAATATAAACCAAAATCCTACGCTACAAATAGTAGCTCAAGTACACTCGAGCCTGCCACTTACACCCTCATCCAGTCAACTGGCGGCTGAGTGCAGGGCCCTGGCGATTCCAGGAAATGAAGTGCAGGCACCCGGCCCAGGAAATTCAACATCTCCCCTGCCAACTCCCTTGGCAGGACTGCTAAATAAAGAAAAAACGCAGTAGGAAAGAGGCGGAATCCCCCGACATAGGAATTACAAGTGCCTCTAGAAAGAAAGCGTACCCAAAAATGACAAACAAAAAACAAAAGCCTACAAACAGGCTACTGGTGTTAAAAAACAAAACAAATGGTCAGCCACCAAAAAAACCTTGGATCCCAGAATCCATAAAACCATCAGTCGCCAGCCTCATGACTGACTTCTTCCATGCATTCGCCCCAGATCCTCACTCCAGGCAAGCTGACCTCACAGATGAGGAAATCTTGGAAGCGATTAAAACCTGCATACCTCCAGAAAAAGCAAGAAAAATAGGCCCACCGCAAGACCACCGCGCCCAGCCCCAAAATCCTGTAAACGACAAACTGCACTCTATATCTCCAAAACGGCCTTCCCAGGTGGACTCATCAAAGCAAATCGATTTGTCCCCCCATCCCGACTCGGGGCCTCAGCTCATACTCGAAAAAGAGAACCCACCAAAATCAACACCAGAAAGCGTCCAAGATATTACACCCATGGAAAAGCCCACCAAGCCAAAAACAGTTCCCCTCCAGGAAACTCCTGCACCCGCTAACTCTAAAGCCACACAAACCTACATCGAAGGCCCCTCAGATTCATCCCGGTCCAAGGCAAAAGCCACCTCTGTAACTCCAGGGCAGTCAGGGGTACAACCCCCTCAGGGAAATGCTCTCGTAACTCAGAGGCCAGCACTGTCTCCAAACGGACAGAAGCCCGAAACTCCAACCATTGAGGCAGGTCCATCCTGGCCAAACAAGGACCGGCCAGCTGGGCCCTGACAGGAAAATGCTCAAACTGTTCTCCGCCACAAACCGCAACCCTCGGGGCGACCTAGCAGCGGCCCACCTGACCTACCACCCTCGCCGGTAGTAAGACGGCTCCTAAATGAGAGCTACTCAACTTCACCGGCTGCTAAACAGCGCACCCTCCCTCAGGGTTCACCAACGGACTCTCCTGCCCCACACAAGAGAGACCTCTTATCTATAATGTCAGCAGTCATAATTGCAATGAACCACAAATCTTTACGAAGGCATAAATGAAAACTTGAAAGACAACACCTCGATCCAAACCCAAATCCTTTCAAAATTAACTTTCCTTGAAGGTTACATAACAGCCCTAGACGACAAATTCAAAGGTCTAAGGCATGACATGGAACAAAGACACAAAGAACTCGTGAATATGTTTTCTACGTCCCTTTCGGGAGTCAAACCAGGAGGTCCAAATCCGCCAGCGCAACTTCAATCGCTCTCCTCCAGCGCCACAGTCCATCATCCATTGGACCTCGGCTCGGCAATCCTCAAACCCACGAGGTGATTGACATCACAGAGGACACCTTTATCGTCTCGTTTCCTCTGAAAACGCCAGTGAGGGTGAAAGACCCCTCCTACCCCCTGTTTACAGGATCGACATTAGAAAAATCAGCTTCTGGGGGTCAAACTAAAAACCAGAATCCCAAACCAGCTAAGCAGCAAAGCACAGTCTCAACAAAAAGAAAAGAGAAAGCAGGAAATTCGGCCCAAATTTCGGCTTTCCACAAGGCATCACCAAAGGAAACGATTGTTTCCCTCAGAACATCAGATGATTTCCTGGTAGACGAGGTCCTGATGAATATTTCTCAGCATCTAGACGACATTCAAGACTAATCGCCGGACAAAAGCAAAAATAGGCACCAGCTAGCAACCTCGCAGGTCCTCTCACTCGACTGCAGAAATAGAGCCGAAAAAGAAATCACAGAGGAACTGTCTGAAGAAGACTATGAACACAAATTTACCACACTAGAAGAGCGCAGGAAAATCCTCCAACAACGGAAATCCTCCAGCCCCCGCAGCCCCTCAAGATCACGAGTGGTGTTGTTTACTTCACCATCAGCCCGCGAGCAGCCGACTCGTAAAAAGTCAGTCTCCAGCGATAAACAGAATCGGGACCACCACTCAAAGCCCAAAGGAGACACTCCCGTGAAGCCAATGGAAACCGACAAAAGGGGACAGCATTCTCAATCCCACTTTATCTCAAGAACAGAGAAATATCGAAAAGGAAACGACTTCCTAAGGGAGTCGCCTATCAAGCTCGAACAGCACATTGACAACGATGACGACATAATACTAAATAGAAGAGGGATTCTTACGCTATTCAGCTTGATCCCAGCCCTAAGGAAAATAAAGTCCTCGGATTTAATAATAGTGGACCCATACCACTCAAAGGCAAGAGCGAAAGCCTATATCCACGCAGCGTCAAAGCACACCAAAATGGCAATCACTGGAGCATTAAACGACTTGGCTGTGTTAGGATATATCGTGCAAAGTGAATCTTAAAGAAGCTACCGCCAGGAAAAGGACCGTCCGGAAAAGAAATCGGCTCGCAAGGAGAAAACTCAAGGAAATGAGAGGGGAACGGAGCACAGAAGAACTCCAGAACTCACTCGAACAGTGGTCAATCCACACTTCAAGCCACAGGCGAGCCCCGGCACCAAATCACAAGAAAAACCCAGGAGGGACAAGTCGAAAAAGGCCATCGAGACCAAATTCCCGAAGCCTAATCAGCAAAACTCAGTCCCGTCAATCTCGTCCAGGACGGCGTTCATCTCGCAGAGAAACAGGGAAACCGCCAGAGAAGCAAAAGAGAGTGCCAACATGGCCTCAAAATCAGTAGCAAAACTACAGGGGCTGTGGGCCTGGCTCCCAAAGGCTCTGTCCCAATCGAACAAATAGCAACCCGCAGATCGGCTTGCTGAGTCCTTCGACAATCGGAAAGTCGACCACTCTACATCTTCGCTACACCTATGCTCTTGGAACACGAGAGGCCACTTACACCTCACAACAACGGGCGATGCAAACTTAGCCTCATTTGAAATCATTTGTCTCCAAGAGACCTGGCTTAGGCAAACTCCGGCTATGGATGGCTATGACACCATCTTGGCCACAGCCAACAAAGGGATACTGGGACGCCCAACATCAGGCCTTCTCCTGGCCTGCTGTCAGGGAATCGGGCTGACACTCAAGTCCACTCTGCAATCAAACCTCTCAATCCTGGCAGTATTACTTGAATGGGTCGAAAAAACCCTCTTCTAGTCCATCACAACTGGCGCTGATTAATACCTACTGGAACCCAGCCGCCTTCAACCACCAGACCTACTTGTCAATGATGGAAAATTTGGTGGATGAGATTCAAGCAACTCACCAGGTCTCTTCGATCATAATCTGTGGGTACCTGAACGCCAAATGCACAAATGAACCTCGAATGCCAGAAGAAACCGCTCAACCAACAACAGCAGCGAAAAGAGGGTGCCTATGGTCCTCGCTAATGACTTTGAGAAACTTTGAAAACCTGAACTTCGTTTTTCCAAACGACCACCGCCTCCCGACCTGGGAACAGGGATCTTTAATGGCGACCATAGATTACATCTATGTATCCAGACCCCTTCTGTCTAAAGTAAAAGCCTATGAGGTTCGAAAAACCATAGCCAGCGACCACAACCAGCTGACGATGTCCTTAGCAAATCACTTCAAAGAACCCACACAGGAAGCCATGGAAGTGGAACCAAACGCACGTGGAAACCACCTAATCCTGACAACTCGAGCGGTCACAGCTTTCCAGGCAAAATACGACGAGGCTGGAAGTACGTAGGGCCCAAATTCCGTGGACTACGTGTCCCTGTTACTCAAACACGAGGTGAAACCAAAACAGAAAGTTCCGCTTTTTAGGCCTCCAATCCACACTTACGACACTACCTTGGTGGCAAAAAGACGTGAACTCCGCAAAATCAAAAGACAGCTGGGAAACCATCCGTGGAATAAAGAAAAATGAAAGTCGGCAATATTAACCTACAAAACTTGGGTGAAAGAACATTGCCACCGACTCCACCAACAAGATGCGGAAACAATGCTAAAAGAAATCTGCGGCAATAAAGTTAAAGAATTCTGGTCCCTGCTGAAATCCGTGGCGCCCTCGTATAACAACCTGTCCATCAACGCCATGCCTGAGCATAAATGGATCACCCACTTTACCACTGTCTTTCAAGCCCCTGCAGCAACCACCAACCTGGAAAAAACACCTCAGACGACAGACTGGCTTAACCTGGATGACCAACAAGAAATTAGCAATCATATTAAAAAACTAAAGATCTCCAGAGCAGCAGGCCCGGACGGGATCTCAAACATCGACCTGAAAGCAAATCAACCAGAATGGGCCGCGCTGTTAGCATCCTTCTTCCAGAAATGCGCCAAAAAGAAATCTCTGCTGCCTTCGTGGACAAAATCCATCATTGTCCCTATTTACAAAAGGGGGGACATCACCGATCCTCTAAACTACCGCCCCATAGCCCTTTTGGACTGCATTGGCAAAGTCTTCGGGAGTCTGCTTCTGAATCGCTTTCAATCTTGGGCAGAATCAGCCCCGTGCAATGACAAATTCCAATCGGGCTTCAAGAAAAACATGGGTACGGCGGCAAACATTTTAGCGATCTGCACCCTGAAAAGCAAGGCTTGGGAAAGAAAATCACAGATCTTCATCGCCTTCATCGATTCTTTCCCAGGCTTTTGACTTAGTCGACAGGTCTCGTCTGTGGACAAAATAGGAGGGGTGGAGCTGCACACAGGAGATCCTTCAACCAATCAAAGCCCTACACACGGACACCACTCTTAGGGTACGCTTATTCCAAAGAGGCACCCTATCAGAAGAAATCCAGATAGTATGGGGGTAAAACAAGGATGCCCCCTAGCTCCAGCGCTGTTTCTCGCATATATCGGTGACTACGGCGCCTCAGAAGACCTGGAGCACACATTTCACCGTCACTCGCATCCTCGAAAATAAGTCACCTGTTATACGCTGACGACTTGATACTACTGGACCAGACCCAGATCGGTCTCCAGAGACAGTTATCCAACCTCTTGAGCTACACGGCCGAAAACAACCTAAAAATAAATCAAGAAAAAACTAAAATCATGATATTGGAAGCAGGCCAGAAGAAGAACAAAAGCTCAGAAAAATTCAAATGGTTCCTGGAGAAAAACGCAATCGTGAGGGTCAACGACTACACATAACTAGGCGTCCAGATAGCGCCCGCCAAATCAAACTAAAGAAACTAGCATCTCAAGGAAAGGCCATTGGCCCTCATTACAACTCAGGCGGTAAGGGGTTTACGGCGCCGTAAACAGCGCCGACCCTTACCGCCTGAGTACGAGGTCCCTTAGCGCCATGGCGGATTTAACACCTGCTTTTAGCAGGTGTTAAAATCCATGGCGCTAAGGGACCATGGAGTTAATTACGCCACCGTAATTTACGGTGGCGTAATTAACGCCTTCCCCACTCCCATTATGCCCTATGGGGCAAAAATGGGAATGGGGAAGGGTAAATGGGGATTGGGGACTTACCGCCCCGCCAACCTCGGAATGGGGCGGTAAATCCGCCAACCACCATGGCGTAAACGTAGTTTTACGCCATGGTGGTAAAGTCACGGCCCAGGCGGTAATTTACCGCCTGGGTCGTAATGAGGCCCATTGACTTAAAATTCGGGAAATTTTCTTGCATCCCTGTAATCGAATTTTACAAGAAAAAAGTTGTCCCGTCGATCACTTATGGAGCCGAGGCTACGTCAACGATTCCAGGAAAAATCTGGCAAAATTTGGAGAGCATTTTTTGGAAAACGGTCTTGGGTTTGCAGAACTCCACATCAATAGCGGCAATCCGCCGGGAGTTGAGCTTACTGTCATTAACAGCTACAGTCAACATAAACTCACTCAGGCTATTCAGGAAGTGCACCACAGACGAGAGCAAGCACATTTTTGGACTGTTAAACAAAGAACTTGAATCTGGAAAGGTCAAAATGTTAACAAGCTGGAAAGAGAAAAACATGTCCATACTGAATTCAGTCATGTGCTCGAAAGACGATCTCTCTACAAACCCGTTGAGAGTCTATAAGAAGCTGAAAGAGCTCGACTGGATCAATACTCAAGATTTATTCTCCAGCAACAAACTCCTTCTTCACCTGCCTCTGTCGACTTCCAAACTTAACGAACCGATGCTGTACCTCCAAAAAATTCCCAAACAGGGGGGCACGCAACTTCATGCTAAGGACCAAGTTGAACCTGCTTGAAACCAACGAAATCCGACACATTAGATGCCTATCTGATTCCAGCACGTGTCGACTGTGTAAAGCCAAGACGGAAACCATCAGGCATTTACTGCTGTCATGCACAAAAAGTCTAGACGTGAGATTGGCCTACGTAAAGCACCTTAGCCAAGAGGAAAGTGGGTGGTACGAAGATATCGCCTGGAAAAGACTGATCGGAGGAGACCGAACTACTTGGCTCCTAGCAACTATCAAAATTCTCCAACACTCTCTGTCGAGGATAGATGGATGAGGGGCCCACCCTTGTGTAGTCAACGCTCTTCCTTTTCTTCAACCTTTTGTAAAGTTCTTATGAACATACACAAATAAAAAAAAAATAAAAAAAATGACTGCCTACATGACATTTGGACACCCCAGACCTTTCCCTGGATTTCAGCAAAAGTCATAATTTGTTTGTGGGTTTGTGGCTTGGCAAAGGGTTTTTCCTTATACAAACCCACACTGGTTCACCAATCTGCACCACATTTGCACAGACACCTGTAACTATGAGGAAACAAAAGCCCAGGCAACACTGGGTATATCAGCTAGTATGGAGAATAAAAATGGATTTAATTTCCCAGCCTACCAGTGCAGTGCTTAAGCCTATGTGGTTCCTGCAAGGCCCTGCTTATAACTACTTTAATGCATGCATGTATCAATGATCAAACTGTTTAAAACTGCTAAGTGCTTTGCTATTCAATTATAAATGGTATAGGACAGGTAACGCATAAAAGCACAAGTCTTGCTATGTGGCTATTTTGCAATCTGAGGCTGTCATAGGCCTTCGAGAGCATAACAGGCTTTGAGTATACTTCTGCTGGTTGAAGCAATACGGTTGCTATTCTAAATATTGCATGTTGCAATATAGACTGGCCTTTAAGCATGTTTCACAATGCTGGCTTCAAGGCACTACATTCTACTCAAAGCCTTTTCAAGTTAATACTGGTTTATTATTGTGAGGGAAATTATGACATGTAATGGTATCTCATGTGCTGCTTCTACCCGGCAGGTAGTCTTAAGCAAAAGAAAGCCATGGTCAGTAAGCCATGAATGAATAACAAAGGTTTGGGAGTCATTAGGATTGCTAGAATCTAAGTTAAAATCCCTCAGAATAATTAAAGGAGACCCTAACTTAATAATTGAAAAGACGATTTTCATAAAATGGTGGATTAATCCAGTGCCATAGTTAGATGGCAACAGAATAGTAAGAATGCGTATCGAATGAGGAGTGAGGTCTCTGCAACTCACACACACAGTTTTGCCCTCTGGGAGACAGGAACAGGGGACTATAGTAGCTCCAACAGATTCCTTAAAAATCAAATCTACACACCCACCTTTCCTTAATTTCCTATTTGAAGTCAAGATGTTATACCCACGGTGTAAAGTGGCAGCTATTACGGGACTTGAGTAATCCTTTAACCATGTTTCAGTGATGGCATAAATGTCAATATAATACTGTAAAATAAAATTGGGTATTTCTATACTATGACAAGGCACCAAAGGTGCAATGTCCCAGTTAGGAAACAGCTTGCATTGATTTTGAAAATGAGTAAGGTTATCCTTAGCGTACTTGTCTAGTGGGAGAGGAAGGTTGTTCCTTGACAGCATATGATTGTTCAGTGAATAAAAATTCCAGGAGCCAACTGGTCTTGGCAGGTTTATATATCATGTAATGTGATGCAACTTAGAAGTTGGGAGACTCTTAACATCCATGACCTTTGTGTCAGATATATTACACATTCCTGCCTTAAATTCCCCATATATTTTTCGCATGGGTGACTCCGTTAGATGAGGTTGGAGAGCAGGGATTACATTTACTTCAGAGTCCAGACCCTGGAAGGGAGTTGCTAGTTCTTCCATGTCCATGCAAAATATAGTTAGGTATTTTTCAATCATTAATTGAGAGTGGTTTGCCATAACAGGGAAAAGATGGCCAGAAGAAGGCGAGAGGCAGAGGCAGAACAGTTACTGTACTACCACGGAGTGTCCTCGCACAGCGTGCCGTGCCCCAGTCCTTCACGCACAACGGGTAAAACAGCCTTTGCGCCAAGCACAAAATGGCTGTGTCTACGGTGTGAGTGCAGGTTCAACTGGGTGTTGTAGTAAGCCGGTGCACCTCAATGGTCTGATGCGTATATTCAACCAATAGGTGAGCAGGAGTAGGACAGTGTGCCTGAGAGCAGTTGCCCCCTAATTAGTGTTATAGCAAATCAAGTAGTTTCTCCAACTTAATACTTCAGGATCTTATTTGAATTGGATAAAGAGGTGTCTACTGCCCCAGCCTCAATGTCAACACGATAAGGTGTTTACTAGTGCTGATACGAGTCTGTCAAGTCCGCAGGGTGCACACAATTGACGTGTTTGCCCTGGGATTTCAGGGGCAACTGGGTGTTATACTAAGTGGGTGCACCTCATTTGTAACACCTGGCACCAGTGACTGACTCTAACCCCTTTCGGGGGTGTTTGCTCAAATGACCCCAACGGTTATATCTTAAATTCCACAAGTACTTCCATGTAAATAAAGGCTTTAATTCAGATTTAATACACACATTGTCTGTCACTGCATAGCAAGTAAACAGAAAATTACTCTAGTTCAGTATGAACCTATGATCTGCGCAGAAAAACCAAATCACAACTGAAATGAAAAGATTAGCGCAAGATCATAAAGAAGCCGGAAAGTTCATTCTTAAGCGGGAGGTTTCATAGCACAAGCAGTACATGCACAGGTAAATAGACATGCTTTAATGCACTGTAACTTGCTGGGATTCATCCAGAGTAAGGACTAGAAATCCAGGCCTAGAACAAGAACGTTAAGCAAATGCAATTCATCTAAGTCATCTCTGCCACATGACAAATAACCATTATCAATCTTTTGCTAAGCAGGCGTTTAACGTTTCAGAAATCAAAACAATTGAAAAATAAAATCAATCTTATTAAAGACAAAGCTGCAGTTCATCAGTCACTCCATGTCACGGCATGCCAGATTTCCCTAACACATTCCAAAACGAAATTTTCATACAGAGAAACTAAGATGTGAAATATCCTTTAATATCACGTTCTTTTCCTGTTTTTAGTTTTTTCTCCACTGCGGACTCCTTGCTAAGCTTCTGCCTCACTCATGGATTCCGTTCACACGCCGCTGCCACACCATGTGTCCCTTTGCTGCTTATCCCGTGGCGGCAAGTCTGCAGAGGAGAGTTCCATTTCATTTATTTTAAAGAGAAACAATCAATCGACTCGACCCGCTGTTTGATTAAGGGGCCTTAACAAACCTGTGTTTTATTTATCAGTTTTAAAGTGCACTTGATATATCTTCATTACAATGCATACTTGCAAGATGCGATTAATCTAGGGGAATGCGAGCCTCTTTTGGATGGCGTCCATTGCTCGTACCCAACCCCGCCCCATCTTGGCAAATGGACACAGAGTGGTATCAATCAGACTCTCTGCCCTGCTGTCCCTGAGTTCTGCCTCTGCATGTATATTTAATACAAAGGGGGGATAGAACACTGATTCGGATCCCCATCTTCCAATATCTCTTGGTTAGGTTTGTTATTCTTTTCAGTTTCTTTGGTGCAACAATGTGAAGTGGCTCAGTACTTTTTTTGTTTATTATTTCTTGTAATAAGTAGGGGTTGTTTTCAGCATTATTGTCCTCCTTGAGTGGTGGGAAATTTTCCTTGAAATTTGTTTGTAGAATTTGCTCATTTTTTTGTTAAGGATATGCAGAGGCGTAGACAGGGTAGGGCCTGAGCGGACAATGCTCACCCAAAATCTGTAAATGCCCACTCAGCAGTGCTGGGTGGGCATTTACAGATGTTAATATCACTGTGGTGGGCCAAGTGTTTGGTTATTTTAATTTTTTTATTTTTTATTTGTATAGCGCACAATAGCTAGCAGGCATTGTGGTGATGTTACAGAGATAAGTAGGCTAATTCATTACAAAGGTACATACAGAGAGTATAAGATGCAACACCCATGGTGAATTGGTTACAGTGGTACAAGAAATAGTTACATTGGTGTATGACGCATCTCCTGAGGTGAAAACAATTCAAAAGATTACAGGAACATAAGTATGCAGGCGTGAGGCATAGAGCGAGGGTGAAGGCAGAGGTTAGTTGAACAACCAAGTTTTGAGGGCTTTATGGAATGCGCGGTGTGAGGGTTCGTTTCTGAGGGTGAGTGACAGGGAGTTCTATTGTCTGGCAGCAATGAAAGGGAAGCTGGTGCCGCCTGCTTTGGCTCGTTTGACTCTGGTAATTATGAGTTGGTGGGAGTGAGGTTTTTCGTGGGTCTGGAGGAGCCCATTTTCACTACTTTCGAGGAAAGGTGAGAGAGCTTTGTGAGTAATGCACTTGTGATCGTTTATGTTCTTTCTTCTTGCATTGTTTCCTTTGCAGTTTTTGTGTGTGTTTAACAGAAACAGGTCTTGCTAATTATACTGAGTGGGGTATTGGTTTTTACCAAGAAACAGGCATCCATGTATTGTTCTTAGAAGCTAGGTATTGAGCAAAGGTTTCCTGACCATGTTGAATGTTATTTGTGGTTAGGTTTTGGTAATTAGGTTTAGGGAGATTTGCAAAGTCCACCAACAGGTAAGACGTTAGAAGATTTGTAATTGGGGTACAGGGCTCCAACTCATATTATAGGTTTGAACTATGCAAGAATGCTGGTAGCAATGACTGAGCAGCCAGGCTTATTTTAGGAGGTAGAAAGGGCTTTAGTCAGTACAAGGAAATCAGAGTATACACTTAGGCCCAAAATAACAGTTACACACTAAAGTGATATACAAACAATGGTTTATTTTATATACACACTAAGGGAAAGGTAAAAGGTAAGTAATATAACACATACTAAGTAACTTTAGAAAAAACAATGCATTATTCACTTTAAGTAGATCACTTTGGTATTCATTTTAGAATGGCAGTATACAATTCAAGGGTAAGTAAAACTTTTGTAATAACTTTCAGAATATCTGTTTCAGGTAAAATACATGAAAAAACCCAGCATAAGGCAAGTGAATACTTTGCAATAATTTCACAAAGGCCTAAAACCTTAGAAATTCATCCCTATCTAGTTATGAGTGTCCCAGAGTCAGATTGGAGGTCAGAACAGGGTAGGCACCGGTGTAGAAAGTTCAAAAGTGCTGAAGGAAGTTTTCAGTAGCAAGTAGGTAACAATCTTTGTTGGAAAAAGCGTCAGGGACTTCGGAGAAGTGTCCCTTTGGGCTCACAGGTGTTAGGCCTGGGCTTACAGGTATGGGCAATATCTCAAACACACAAATCAACACTCTAGCAATATAGGAACACCAAAGAAACCATGGGCAAGTTCTACCATTAGTCTGACAGTACCTTAGGAGTTAAGAATAGGTTGCAGCACAATGCCCCCATGATGCAGAATCAGCAGGCCCTGTCACCAGATTCTTGATCAGGCAGACGAAAGAAGGGACAGTGGAGTGGATCTGACAGCAGCAGTCGAGTGAAATAACTTCCAGAAAAATATTTCTTGGGGTTCAGTGATTTTGGCCCCTTTTGGGAAGCTCCAGTGAAGTACGATGTGTTACGTTCGATTCATCTCACTTTCTCAGTCCTGCACTATGTTGAGTGGACTTCAAGGAGTGGAATCTTGCATCCGGACGTACAGAAGGAATCCACCAACATTTTGGGAGGATTTGCTCTTCGGAAGATGATGCACTGCATAATTGCCACGGGTACCAGGGTATTGGCGGTTTGCAGCATGTGAATGTCACAACTCATTGTGGGATGGCTCAAAATGCAGATTATTTTAGGAATATTTGTCCCATTAGTCTAAAGGGGAGAGTCATCCTCGTCGGAGTTCTCCTCATGCTTGGAAGAAGGGATTGAGCAGTGGCAATTACACAGAAGGCATCTCCGGTCGTCTGTAAGTGGGTGCAGACATCTCTACTCTTCATCCTTATTGATTCCTCTGTTCCAGGAGCCAGCTTGTATTCAACCTCAGGATCCATGTCTTTTATGCAGGAACCCTGTCAATCAGCACTCATGCACCAGCAAAGCTCTGGTTTGGTAGCTGTCCTTTCAGTTGGAACTGGTTCAGGGCAGGCACACCAGAAGACAAAAAACAACAGAGTTTCAGAGTCCTGCCCTGTTTCCTGTCCTCACAGACACACTGGAGCCAAAAGTCAAACCAAGACCTCCCCCACCCAGCATGGCAGAAGAAGGGCCAAGAAGGTGAAAAAATAATACAGCCACCATTTTGGATAAATGGTGACCCTTCTGTGTAATACCACAGCTGTAAGTACAGCCTGGAAGTAAAGATTTCCAAAACTAGGTAGGATAAAACAACTGCCACCAGCCATACAGATTAGCTTGTCACTGTAACCCGCAAAGGTACAAGAGCAGTGAGAAAGGAGATGCTATGTAGCCCCTCAGTACTCCACATAAGGTAGGGTGTGCTGATCTCACAATAGTAAAAGATAGGAAGCATACAAATATCCCTATATAAGAGAGTGGTCTGTGTTGAAAAAGTCAAAAGACAGATGCCATACAATGTGTAGGAAAGTATAACTCCAAGAAAAATGTAGAAAAAGAAATTCAAAGTACCCCAAAAGATATTGTAAAACAATGACTGAGTGTGGAAAATCTACTTAACAATAAGCATCAGATTATTTTTGTCTGTTCTATCTATTTGCCAACCAGTTACTTGCACCTTTATTTTATTGGAGGAAGTTTTCACCTACTGGTGTGGTTTGTTTTCAACTCAGTCCCTTTACTCACTTTGCTATTTTGTTATGGGCACTTCAGGATCTTATTTTGAGCAAAGGATTGTTGATTTCTTTTTTTGTGTTTTGAGTTTGTGTTGCATTATCTGTTTGCAGATTGGCCCCGAAGAAGGATCTGGATGATCTGAAATGCGTTGCTCTTTCACTCTGTTTCTTTTCTGCATTTTCTTAATTTTACATTAAAACACAATGGGCCTCATTACACGGTAGGCGGTGGACCAAGGTGCTATTAGCCTTGGAGGAAAGGGGAATTACCGCCCTATTCCAAGGTTGGCGGGGTGGTAATTCCCCCTTCCCCCATCGCCCTTCCCCATTCCCATTTTTGCCCCATAGGGCATAATGCGAATGGGGAAGGTGCT
Source organism: Ambystoma mexicanum (assembly GCF_040938575.1). Classification (NCBI taxonomy): domain Eukaryota; kingdom Metazoa; phylum Chordata; class Amphibia; order Caudata; family Ambystomatidae; genus Ambystoma; species Ambystoma mexicanum. The sequence goes on from NC_090935.1 coordinate 842,520,890, forward strand.
AATTACGGTACCGCAAATTGTGGTACCGTAATTAGCACCCTGGTCCCTTTGCGGGTTGGTTTTTAACGCCTGCTAAAAAGCAGGCGTTAAAGTACCAACCCACAAAGGGATCTCGTAGTAAGGCGGTAAGGGTTAACGGTCACCGGTACCATTACCGGTGACCGTTAAGCCTTACCGCCTTCCGTGTAATGAGGCCCAATTATTTTTGTCACAATTGGTTATCAAATTATTTCTTACTTGCTAGATTTACTAACTCTGAATTGTTCTGCGTAGCATACTATCAGTGAGCACACCTCATTATAGCTAATCCGCTATAATTCACTGGAGCCGGTTATTCTTGACCCAGATTGCCACTGGGTATTAGGTAGTGCTCCTTTTACTGTTTAATTACTCTACTGATTACAGCATTTTTTTAACTATCAGGTGGTACCCAATCCATTCTTTGTGTTGCACTCCGGGACAAAGTCCAGGTAAAATGGTGGTCCACATGCAGGGATCTTTTTCAGCACGGATCCAACGCTATGAGGGAATGAGAAGGGGTTGTTACTGCTGGCTGATGACTTTTATGGAGCAATGCAGAATTCCTACTGCCCATGGCAAGTCTGGTAAAAACTGTATTTGCATTCCTGCAAACACATGGGCTGAAATGACCCATCTTGGAGCTGCTTGCTTCCAAAATGGCCACGCAGGGACAAAATGGTGTCCACATGCAGATATCCTCTTCACCTCAGCTCCAGTAGGGAGTGAGCAGGAGTTGTTGCTGCTGCCTTGAAGGGAACAATAAGGAGCTGTCCCCCACCCAGGGCAAGGATGGTAAAAACCAGATCGGCAGTCCTCCATTCATTAAACAGAAAGGGATATTGTTTATTGTAAATATCTGTGTTTCTGAGTATTTTTAAACAACTCATATCCCATCTGCCAGTGGTGACCTTAGGCAGTTCAGATGTCTGAATCACCGAACAGTTTATAATGTGCGATATGGCCTGGGATATTTGTCTTACGTGCAAAACGAGAAGGTGTTTGTTACATGCTGGTCCTATATGATACATCACAAGGACTTTCAGATTAATAGTTACTCCAGAGAAACCTTTTTTCATTTTTTTATCCTTTATTTATAATCGTCACTGAATATTGACATTTCAAATAAATAACTTCAAAACAGCAGGATATCGAGAATTCTTCTTGGAAACAAGCCATGGACACAGCATATTCATGTCTTATTAGTTTAAAAAAAATATATCAGCATATACACGGTTTTCCTACAAGCCCATCCTCACTTCACTGTTGGGAACCACAGAGTCCATGCAAACTCCCCCTCTCTAAGTACACATATCACTCCAATAATACAAAATCGAAAGTTTGAGAACATATAGTGGTGAAAACACATGTATCTATTAGCCACACATATTCAGGGAAGGGTGTCCATATCTCCATGAATTTTTCAAGAGTATTGTTCTACATAGTTGTGATCCTTCCCATCATTGCCAATTGCCATAAGTTTGACCATCATATTATAACTATGGGACCTTACTTCATTGTCCATTCCTGGGCCAGTATCAGCTTGGCAGGATTCAGAAGATGCTTTGGCAAGGTCCTTTCCGGACCTAACATTGGATACACTTACATTTTCATGTTTATTACTCAACAGTATAAATGCAGGCTCTATCAGAAGCTAGACATTTGTAACATCTTTATTGGGATTAAAATGATGATCAGTATGTATGGGCAAATGAACACCCATACATTATATGTCGAATCAAAAGTGCCACATTTTTTTTCTTCACATTTATTGTTTTTTTCTTTTTATAGGTTTTAGTTTTGTTTAGTTATCAAATTTTTTTTTAAAAAAGGCATTCTAAAACAAATGTTTCACCACTTTTGGTTCGACATATTGGTATTTCGAAATAGTGACTGTTGTAAAAGTCACTATAAACCATTCACTATATCTCCAACATCGACACATTCCCTCTAAGCATATATTCAAACTATTTGTGACTATTTTACTAAGACTCAGAGGGTAATTCACAGAATTTCGCATAAAAGTGTCGCAAGCGGCTGGCGCAGAGTGTCCGCGTGCGATTGACTGCGCCAGGCACGTGCGCTAAAACCGATTTCCGCGCACAGCGTATTCATGGATTTTAGGCTCCCAAACCAGCCGTGGCGCAGAGAATCGCAGCGACCCTGCAGCAGCGCCAGTAACGCCCCGAAGAACGCCCTCGCGCAAGGAAAAGCCATCAAAATCGCTAAATCATCGCAAAGGGCTACGCTAACCCTGGACCAGTTCACCGGGCTGGCAAACAGCAAACGCCAAGCGGGGAATGTGTATTTCAGGGGTGCGCGGGAAGTTCCATACGCGATTGGCCCAGTGCGAGCAAGGTATGTGTATTTCAGGGGTGCGCGGGAAGTTCCACACGCGATCGGGCCTGGGAGAGCGGGCTACGTGTATTACAGGGGTTCGCGTGAACTTTCTCACGCGATCGGGCCTGGGGGAGCGGGCACGTGTATTTCAGGGGTTCGCGTGAACTTTCTCACGCGATCGGGCCTGGGGGAGCGGGCTACGTGTATTTCAGGGGTTCGCGTGAAGTTTCTCATGCGATCGGGCCTGGGGGAGCGGGCTACGTGTATTACAGGGGTTCGCGTGAACTTTCTCATGCGATCGGGCCGGGGGAGCGGGCTACGTGTATTTCAGGGGCTCGCGTGAAGTCTCTCACGTGATTGGCCCCGTGCAAGCAGGGTACGTGTATTCCAGGGGTGCGCGGGAAGTTCCACACGCGATTGGCCCCGTGCAAGCAGGGTACGTGTATTCCAGGGGTGCGCGGGAAGTTCCACACGCGATTTCAGCAGGGTATGTGTATTCCAGGGGTGCGCGGGAAGTTCCACACGCGATTTCTGCAGGGTATGTGTATTTCAGGGGTTCTGGGGAGTACTACACGTGAATTGGCCGTGTGGGTCCTCCCAGGTGTATGCTCCACAACCTCCACGGCCCCTGCAGGCAGCCCACACCACGGGGGACTACCCTGCACCCCTGCTCATGTCCCGCAGGCAGCCCATCCACCATGGGCATGCCCCCCAGCCAACCCACATGTCACCTTGCACTACTGATCAACAATGCATGTCTCCCACCACCCCCACCCCCCAGCAGTGCAGGGGCAGCCTCCACCAGGCCCCCACTCATGTCTCCCACCACCCCCACCCCCCAGCCACCAGGGGCACCCTCCACCAGACCCCCACTCATGTCTCCCACCACCCCCACCACCCAGCCACCAGGGGCACCCTCCACCAGGCCCCCACTAATGTCTCCCACCACCCCCACCCCCCAGCCACCATGGGCAGCCCCCACCAGGCCCCCACTCATGTCCCCCTGCACCCCCACCCCCCAGCAGTGCAGGGGCACCCTCCACCAGGCCCCCACTCATGTCTCCCACCACCCCACCCCCAAGCAGTGCAGGGGCACCCTCCACCAGGCCCCCACACATGTCTCCCACCACCCCACCCCCAAGCAGTGCAGGGGCACCCTCCACCAGGCCCCCACTCATGTCTCCCACCACCCCCACCCCCCAGCCACCAGGGGCAGCCTCCACCAGGCCCCCACCCATGTCCCCCTGCACCCCCACCCCCCAGCAGTGCATGGGCACCCTCCACCAGGCCCCCACTCATGTCTCCCACCACCCCCACCCCCCAGCCACCAGGGGCACCCTCCACCAGGCCCCCACTCATGTCTCCCACCACCCCCACCCCCCAGCCACCAGGGGCATCCTCCACCAGGCCCCCACTAATGTCTCCCACCACCCCCACCCCCCAGCCACCATGGGCAGCCCCCACCAGGCCCCCACTCATGTCCCCCTGCACCCCCACCCCCCAGCCACCAGGGGCACCCTCCACCAGGCCCCCACTCATGTCTCCCACCACCCCCACCCCCCAGCCACCAGGGGCACCCTCCACCAGACCCCCACTCATGTCTCCCACCACCCCCACCACCCAGCCACCAGGGGCACCCTCCACCAGGCCCCCACTAATGTCTCCCACCACCCCCACCCCCCAGCCACCAGGGGCAGCCTCCACCAGGCCCCCACTCATGTCCCCCTGCACCCCCACCCCCCAGCAGTGCATGGGCACCCTCCACCAGGCCCCCACTCATGTCTCCCACCACCCCCACCCCCCAGCCACCAGGGGCACCCTCCACCAGGCCCCCACTCATGTCTCCCACCACCCCCACCCCCCAGCCACCAGGGGCATCCTCCACCAGGCCCCCAATCATGTCTCCCACCACCCCCACCCCCCAGCATCCAGGGTCACCCTCCACCAGGCCCCCACTCATGTCCCCCTGCACCCCCACCCCCCAGCAGTGCATGGGCACCCTCCACCAGGCCCCCACTCATGTCTCCCACCACCCCCACCCCCCAGCCACCAGGGGCACCCTCCACCAGGCCCCCACTCATGTCTCCCACCACCCCCACCCCCCAGCCACCAGGGGCATCCTCCACCAGGCCCCCAATCATGTCTCCCACCACCCCCACCCCCCAGCATCCAGGGTCACCCTCCACCAGGCCCCCACTCATGTCCCCCTGCACCCCCACCACCCAGCAGTGCAGGGGCACCCTCCACCAGGCCCCCACTCATGTCTCCCACCACCCCCACCCCCCAGCCACCAGGGGCATCCTCCACCAGGCCCCCACTAATGTCTCCCACCACCCCCACCCCCCAGCCACCATGGGCAGCCCCCACCAGGCCCCCACTCATGTCCCCCTGCACCCCCACCCCCCAGCAGTGCAGGGGCACCCTCCACCAGGCCCCCACTCATGTCTCCCACCACTCCACCCCCAAGCAGTGCAGGGGCACCCTCCACCAGGCCCCCACACATGTCTCCCACCCCCCCACCCCCAAGCAGTGCAGGGGCACCCTCCACCAGGCCCCCACTCATGTCTCCCACCACCCCACCCCCAAGCAGTCCAGGGGCACCCTCCACCAGGCCCCCACTCATGTCTCCCACCACCCCCACCCCCCAGCCACCAGGGGCACCCTCCACCAGGCCCCCACTCATGTCTCCCACCACCCCCACCCACCAGCCACCAGGGGCACCCTCCACCAGGCCCCCACTCATGTCCCCTGCACCCCCACCCCCCAGCAGTGCAGGGGCACCCTCCACCAGGCCCCCACTCATGTCTCCCACCACCCCCACCCCCCAGCCACCAGGGGCACCCTCCACCAGGCCCCCACTCATGTCTCCCACCACCCCCACCCCCCAGCATCCAGGGTCACCCTCCACCAGGCCCCCACTCATGTCCCCCTGCACCCCCACCCCCCAGCAGTGCAGGGGCACCCTCCACCAGGCCCCCACTCATGTCTCCCACCACCCCCACCCCCCAGCCACCAGGGGCACCCTCCACCAGGCCCCCACTCATGTCCCCTGCACCCCCACCCCCCAGCAGTGCAGGGGCACCCTCCACCAGGCCCCCACTCATGTCTCCCACCACCCCCACCCCCCAGCCACCAGGGGCACTCTCCACCAGGCCCCCACTCATGTCTCCCACCACACCCACCCCCCAGCCACCAGGAGCAGCCTCCACCAGGCCCCCACCCATGTCCCCCTGCACCCCCACCCCCCAGCAGTGCATGGGCACCCTCCACCAGGCCCCCACTCATGTCTCCCACCACCTCCACCCCCCAGCATCCAGGGTCACCCTCCACCAGGCCCCCACTCATGTCCCCCTGCACCCCCACCCCCCAGCAGTGCAGGGGCACCCTCCACCAGGCCCCCACTCATGTCTCCCACCACCCCCACCCCCCAGCCACCAGGGGCATCCTCCACCAGGCCCCCAATCATGTCTCCCACCACCCCCCACCGCCCTGCCACCATGGGCAGCCCCCACCAGGTCCTCACAATCCCCAATCATGTGCGTAATGGTCAGCCTCCACAGCCAAAAAGCCCTACCAAGTAACCCATTCACCCACATGGAAATGGAAATCACATGTTACACCCCCAATGTTCATGAAGCTAATGAAGCCATGTCCGTCACACACAATGGTTGCAATTGAATGGGAAAACACACAACATGACATGCATGAAACCAATGAGATGATACCACACAGTGAAGTATGCAAGCAAAATTGTATTGAAAAAAAATAAGAATGCTAAAGAAAGAAAACTAACTACAATGTGAATGAGAAAAAAGTAAGCTGCATGTCCGTATGAAAAAATGAAACTTGAAATCCAAATAGAAAAAATGTTTGTCCAAAGTCAAATGTAAAAAAATCTCCATGCAATAAAGAACTATGTACAAAAATAACAAGGGTCCATGAGCCCAACTGAACAAAGGAAACCTACTAAAAAATCTACCTAAAAATCAACTATATACAAAAAGTGGAGCAGTGTCCATCGACTCCAAATCATAATACGAAAGAAAGGAAACCTAAAACTAAAGAACTATATACAAAGGCGGCGGGCAAGTCCAGCGGCTCACTCTGTGCTGTCCCGGGCCAGGGCATCATCGAACTCCTGTTCGATGTCCCGGAGGCGGTCCAGTTCCATGCCCCCGAGGGTCCGCAGGGACGACGCTGTGTCCTCCTCCAACCCCCTGCGGATTGCCTCGAGGCATTTGGCCCGCCTCAGGGCCCTCCGCATGGAGTTCTCCGCCCTGACCATTGTGAGCCGCGCCTCTTCCGCCCGCCGCCGCTGCGCACCTATGGCGTGGCCCAACCGCTGCCACACGGAAGACACTCTCTGTCCTGGGTCCCCCTGCCCTCCGGCCGATGCCTGCCCCTCCGATGTCGAAAGCCCCGAGCCTTCATGGCTCCCACCATGTTGCTGCTGCTGCTGCTCTGCATCTCCCCGTGCACTGCCTCCTGCTGCCTGCACATCCTCCGCCGGCTGGGGTGCACTTGTTGATGTGGCCACCCCTGCTGGACCACCGACTCCCGACTGTGGCAGGGATGCCTCCTCCACCAGCCTGGCGGCACCGTCAGAGGCAGCTCCACAGGGCACCCAGGTGACTGATGGGTGGGAAGATGGCACAGAGGACGACTGGCGCGTAGGGGGTCCAGTTGAGGAGGGGGTCGGAGCAAGCCCCATCAGACGGAGGAATCCGGCCTGGGTGACCTGTCCCAGCAGGCTGACGTGGTCAACGAGCCATTCGAGATGACGTGCAGTCTCTCCATGAAAAGACTGCAGGTCACCTCGCATGGCCCGTTGACGCAACGCCACACCAGCCAGGACAGGCTCAACCCGGACCTGGATAGCCACGTCCGGAGGCAGAGGAAGGCCAGTTGATGTCAGCTCATCCCCTGCCTGGAAACGGGTCTGGACGTAGGCATCCCTGCTGGTGTAAGATGATGCAGGGACAGGATCGGGGACAGGATTGCACACAGGCACCTCCGCGGCGGCCTGTGCTGCCTCCTGTCCCTGGTCCTGGACTGCACCACTAGCACCAGTGGGATCCCCACCTCCAGACCCCGTCTCTGGTGCTTTCACGGCCTCCTCCTCCACCAGACCCCCCACCAACCTGGATGACTCCGTGCCATCTTCCCCTGTGGGGTCCCAGCTGCCCCTTCTGCTGCCGAGGAGTCCAACTCCAACCTCCGCCTCTTGGACCTCCCCCCGGCAGCTGCGGCCTGGGACGCGGCACCGGACTCCTCACTCCCCGACGAGATGACAACACGGGAGGGGAGCCAGGCCTTGCGTCTCCGGCTGGCGGTCGGATCCCCGCCGCTGTGCTCCACAGCACCTTCTCCGCCCTCTTCATCAGTTGACGCTGCACACAGGGAGAAACAAAACACAGGCATCAGGGCACTGTACAATGGACACATACACACATGACAGTTGCACATGAGTGGCATTGGCAAACCTCAGACATGTCATCACAATCCCCAACACACATGTCATTGCAACTCGCACACATGAGCCATACCACAGCCATATTGCAACTGCCACCACCATCCATACACATACAACAGCATGAGCAGCCAAAGGTGACCCAGACATCACATGCAACACAGGAAGTGCACCACACATGTACACACACCACCACACTTGCATGCATGTGTACACCTCGGCCAAGTGTCGCACTGTTCAGACGGGCATCCATGTCACATCTGCCAATCAGGCTTACACATACCGCAGTCACATGCATCCATGTTGCATCACTGTTGCACCCTTGTCAAATACACACACATGCACATGTACACAGTGCTCATACATGCAGCCCAATACAACTTACATGCGTGACATCACGGACATGTCTACTTACATACACATACATACAAACATGTGTGCACGCACAACTGCATTTGCCATGCAAGCCTACACACACAAGCACCATCCATGTCTCACACATTACAGCCCTCGCATGTGTCAGCCCCACGGCCATGTACACCCCCACCCATACTCGACCCCATACAAACAGATGTGCAACCTGCACAATACCGAATAATCACCACACGCACTGCTCACAATCAGGATGCATGTACACTCACCGCTCGACTCCAGACGGGTCTGCTTCTCCAGGACCTGGACGTGGAGCGCTGGGGATATGCGTTCCAGGACCCCCATCTGTTCTTCCGACAAGTGGCCCCGGCGCCCCTTGGCATCCGCTGCCTTCAAGAGGCGCCGGGCCTTGTTCAGGGTCCTGGACCTGAAGTCCTCCCAGCGCTTCCTGACATGTTGTAAGTCCCGGACTGCCACCCCCTCCGCGTTGATGGCAGTCACGATGTCAGTCCAGATCCGAGTCCGTCCTTCCTTGTCGGCGCGGGAACTTCCGAAGAGGGCATCATACTGCCCCAGGACTTGCTCCACCAGGACACCAACTTCGGTGGCACTGAAGCTGGTGCCCCTCTGCCTCTCTGGCCGGGGGTTGTCAGTGGTCACAGATGGTGTTTGCCCCGACATGACAACCCCAGAGGCAGGAGTGGGTGGGCAACTGGGTCCTGGGGCTGGGCTGTGGAGCGATGGAATTCCAGTCGGGAGTCTTCGGTACCAGCAGGGGTGGTCACAGCAACAGCACCCCTGGCTGATGTGCAGGCAGCAAATGGCAGTGCACGTGGGCAGCAGGCAGTCAGGCAGCAGCAGATGGTAGGTGGGAGCGTGCTCGGGGCTCTGGGGGGCAGTAGTTCGGCCTTCTGGGCAGGAGCGTGGTCTTCCGTGTGCTTACGCGTGGCCAGCTTGGTACGGAGTGATTTGGCACGTGAAAATCCTGCACGTCAGCGTGAAAATCGAGGAAAGGCCCTTAGCGCGTAAGCGCGTCAGCACGCATACGCGATTCTATTGGACCAAAGGCCCTCAGCGCGTAAGCGCGTCTGTGACGTGACCCGCACGGGTGTTTCCCACACAGCACGTGATGACAGAGCACACGTGGAAAGACTGCACGTCAGAGTCTCATCGCGTTTGATTGGTGGAAATGGCCCTACACGCAGAAGTGACAAAGCGTGTAATTGGAGGAAATGTCCCTACACGCAGAAGTGACAAAGCGTGTAATTGGAGGAAATTTCCCTACACGCAGAAGTGACAAAGCGTGTAATTGGAGGAAATGTCCCTACACGCAGAAGTGACAAAGCGTGTAATTGGAGGAAATGTCCCTACACGCTGAAGTGACAAAGCGTGTAATTGGAGGAAATGTCCCTACACGCAGAAGTGACAAAGCGTGTAATTGGTGGAAATGGCCCTAGCGCGTACACGCCGCGTAAGTGACGCTGGACGTGTGGGCCTGTATAAAAGGTACGCGTAGAACACCACTTCCTTGTACGTGCTTTTCGTGGAGAGCGAGTGGGTGAATTCTGTACTTCTTGTTGTTTCACACGCGATTTACTTCACGGCGTTTCAAGTTCGTATTCCCTGTTACCTCTGACAGCTTTTTCTCTTCTTTCGCTTTTACTGGTTTACCTGGGCCTGTTCCCTCAAACAGTGTTCCCTTCTACTGTTGTCCTGTCTCCTCAGACAGCGTACAAATCTTCTTTTGGCGGGGGTGTTGCCAACCAAACGTGCTCCTTTTACACGCTTGTTTACCAGGCAGACGGTGAGTCACGCACGTATCTAACATCTGTGCTTGCCCCGTGTGTAGCCTACCCCTTCAGAGGTCATTCTAGGCTGCGTGTGACACGCATACGTTCATTCTTGTGTTTCTGGGTGCCACAGCGTAGTGCAGGTTTTTCTTTCTGCACACGTGGTCTAGGAGGGGTTGCGTGCACGTCATCTCCCTTTTTTGGGCCTCCTGTGCGTTGCGTGACCCGTCATCTTTCCCCAGGGGTTACATTCAGCCTTGCTAGAGCACTAGGGTACAATTACCATCTGGTACCCAACCCCTTTGACCCCCAATTGCCCAGGACAATAGTCTACATCCACTCCCATACGCACATTAACATCAGTGCCATGGCTGGGAGGCGAGGATTCCGTAAGGGTGGCAAAGGTGGAAGAGCCACAAGTGGTGGCCGTGGTGGATCCGGTAGGGGACGTGGTCGTAACTTGCAGGGTGAGCCTGTCCCCCCATGTGTGGAGGACCAGTCACGGGCACCCATAATCCCCCCCTCCCCCCCTCCCATTGAGGCTGATGTGGCTGACACCATCCATGCTCAGCCCTTGTTGGACCAGCCCATTGTGGCACCAGACCTGGCTGACTCCATGGCTGACTTCCAGGTCAGCAGGGCTACGACACGTGCGCTGGTGCACGTTGATGCCATCATGCCACGTGGATCTGGGGCAGCAAGGTCATCTGCTGCACCAAGGAGGCAGGGCGGAGAGGCTGCAGGGGCAGCTGCGGCTCCATCCACCCCAGCCCTCACACACCCAGCCAGGACAGTGTCGGTCCTAGTCCATGCTGCTGACATTCCCCCTGACACCATCACACTAGAGCCAATGCCTGCACCAACTCCCATGCTGAGTGTGCAATCCCACACTCCTGATACAGAGTCCACCAGGGCTCCTGCCCCTAGTGTCCAGAGCGGCGCAGGAAACTCAGGATCACCACCACCTTCCAAGCGGAAGAGGAAGAGTGCTCGTCCGGCACAGGCTGATGCCCCAGACACGGCTACACAGTCCGGCCCGTCCAGGAAGCCCAGCTTCACGGATGACGAACTGAATGCACTTGTTGAGTATGTGTCCGGACATGACAACGAGATGGTCATTGTTGCAGGATCCAATACCACACCTGCACAACGCCAGGCACACTGGCAGACCGTTGCGGACATCGTAAGTGCCCTTGGAATTGTGAGGCGCACAGCCAATGATTGCTATAAGCGCTGGAATGACCTAAAGCGCAGGGCAAAGAGTAAGCTGGCCTCAAGTCATGCAGCAACTCTAGTGACTGGAGGTGGGTCTCCAGTAGTAGACATGGAACTCACTCCACATGAGTCAGTCGCTGGGACCTACGTCACGGAGGAACAGATCCAAGGCGTGGGAGATCTGGCTGATTACGAGGCATTGTCCGGTGAGTGCACATGCATGTGTGTGTCATCCATGTGCATGGTGTGTGTGAGGGCTTCTGTTTGTGTGCCAGGTGAGAGTGTGTGCGCCTGAGTCGTATGGGTCAGCCATGTGCTTCATGCAATCCTTCCTGCGCAGCTGCATTTGGCCATAGCAGTATCCCTTCTGCCAACAGTAGACATCTAGCCCAAATGCACGCCAGTTGCCCTTGAAGTGTCACCTTGCCACAACATATTTGCTTATTTTTCACTGTTCATTCAGTCAGTTTGTTTGCATTCCACCACTTTCACTAGGCATGTCGCGGTCCACTAGTCACATGTCTGACATGGGTATGGTAAAGTGGAGTGACTTTGTTACCTGGATATCATTTGTACACACATGTCCCTGTGCAATTGGACCATTTCAGACTGGCAGCTCCAGGTGAAAAATCTGACCTGTTAGAATTAGAAAAGCAATTACATGCGGGAACTGGACTGAATGAATAGGTGCTGCCCTCCTCTCCATCTTCACTCAATAGCAATGGTACATGCCATCTGTGTGATGGCATGTGTGTTTCACCTGGCAATCACAGGCCAATGTGTGATGCCACTGCCAGGCAGCATGCAGAAAATGTGTTCATCTTCCATCTTGGTGTCATCAGTGTGTGCCATTTGCCTGCACTTCATACGCAGTGAGGGTGCATGCATGGGAGGGTTTTAGTCATGTGGGACATGTGTCAATCAAGTACTGGTTCTCTTGCTTCTCAGCCCTCATTGTGTGCCATGGTGCTAATGCCTGTTTCCATTTCTTTGTTTTCATGTCTTTGCAGGGGAAGACGCACCTGATACTGCTGGGGTTGTGGAGATGGTGCAGACCCAGGAGGGGGCCGAGGGCCGACCAACCACCAGTGAGGGACGTGGTGTGGTGGTGGGGGAGAACCCACAAGTGCTGCAGGTCGTGCTCTCAAGGGGTGTCTCTGGCTGCACCTCCCCAGAGCTGTACTCAGGTGTTGATTCGGATGAGACCTACGTGCCGTCGCAGGTGAGTGTTCCAGGGAGGGATTCTGTTCTGTCTCACCCACCTGCACCAGGGTCAGGACCCTCCATGGGGATGTCAGTGTTGGCAGCTACGCCTTCGGTGGTTACGGATGCAGGGTCACACTCCGCGACATCTGATCCTGTTCCTGGGCCAGCAGATCAGAGGGGGAATGCAGTCCTGCAGCCTCAGGCAGTGCCGGCACAGCAAGGCGCAGTTCGCCTTGCCCCAGACAGGTGTGGTGCCCGCCGACGTGGTGGCCGTACGCCACCCGGCAATACCGCATGGGAGCAATCCATTTACGGTATGGCAACCCAACAGGCTGCATCATCCGAGATGATGGCTCAGGCCATGGATAGGGTGGCCACTTCCATTGTCCCCCCAGAAAGGCTGATGGAGCGACTAGAGCAGGCAACCGACTCCATCTGCCAGTCACACAGGGAGGACATGTTGGGGTCCAACAGGGACAGGCGGGCGGCACTGGCGACTCTGCAGGAGGCCATCTCCATTGAGTCCCAGGGCCACAGGGAAGCCCTGAGGCAGGAGCTCCTTCACCTCAGGACGACTCTTGTTGAGCTTGAGGCTTCAACACACCAAAGGACAGAACAGCAGCTGGAGCGTCTCACCCGTACGCTCTCAGCTGAGATGCAGGCAACGAGGGCGGAGGTCCGGGCATCCCGTGAGTTGTTGCATGGGGACCTCCGCACACTCATCCTCCAGAACCAGACCTACCACACCCGCATGCTTGCAGCCATGGAGGAGCAGACTAGGGCCTTGCGTGGGCTGCCTCCCATAGTGCAACTGCCTCCGGATGCAGCTGCACAGGGTGATAATAGCGACAGCAGTGATACTCCCAGAATAGGGTAGCCGTGTGGGCCATGAGCCCATGGAGGTGTTTTATCTTCCCAGGATCCACGCAGGTGGGTTCTGGTGTGCATCCTGTCCTCGGACCTCCTGGGTGGCCTCCCCAACCCCCCCGGGCCCATCAATGGCCATTTTTGATTGTTTCTTATTTTTATTTTTATTTTGATTTCTTTTATTCCCAATTTTTTTGGGACGATCTGTTGGCTTCCGTGGTTCCTGTGGGCATACGCTGCATTGTGGCTGGGCACATGCAGGCTTGTAATGTATTTGGTTCAGATGCTTGGGTTTGAGTCACACACACCCCTCCTGCTTCCCGTTTCCATGGGCTTGCAAAGGGTGTGCCCAAGTGACAGTGAATTACACAGTGATGTTGGACTCCCATGAGCTGTGTGGCCAGTCTGTAGTCAATACTGTGTATACATTCATAGTGCATATTGCTGTTGTGTTGTACACTGCATGTTGCATTGATGTGTAACTCTTCTTCTGTGTCTACCTCCCAATTTGCAGGTCCCTTCCTCATGTCCTCACAAGGACCTCTAGTCTGGAGATGGGGACCATGTTGGCAGCAGTGCACCTACAACTCTACATGGCGACAACACTGCACAGTTGGTAGTGGTGGGAGTGCAGGCATTTCCAGGTGGTGAGACTACTAATATGTAACATTTGTGATGTCATGTTAATGGTACTACGTGCTCAAGTATGTTGTTGGTCCGGCATTGCTGTGAGCATTTCAGGTGTTGCAGGTTTCTAATAGTGCCACTGTACATAGTGAGACTGATGTCATGTTGTGGGGATTACTTTGTTTACCTGCAATTAGCATGACATGGCACGGTGTGTCGTGTGGCGGTGCTGGGGTTGGGTTGGCTGACATGGCACTGTCCTCTTGTTGCATTTTGCAAGTGGGTATTCATTTTAGCTGCTTCAATGTGTAACTTCACAAAACTGCATTGGTGGTGTCTGTGTGGGTAGGGATGCACACATTGTGACACTTCCAGGTGAACAATCTCAGGCTGACATGGTATTCCCGGTTCATTCTCCAGACATTCAGGATCAGTGTCAGGTTGAGTCATCATTGATTGTCAGATGGAATGTGCCAGGGCAGTGTGCACTCCACAGGGGTGTGATTTCTATGTGAAGTAATTAGCCACTAGCTGTGTACGGGCTGCCTCCCCCCGTGCCCTTTCCCCTCCCATGCGCAGCGGCTGTGCATGTGGTTGGGGATGTGGGGCCACCACCATGTCCACGGCCAGGCCCCGGCGTGTTGCAACGTTGTGCAGGACACATGCTGCCACTATGATCCTGCACACTACTGGGGGAGCGTATAACAGCTGCCCGCCAGAACGGTCAAGGGAGCGAAAGCGTGACTTTAGCACTCCGAATGTGCGCTCCACTATGCCCCTGGTTGTAATGTAGGCTGTGTTATATCTTACCTGGGGTGGCGTGGTGGGGTTCCGAATTGGCGTCATCATGTGGGGGCTGAGAGGGTAGGCACTGTCCCCTGTGGAGGTGGTGATTGGTATCATTGGTGGGGTTGTGACCTTGCTCAGTATCCAACATGCATGCATGTGCAGTGGCATACATACTCACCAAGCAGCCATGTATCGCCATGCCGCCCAGCTTCTAGGTCCCGGCTTAGGGTGGACATTCGGTAAATGAAGCTGTCGTGGGTGGAGCCGGGATAGTTGGCATATACTGAGGTGATGATTCCCTTGGCATTACATGCTACCTGCACGTTGATGGAATGCCAGTGCTTGCGGTTCCTATAGATGTGCTCAGATGCCCTGGGGGGACGTAGAGCCACATGGGTGCAGTCGATGGCACCTAGCACTTTGGGGAATCGTGCCACAGCGTAAAAATCCAGGGCGGCAGCATGCCTTTCTGCAGGTGTTCTGGGCAGGTATATGTGCCTGCGGACTGATGGGCATGCAGTGATGATGTTCAAGACCTGGTGTAGGCAGCGTGACTGGGTGGCCTGTGACACCCCACCCACTATGGCACTTGTCCGCTGAAATGATCCAGTGGCTAAGAAGTGCAGTACATTGAGGACCTTCTCCAGGGGGCTGAGTGCTTGGGAGCACAGGGTGGGTGATGTGAGGTCATCCTCCCACTCACTCACCAGGTCCAGTATGATGTGTGGTGGAAACCTGTACCTCCCATACACCTGGTCATCAGGCATCCCGAAAAAGGCTGGTTCTGGGTGTGAATATTCTGGCCCTGACTATCCTCCTCCTCCTCCTTTGGTAGCCCACTGCCACTGCTGCTAGGAACGGTATGTTCATCCTGCCGTCTGAGCTTGTTATTGTTAAAGTCCGCAAATTTATGCTTTGCGCGTGTTCTAGGCGAGCGTGTGACCCGCGCACCCCTGGAATCCAGTTCCCAGTCCAATAGCGTGTGGAAATTCACACGCACCACGGGATAGAGCGTGTGACCCGCGCACCCCTGGAATCCAGTTCCCAGTCCAATAGCGTGTGGAAATTCACACGCACCACGGGATACAGGTTCGCTGACGTACTTGCGTCTGTAAGTGCCCGCGCACCCATTAAATACACGTACATAGGCCAATCGCGTGTACGCGCACTTTTGTCCAATTACACGCAATGACACTCTGACGTGCAGTATCTCCACGTGTGCCCCGTCATCACGTGCTGAGTGGGGAACACCCGTGCGGGTCACGTCACAGACGCGCTTACGCGCTGAGGGACTCTGGTCCAATAGAATTGCGTATGCGTGCTGACGCGCTTACGCGCTAAGGGCCTTTCCTCGGATTTCACGCTGACGTGCAGGATTTTCACGTGCCAAATCACTCCGTATCAAGCTGGCCACGCGAAAACACACGGAAGCCCACACTCCTGCCCAGAAGGCCGAGTTACTGCCCCCCAGTGCCCCGAGCAGCCTCCCACGTGCCATCTGCTGCTGCCTGCCTGCCTGCCTGCCTGCTGCCACCGTGCCCTGCCATTTGGTGCCTGCACATCAGCCATCTGCAGGGGTCCAGTTGCTGTGTCCACCCCTGCTGGAACTGAAGACTCCCGACTGGGATTACATCGCTCCACAGCCCAGCCCCAGGACCCAGTTGCCCACCCACACCTGCCTCTGGGGTTGCCATGTCGGGCACTTCCACTTCTGGCACCAGTGGCAACCCCAGGCCAGAGGGGCAGAGGGGCACCAGCTTCACTGTCACCGAAGTTGGTGTCCTGGTGGAGCATGTCCTGGGGCAGTATGATGCCCTCTTTGGATCGTCCCGCGCCAGCAAGGAAGGACGGCAGATGATCTGGGCCGACTGTGTGGTTGCCATCAACGCGGAGGGGGTGGCAACCCGCGACGTCCTGAAGATCAAGAAGCGCTGGGAGGACTTGAGGTCCAGGACCCTTGTGAAGGCCCGGCGCCTCGTGGAGGGGGACCGGGGCCGCATGAGTTCCATCCAGATGAGGGTCCTGGAACGCGTACGCCCAGCGCTCCACGCCCAGATCCTTGAGAGGGAGGCCTGTCTGGAGTTGAGCGGTAAGTGTCCATGCATTACTGTGTGAGACAGGGCATGTTGCGGTGTGCTGGTTCTATGATACTTGCCTGTATGTGTGCCATAGGCCATGTATGCATGTATGTGTGCAGGGACATCATGGTAATGCATGTGCGACCAGTGATGTGTGATGCACATGGTTGTTGCATGTGTTGAAATGCCGCATGGGGAGCCCTATGCAGATTTTGAACATGAGAGCATGCCAGTCTCTGTACCTGGACATGGGTGGGGGTGAGGGATGGGTGCTGATGCCAGGTACATATATGGTAGCCATGTCTGTGTGCCTGACCTGCGTGTCTGTGACTTGTGCATGCCATGGATGCATGACACATGTGTGTGACAATGCACAGATTCAGTAAAGCAGCCAAATTACCCTTGTATCCGCTGTGTTTGGTGTGTTTGGGGCCAGATGGATGTGACTGAGGTGAAGTGTGTGCATGTGATGGGCATGAGCCATGATGCATGTGAGTTACATATCATTGAATGTTTCAAGAGTCCATTGGACATGCATGGAAATGTTCATGGCATGCACCATGCCTGTTACTGTGTGTGTTTTGCCTGGACTGACCCATGTGTTGTGGAGGGACATGATGGAAGTGTACTTTGACAGTGGTGCTCATCTGCTATTGCTTCCTGTCTAGGGGACCATTGTACAGTGCCCTGATGCTTGTGTTCTTTGTCTCCCTCTACGCAGCGGCTAGTGAAGAAGAGGGCGGAGACGGCGCTGTGGAGCAAGGCGGCGGGGATGCCCCCACGGCTGCAGCGGAAGGGGTGGGTGAGCCCCCACAGAGGCCTGCTACGGTGGGAGACGGTGAGGAGCCATCCAGGTTGGTGGTTTGCACAGAGGAGGAGGAGGCCGCCACTGGGGCACACATGGGGCCTGGTGGGGGCATCCCTGCTGGTGCAAGTGGTGCAGTCCAGGGCCAGGGGCAGGAGGCAGCACAGGTCACCATGGAGGGGCCTGTGCATGTCGCTGTCCCTGACCCTGTGAGTGCACCACCATGCACCAGCAGGGATGCCCCGTCCCAGGCCTGTCCGCAGGTAGAGGGGATGTCCATGTCACCTGACTCCCCTCCACCTGCGGACGTGGGAACCCCTGGCCGTGCGGAGAAGGTCCTGATTGGGGTCGCGATGCGCAAGGCTGTGATTCGTGATGCCGTGCGTGCTTCCCGGGAGGAGCACGCACGTCATCACGAAGTGCACCGTGCCGACGTGGCCCAATTGGGATCGGCCATGTTCGGGGGTTTCCTGCATGTGTTGGCCAATGTGGCGGCCCTCTCCTCCTCTGTGCAGGCTATCCACCAGTCGTTCTCCTTGCCGTCTTCCAGCCCAGATGCCACCAGGGCCCCCTGTGGACCTGCCCCGACCAATGCAGCCAGCTCGGTGGGGATCCCATCCCTGCCACAGTCGGGAGTCAGAGTTCCAGCAGGGGTGGACACCAGAGCAACTGGACCCCAGCAGATGGAGGATGTGACGGCATCATCGGGCAGAGCACGTGCACGACGGCGTCGGTGGTTTCCATCAGCCTGGATGCCGTCGTGATGGCACAGGCAGTTGCGTCGGAGGCAGCAGCAGGCTCAACGTGGGAGGCATCATGGCTCGGGGCCATCAACATCAGGGGTGCAGGCATCGGCCGGAGGGCAGGAGAACCCTGGAATGGGAGTGGCTTCCGTGTGGGAGCGGTTGTGCCAGCGGATAGGTGCGGAGCGGCAGCGGGCAGAGGAGGAACGGCTCACGATGGTCAGGGCGGAGGACTCCATGCGGAGGGCGCTGAGGCGGGCTGAGTGCCTCGAGGGTCTTCGCAGGGAGTTGGAGCTTGACACTGCGTTATCCCTGCGGGACCTCGGGCCAGGGAACATGCCCGCCTCCAAGCCATTGACCAGGAGTTCGATGATGCCCTGGCCCATGACAACAACCAGTGAGCCGTCCGAATAGCCCGCTGCCTTTGTATATAGTTGTATAGTTAGGGTTAGGTTTCCTTTGTTTTTTTGATTTTTCTTTTGGTTGCGATTGGACAATGCACCACTTTTTTGTATATAGTTCAGTTTTTAGTTAGTAGTCATAGTTAGGTTTAATTTGGTTGGGCTCATGGACCCAGGATGATCTTCTTCATGGTTCTTCATTGGCTTATTTTAATTTTTCAGATTATTTTCTTGGACATTCATCTTGTTTTGTTTGATTTGCTTTGTGTTTTTTCTTATTTCATTTCCATTCTACTTGCTGTTCAATACATATTATTTTTTTAATCTTCAATGTGTCGTATCATCTCATTGCTTTCAGGCATGTCATGTTGGGTGTTTTGACATTCACTTGCAGCCATTGTGTGTGACAGACATGTGTTCCATTGCATTATTTAAATTGGGGTTGTAACATGTAATTGCCTTTGATATGTGGGTGGGTGTGATAGTTGGTTGGGCCTTTTGGCAGGGGAGGATGGGCATTACGGACATGATTGGGGAATGTTGGGACCCAGGTGCAGGGGGGCATGGATTGGACATGGGTGGGGGCCTGCTGGCAGGTGCCCCACAGTGCTGGGGGGGTGGGGGTGGTGGGAGACATGAGTGGGGGCCTGGTGGAGGGTGACCCTGCACTGCGGGGGGGTGGGGGTGGTGGGAGACATGAGTGGGGGCCTGGTGAAGGGTGCCCCTGGTGGCTGGGGGGTGGGGGTGGTGGGTGACATGAGTGGGGGCCTGGTGGAGGGTGCCCCTGGTGGCTGGGGGGTGGGGGTGGTGGGAGACATGAGTGGGGGCCTGGTGGAGGGTGACCCTGGGGGCTGGGGGGTGGGGTTGATGGGAGACATGAGTGGGGGCCTGGTGGAGGGTGCCCCTGGTGGCTGGGGGGTGTGGGTGGTGGGAGACATGAGTGGGGGCCTGGTGGAGGGTGACCCTGGTGGCTGGGGGGTGGGGGTGGTGGGAGACATGAGTGGGGGCCTGGTGGAGGGTGACCCTGGTGGCTGGGGTGTGGGGGTGATGGGAGACATGAGTGGGGGAATGGTGGAGGGTGCCCCTGGTGGCTGGGGGGTGGGGGTGGTGGGAGACATGAGTGGGGGCCTGGTGGAGGGTGACCCTGGTGGCTGGGGGGTGGGGGTGGTGGGAGACATGAGTGGGGGCCTGGTGGAGGGTGACCCTGCACTGCTTGGGTGTGGGGGTGATGGGAGACATGAGTGGGGGCCTGGTGGAGGGTGCCCCTGGTGGCTGGGGGGTGGGGGTGGTGGGAGACATGAGTGGGGGCCTGGTGGAGTGTGACCCTGGGGGGTGGGGGGTGGGGGTGGTGGGAGACATGAGTGGGGGCCTGGTGGAGGGTGACCCTGCACTGCTGGGGTGTGGGGGTGGTGGGAGACATGAGTGGGGGCCTGGTGGAGGGTGCCCCTGGTGGCTGGGGGGTGGGGGTGGTGGGAGACATGAGTGGGGGCCTGCTGGAGGGTGACCCTGCACTGCTGGGGTGTGGGGGTGGTGGGTGACATGAGTGGGGGCCTGGTGGAGGGTGCCCCTGGTGGCTGGGGGGTGGGGGTGGTGGGAGACATGAGTGGGGGCCTGGTGGAGGGTGACCCTGCACTGCTGGGGTGTGGGGGTGGTGGGAGACATGAGTGGGGGCCTGGTGGAGGGTGACCCTGCACTGCTGGGGTGTGGGGGTGGTGGGAGACATGAGTGTGGGCCTGGTGGAGGGTGCCCCTGCACTGCTGGGGTGTGGGGGTGGTGGGTGACATGAGTGGGGGCCTGGTGGAGGGTGCCCCTGGTGGCTGGGGGGTTGGGGTGGTGGGAGACATGAGTGGGGGCCTGGTGGAGGGTGACCCTGGTGGCTGGGGGGTGGGGGTGATGGGAAACATGAGTGGGGGCCTGGTGGAGGGTGCCCCTGGTGGCTGGGGCGTGGGGGTGGTGGGAGACATGAGTGGGGGCCTGGTGGAGGGTGACCCTGGTGGCTGGGGGGTGGGGGTGGTGGGAGACATTAGTGGGGGCCTGGTGGAGGGTGACCCTGCACTGCTGGGGTGTGGGGGTGATGGGAGACATGAGTGGGGGCCTGGTGGAGGGTGCCCCTGGTGGCTGGGGGGTGGGGGTGGTGGGAGACATGAGTGGGGGCCTGGTGGAGGGTGACCCTGGTGGCTGGGGGGTGGGGGTGGTGGGAGACATGAGTTGGACATGGGTGGGGGCCTGCTGGCAGGTGCCCCACAGTGCTGGGGGGTGGGGGTGGTGGGGGACATGAGTTGGACATGGGTGGGGGCCTGCTGGCAGGTGCCCCACAGTGCTGGGGGGTGGGGGTGCAAGGGGACATGAGTTGGTGGTCATTAGTTCAAGGAGACATGTGCCTTTGCTGGGGGGCATGCCCATGGTGGGTGGGCTGCCTGCGGGACATGACCAGGGATGCAGGGTAGTCCCCTGTGGTGTGGGCTGCCTGCACTGTCAAATCACATGTGGAACTTCCCGCGCACCCCTGATATACACGAGCCCAGGCTATTCGCGTGTGGAACTTCCCGCGCACCCCTGAAATACACGCGCCCCCAGGCTATTTGCGTGTGGAACTTCCCGCACACCCCTGAAATACACGCGCCCAGGCTATTCGCGTGTGGAACTTCCCGCGCACCCCTGAAATACACGCGCCCCCAGGCTATTCGCGTGTGGAACTTCCCGCGCACCCCTGAAATACACGCGCCCAGGCTATTCGCGTGTGGAACTTCCCGCGCACCCCTGAAATACACGCGCCCAGGCTATTCGCGTGTGGAACTTCCCGCGCACCCCTGAAATACACGCGCCCAGGCTATTCGCGTGTGGAACTTCCCGCGCACCCCTGAAATACACGCGCCCAGGCTATTCGCGTGTGGAACTTCCCGCGCACCCCTGGAATACACGCGCCCCCAGGCTATTCGCGTGTGGAACTTCCCGCGCACCCCTGAAACACACGCGCCCAGCCTATTCACATGTGGAACTTCCCGCGCACCCCTGAAATACACGCGCCCAGGCTATTCGCGTGTGGAACTTCCCGCGCACCCCTGGAATACACGTAGCCCGCTCCCCCAGGCCCGATCGCATGAGGAACTTCACGCGAACCCCTGTAATACACGTAGCCCGCTACCCCAGGCCCGATCGCGTGAGGAACTTCACGCGAACCCCTGTAATACACGTAGCCCACTCCCCCAGGCCCGATCGTGTGTGAAACTTCACGCGAACCCCTGATATACACGTAGCCCGCTCCCCCAGGCCCGATCGCGTGAGGAACTTCACGCGAACCCCTGTAATACACGTATCCCGCTCCCCCAGGCCCGATCGCGTGTGAAACTTCACGCAAACCCCTGATATACACGTAGCACGCTCCCCCAGGCCCGATCGCGTGAGGAACTTCACGCGAACCCCTGATATACACGTAGACCGCTACCCCAGGCCCGATCGCATGAGGAACTTCACGCGAACCCCTGTAATACACGTAGCCCGCTCCCCCAGGCCCGATCGCGTGTGAAACTTCACGCGAACCCCTGATATACACGTAGCACGCTCCCCCAGGCCCGATCGCGTGTGAAACTTCACGCGAACCCCTGAAATACACGTAGCCCGCTCCACCAGGCCCGATCGCGTGAATAACTTCACGCAAACCCCTGTGATGCACGTACCCTGCTGAAATCGCGTGTTAGACTTCCCGCGCACCCCGGTATACACGCACACGTATTTTTTGTCAGCGGGTGTCCGTGTTTGTGGGTACCCCTTTGCACGTCATTTTTCCTGGAGGGCCACAGTATGGGACATTCATCATGGCAGTATATAGGTGCTATTTGTTGGCGCACCTTTTGGCGCACATTTCTTACAGCCGCAGAGACGCTACCGCCTGCTTTCTTGTGGCGGTCGTGTTTGTGCCTGTGCGCTGGTTTGAGCGTGCGCTTTTTTGCCCTATTCTATTTCATGAATACGTGTTGTAGGCGAGCGTGTGGGCGTTCCGCGCACTTGTGCCCTGTACTTCCCCCGTGACGCCCACGTTTTGGCAAGTTGTTCCCCATTCCGAGTGTTACGCCCGTGTTCCGCCTACTTTTGTTGCGTGCGCCGCGCTATGTGCGAATTTCGCTGTGGCCTGTGCGATTTTCGCTGTGACCTGGCGCACGCTGTTAGATGGCCTGTGCGCCAACGTGCGCCGCGCACTTTTTTATCGCACATCCGCTGGTTTTCTCGCGCACGGCCTTCCATGAATCGACGTGCGCTGCTTTTCGTGCGATTTTCGCAATTGCACTGCGATTTTCGCTATTCCACTGCGATTCGCACGTTTTTGCCCACTTGCGCCGTGCTAATTATTCCATGAATCGGCCTGTCAGATGGGTAAGTTAGAACCTAAGACTGAACCTATAAGGAGTTTCTTTAACTGTTGTCTTCTGCAATGCCCTACCCTAGATTTGCTGCCACACATCATTAGTGATTTATATCCCCAAATTCAGTCCCCATTGTAATATATAAGGCTTTTTTCCCAAGTGATCCCCTTTTCCAAAATTCTATTGAGCCTCTCACACGTTTGTTCCCAGATGTACTCTTGAAGTGGGGATAATCTATGTTGAACAATTATCTTTAAAGAAGGTTTAGTGAGCCAGTGTCTTATATGTGAAAATCTACAATGTTGCCCTTCATTTGAATGAAAAGTAAAATTTACACTATTCAAATAGTAGCCCCTACAGGTCTTATTGTTGAAGTTCAAGAAGCCCATGCATCTGCTATTCTTTAAAGGTGTCTAAATCTCGACTATGGAAGCGTTTTTTTTTTTTTTTTGATTGATTGATTGATATTTTATTTCTATCGCACTCGTACGCAAGTGTTTCAGAGTGCGACAAGGCAAGGGAGGGGAGCAGGGGAGAACAAAACAGCAATCTTACTAGGCCCAGTGACATTGAGAATGCGCAAGTTCATGGGAGAGGGGGAGGGGAAAAGTGCATGGAAGCAGGCAGAAATGGAAAGTGCGAAGCAGCGGAGAAACAGATAATTAACAATAATACATAATAAAGGCAACCAACAGTGGTAATGCAGCCAGCAATTTGCAAGTGCTAGGTTTAAGGCAGCAGGCAGGGTAGGTCTGATAAGTGCAGGAAGAAAAAGGGTGGGGGCTGTATGGGTAAAGATACAGACCCCATGCAAGGGCTGGCCCGGAAGCAGTGCGGGAGGGTGGCAGGGTGAGCAGGTACCTGGGCCTGAAGGACAGAGGGTGGCCTGGTGCACAGTGCCAAGAGAGAACAGATCAGCAGGGGAGAGGGGGAGCGAAGGCCAAAGAAAAGAGGAAGGTCTTGCGGTGCTTCAGGAACCGGAGATGGTTCCACTCAAGTTTTACAGTGGCAGGGAGGCTATTCAGACGGAGGCCCCAGCCGAAGACAGAGATCTACCCCCAGCTCGTTTCTTTGAAAAACGACTGACCCTGAGGGAGTTAGAGGTAGAGGAGCGAAGAGCTTGAGAGCGGAGGTATTTGCGGAGGGATAGCTGAAGGTATTTTGGACCCATGCTCCAGAAAGCCTGTGGACAATGCAGAGGGTTTTGAATTTAATCTTTGCATCCACTGGGAGCCAGTGGAGAGATTTCAGAGCTGGAGAGATACGATCCCAGGGCTTGAGGCCAAGGACACGTCTCGCAGTCCTGTTCTGGATTAGTTGCAGAGGGCGGAGAGTGGAGGCAGGCAGATTAAGATAGAGGCTGTTACAGTAGTCCAGCTTTGAGAGAACCAGGGCTCGGGAGACAGTGAGCTTCTGGGGGAAGGAGAGGAAGGGAAGAATACCTCTGAGGAGGAGAAGCTGGTAGTGTGACTTCTTAGAGACGTCAGATATATGAGGAGAGAAGGAGAGTGTGGAGTCGAAGATGACCCCGAGGTTTTTTGCCTTGCAGGTAGGAGCAGGAAGCGGGCCAAGAGAGGCTGGCCAGAGAGCTGCAGGGAAGGAGGGAGTGGGTGTGCCGATGAGTAGAATCTCAGTCTTACAGGCATTAAGGCAGAGGTCATTGGCGGCACACCATTCCTGGATAGCAGACAGACAGTCAGAGATGAGAGAAGGAGAGGAGGAGGCCGAGGTAGCCTGAAAATTAGCTGGGTATCGTCCGTATAGCACTGAAAGTTGGGGCAGAGAGCGGCGATGCGGTGGGCAAGGAGTGCCAGATACTGGTTTTACAGCCAGGGAGAGAGATTAGATCCCTGGGGGACACCACAGGTAGAGAAAAAGATATCAGAGAGGAAGGACCCCAGTTGGACCTGGGAGGGTCGATTGGAAAGGAAAGAGGTCAGCCACGCCAGAGCCTGACCAGTGATACCCAGGTTATCACGGAGACGGTTGAGCAGGATGGCATGGTTGACAGTGTCAAAGGCAGAAGAGAGATCGAGCAGAATGAGAGAACACGGAGTGTTGGAGTCGAGGTTCGAGAGCAGGCCCTCACGGATGTTCAGGAGAGCAGTTTCCGTGCTTCTGGGAGCTCTGAAGCCAGATTGATGGTCATGAAGACTACCAACAGATTCAGCATGGAGGTTAAGCTGGGAGATGGCCAGTTTCTCCAGGAGCTTGCCCAGGAATGGAGTGATGGAGATTGGGCGATAGTTAGCCGGGCAGGAGGGGTCGGAAGAGGGTTTCTTAAGAAGAGGGTGCACAAGGGAGTGCTTAAGGGGGGATGGGAAGACTCCAGAGGCGAGGGAGTGGTTGCAAAAGTCAGCCAGGGCAGGAGCCAGGGAGTCGATGTGGTCATGGATAGTTTTGGAGGAACAGGGGTGAACCTGTTTAGACGAGACTTTCATAGATCAGACTTGTCTGGAAACCTCGACAGCAGAAAAAAGGGGAAAGACAGAGAAGGACGGAGGAGGGGTGGCTGCCGAAGGGCCAGAGGAAGAGCCGGGAAGAGAGGGAGGGAGGTGATAGGAGTTCCCAAGTAGTGGTGGCAGTGTTAGTCCCCATTTCATTGGAGTTCATAGGATTCCAAGGGGGTGGTTTGGTGCAATTCCCGCAGAGGTAATTCCACCAAAATGTGTTGGAAAAGTGGCGGATTTACCTCCAGCTAATAACGTTCTGCAAAACTCTTAGTTGCGATATTGTAGTGGTAACGGTATTACTGCAGCATTTTTCCTGCACCACCCAACTCCTAACGAGGACCATTGTTTACTGTTTCTAACTGCATATTTAAACCTACATATAAGAGTGTGCTATTTGTTAAAAGGTTGGAACATTATTTCTCATACTGGTGACTGAATTAAGGAATGTGTTCTGCGATGAATGATATTAATAAAGGGAATGGTCATACTTTTGCACACATTCTTATATTTAGGGTTCATTTTTAATAAAAATAATATTTCTAAACAGTGCAACAAAGTGAAGTAATTAACAAATAGCATTCTTTCCACTGCATATTATATGGCAAAGCATACTTTGCCCCATTGCTATTTCCAAATACTTACAAACATGCACTTATTGCAAATATAAGGAAGAATTCAGTGGTCCACAAAATTTACCTTACAGTCAAGTGTAAAAGTTGGCAGGTACTGGACTCTATGGTCTGTACCACAAATTATGATACAGCAAGTAAACCACTACTCCCTTCTTCGATAGACTCTGCAAAATTCCATTTGCACATGTGACGACATCAGCGAATGGACAGCAGCTTAATTTGATGCATGAACACTGTTGGTGGGATTTACGATTGATTTCATGACCAGGTGGTAGTTTTCCACGGAAACACCTTTGTACATTTTTCAGTGAAGAATTGCTGCCCATCCATAAAATCCATCAGTCGTGCAGAGATGGCTGCTTACATTTCCTATGGTGGAACCCAACGCGTCATGCCCTCATTAAAGCTGAAGGGTAAGTCCATTAGACTCTTTACCCTGATTTTTAAGCAGGTTGCATGACAGTTTACTTATGCTTTACCCTTTACTTACATGGCAATGTTTTCGAGTGTTTACACTATTTGACACAAACCTGTCCTCATTTTGAGACGTTTTCCTTTATCACTATAGTGGTGTAGGTGATGTTGCAACCCTCAAACTTTAATTTCTATTTTTCCCATTTGTGTAATTTACTGTTTTCCTCTATTACAGGGTCGTTCTTCGGTCCTGATGAAGGCGGTGACATTATAGATCTCCACCGAAACGTGTGATGTATGCTATACTATACTATGCACTATCAGTGCCATTCTAACCACAGTGCTTGTCCATACATAGACCCTAGTTTGAGGAGCCTCTACAGAGTGAGGAGTAGTATGTCACTGATTTTTGCAATAGTCAAACACTAGAGGCCACTTCCTATCACATGCACATTGAGTCATTTCTGCACAAAACCTATTTTAAGTAATTTTTAGAGTAATTGGTTTTTGTTAGTTTCGTCATATTTGGTTTAGCTTTACAATTCTTTCACTTCATATCTGGAAGGAGCTTGCCTTATTTTTTCCATTTAGAACTGTGATCAGCTCAATCAATATAATCTATACATATGTGCTTTGATTAAACTGATCTGTATCTATTCAGTTGCCATTCTCAACGATGTATTTCTTGTACACAATGTTGTCAAGGTGTAGGGTTGTATTTGTGAACCTTTTGGGCAACATTTAATTTGGAGTAATTGCTCTTATATAAATAATTCCTGGCAGGAACACCACTTTTTTGTTATGAGATGACTCCTTATGCCTAGGTTTATATTTAAGCAGTCTTGGTCATGTAATGCACGATTACATTCAAAATTACCCCGAGAGTAACTGTTAAAAGTGTCTCGCACCTCAAAACACTTGTGTATAGGCGCGTTATAAATGCCATATATCATATCAAAATCCAATCTTGCTAACTGATTTGGTATCACCTGACTTTCCCTGTCACGTGACAGGAGCCAGAAAGAAAAACAGTTGCGGAAAGGGCCAGAAAGTAAGCTTCCAAAACCCAAGGAAATTAAAAGAAAGGGGAGTGAAGCACCCTAATAATCATAACTCCATAGCAGAGGTAACATGAGAGCATGTTTGCTGTTGTAGATTGAGACATCATTTGGAGTTTGAGGGGGAAGCTTTAAGCTGCTGAACTCAGAAGCTCATAGGGACAGCCCTGGCTCCCAGTACCTGGCTGCTGTGCAGAGAAGCTAACTACTCAAAATATTTAGGAACCCCTTGAGGCATTTTTGAATGGGTCGTGAGCTTGAAAGGGATGATGAGGATCCTGACAAAGAGAACCTAGAGTGTGAGACTGGCTATATCATGTCTCAAATATGCCTAGAGCCTGGGACAGATGCTGAGAAGTTTTAGAATGTATCTAAAGCCACAGAAGGATGCTCAGAAGCCCAAATACAGTGATGAGCCTTTACAGAACATTGAGGCATTTTGGAAAGCTACTAGAGTCTAAGATGGGTACTAGGAATAATATCAAAACACAGAGAGATTGGAATGAGCACTGAACAGTCTGAAATATGCCTAGAACTTAAATTGGTTGATGGGAAGTTGTGGAAGTCACCTAGAGAATGAGAGAGACTCTAAGAACACGGGATCTATGTGAACCAACTCAGGATGGATAATTGGGAAAAGACTTTAAAAATGTTAACATAGCAATCAGAGTCTGCAAATCTGGAGAAAGAGAGAAAGGAGCAACGAGTTGGATTAATTTACTCTGAGAGACTAAAGGTCCTGACAGAGTACGAATAAACTTAGCTATCTGCAAGAAATGTTGTGTCATAAAATAATACAGTACAATAATTTGAGACACAGTTACTGTCCAGGGGTTATTAGGACTCCACCTCCAGCAGGAACTCTTCAGCAATGTGACAAGGCCACTGGTTTGTTGGCAGTACTTCAAGGCTCAGTGGAATCTAGAGGCCAGGAGCAGCCAGCCACTCTGTGATATGACCCCTGCCGGACGTTTAAGGATGACTCCCAGATATCAACTAGGCTTTACGTGCATTATCCAGCAATGAAGCTGAGGCCACGAATAATACGAAAACAACATTGCAGTCGGGGCCTGGGGGGCTGTTTTATGAGTATGGTAAGTAAGATTCCATCCTTTGGTGTAGAGCCCAGCCCTGGGCCACCCAACATTAGACCCTGAGAAGACTAACCCCAGAATCACAGTGTGTTAGTTGTGCAATGAGCAGATGTACCTTCGGTTGGCATAGTGTGAAAACTGATAACACTTTACTTTAGGACCATGGCTGTTCATAAACCCCAACAACTGCAGAAGAGCAGACTAACTGTGGCAATGACATATAAGCCACAGTCATGCTGCGGGAGGTGGCGCGGAAACAAATAGTGATTGTTGGCAAGTGCCCAAGTACCCACAGTGCTATATGAATATGAGGTAAGCCACCTTCAGAAGCAAAACTGCACCCATCTACATTCCCCACATTGTTTCATGAAGGAAGAATTCAGCTGGCTGGAAATCAGAATGCCAGTCACATGAATGCTGAGTCTGTGGCTTTGTATTGCCAGGTGTAATGGAAAGCTCCTGCCAAGAGAGTGGTTTAAGTCACTTTCTGGGCCAAGCAGTATTTCATCAAGCTTGGATGGTCTATAAAGCATGGTTAATGTAATATATGTATTAAACATGCTTTTCTGTATGATGTTCATTGGAAACAACTGTATAAAAACCCTGAGGTGTATGCTCTGATGCCAATATGTTAGGGATACTATGCTGGCTTCCTGACCCATTTGTTCACATCTGCATAGGTAAACATCTTGTCTCTACCTTTGCTACCTGACTTCCTTTTAAACTGTTTTGTGATGAGCTGTCAATTTCTACAGCCGCTTACAGCCACATTTATTTATTTATTTATTTACTTTCATTTATAAAGCGTGCAGCGGCTCGAGGGCATCGTGGCGCTGTTAAAGAAGGTTACTTAATGTATTTAGGACTGATAGTACATAGGTAATGATACATTTGTTCATGTACAATGGAATTGGTGACGGGGTGTTCCGGGGTTACAGTGGAACAAGGTGGATACAGTTCATTAGTAGGGTGTATTAGTTAAATAGCTTAGTTTTTAGCAGCTTTATGAACACTGTGAGTTATTCCTCACTTCTTAAACTGAGAGGGAGCGTATTCCAAACTGTTGGGGCTAGTACTTCAAAACTTGTACCGTCGGCTTTGACTCTGTTGAATGCTGGGACAGATAGCCGGTGTGAGCATTGGTTACGTTTGGGTCTGTGGGCAGCAGCCTGGTGTATTCTGTCTACTAGGTAGGCAGGGGTGGTCTGGGCGAGGCATTTGTGTGTGATGGTGAGAGCCTTGAATGTTATGCCCTCTTTAATTGGGAGCCAGTGGGCATCCTTTCTTGCCTGGGAAATGTGCTCCCTCTTGGGGATACTGAGGGCAGCTCTAAAAGCATTGTTTTGTGCAATCTGTAGTCTGTTGATGTTATTGGCAGAGGTGCCTAGGAGGAGGATGTTACAGTTATCAGGTTTAGCACCAAGTGTAGCTCTAGCGATGTTGAGGAGGTTGCTTGGTGATAGGTGGGGCTTTACTGCATTTATGATTTTTGTGGTCAGGGCAGCGGCAGAAGAGATCATGCTGCCTTGTCTGTCCACTGTTAGGGTGGAGTCCAGATATACCCCAAGGGTTTTCACTGAGGTAGATGCTACAATGATGGTGTTCTCGATACTGAAGGAGTTGTACTTATCATCTAGTTTTTTTAGGGTTTCTTTGGGGCCTAATAGCAGGATTTCTGTCTTTTCCCCATTTAAGCAGAGCCCTTTGGCTGCCATCCAAGCCTGGATGTGTGCATATGTTACACATGTTTCTCTAATCCTGCACCATGCATTGTGCAGGATTAGAGAAGAGCCACACAATGGCTGCCCTAATCCCAGCATGGACCGTGGAACAGATACAAGCAAGAATTGCACATCGTGTAATCAAATTACATTTGGGGAATGTTTGTCATCAAACAGCAGTGTTCACTGAATAGAGAGATCACATGATCACATGGAAGATGGCATAGCAGGTCTAACGGCCATCAAGATGATAATGACAGATCATAATATGACAGACGGGGTACTTGTAACTTTGAGGCACAGGGACTGGAGCACTGCTAATTCCTTTTGCAGAAAACAGCACACCACCTGCAGAAATGTACGAACAAAGGCCACACAAATGGTTAGGTCATCAAATCATTGATTATGGGTGGATCTCCTTCTAAACCATACCCAATGTACACAGTCCTCCCACATAGTTGTGGGTGTTGCCTTGGCAGACAGAGGGCCACAGAAGGGACAGAAGTAACAAAAGGATGACTTCTATTCACTGTGACTTTGGCCTGACGAAATCTCTGTACATTGTGATGGAGAGTTATGAAGAGGATCTCATCATCTTTTTCATTGTGTGCAGTGGAATCCAAGTGCCCGGTTGGATAATTTCTGTGAGAGGTTCAAATCTGCAGCATGTGCCATGATGGGTTCAGAGTCACCTGCGCACACCAGATATAGCTGTGGCACTGGATATTCAATCCTGAAGTAGATCTTTGCCACGTGCATAGTTTGTGTGAGTGTTTCTGAAAATGGAATGGGACATACTTTGTATCCTCAACTGCATGCTACTGAACAATTCAGCTTGCTCCCAGGTGCCTGCTTCCAACCCCAATATCTGGAGTTCCATATGGAGCTGAAATGTAAGCCCACATTTTTCCATTGGACTCTGTTGTCCCCTGGATGTCCTCTCTCCGCACTCTGTGTGGCCAGAAGGGTGCATAGCCCCATTTTCATAGGCATTTCCCCTCCTGATTGTGTTGCATATCGATCTCTCCAGTATTTCATCCGCCTCAGCAGGATCCTAACTACTTTCTAAAAGAGCTCCCTCCTTGGTCCAGTCATAGAAGACATAAACTGGACCAGAGAGCTCACATTGCTCCCTAAGCTGGGCCAGTGGGGCCCCAAAGAATCTGCTGTCACAACCATTGGCTCTGGTGCGAGGGAGGGGCAAATCATTGCAAAATCTATTTTTTACATCACAATGGACTATAATGCTACATTCTTCTTGTTGGAGTTCACTTCGTAATTTTAGGAGGAGAGGAGGGCTAATGTCTACCAAATTATTAAGTGCTGCAGATGTATGTCCATTTTCCCAGAGCCAAGCTATGACCCTTGTCCAAAAGCAACTGGTCTAATAATCCTATTTATAATTGCAGGGTGTTATTTTATGTTACACATCCTCTGTCACCTAGAAGAAGCCCACATGACTGAGAACGTGGGATTTGGTTCACAGATGAATGCACAAGCCAAGAATACACATCTCCAGAGTCTGTTGAGTTAATGTCTCACTAGCGGGATGAATCCGAGTCCTACATGCCAATTTTAAATCTTCAAGGTGGTTTATTTAGAGCCACGTTGCTGAATTATCAACTGACCCCAAAGTCAAGTGAGCATGTGAAACATATCCTTTAAGGTGCAAGGTAATCCTAAAGCTGCTCTACTGAGTCTTTTAAAATTAAAATGCGTGGAACCTCTCGATGTCATTCCAGAGAAACAAAACTACCCAACATCCTGCTTAGGGATTACAGGGATCTGCATAAACTAGAGAGCAATATAACAGAGTTAGCAGTCTTTTCAAGGTGAGTGTGAGTCGTTTTGTTTGTTTCATTTACCTTTATACCTATATACAAACCTACATAAAAGCCTTAACTCAATAGCAACTCAGATGTCATACATTCTCCACAAGTTCAGAGAGAGAGCACTTCGAATATAGCCAATCACACGGAGATAGTGATTTGAAGCTTGGTGCCCATGTGCAGAGCTGCTACTGCTATATCTATAGCATTAACTGTGGGTCCCTGCCAGTGCACCCATCATTGCAGGCTGATTGACTATGGCAATATTGGCGGCACCAGTCGTGCATGCAGTACAGCCATGTTTTGACATTGTGGTAAGAGGAATGGGCCATCCAATAAGATGACACTCATCTCAGCGTTGTCTTGGACATGGACAATCTGAAGATTGTGCCACTGCTAAACCTACAGTACTGACATACCTCAGTGCTGCAATGTGAGTGTGACCTGCCTGATCAGTGGGCCAACCTGCTGCCATTGCAGGCCCCAGACTCTGGTTAGATCTCATCATACTTAACTTGCAACAAAGCCTGATTGGGAAGAACATTTCAGGCTGAAAACATTTCTTAGTAAGGTCGCCACTGATGTCACAATGACTTGTGCAGCAACTAAAATGAAATGAAACATAAAATCATGAAATACAAGAAACATAGCTAGTAACGCTGCATGTAGAGGTAGTCTTTAGGTCTGCCTGCACCTGGCTCTAGCTCTCCAGAGGACTCCCATGTTTTCCGTAAATGGAACTGAACTGTTCCAGCCTTAATGTCGCCCATATAATCACCTTAGGGTCAAACACAATTTGTAAAATAGCAGGGATTGTGGATCCTGCCCTAGAGAACCCTAAATGATATTTGGCCCCATATCAATATGGTTTGTGACTCCCCTCGAAAAATATCCTTTTCCTGTTGTGGCTCATATTGTGGTCTTTCCGGAATTTTGAAGATTGTCTAATTGCATTTTTCTTTCTCCATTTCTTAGAGGAGTTACATTGCTTCTCTCGGATCTTGCCTTTTTTGTATTGTGCATAGTCGACATTAGTAAGGTGACTGTTCAAGGAAAGTGTTGTCATCAAAGACATGGTGAAGTAGCTGGATTTCATATAAAGGACGGTTAACAAAGTGTAAATACATTTTGGCTAGAGCACATTTCTTAAAATACATTTTACCTTAAAGCAACGTAGCTTGCACCTGCTGCACAAGATAGTTTCACTCCTTTCTGTTCAGCTGAGCAGTTGCTGGGAAGTTACTGAGCAACAGTGAGTGATTTCTTAAGTGAATGCCTACCATGATTGTAAAATGCGATGCATGCAAGACATTAACACAGAGCCAGCCCTGGCGAAGGATCCATAGTCTGCTATGCATTGGCGGAATGTTCATCTGTCTCTGTACTAATGTTGATGGTTGAGAATAAGAAGAAGAGATAACAAAAATAATTATCACTATCAAGGACCATTTCGTAAGAAATGATTAGTAATTCTCACCATTTCTAATGCATTTCTAACGCTTATGTGTGCAACCAGCTCCGATGAAGGGTTAATCTGGTTTCATTCCCAGTTAGATTTTGTTCTGTATGTTGCAGTATGAAGACTGGTTTGTACCATTATATTATTTATATAAATTAACAAACGTTCATACTAATGCATTAATATAAAGATGTTGCTCATCTACCTCCGCCTTGTCAAATACTTTTATACTTTTGCCATTCTCTGAACACGTTTTACAGCTTCCATGCACATGTGAGACTCTTTAGCACTGTCGCTCCTCAAGTTTCAGATTGTTCCTAAATGAAAGCAAGGTTCTGACTTCCTTATCCATCAACTTGTTTATACAATGGCATTTGTGTGCATTACCCAAGTCAAACTCGTGTAGAATTAACTTGAACCTTGACAGCCTTAGTATTTACATTGCACATTTGTGGCAATCCTTTTTTCTTTGGCAATTTAACACTACAAATGTAACCTTGTGGTTTCACCACTTCAGTCACCTTCCTTTTAGTCATCAGTTGTATAGCACCCCTATATCCCCTTTCAAACCATCTATGATCTCAACTCTTCCTAATGGCTGCGCCTAACATTATCACATAAGTAGTCTTGGTTTTACTCCTTTTTGCTGCGTCTCTCCCAAAGCACAGGATCATTGTATTTCCATAATGTTCTAGCTTCATTTTCAAGTGCTTTCTTTAGCCCTTTAAAATCTTTAAGTATGCATCTCTTGTAACGACAAATACAACTTTGAATACACAAGGTTACAAGGATGAAGGCCACAATGTAGCCCGGGATTGAATGCATGCTATTCTGTGTGCCTACCTCAGACCGAGGTTGATATGTCTAACTCTCACTTCCTATTATACGTTGTCTGATTCCTACATCTTAAGCTGACAAGTAACTTAGCCTTTCTGAGGATCTCCTTCCTGCTGTTAGATTTCTTAAATACTGCCATCACGCCTTGCCATATTGGCACTCCTTTACCAAAATGTCATTGGAATTGTTCTTTTAATTTTCCTTACACTAAATGGAATAGATCTTTAAGTCACTCGTTGCATTAGTGAGCACTTATCCCCCCTCAGAAATCAAACCATTTATTTTCAATCTCAGTATTGATATCAGCCAGTTTGTCCTCCAGCATAGAGACTTCTCTTTCTCCCATACAGCCTTCAAACATGGCTGATCTACATTGCTCATCTGCCTCCAACTCCTACAGGGTCAGTCGCTTCTCCAAGCAACAAGTTGGTGGTCAATCTCTCTCTTCAGCAGGGGCCTCCCTCTGGAACAGCCTTCCTGCCTCCCTGAAACTTGAGGAGAAGCATATCCGGTTCTGGAAACACCTCAAAACCTTCCACTTTGCTTCTGCTTTCTCTGCCTCTCTCCCCTGCTGAGATTCCTGGCTAAAACTCCACTGGCTACCTGGACACCCTTTCTGATTCTGGGGCCATGCTCCACTTTTGTACACCTGCCCTCCCCCCCTGGCAACTCCCGCACCTGGGGACTGTTTTCTGTATCCCTACAGTCCCCCTACCGGCACTTATTTCTGCTCTTACCCTGCACTTGCCACCATCTGGCCGCTTTATTTATTTTATCTTATTTATTCTTCTATCCCATGCACTGCACTTTCCCCTCTCCCTTCCCCCAGGCACTTTCCCTTTCCCCCTACCACATGCACTTGCGTGATCTGAATGACACCTGGCCTAGTATGATTGTTGTCTGTCTTCCCACTGTTTCCCCTCTCTTGCCTTGTCGCGCCTTGAAACACTTGTGTATAGACGCGTTATAAATCATATCATATCATATATAGGGTGACAGGGTCTCCTTTTCATATCAAACCATTACTGGAATTGCCACTTTTTCAGGTTCGTTCTGACCAAACACCAGGTCACATTTATAAATGCACTGCATGTGCCTACCTTCGAGTGCCACATGTTGTATTTCAAAAGCAAAGGTAAGATGAGCATTGGCTGTTGCAGCATGTTGAACTGATTCTGTTTCCAAGCAAACAATCAGCACCTCACCTTGCTAGCAGCATCTCTAGACTCCTCCCTTTAGGTAGTGAAGTGAGCTATGCAAATATGTAAAGTCAGTAAGTCGCAGTCAACAGTGGACCTATCTACATTCTGGTGTCATAATGTTTACTGGCCCAAACACAGACTGGAGATTCCACCTATGTTATAGTAGATCTCGCTAGCTATGACAAGGGTGCTACAGCATGATGTCACTCTTTGTTAATCGTGCTGTTGTTTTTGAACACCCCACGCTGTTCAGTACAATTTTTGGGGGCACACACTCAAAACATATGTTCCTTGTCCATAATACAATGAAGGGTGGATCGACGACGACGAGAGACTTTTCTTGATCAAAAAACACCCTACGACGCCAGCATTTTATTTAATGCCCAAAATTCATAAAAATGAAACCACAACACCAGGAAGACCTATTGTTTCAGGCATCAATTCCATTCTTGAGCATCTTTCAATTTATGTCGACCATTTTCTTCGACCTTTTGTGGGCAAAATGAAATCCTTCATCCAAGACACTTTGGGCCTCATTATGACTTGTGCGGAATGGGTTTAACGGCGCCGGTAATGGTGCCGGCGCCGTTAAACCCATTCCGCACAATTACAAGGTCCCCTTGTGGGACCCGCTCTGGACGTCTGGTTTTTCCAGATGTCCATAGCGGGTCCCGCGAGGGGACCAGGCAGCTAACAACGGGCCCGTTCAGAATGGGCCCATTGTTAGCTCCCTCCCCATTCCCATTGAGCCCTATGAGGGCTCGAATGGGAATGGGGAAGGACCGAGCCCGGGTTCCCTGAAGGAGGAAATACCGCGCCCTCCATACTCGGAATGGCCCAGTATTTCCCCATTCAGGGAACCCGGACACGTTTTTGAGGCAGCCATGCCGTTATTAAGGGCATGGCTGCCTCCAAAGTTGACCAGTATGATTTACTCATCACCTTAGATGTTGAATCGCTGTATACCAGTATCCCTCAATACGAGTGCCTGGAAATTCTCAAACTTTATCTAAACAAAAGACATTCCATTAGAATACCTACAGATTTTATACTTGAATGTGCTAGACTCGCACTTACCGAGAATGTTTTCATCTACAAAGACATTTATTTCAAACAATGCCACGGTACGAGCATGGGCACAACCTTTTCGCCCGATATAACAAATCTATATATGGACAATTTTGAATTGACTCACATCTACAGCAACACCAATGCATTTGTAAAAAAAATTGTAACCTGGAATCGCAATATTGACAATATCTTGCTTATTTGGAGAGGATCTACTGTTGATCTGAATGAATTCTTACAATGGCTCAATTCTCGCA
Organism: Ambystoma mexicanum; assembly: GCF_040938575.1. Classification (NCBI taxonomy): domain Eukaryota; kingdom Metazoa; phylum Chordata; class Amphibia; order Caudata; family Ambystomatidae; genus Ambystoma; species Ambystoma mexicanum. Next base: position 842,557,996 of record NC_090935.1, read on the forward strand.
ACACTTCCATCAACTTTACTGTTCACTCGAACAAGATGCGCATACCCTTTCTGAATCTTGAAATTTACAGAACAGATAACAATAGCATAGGGACCACCCTATATCAGAAGCCTACATCGAAAAACACGTTGTTGTCCTTTTCCAGCTTTCATGCTGCAAGCTTGAAAGAAAATGTACCATACAGTCAATTCCTTTGCTTGAGACGCAACTGTTCCACCACCACAGATTTTGATCTCAAGAGTAAAGGTCTCACCATTCATATGAAAGATTGTGGCTACCCAGCCCACCTTATACGTAGGGCTCGGAAAAGAGCAACACATACAAACCGAGATGACTGCCTAACTGCAAGACCCAGAGAAGAAAAAACAAACACGATGACATGTGTCACCATTTATACACCCATCAGCAATCAAGTCAAGAAAACCATGTTAAAACACTGGCAAATACTTCACACAGACTCATTTAAACCTGAGAAACCATATTTTGCCTTTAAAAGAGCCCAACATTTAAAAGACCGACTTGTGCACACCTACGAAGAACCCAAAGCACAACCCATTTCAGAGACCACCCTTAGGCATCTACCACCAGTAATTGGGCACTTTCGATGTGGATCTTGCTCAGTTTGCTCCCTCACCAAAGATATAAAAAACATTGACCTTTATGGAATCAACTGGCATTGCCACCACTTCTCCAATTGTAAAACAAAATGGTCAGTTTATGGCATTAAATGTCCTTGTAGACTTATATACATGGGCAAATGCAAACGGGAAATCTGTCAACGCATCAGTGAACACAGTCAAAGATAAACCAATGTTGCCACATTTTAAAGCCCTATGACACAAACACACAGAATTCACGTGGTTCATGATACAAACAGTTCGAAACCCCTTTCGGTTGGTGATCATGATTTACTTCTAAGGAACCTAGAACAAAAATGGATACACCGTTTGGACTCGGTCAAGAAACGTCTCAATGTGGCCATAGAGTGAAGTCTCTTTTTTCATTAACCGTCTCCCTCTGCTCCAAGCATAGTTGATGAACCTTCCATCTCCTGCCCTTTGGCTATATGCAATTTGTGCTTGACTCAAAACATTCAGTTTCTCAACCTACATTATCCCTATATTATATCTATCAGGCATCTTGTGCATTAGTCAACTGTGTTCACACGTCAAAAATAATCATGTTTTTCTGTCTGCCATCACTTGCTAAACAGCACGTCTTTCTTTTTCATTTTGAAAAAAAATATTCTGTATGTGAACGAGTTTTTCTAAAAAACAAATATACCTTGTACTACTTACCTAACCACAAAAACATGTTCTTAGATATGCCACTGTTATAGTTTGATAACGTGATAAACTCTGTATGTCATTACATCTTTGACATGTGCACAGTGAACTATGTAGATTCTGATTGTATTCATATTTCTTTCCTCATCATCAGTCCGTTTTGACCAGCACCACTCCATTCCGTGGCCCCTATTGCGAGCCCTGACATAGCTTTTTTCAGCCATGCCTCGTCATCTAGTACCTGTGGGATGTATTAACCCACTCATGCTCTGCCCTGTGGCATCACTGCGTCTTGGTGATGCCAGAATCATCAAAATGGCCACAAAACCCCTATGCGCGCCAAAACCTATGGAATATGCGCTCTACAAAGCACAACAAGATGGCTGGCAAATCTACCATGCATGTTGTCAGTGGTGGACGGAGACCTCCCTCCTGAAACATGTCATTGGGCTTCCCAACCAGTAAAAATGGAGCCTGCATGAAAAGCAGTGCTTGCTGAAAGAAATCCGAAATCTTGCACTTTAAATCTTTTCTTGGTTGCTGAAAATACAAAATTCCGGTACAAAACAACCACAAAGATCCAATTTTCTTGCTCGGTGTCACAATTTACGGAATTCACGAAATCATTGTGAAATTACAATATCCTGAAAAGCTGAATTTATCATCTAGACACCCACAGCAAAAGGTACCTGCCTGTGGGATCTGCCAAAATCTGGGCGCAGTACCAGTGGCCGCCTGAATGACTGTTTTCAAAAGCCTGCATTAAAAATGTAAACTTGTGCCACTAAGATCTAATGTCTGAAATCTAAGGGACCTGGTTTTGAGAGTAACCTATGTTGTAACTATTTAAACTTCATGGTTTAGAGTCTGGAATCAGTGTTCTAGTTGCTTGTTTTAAAATTACAAGTTTATTTAAACAAAGAAAATTGCAAAAAAATGACATTTAAATTTAAACCTGACTCCAAGCCGAACCACAAACAACTTCGCCCACAGGGCCAGGCCCCTCCCTTATGCTCTCTAGACCAGGAACTTGAACCCATGTGATGATTAAGAGGGGAGGAGAACTTGGGCTGCTGTGGGAAGAGCACAATGGACTTCCTCCAAGGCAAGGAGATTCTAATTAGGAAGGATCATAAAAGGCCCCTGCCAGAATGAAGGGGGCGGAGATTGCTTCTGAGCTGCAAGAAGGAGAAGGAGGCGGGGACAGACAACCTTTTGTTGATTCACAATGGACAAAAAGAGCATTTCTAAAAAGATTGATAATTTACAGTGTACAATTGTAAAAAATATGTAAACCCCGGACTTCTGAACCTAATTTTTGGCTGCACATTTTAAGAAGAGCCAGAACTCTGTGCTATGCTCTGGGAAGTAACTGTGAAAATTATGGTTTTGCAGCAAATGTATTTATGTCAAAAGCATGAAACTTCACATGCTTATGCCCATATGTAATGCGCACAGTTGTACACATTTTGGGATGAACTAGATATTGTGTTCTGGCCCAAAAGGGCAGAATTCTGTCAAAAGCCGACACAAGATCCTACAACAATGGGGATTGGAAGAGCATCTGCTCCACAAAATATGTGATCTATGTATGTTATTGTTATAAAGATTGCACACATGTAAATATGTATTATACTAAAAGTAGATTTCATGTTCAAAAGCCAAGGGGAAGATTCTCTGACTCATAAAACCACATCATCATGGTGACACCCTGTTTTCTCCTCCAATCTAGGGAGAGGGGAGTTCTAACCTATAGCCAGCCTAGGGGGCGTGCTTAGGATAATTCAGCACACACACCCCTTTATGAAATGCATAAATAGAGAAAGCTGGGGACTTAGAAAGACACAGATACACACACTAACCGATTGCTGGCGGAGCACCCCTCAAGAGGACCAGACATCTTCCTTGCTCCAGACTCCAGAAACTTGGCAAGCAGAAAGGCCCATTTCTATAGCTGTACCATTCTCACCTAAGCCTTCAAATTCCAGAAAACAGAATTTACCCCAGACATCTAAGGGGGACAAAGAATAGCCAGGCTGTGCTGTAACTGCTTTCCTGCATAAGAATTATTACCAGAATCCAAAGACCCAATCCAGTAGTGCCGTGCTGTGACCAGATAGCTGTGAACCAGAGCCATTGCCGACCCAGTCCGGTGTGCCCAGCAGCCTGTCCAGACCGGTGTGCCCAGCAGAATTTATGAGCAGAATCCCTGATCTTGATGGACCAGAATTCCTGACGGTTCTGTTCAAATCTATATAGTGAGTATCCATAGTAGAGGACTGTCACTAGCCTATGTACTGTCCATAGCAATCCCTATCCAAATCCATCCCATCTTGTCTTCAGAACTGCATTGTTAGAAATATTTTTGAATTGCCTGAACTCGTTATCTCATCCCCACTATCTTCCTTCTGTAATAGTATTGTTAAAAATATCTTTGCGCTGATATATTTCATCTGAAGAAGGCAAGCTCCTCGGCAGGCAAAAACCTGATCCAAAGGCTCCCTGGTCTAGTGGTTGTGCTTCCATGTGGTATTTACTTCTTCATAGTCACCCCCTAGTGTAAAGAAATCCTGTTTGTCTTTTGAAAGCGCATCCCTGTTTTCTCATTATGCACCTATTTGAAAAAACGACCTCCACGAAAATGGCCATAACTTCTTCAATTTCTACGCTAGAAACAAAATGTAAACGTCTGCTTGTAGCTAACATCCACAGCTTTCCATAGAACCACATCTCAAATCCATATAGTTTTCCCACAATCGTAATTACTGTGCAGGGAAAAGTTTGCCGCAAATTCTGTTTTAGGAAATTTCTATAACGTGTAAAACAGCTTTTGATTGCACCTGACCTCAATTTTCAGTTTTCACATTGCTTCTTGCTATCAAATAATTGCTAGTGTTTGTTTAAATCCAGGTAAAGTGGCTCCCATTAGAATTTAAACAATTTCAGTGATTTAGCCCATATTTGGTGTTTCACATATTCCATTCAAAGACAACATTAAAAACCATTTTGACAGTTTGCCAATCAATTCTGTTTCTCTCTTGTGTTTGCTGGGGGGAAATTGGGATTGACATGTTTGCTTGAATTCTACATTCCAGAAACCTGTTCTCTCTCCTCCTATCTCTCTACATTGAATATTGGGGGGGTTGAGGGGTGTGCAGGGGGAAAGAGTAACCACATTGCTATTTGATTTGAATATACACCCACAAAAGTAGTATTGCTGTGCTGCATTGTTTTTGCTCATTATTACTCCTTGTGATTAAAGAGATTGCTTAATGTGACATCACCCCATTGGTGATTATTGTATCTCCATTAAAAATAGTGTGATTATATTGTGAATATATAAATAAATATTTTAACTTTGCAAACCAGCCTGATTCCTGGTTCAGTGTGACCGGGTGGGTTCCAAGAGAGGGGTGTGATATAAGTGGTACATCGTTCAGAATAAAAGAACTTTTAGACACAAAATAAATAAGGGTTTCAGTTGTGCATTACACGCTAGGCATTGACTTAGGTGAAGTGTCGGATTGAAATCACTTACATACCCTTACCCAAGACACGCTCTGAATCGCCAGCGGGACACGCACCCATTTCTTAAGGCGTCCGCCGCCGCGCAATAATCAGCACCAGCATTATTTACTTTTCTTTTTCCTACCATTAGTCCACCCACCACAACAAATATGGTTGCGCCCCACTACCCCCTATTTCTACGAGCATTTTCTCTCTCGGTATTCTTAGCCGTGCCATGTCTTCCTCAGTACTTTACTTGAGATGCGCACCTATTGGTCTACACGACCAACGCCCACTCGTCACTGCGCTCGTCTCCTTTGGCAACATACTATAAAGATAGACAACTCTGGACTCACATTACGCATGCGCCATCACGAGACACTGATCCAGTTCTCTGCAGCTCAAATCCGGTAAACAAACCGCGCTGCTCCGATTCTTTCACTGGCCCCCCCAGGTCACCTCCATTATTACATTTTATTAGCCATACTGCACAGAATAAGTAATTAATGGCACTTTCTTAGTGTAAACTTGCCCTATTTCTTTACTTTTGCTGGCATAATTGAGTGTGTCCCTGTCAATATGTAAATACACTTCTGCACTGCCCTAATACCACGCCATCACCTTGCAGGTTTGCAGATCTTTCTCCACTCTGGTTTTCTCCTGAACCCAATGCCAAATATTGTCCCCTCCAACAGGCTGGATGCTATACAGCGGCCAGATTGTCCTGCGGTTAACCCTGAGTTACTACACTTGCTGCTGAAAATCAGGTATATTGTTCACTCATTTAATTATTTAGATGAGTCGCCTAACAGTGACATTTGCAATTTAATTCATACCCCTACCTGACTATTGCAGGTTTTGATGTATCATTCTTGAATATCCGACGCTCGCCATAGTGGCCCCGTCCACAGCTGTATGTTAACATGCTTCTCACATCTAGAGTTCAGCCAATTGTCTTGGCAACACACCCACTTATTTTTTCTGTTTATATCCCACTCTGCCGCCCCCCAATCAGCCGACACTCAGAACCGTATGAACATTCCACTGGCACCCATCTTGTTCCAAGAAACACAGAGACTGATTGCTAGCCCAACAATCCAATGAAAACCCGGTTGTTTTGCACTTCCCGCCGGCGGTTGGGGTCAAACCATCTTGTGGCCCACTTCCTACAAGATACAAAAACATTGGTACATTAATTAATCCAACATAAGCAACAAATGATGCTATATGACCAAGAGAGAGCTAATGTGCACATTCTCAATAAATTATGACAAAACAATAATGGCTTTATAGGATCATATAGACTGGCTCTCAGCAGGCAAACGACTTTCTGAGCAATCCTGTTTTCTTCCTCTGATTATCAACAGCAAAATCGATTGGCAGCAAGGTAAATATGAAGAAGTTGTACATCTTGCAGTCACGAAACTCAAATAACATTAATTTGCTGGAAGTGAAGTCCAGTCTCCCAATACCACTGGAGGCATGGTAGACCTTCATGAAGTGAAGAAACTGAAATGAATGGCAATTGTGGAAAGTGAATTCCATCTTCCTAGACCGCTGAGGGACAGGTTGCACATTTTAACACGAAGAAGTTGAAAGAAGTTGTAGAGAGTAAATGTCCACATTCCAAAACCTCCGTGGGAGTCCTTGTCAGTCAGAAAGTGAAAATACTGAAAGTCAGGTAAATTTTAACAAGTGAAATCCAACTTTCCCATAGTGTTGGGGATACATTAAGAAGCCTAACATGAAAAACAGGGAGGACGCTTAGAGGACGTTTAGGTTCACAATATATCCGTGGAGAGAGAGCAAATCCTAAGGATAGCAAAGAAAAGGACAGTTATCTTGTGGAAAGTAACAACCAGGTAGTCCAGCCTGCTGAGGAAAGATTGATTATATCAAATATAAAAGGGCCAAATGCCCACATTATTATTACAAAAAGAACTACATTATGGTAGAGGAAGAGATTTTGAAAATTATGCAGATTGGGTATGCATAATTATTTAATGTGCCTATTTTCTGATGTATTCATTTATTTTCAGTGATAACATTCATTAAACACCTAAACATTAAAATAAACCTGGATAGTTAGGAGTAGGGGTACACATGAAACCCCAGTGCAATTATTAAGGAGGGCGCAAAGGAATGGTATAAAGATACATGACAGAAACTCAAATGAAATAAAGAAAGTAACATTAAGTTTGTGTATAAAAACGCGAAAGGGTGAATTGTGGAAACTGATGACATGTTAGTTATTATGCCTGTGGATGCCATCTTTTTTTGGTAAAGCAAATTCTAGGAACTCTACGGATATATCTTAACAGTTGAAACTTCAAACATGGCCCAGGAATTGGAAGCCAAGAGAATGGCAGCTGCACAAATACTTGTTAAAGGAGAGACGGTAGGATTGAGTAACAGTGACAGGTGTGGATATGTATATATTCAGGGAAAAAAACGTTATTTGTAGGTTAACGTGAGAACGCAACAAAACCCCTGAAATTGAGTTAAGCCATCTTAACTTCATTCTGCCTGTTGCACAGGGGGTGCAACAGGCGACCCCCTTAGCCCCTTCTCCCAAAATTATAGCTATATCTCCCATAGTCCATTGCAGCGGAGAGGCTTTTCAGAAAGACGCACATTTTTGTTTTTTGTTCGATGAAAATGATATCTGCGGTTATTCTCGTGGCTACCCAAAAACATATAGGCAGAAATATGCCATTTGAAGGAGGGAAAACAATGCAATGACATCAGGCTAGAAATGAGGGGACGTCATGTGAAATTGGGAAGTTGGAGGGGGCTAGGGAACACGTTAATAACATGAACCTCTTTTCTTAGCTGCGTTTGTTTGTTGGATTAAAAAGAAACAAGATTGGGAATGAAATTGCACCACACAGAACAACAATGGTTGGGGGACATGGAGGAAGGATAGGGAGGGAAACATGAGTTTAGGTGGGTAGGGGAAGCATGCCAGAGTAGAGAGGCACTTGGTGAGTGACTTAGACGGCAGGGAAATACTTTTTTTGGCACATTTCCCAATTGTCATGGCTATCTGTAGTACATTGCTAATATAATTGTGGTTAAATTAGAAATGGGGAAACAGCTTTAAAAAAAACGGAATAAAGAAAAATATCTTTGGAGAACTACAGTGAGGTGTGGGGTGGAAAGTGGACACAGCCAAAGGGTACATATACAATGGACACAGTCGAAGTCCGTGGCCACTGACCATGGTCTAAGGCCATGGCTAGTGGCTGGGTAGTGTTGTAATATATACAGTGGGCAGGGCCAAAGGCCGTGCTCACTGGCCAGAGCCGAAGGTGCTGGCTAATGGGGCCAAAAAAGAGAGCTAACATGTGGCCACAGCCAAAGGTCATCACTAGTGGCCTGGTAGTGTTTTAAAATATAAAAGGCCGTGCTCACTTGCCAGGGCAAAGGCCCTCAGCCATGGCCACCTAGTGGGTGTAAAAGAAACATATTAAGGGGAAATATACAGTGGACATGGCCAGTGGCACATCACATAACTTTGCTATAAACAAACCTTGAAATTCATTGACAAAACTTTAGTTACAGTTTAGTTAAGTTCACCAGATGTATTGCAACAAAACCCTTGAATTTCAATGCCTGTGAGAAGTCATGACCAGCTTATACATATTATAAGAGAAAGGATTCATAATGACAAATGGCATTATGGGGGACATCAATGGGAGCTTGCCAAGTTTGAACAACATTTAAAAGTTATTCATGCATAAAAGACAAATTAAAAAAAACTTTTTTTTTTTACTCTTACCTGATGGCAACTGAATACAGGATCCTTCTCGAAACACTAATGGTTTGGCCGGATTGCAAGCCTCAGCCATGGCACCTCAGCATTTCACTCGTGGGTTTCTGCTGTCATTCATCTTTTGAAGATTATGTGGAGCCAAACAGAGGCTGAGGGGCCGGAATTCTGACGCCCCCGTGGCTTCATTATCAAAACATCTTATCAGCGTGGAGTACAGAGTACTAGATGTGCATAGCATACAGAATGTGCTTAGGGCAGGATGCAACCCTGCTCTAGCCTGATTGAACCCGACCAGGTATTATGTATACTGTTGGTATGCAGCAGTCAACAGCACTACACAAACACTAGGACAAACTGAAAGATGTACGTTTTCATTCAAAATGAATCATTCAAAATGCATATTTTGTTTTCTCTTTGTACAGCAAATTGAGGCCTTTGCCCTAACGCCTAAACATACTAGCTGCCACTGATCCTAAGAGAACTGACAGCAACGACCTAAGTAAGCCTGATGAACAAGACAAGCCAAGTAACCATCCTTGGCAAACAATACAACTAGAAGAAGAGTGGGACTAGAGCTATCAGCATCTGTGGTGTAAGATAAAGCCAAGATAACACATTAAGACCACAGAAAAACACATTGTTCACATTTAAATAATATATTTAAATGATATGCTTGGTCTGGTCATGATTTTCATTATACACCACCTGCCAGAGCCTAAGCTCCAATTTAGATGTAATCAAAATTCCCACCTCGTGTTGGGGCATGTTTTGCGACAGGGAATATTGCTTTACCTGACACACGGCTCTTGACAGAGTTGGATCATTGCAGTTTGTTTCCTGAGAAACTGACAGGTTTACCTTTGGGCACCAATATCGTTGAGGCCCTACACTCAAAACATTACCCTCTTGTAAATGATTAAAATTAAGATCATATACCATTAGTAAATTCCCTGCGCAGTTTTATTACTAAACGAGAGGCATATGCACTTGCAATATATTGCCTCTTTCTATTTAGAAACAGGAGCAAAGAAACAATGCTATCATTCTTTTGTTTTCCAATGTGTGTACATTCTTTCTCTTGTAGAGATATACATGAGCATAACATAATAAAATAATCAAACAATATGCATTCACCATTATTATGAATAATGTAGTTGAATAAAACCTAGAATCCTATTTGTCTCCTCTTCACTTCTAGACATTGGACATACGACAAAATAAAACTTAAAAGTATACTTATAGTAATGCTGTTAAGAACGGAGTTACAGTGCGTAGATGAGGTTATTGTAACCACTGTAAATTCATTAAATGTTAAAGGCTAATAGCCTCTCTCAAAACCCCATGGCTTCTAAGAGCATTTACATAAAAGTACTCTAAAGCAATGGATTATAATGTAGGCTAAACTACATTACATTCACTTGCTTGATTCCTTCTTTCCATCCTCCAGTGCACCACTTCTCCTAGCTGGGAACTTAAAGTAGGAACATACTTTTACCAGTTGTACAGCACACCAAACCTAGTGTCTTCCAGAACCTCCTAACCTGCTGCTCTCAGGATGTTTCGTACTACCATTCCCATGAACACTCACTCCTCAGTATGCTAGATAAGGTTGATGATAGATGTAGTCCAACACAACTGGAGATCGAAAGGTTGATGACACTTGTTCAAGAGTATAGTTGGAAGCTAACTTAGCAAACATATATCAAGGCGTGTAATGGCTAACACAGACAATAGAAAGAAAAGTATGTCCTAAAAAAAGGCAACAAAAGTGTAAGAAAGGATTACCTCTCCCCCGAAATATAGACACAAGAATTTGGAAAAAGTAGCACAATGGCAACGTTAGGTCAAACATGGTGTAGAATTGTTCTTTCGTCTTTTCAACAAACCCCACACCGAGTCAGGAATCCTATCCAGCCCTCTGGTTCAGTGCTGCCTCACAGCTCTTTTGTACTGAATGGTATTTGCTAACCAGGTCATTTAGGAGCTCTCTGTGGACAATCCTCTTTGCAGCGCTGTTTTAAAGAGAGAGTGAAACGTGGTTTATCTAAACTCGGATTATTTGCTAACAACCAATGATTATCTGGGGGTGTCAAGGTAATAACCTCCTTTTGGATCTTTAAAACCGCTGGCTTTTGACTTTACTAGTGGCTCTCAAGAAAGATGAATCGTGATGTTTCCCTCTGGCTCTCTTCCTCAAAACCTGAACGAGACCACTACATTTAAAAATCTGGACTGCTTATCACAATTTAAATCAGCAATCTGCTTCCTTGTCCATAACCACTTCCAGAACAGTGATAGCCAATTAGCTGCCTGCTTCATAGCGTTCATTTTTACGAATATGATGACTTTAAATCTGCAGAATGGCACACTAAAGCTACAAATGTATCTCTTTACATTAAAGAAATTGAGTTAACGTTTAAACTGTTTCGATAATTTTTCAAAGACATGAAAGCTGCACTTAATGAAATGTGTGCAACGTGTGAACTGGAGGTGAACAAAATGCACAATATGTTTTCTATCCCCACATATTTGTGTTACATTAGAAATTATTTGGTTTTCTGAATGTGGCAGATGACGATTAAAATAAGGCTCATTTTCAACATGATGTGTCTGCTTTCTAATGTATCTCTGGAAACAATGGAGTATTTATCCAAACGGAAAACAAGTTAACAAGGTGTTTAAATACTCGGATTTATTGAATGTGAAAATCTGCAAAATTGTACGGCTTAGGTTTTTGATTCCATTAACAATTCCTTCAGTAAACAACTGTGCAAACATGCAGATAACGTTAATACTGAGTGCACATTACAAACGGTACAGAACCATGAGCTGCTTACATGATCCTTTATATGAGCACGACGAGCACGTTATTCGCCTCAGCCAATCTGAATACTTAGAGTGCATTCAATAAAGAATGGTATAAACTGCATTCTGAACATTCTGTCTTCAAAAGCAGATATGGGAAAGAACAGTGCAATTTCCACACAAGATGTCTTTCAACAAGACGCTTGCTTTATAGGAGGAGTTTTCATCTGCTGCAACATCATATTTAACACGTGACCGAAAAAAAAAAAAAAAAACATTGCTTTCACTTTTACTGGAGAATATGTTTACTTTTTACATGACAAGCCCACCAGAGGGGAAAAAAGGAAGTTCATGGGAATAGAACCAATCAATGGAATAAGCTGCCCACTGAGAGGGAGCTGAATATGGGGACAGATCAGGTCAAGGAATCATAGAGATATATTCAATCAATCTTTAATAAACACATATACAATTACCATACAATGCCTGCAGCTCCCGCATATCCCACGGTTTCCAGCAGTTCCGGCGCGCTTTGTTTGTAATCTCCAAATCAGAAGATGTGTCTGTATCGCGCTTCATGAAGCGTGTCTGTTTGTTTAAGAATAGAACCAGGTGCCGCTGGAACGGCAGAGTTCTTTTCAGAGCCTTTGCAGCAGGAAGGCTTTGAAGAAAGAGATCGGAGTTTGTGGCACTCGTAAATGGGTTCCAAATCCTAGGTTCCAAATCCCATATGTTTATTGACCATCAAAGAGATGGCAGTATTGCAAATTCAAGCTGCACCCAATCTAAGTTAAATAGAAGACCAGCCAGCAAAGGACACTCTTGTTGACCGTCACATCTTTGGGAATTTATTGAACACCTGGGTGCATTAAGGAAGAACCAACTGAAGAAGATTGGATATATGGAATAAATTCAAAAGACACTATCTGTACTATGTGGCCCTAGAAAGTTATTGTTTGTACTAGGTGGCCCCAGACGGTTCTTGATTATTCAAATGTAGAGAATCTGTATGTTTAGATTTTAGAATTTATCACCTAATCTGCCCTGTCCTGAGGAAGACGATTGTCAAGCCTTCTCTCTCCTGCCACGACGAGAGATAGACAGCTTAGACATTGTTATTTGATCGTCGAAACTACCTATGTTCAGATACCAGTACAGCCCACAATACGTTTGGGAGCTGTACTAGGTACCGGTTGTTGACTATTTTGGTCAGATTGGAGACAAGCACAGGTTGCTGTTTGTTCTCTATAAAGAAATGTTGGGCTGGACTAAGGTACAACCCTTTTCATCTCGCAGAAAATATTGTTTATTGTTGATCTGCGTGACTTTGGTGTCCTACATAACTCTTTAAGCCTCACTAACTAACTCTTACATATATACAGAGATTAGTTATAATATATCCCCCTGGCTAAATACAATTTGGGGTTCAATTGAGGCTCTTTACTGTCTACGGAATTTATGCACTTTTGAACTAAGTTAGGCACATTGCACTTTTGCTTACATCCTAGGATGTTTAGTAAAATAATATGCACTTTAACTAGATATGTTTAGTATCAATTATGTGTTTTTAAGCTGTTTTTAATTGTATGGTAATTGTATATGTGTTTATTAAAGATTGATTGAATATATCTCTATGATTCCTTGACCTGATCTGTCCCCATATTCAGCTCCCTCTCAGTGGGCAGCTTATTCCATTGATTGATTCTATGGTTCTATTCCCATGAACTTCCTTTTTTCCCCTCTGGTGGGTCTGTCTTACTTTGGTTCTCCCCTGGGTTCATGGTGTTGGGGACGCCTATTTTTGATTATATGTTACTTTTTACATGACACCTAATGCATGTTCATGTTAAATCTGTTCACTTTCAACCACGTTTGCAATTAAAATATTTAACTTAGGAAGGCAACATGTTATTTAAATACTGTGGAATAAAACCACATTTAATTTACTAACTCAGTTTGTCTATTTAATTCACTCACTATTAAAGTAAAATATTTTACCTCACCACCAAAACTCCAAAACATGTATAGCTACAGCCACTAAGTGCAGATAGCCTTTTAGATCTCAAAAGTGATCCTTATCGCTTGGGATAATGAGCCTTCCCCAACGTATGACCCTCGGTGGGTCATTATTTATTTATTTATTCATTTTCATTCTTATAAAGCGCCACATGCCCGTCGGCCTCAGGGTACAAAAAAAAAAACAGGAACAAAACAGACCACAAACACAGGCAAAGGAGTCAAAGATCAGAAAGTGAAGGTCAAGGGATCAGACTCAGTTCAACCTGGTTTAAGGTTGAACAGGTAGGTTCTTATTTCCTTCTTAAAAAGTGCCGAAGCATCACCCAATACGTATTTGCCCAGGAAGAAGGTTCCATTGCAGAGGAGCCTGAGTGTCAAAGGAAGTCCCTCCAAAGCGCACCGGCTTATATCTGGGCTGGATGAAAGTAGGAAAGGTGGAGGAGAAGAGGTTACTTCCGCTTACATTGGGATTTACAAGATCAGTGAGATATACAGGGCAGGTATTAGAATGACATTTGAAGGCCAGAGTCAGGATTTTGTGTGTGACATGACATGGAGAGGATTTATACCCCATCGCCCATCCATCAGAATATGCACCAATCATACCCAGATATGGGGATCAACACTCACAGGTAAACTATGGAACTGTACCACAACCTTTTCGCAAATATTGAGTCAATACTGAATTCCCTCACATGGTGTAATTTCACCCATAGGAACACCTTGGGTGTTCTCCGCCCTTCCAGACCAGACTCTAGGCAGTCACGCTTGGCTCCCTCTTGAATTCAGTCCATCGTGATTGCCTCACTTGACTGACAAGCTCTCCATTGAAGGCCCGATCTGTCACTTGGGATCAAAGTCCTGGCAGGTAATATAATAGCCAGACCATAGAACACATTTTTATCACCAATGCTTAGTATTCACAGGCACTGACTGAGAGGTCCCACTCACATTTTCTTTATGTACTCTTATACAGGTCCCCTATTTAACGCCCTGATGAAGGCGGCCTAAACATACTTTGTGACCGCCGAAACTTGAACATTTGAGGGAACCATATTTCACCAATGGTACCCTGCCCCTTAAATCTTGTTTGTTATTAATGACCACGTTGGCAAAGATATATTTCACCACAAGACCCTGGAATATGATCCACACATTCACAGGACTAGGAGGACAATTTGGAAACCCGCCAACTGCTAATGTACATTCAATGCATTATATTATTCTCTGAAACTGTTGGATTGCTGACTCTATATTACTTTGAAGTACCAAATCGACGTACTGTTGAATGAAATGATATCATTTATACTAATCACCTAGTTGTACACTACCTTCAATTTGAACTCAGATATGTACCATGAGCATCAATGAATTTTAATTGATGTGACACTTTTGACATTGATTTATGTTGTGCTTTGTATTGATTCTTGATTTATATTGATTTCTGATTGTTTTCTTTGTTTCTTTTTGACATTGTATTAACAACAAGTTGTAAACAAGCCTTTGAACTGCCCTAAAACTAAAGATTATAATTTTTTATAATTTATTTTTATTTTTTCATTTTACTAGATGCGTTGTAGGAGCATCATTGATAAATAGGGGGCCCCTTTTCCCTCTACTGTTTTTTTTTTCACCCCCAATGTTGGTTTATCAAAAGTTAAGTGGGTTACCTCCTTCAGACCAATCGTCCATAGACCTGCAAAAGTAAGGAGTCTGGACAACGGGAAACTAAATCAGACATTCACGTTAGTTTGGATTGTCTTTACTCAGTATTCTCCTTTTGGGATACAGGTAGGGGCACACAGATTTGTAAACATCCATTGTAGAGGAGCCTGAGTGTCAAAGGAAGTCCCTCTAAAGTGCACCATCTTATATCTGGGCTGGATGAAAGTAGGAAAGGTGAAGGAGCAGAGGTTCCTTCCGCTTACATTGGGCTTTACAAGATCAGTGAGATATACAGGGCAGGTATTAGAATGACATTTGAAGGCCAGATTCAGGATCTTGTGTTTGCTCGTGTGTTCTATAGGCAACCAATGAAGTGCTCTCCTAGTGTCTGAGACATGCACACATTTAGACAGGCACTGAGTGGCCCAAACTGCATGATCCTGAGTGACCTGCAAGGCTTGTATGTTGAGATGTGTGGTGTCCGCTAAGAGACTATTGCAGTAGTCAAGTCTGGAATTAACTAGTGCTGTAACAACCACCACACAATTTTTGAGCGTGAGAAATGGGCAAATATAATGTATTCGCTTGGTAATAAGGCCGCAGGATGATTGAAAGTAAGAAACATGTGGTCTCATAGATAATTCCTCATCTAGGACAACCCCCTGGGTCTTGGGATTTCTTTGATACTGAGATGATATTGCCAGCAATGTAAAAGTTGGCATATTCTGGCTGGTTTGCCAAGGTGAGCTCTGGATGCCACTATCAGAAGCTCGGTTTTGTTGCAATTCAATGCAAGTGAATTACCTGCCATCCAGGCCTGGATGTCGTTATAGATTTTATTTTTGGCAATCAAGTCTTGCACATACTCCCCACTGAGCTCAAGGACGACCTGAGTGTCATTGACATAATTTGTTTACCAGACACCCAGGGCATCAAGCAGGTCCAAAAGAGGCCAGATGTATATGTTAAATAAGGTGGGAGACAAGCAAGAACCCTGGAGGATGCTGCATGTTTGAGAAACAGGATTGGAACGCTCCTCACCAATGGATACCCGGACTGTCCGGGGGCCAGGAAATGAAGATATCCACTGGAATGCTTTATTGGAGCAATGGGCAACCTACCCCAGTGTTGTCACCAGTAGGGAATGGTCCACCAGATCAAAGGCCGCGGAAAGGTCCAAAAGCATCAGCAAGGTGGGATGACCTCTGCCTACCATGCCGGCCAAGGTGGATTTAAGGTCTAACATGGCTGTTTTCATCCCATGCTGAGCTCTGAAGCCTGTCTCTGTAATTGAAGATATGCCAATTTGTCCATGATCTTTAAGAGCAATGGCACATAAGTAATGGACGTGTAGTTGTCAGTCACAAGTGGATCAATATTGTCTTTTTTATCCAATGGTGCAACCCGGGCTTCCTTCAGAGAGGAAGGAACCACACCCTCATGGAAAGAAAGGTTGAGGAGTTTGGTGATCCAGGGGGCCAGGAGTTCAAGTGAGTCCTTACAGAAATCTACTGGGCAACAATCACCCGGACATGAGTGGGTTTTATGTCACAAATCATCTTAGTGACTTGTTCCTCCAAGTAATGGGAGAAGTTAACGCATGGAACCTTTTTAGTTTCTGGGATGATCATTTGGGAGCTGCTCATATGAGTATTGTATCCCTGAGAAGAAGTCTGGATATTACTAATATTTTTCTTATGGGATGCAATCTTGGCCAAGAAGCCATCATGGATTTCTTGGCACCAGGCAGAATCATTTATGAGGTATTGATTGGTAGCAGGAGAGTCTTGGAAATCTGCCAGGATCTTGAAAGGTTTGCAGACTTTAGAGCGGGCATTGTTAATCCTATCATTGTAGCAGGTGGATTTGGAGGAAATAATCACAGTCTTAAATTCCTTCACTGCTTGTTTGTACAGTGATAGAGTAGTTGGATTAGGATTTTTGCGCCAGGCACTTTCTTGTGCTCTCTTCGCCTGTCTGGCGGAGATAATATCATAAGAGAAGCACGTGTTCTGATGTACCTCAGGCTTAATGACTTTTCATTTCAATGGCACCAGTTCTGAGATGACTTGTTTTATGGAGGTGGAGATATGTTCCACAAGATGTGAGGACTCAGAAAATCTGGCAAGCAGTTTCAGCTAGGATGATAGATGGGCTGAAAAATTGGTGGCAGTAACATTTTTAAGGTTACGTGTCCGTTTTTGGATACGGGGTAGAGTGTTCGGTTTTGCTAGGGATGTGGGAAGATTTAGCAACAATGTATCCAAAAATGATTGGACCATGCACATGGTGACACCTGCAGTTGGGTTACAGATAGATTTTGAGATAACACCCAGTCAAGAGTATGCCCGCCTTTATGTGTGGCCACCTCCACCCATTGTCTGAGCCCTGTGGATGTCAAGTAGCTCCAAATGCTGTTCTTCGAAATGTGGTATATCTCTAGGGAGTCTGCAGAGAGTCAGCACATTTAAAGATGCATTAGCTGAGATCTTTATCTTGATCTATAAAGATTCACAATTGTGAGGGCTTGTATGTGAGATAGTATGACAGTCAAGATTCATTTGCACATATGTGCTACTCCTCCTCCTTTACTATTTATGCGGTCAGCACAAAAAATCGCATAATTGGCGGTTGTAGATAGTGTAGCATTGCAGGGTACAGATGGATTTAACCATATTTCACCAAGCGCAAATACATCAGGGCCACATTCATACAGGGGTCTGCCACCTCAACTTTGTGTTTGAGTAGGGATCGTGTGCTGAGAAGGGAGAGGGACATGAAGAGAATAGGAGCATTATTATTCGTGCGTGGACCATGCTCATATGTGTTGTTGTTGATGTTATAATTTGCTTCGGTGTCATGTAAATAAGTAGGTCCTTCGGTACCGACTGGAGGAGCTGTGGGGCAATAATGACCCCTTTGTCGGTCTATAAGGTTATATGAGAGGAACTATGTATAAAAGGCACTTTATAAATTGTGAGTGTGTGTTCAGTGGCGCCTGTGTTAAATAAAAACTTGCTGAATTTAATAGTGGTTTTAAAACATCTGTTTGTGATTTTTCAACATGCTAAACACGTAGTTTAAATGCACTCAGGATAATAGCTGACCTTGGGTTGTAAGTACTTCCAAGCAGGTTTATACATACTGTGTGAAAATCGAAAGTCACAATTTTTTCAACTCGCCAGAAGACTAGTGACCAATGTGATGCCGTTGATAATGCCTCGGGCCGCATTGCATAACCCACACACACGCACTCAGACAGAGACCTGGAGACGTGGCAAGTATCTGCAAGGTCCCGGCAAAAACCGCCGTTCGGGACACCTTTATTAACACCCGTGCATGTGTGAGCCCAAACGAGGCTTGCGCATGCGTAATAACATTTTACTTTGTAACATCCCTCCTTTTCTTTAAACAGAAACCAAATGATACATAAAATAACCGTGACTCAACATGAGTCGCCCAACCTTATCTGTTGAAGGCTCAGTTGTCCGAGTCCATGACATAGGACCTCATTACGACCCCGGAACTAAACTATGGTGCTATTAGCACCATGGTCCATGCCGGGGTCCGCCATGGTGAATGGCGGAATTACCGCCCCATTCCAAGGTTGGCGGGGCGGTAATTCCCCATTCACCATGGGTCCTTCCCCATTCCCATTTTTGCCCCATAGGGCTCAATGGGAATGGGGAAGGCGCTAAGTACGGTGCCTCAAATTGCGGCACCGTACTTAGCACCAAGGTCCCTTTGCGGCACCCTACTTTAACGCCTGCTAAAAGCAGGCGTTAAAGTCGGGTCCCGCAAAGGGAACTCGTAATGAGGCGTTAAGGGTTTAACGGCGCCGACGCCTTTTACAGCGCCATTAAACCCTTAACGCCATGGTCGTAATGAGGCCCATAGTCTCTGAATCAAGCAGGGGGTTGTCTTTCCTGTCTACTCGGGTACCTGCTGCTCCTCCCGACGGTCGGCAGCGGTGCCTCTTCGTCCTGTTCATTTTCTCTGGGATCAATCGCCTCATGCTGGATTTACTCTGTCCCCTGTCGAGTTGTCCCCTCAGGGGTTTCATCTGTGGCACTCGAGTCAATCTTCTTGAAGAACGATTTGTTCCTAGTTACGGTCCCTCGCCCACTGGCTGCTGTAATCATTGAACCTCTTACATGTGTTACACCAAAGGGTTGCAGTTCGTAGGTGAACGACATCTTCCCCTCTGGATGATGGTTTTTAACAAGGATGGTGTCAACCACTGCAATGTCTTTTTCTTGTAGATGCCTCCTCTTACCCTCTATCTCATTCTGGGCCAATCTTTCCTGTTTGATACGCATGTCATCAATCACTCCAGGTGCTCTGCCCTCTAATTCTGGGATGAGACCCCTTGGACATCGTCTGAACAGTGCTTCTGCTGGGGGAACCCCCGTGGATTGGTGCAGGGTCATCCTGTACTCTCGTAGGAATTCGAATAAGTTTCGCTGTAGTTCTCCACCACCATTTGCAGAGATCCGAAACGTTTTGTTTAAAGTCCTCATACATCTTTCATCTTCTCTGTTGGCCTGGGGCCAGAGGTGTCACCTTTCTGTGCTGGATTCCCCTTTCCTCCATGTATTTTGCGAATTGACTGCCTTGGAATGGTGGTCTATTGTCTGAGCATAGGATCAGTGGATACCCATGGGTCACGAAAATCTTTTCTAACGCCAGGATTGTGTGGTCACATGCTGTGGACTCCACCAGTTCTACTTCAGGATATCTCGACCACTGATCTATGACCACTAGGAAGTACATTCCTCTTCTAGTTGATCTAAAATCTGCATGGACCGTACCCCATGGTTGTCCACTCCTCTCCATGGACTCGATTGGTGGTGCTCTCTCCGCTGGACTTGCGGCCTGACAAGGTACACATCTCTGCACATGTTCATCCATTCTCTCTTCCAGGTTAGGAAACCACACTTTTCGGCCTCAGCCGTGCATTTGTTTTGGCGGACCCTTGGTGTCCTGTGTGTGCTAGATCTAGCACCTTTGTCACTAACGCTCTCGGGATCACTATTTGTCGGCCTCTATAGTAGGCCTTCCTCTGATACTGACAGTTCATGTCTCACCTTCCATAATGCTTGCATGTCCCGTTGAGCACTTGTTTCTCGCCTTGCGTTGTTGCCGAGCACTTCCTATGGCTTCTCTGATGACCCGGAACACTTCATCTTCATCGGACGCTCTGACAATGTCTTGACGAGCCAGCGCCACAGGCATGGCCACTTCCACTACATTGTGAACTATCTCTTGGCACGCTATGATCTCCCCTTGGTCCTGTGCCCGTCCCTGATTAGGATGGCGGGACAGGTAATCAGCCTTTGCAAGGTAAGTTCTAACCTCTTCTTGTGTTCTGTTTACGACGACGCAAAGATCAGGATGTCATCGCTCATGTTGAGGAAACCCTTTAATCCAGCCAGCGATCCCCTGATAGTGTTTTGAAATACTTCCGCGGCGGACGATACGCCGAAACTCAGTCTCTTGAGTTGATAAAACCCTTCGTGGGTGGTAAAGTTTGTAATGTATCTTGATTCTGGGTGTAGTTCAAGTTGGTGGTACCCGAATCGTAGGTCCAACTTTGAGAATATCGTGGCTCCTTGTAGTTCACTGATAATGTCATCCAGTATTGGGGTAATGTGGCGTTGTCTTTTTATAGCAGCATTGGGCATCCGCATGTCCACACAGATTCGGACTGCACCTGGCTGTTTGGGTGGTGGTGCCACTACGATTGGTGACACCCAAGGCGTGAGCCCTTCTACCCTTTCGATGATGTCCAAGTCTATCAGTGTTTGTAACTATTTCTCCACCTGGGTTCTTAAATGGAAAGGTAGCCTGCAATGTTTGAGACTGGTGGGCCTTACAGTATCATCAATGTGTAGGCATATTGGTTCAGCTTTTAGCTTACCAACTCCTTGAAAGATGCTTTTGAACCTTCCCAGGGGTTGATCTATGTCTGATTGGTACACAGCTAATGTGAAGTAAACGATATTTAGAGCCTCCGACGCAGCGCAGCTTAGGAGGGAATGTGGGCTGACATCAGTTACAAAAAATCGAGCTTTGAACACATTGGGCCCATGGGCAACTGGTGCAACGAAGACACCTTGTATCGGTGACAGCATGTTTCCTCCGAATGTGTAAATTCTTGTCTGTGACTTTTTGAGCTCAGGTGGGCCAGGGAGTGCCTTGTAATGTGCCATGGCTAGGACGCACAGCGACGCGCCTGTGTTGATTAAGACTGGTGTGGGGGTGCCTTTAATGTCCACGACACAAGTAGGTTGCCTCCTCTTTCTGGTCCCTGTGGCTATATTGGAGATGAAGAATATCTCCTCATCATCATCTTCTTCTTCAGCCAGATTGGGTCTCTGTATGTATTGTTCCACCGCGGCCATATTCCGTGGTCTCCCGAAGTTGCCATTACTTTCCCTCGCCGGGCCCCTGTGGGTCATCATTGGCGCTGCTGCTCTGAACATCCTGGCATAGTGGCCTGGTGTGTTGTGCCTGACACACACTCTTGTCTTCGCTGGGCACTCTTCTGCGTGCAGCAGATCATATCTGCAGTATTGACATGATGCCGGAGTGCCCTGGGTGGGAGATGCATCTTGTCGCTTTTGGCTCCACCGAGACTTTGATGGAGTGGATCTCCCTAGAGCAAAAGCCTCTTCACTTTTGCCTGGCCGAACTGCAGCGTCCATCTTTGCCCCTCTGCGTTATGCAAGTTCATACACTCTCCCGGTGTCAAGAATTTGTGATAACGTCATTCCTGGTTCACACAGGATCTGCCTGCGCAATTTGCTTGAGTTGCACCCTTGTATCAACTGTTTCACACCATCCCCTCATCATTTTCCCATCTACACGTGCTAGATAGGTGGCGCAATCACGCGCACAGAATTGGTCCAGTGATTCATCATCATGCTGTTTTTCACCACACATTACGAACCAGTCATAGTCCATATTCAACAGTGGTATGAAGTGATTCTGAAGAGCGGTCTTGAAGGCATATTATGTGACGACTTGAATGTTCAAAGATTCATAGAAGTGGTGCACCTCCGTCCCTGCCGAGTATAGCATCGTCGCAACCTTTGTATGATTGTCGTCCTCCACCGTTGCCCTGAAGAACATGTCAAGTTTCTTGATCCATACTAACCACTTGGCTCCTAGCTTAGAGGGAGGACCTGATGTGTCGAATTCTGGCATTGGTGCCAGAGTGCCTTGCTGTCTACGTGACATCTGTGTTGGGGCTGCTGGCGCTTCTTCCTGATCACTCATCGTTATAGGTCACACAGGCACCTCATCCACTTGAATTAGGCAGCAAACCTTCCTTTGACAGACTGAGCTTCACCACCGGGCAATCTTGTGGTCGGATGATGGCTCTTTCTTTTGTATGCAGTGACCACTTACCTTCTTTTCAGCGTGCAGCAGCCTGTGGCAGTTGTACTTGCTTGTCTTTGCCCCTTGCTTGGATTGCTAAACTTGGCCACAAAGGCCTGAGTTCACGGCCTCCACAGCATGGGAGACCATGAGGTTTCCAAAAATTGTTTGAGTTCTCACGTGGACAGCGCACGAACACCCTCGCCGGCCGCTACTGTCGGATGTGAAAAAATACAATGGCCGACCGTTGCCAAGTCAGATTCGAACTGTGTAGTGAGATGTCATGCCACGACTTGCAGGACAGAGTCAGCGCGGCTCTCCTCCTTGTTGCCAGTGTGATGCTGTTAATAATGCCTCTGGCCACCTCGCATAACCCACACACACACACTAAGAGAGAGACCTGGAGACGCAGCTGGTATCTGCAAAGTCCCAGCGGCAACTACCGTTTGGAACGCCTTTATTAACCACCATGCATGTGTGAGCCCGAACGAGGCTCGCGCATGCGTAATAACATATACTTAGTAACAACCAAAAAGCTGTGCAAATGGGCATGTGCAGTATATTCTTTGGTCATGTATCACTTACTGCTATTATAAATGAAATCAATATTAAATACACAGCACTATGACCTCAACATATTGGTTTGAACATGTCACCCTACCATTGATTTTAGTACAACGCAAAATGTTCAATCAAATGTCCTACGTATCCTAATGCATAGCATTGAAAGTAGGGTGTATATGTTTTACTTTCTCACTGCAATACGCCTGTTTCAATTAATCACAGCAACAAAAGTAATGGTATTTAAGAATTTGAAGATATGAATTAACACCCGTGTGCGATGAAAACAATATTTAGTAATCTGTCATTTTTTTGTAAAACATGACTGGGTATACATTGTATTCCTGTCTAAACAATCCAATGAGGATCATTGATAGTGATGTGTTGAACAAAGAACGCTGGTTAGGCGAATTATCTGCAACTTTCTTTTCATTGGTTTGAATGTTGAGAAATGATGTCAATTAATGTTGCAGTATTTTGCACTGTCATCGGCAAATTCAGCCAACACACATTGCATCCTTTGCTGTGATATAAGATATCACATCTAAGATAGTAGCCTCAAAGAAATGTATTCATTTTGTCCTCATCACCAATTGGCAGAGAGGCAAACTGACTTCACCTCTGCACTCTCTTTGCGGTGGTACCGAATGCAAAGCGCCCTGCCCATGCACATATTTTTAGCTTCTGTACTAAAAAGTAGGAACTTAATGCTTTTAGAAAATGATGCTAAGCACATAATTGCATAAGCTCATACATGCTTGTACATGCGTCAAAAACACTGCATTGTTAGTGCAGAAGTTTGAACACTCAACTGGATTCAGATTTCTTCAATGGCTTATTTTTTATTGTTAACTAAAATGCCCTAAAACTGTCTATAATGGCCTAGAATTAACATGCACTAATACACATATAGTCAATTAAAGTATCTCTGCCCATTTTAAAGGGACTCACAACTATTCACGTTTTAAATACTCTCACTTCGCAAACCCTATATTTCAAGCCTGATGCTTTATTGAAATGTGCTCTACTGTTTATACATATTCTAGTTCCAGCTGAATATTTCAATTTCTATCTTGGCATTTATTAATTGGACTACCCACCTCTTAATGCCTTTGCCAGAAAAATGAAATGCCTTGTTCTGGATGTGTGCGTGCTGTAATGTAAGCAGCCGGTAGTCACACCAAAGTCCATGGATGATAGGCTAAATAAACTCAAGTATACCTGTAGCATACTGTTGTGGTAGAAATAAATAAAACACTCTTAACAGTAATACTTATCTGTGTCCTCATATAGTGCTTCATTCCAGATGTCTCCCAATTCAAAATGTTTTGATAACAGGCGTTATTATTACAACACGTTTAGCAGCCTGGCAGGGGGAGTCAGCTAATTAGATGGCTAAGAATGCAGGGTTGAACCACCGCCATCTTCCCCCCACCCTCGTCCCCTTTTTTTGTTTTTTTTTCCACCACCCCATACTTGCCTTCCACAGGTCGCCATGGAAATGGAAGGCAGGGCTCCGTACAGAGCACAGAGCTCCGGCTTCCCTTTCCATGGCAGTCTTGGAAAAAATTGTTCCTTCGTACAAAGGGACGCACCGCACAATCCATTGTACAAAGGAAAATTCCTTTTTTTTAGTCCCCCGGGTTACCGCTTTGGCTACCCGGGGTGCTAATAGCCTTAATCCCCCGTTCCAATGGCTGGAACTGGGGATAATGGCCCATAGCCCTCATTATCTGCCATTGCTTCGCTCAGGCCGATAATTTGGTCTGCCGGCCTTAATTGTTCTTGAATCCTCAACCTCAATATGATGTCCTTATTCCAAGACTAGTACTCTACTTGTGAGTTATCCACCCTTAGCATAACTCTGTGTAGGTATTTTAAACCTGCCATGAAGAGTCTGGCAGGGCATTTTTGCAAAGGTGAACTGGCTAATGCACGTTTATTGCACCCAAAACCCGTTTTGATCTCGTCTATCCTACCAATATTCGTACAGAAAACTGGTGCTCTCATCATAGAAAAGGAAGAATATCTTTCTAGTTGGCAAACCCCCTTTTCCTTTGCTTGGGTGCACCATTTTATACAGTCACAATTAACAATAATAGTTGTTTCTGACTAGTGCATCCACCTTTTTAGTGGGTTCTATACAGGAATCACTGCTCTTTGAGGTGATATATATATGCACTCAACTGACCACTATCAAACACTTGTTGCAGTGTAATTATCCCAAATATATATCTTTGTATGTCTGAACCATGAACCATATGGGGATGAAAAAGCCAAGCATGAATACAAAAGAAAACACCTACTTTTCACTTGGACAAAGATTTTGGTGGAGAAGATTGATTCCTATGGTTGATATCTAGTGAGTGGATACTTCTACCAAGGCCACTGATGTTCAACATATACCCTTCCTCGACAGTGACTGATTCAAAATTAAAACATCCTTGAAATAACGCCTCCAGAACAAGGATGAAAATCCCACACAAAAAGGCATCTATGGCCGCATGTAAGAGGCACTGCAGCCCGAAACCTCAGGCATCCTGAATCTGCCCCCCATAAGACAGAGGACAGCAAAGCTAGGGGCTTCGAGGTGCTGTGATCTGCTCCCATGTGAGCGGCAAGTGTACACCGCACAATGGAGGTGAACAGATGGGGAGAGACAGGTGAGAACGTTGCAGTGGAGATTCTGCCCCTCAGCAACGGTGGGAGAGCGGGTGCAGCGAGAGCTCCCGTGTCCCATTAATACATTACTCGATGGTGAAGGGTGGCCCTGGGAATTTTTATTTATAAAGACAAAACAAGCAGATTTCAACTACTGGATGGGGAGAAGCTCACCCCCTGGAAGAGTGGCACATGTGCACTGGAAAATCTCCCTGTCAGAAACCTGGTGTTCATAGCGGTGTGTGTTGGTTGATTGGCCTCACTTGACGGTCTATACTGAGCAGTCTGGGGGCATATCGCTAAAAAGAGTTTCTTCCATCAACAGAGAGGAGGCCCTGTTTTAGGTCTAACTAAGGGCTCTACTATCAAGTCCGGTCAGGTCTCTACAGAATCACCAGGAATTCCACCCGATTGTGTTTGAAGAGTTAGAACTTGACACAGTAGCCGTTTCACGATAAAGACTGATCATTCTCCTCAAAGGTTTATTCTCTTTTGGGAACACATTTGGCTACCGCATTTTGCAAGTGTGTTCTTACGCAAATCCATTGAAAAGGATTACGAATATAAGCGGCTGATATCCGGCTGGATGTGACTGTATTATTGGCGACATTGGATCCTTGGAATACACAGATCCCAAGATTGCATTAAGGATCAAGTTCAGATCCATGCCCACCAGGACTGGAGGGGACGATCACTGTAGAATTTTAAGAAGAGCTACCCCTGATGAATGTCAGACATCTAAGAGTCAACAGACAGAAACATGTTGGGTTATATATAGATTGCAACAAATGAATTTTTCACTGCTATTTGTATGGTAAATGTTGTTTTTTTTAGTTAATGTGGTATGGTTGTTTTTTTATTTTTACATTGATGTTGTGTATGTAATCATCCTGTTTTTTGATAACCTGGTTTTAGGGTTGTTCCTTAATCTGTGTATTATTTAACACAGTTTTAATGAGAATTATGTCTTTTTTCTATAATAAAATATTTTTCTTAATGATATAGCTTTTGTGTGTTACACCTTTCCTTCCCATTAAAATGTGAATTTGAACTGTTTTCTTCTATACTATAAAATATTGTCTTGAGGTCCCCAGACAGTGAAAACAGTAGGTCTATGTAATAGATCTTGCTGTGGGGATTGTTTTTGTTTTGATTTGACCTCATTTGTACTGCTACACTTCTAACAGAGACACCTGCAATGGAGTCTCCTAGGCAGTGCATATGCACATTGGCTTGAGGCCTAAAGGAAAGGGGAAGGATACCCCTGCCCACCTTAAAGCACAATGCCAAGCTGGGGAAGGTGGTATCCATCACTGCTGGCTCCAGGAGATGGTTTCTGAGGGGCATTTACAATCACAGGAGTTAAATGGACTATAGCAAAGGGTGACACATGAGACATCCATGTTTGTAAATAAAGAAGAACTGATCCAATGCCTTAACGAATTACAACATAAAATTACAGAGTTGTTTCAAGAATAGTTATCTTTGTTAAAAGCAGAACTGAAACAATGTATGCACCAAATGAAAGGAGAGATTGCTGAATTGGCAGAAAGGGTAGACGAGAATGAAAAGGCCCTTCAAGACTGAAATAAAAATGATGAACTTTTGTAACATCTATATATCGAGACCGTCCCAAAACCTGGACATTCACTGTGAAGACCTCGAAAATAGATTGAGACATTCTAACATCCGTCTGAAAAATATGCTTGAGGATGTTGCTGATAAAGACCTTTAGGGAGACAGCACATCAGTTCTGTGGCCATCTGCTATTAGATGTGCCCCCTCAGGAAGTCCACATTGATAACCTTCTTAGAGTGGGGATAAAGCAACTGTAGCCAAAATCTAGATCACGAGATGTACCAGTGGCAATCACATCCTACAACCAGAAGGAAATTAGTCTAAATGCAGCAAAGACAGCCAGCCACATGAGAATCAATGGGGCAGAAGTGCAATTATTCAAAGATCCTACCAAATTTAGCCTACAGAAGAGAGGGCAATGGGCCTTGTGGCAAAGGTATTAACTCAAAATCAAATTAGATATACGTGGACTTTCCCTTTTGGCTTCCGTTTTACATGTGAGGGGAGACATCAGTGAATATTCACATGTAGCAAAGGCCAGAACATCTTACACATTTAGGAAGAAAGCAACAGATGAAAATACCTTCACTACCCAGCCTCAACTTTCAAAATAGGGCTTGGGAATGGCCAAAGACACGCCCAGGGAGGGCAAGGAGAAAGATACCTGAGGGGAGCACCGAGAGACTTGGGAACAGTGGAATAGTGGCAAAATAACACAAAGGACTGGTTGATTGAAGAGTGAATTTACTGTCCAGGGATTTCAACATATGACAGAAGATTAGAGAGGTTCATGAGGGTTGCTGGAGTTCACAAGCTATGGGCAGATATGTGAACCTGAATACTCCCACTTGGCTATGACAGCACAACATGAGGCACAGCATAAGCGTCTCGAACCATGGTGCACATTTGATACGATCATAGAGAAAGTCTGTTCAAAGTATGAATTTATGACATTAGGGGCTTGAACTCCCCTATCAAAAGGCACAAGGTTCAACATGTTTTAAATAAGGAGAAACCAGTTATTGTGATGATGCAGGAAACCCACATCAGCAAGTTAGAAACAAATAGCCATCAAGAATATCCCAAGCCAAAAAATCACAGGTCAAAAGGGAGACAAAGGAGGGCAATATCTGTTTGTCAAGACACAGGCTGATTGTGACAAATCAACTTCCGGGGCACCAGTGGTCCAGGGGTAAATATCGATTTCTAAACCATTTATCAGCCCCACACCTCTTTTACACAGGGAGGGAACAGATTGGAATAACAAGCAAATTACAAACCTCCTTGTCCAATTTTATTAACGTGGACGAAAGGCAGGCTTATCTCTGAAAGGTGGTGGATCGTTGGTTAGTTGTAACACAGCGAATATACAATTATTACCCAATGTTAATGTTAAAGGTATTTATATAGCGCACCATCACCAACAGAGTTGGTCTCCAGGCACTCAGGCGGATCTGTAAACAAAAGGTGGACAGGGTGGGTTAGTGGGTGAAGAGGGCATAGAAAAGTGATAGGTGGTGTACTGTTGGCCGCTTCAGTTCGGTTTACACTGTGCGCTGAGCTTGGGTGTGCAAATAGGATCGAAGCAGCTCCTTGCATGCTGTTGTGATTGGTTGTTTGTTGTTGCAGTGTGGTGAAGTCCAATGATAAAATGAACTGTCCAGTCAAGGGTGTATCAAAAATATCTCCTTTATTTATATCACAACAGACAGTTCTAGCAAAAGTACGAAATAAACCCATTCTGTAAAGGAATGCAGATGACAGACAGTTTCAAAGAAGGAAAAGGGATTCAATCTGTATACTGCCAGGATGGTAGTTGGTATAGTTAATAATCACAACAGTTTATGTTTACTTGGCTTCATCAAAAAGGGAAAAATGGGTCTTATTATGTCTCTAAGGGCCTTCTGGGAAGCACCACGGGTGCAGAGCCACAATACACCTTGTTTTGTAGGTTTTATTGGTGCTTGACTGGATAGAGTCAGCTTTAGGCTGCTTTGAAGACTTTTCTGATAGAGTTTGAGATGAGAGTCAGCTATTGGTTTCAGATGGCAAGATGGTTTGGTGAGCAAAGCTGGATGAACGGCTGAAGGCTGGCCTGCTTGGAGGCTCAGGGTTAGGAATTGTCTCAGTGCTGATTAGCAGTTCTGAAGCACTGGTTGAGATGTCTTGGATGTCTTTACGCAACTGTGGCTTGACAACAGTCATTGTTGCAGTCGGTTGCAGCTCGAGGTACGTGACTGGCTCAAAAATGTCTTTTACGGCAGATAGCGATAGATAATCATGGAGACATTTCTCCCAGCTTCTTGAATGGGCTTGTGTTGTCCTTTAACTGGGACGGCCCACACCGGTGTTGCAGGTAGCTGCCTTGTCCTACGATGTAGGTTCAGAGACCTACTGGAACTTCCTATGCATGATTCTTGCTGCAGAGCCCAGCAGGGCACACTGTGTACTTGCTGGGTACCAGTTCAGGAGCGGCTTTAGGGCCCTCTGAGTTTGATATCTTTCACGGTTCCCTGGCAGATGTTTCTGGTAATCCTGGCCTTCCTTCACTTGTGGAAGATGTAAGGTAGACTGTACTTTCAGCAAGCTTCCAAGGATGAGTTCTTCGTTCTTACTTTTTGTGAAGTCTTCAGATGATCTGCCAAAAGAGGCGCTCAGCCCTCTTTTAAAGCCAAGTGGGCTTCAGTGATTGGTGTATGCTAAGCATACCTTAATGAACCAATCCTGGGGTTCCCACTAACAATCTCCTGTATGCATGAGATCTTAAGCAGAATGCTATGTAGCATGAAAGGTCAAGGGGTGAAAACTTGTAACACTAAGTCCAACCCATCTTCGTGTCTGTTGTTGATGAAAGAGTCTCTCCACTTAATGGATCTCTATGTGGTTCCTGATTAAAGTGGCAGGTCGCTCTTGAAGTGTTGGAATCAAAATAATATTATACCTCCTATTGCATTGTTTGAATGTGTGTTGGCCTATGCCAAGTTGTCTAAAACATTGTGTAAATAGATTCCGCGGCAAGGTCTTGACCTTAATGTACTGTGTAAATCGCCATCTTGGATTTAGCCGCCATTTTAGGTTCTCTTGTAATGTGGAAGTCACCCTGAACACCAAAATGGAGGCCGAATGACATTTCGAGTGGGATTCTGGCCGTTGTGACCTCCGCACACATGAATAAATAATATGCCTGCAGGCCACTTGTTGGGGTCGCGAACTGAGACCTTGTCCTATCCCTGACCTATGTGTAAATGAACAACTGTATCAGCGGAACTGATCAAAATGCATAAATTATGGGATTGACCTGGCAAGGAACCCTAGGCCTGGTCCTAAGAATGGTTAACCCGCGAGGGGGTTGGCCAGAGCAGGATAAAGAGTATAAAAACACAAGTATCCCAATGTACGGTCTCTCACACTAACGCAGTGAAATCTCGTTGACGTTCGTTCTGTTACTCTGAGAGCCGAATAGCTATCCGTTTGTCAATTGACATTTTGGTAACTGTTGCAGCTTTTAAATAAAGCACTTTGTATGTTCTTTGTAACCTGTGTTGGTGTGTTTCCTTTGGGCTTCCCGGCCTCATATCAATTTCTTTGTTTTCACAGAAGCTGCAGCGTGACCAGACTCTCTGGCTTCTGCAAACCACATTATCGTACCTTATGAATGGGGGCCCTCTAGCAGGGATTCCTACTGAAAACACGCAGTCCCAGACATGACAAATCACTGTCATTGATACTGATGATGGTACTTGACTTCAGGTTGAAAAAGTTACATTTGAAAGGTTGGTGGGGTTTCCTGTCTCCTTTGTTAACATCTGCAGCCAGGCCCCATGTGGGTCTGTTTGAAGTACTCTCTAATTGGTATGTTAATTGCTGCCATCTGTTGCAGGGCTGAACAAAAGAGCAGGGCAGATCCATGTAGCCTTAGTTAGTTAATCAGGCAGGCCAAGGCAGGGGGAGGCTTGGTCCTCCCCCTTCCTGTTGAGGATATAGTGTACTCCTGGCTGCCCCATTCCAACTAAACATGACAGGTGGATTGTGCCTGTAGGCTGTGTCCAACAACAGTACACAGGTCATTGTGTTTGACGTGGTAGATTAGCACCACATCTTTTCCTGAGGATGGTCTACCATCATTCCATTTAATTAATAAATTCAAAAAGCTCAGGTGAGTGCACACCCACCATGCGGATGGTCGGATACCACACACCAATACAAGTACACAATAGCAACAATCTATGCCCCAAATATAGGACAAGACAGGATCTTAAGATCTGTGATGGCACAGTGGAATTGGTGGATCAAGGAGACATAATACTTATGGGAGAATTTAACTTAATGTGGTCAGCTGCCGAGAAGCTGAAGAGAGTGTCCCAGGAATACCCCTCCTAACCCCCATGAACATGACAGGCCGAAGAGCCAGGAACACTCAAAGTCACATGTCAAATTTCAGAAAAACCCCAAGTGCATCTCTGCCTGACACGTATGCAGGAAGGTATCCCCTCAGACAGCCATTCCAACCATGTCCACTGCAGATCCTTCCAGATCCAGAGAACCTGATGGAGGCTGTAGACCCAAACACTATAATGTAATGCATTGATTAAGCACCAGGAAGCCACTGTGCTGATGTCACTTGTGACACCATTACATAGCAGCGTTAGTCATGAAGCACACTCGCAGCCCTGCACCGATTATACAAACACACATCTGCATACAAGAAGAACATGCTTACACAGTTCTATAGATAGAGGATGGATACATATACATACTGTCAAAACATGTATTAGTTTTCTCATTAGCGAAATGCAGTAACACAGAAATGCAAGGCAACAAGAGAACTTGAGAAAGCTTGCAGATACTTATGGCAAATAATCCTATGGGACTACAGGAGTATATATGGACCCTGGTAGTACCACGTATGACTAACTTATAGGTAACATATCACGGTAGGGGCATGTAGAAATCATGTTAAATCATGTTATAAGTCTAAAGAAAATTACAGGAGGCCCCAGGCCAAAGAACACAAGACAAGAGGAGCTGGCTCAGGCTGCAGGAAGCGTACATTAAGCTCACAGCCAAGGTCAAAGATAACCAGTCACATTCCAAACTCCAGACGACAAAGGGACCAGATTCAGGAAAATTGAATAAATCCTCATAAATGCAGACCCAAGAGCTCAATGATGTCGTCCACAACCATGTGATCTAGCCGAACTAGATATTGGGCATTCATCCATGGTGATAAGACACACCATTCTCAGCAACCCATGATGTACTCCAGCTGGATTTACCATTACAAACGCATTAAAACATGTCCAAACTGGATGCACCAAAATGCCAGACTCCCTACATAACAACTCTTATCATGCTTGGATTTGTGTGATATATTTACCCACTCAGCAGTACTTCGCCACATCACCAAGCTGCACTTCAGCAGAACCAATAAAATGGCTGCACTTGCTCTTGTGATCACCATTGCCTCACACCAAAACTGCGTTTTTGCAGTGACAAAAGAAAGGCTGCACTGTTTTGCCAAGCACCACTGGGAAAGATAGAACAGGGAACACTCTGAGAAAGGCTACTAGGGTGTGTTCTTGTTTGTCTTAAAGAAATGGAGTGAAAAAGCAGTGGCGTTTTGCTGCAAGCCCAAAAATTCCAATTGAAACGGGGAATATTTCACCTTTAAAATGATGCCGCTCTGATGCTATTCGTCCCTCTTCTTCATCACGCTACCTTTATCAAAAAGACTCTGGCATGCCCAGCCATATTCACATTGTGCTCCATCAGAAAAGAGCCTTATTCCTGAAAGACAGGCTGTGCCAGACAAACCTGAGAAAATCAACAAAAGCTTTCCTTCAGCTACATGGGAAACACTTAAATTGTGCTACCAAATGTCAAAAATCACTGCTTGAAAAGAAAATCATAGCTTTCTGTGCACATGTCAATTTCATGAAGACTTTTGCCTTGTACAGACTGTTGTGTAAAACAAGCTCATTACAGCTACAGAACAATAACGGGAAGTAGATGGATGATAAATCCCAGCAGCATTTACGACGTATCAAAATAGTGTTTTACAAACCAGAGGAAAAAAATACCTGTTTTAAAAAGCACAATGTTGAATTAAAGCTTGTCCGTGCCTAGCAATGTAAAGGAGTTTGTTGGTGGGGAAACATATATGGGCTGTTTATTCAACAGGCTTGTTTTGATTCAGGACAAAATAAAATAAAAATAAAACTGTTAAACTGCATGGGCTGGATTTTGCAAGCTCCCAAAACAGGTTATTCCTGTTGGCAGAGCTAAGGCTTCCCCCAAAAGGGAACCACCATAAACTGCCAGGACACAAAAGTGATAATTGCTAGGTTGGAAAACTTTGACTGACCAAGGCAAAGAAACGTCACATACTAATCAGACTTGGGTCTGGGCTGAGCCATTTTACAATGGAACTTCCAGGACACAGATGTGCGAAGTGAAAAATCCCAACTATTTGTGAATTCTACAGGAAGCTTCAAAGGAAATCTCTGTGAAAACCCTGGATTGAGATGGTTAGCTTGGAAGCTATGCCTGTATATGGGAAAGAATACTGAACATTTGTTTCAAAAGACTATTTTATGAATAAAAGTTGTAAGACTTTCATCTTTGCCACAGGACTTTGCAAAAATGTGAAAAGTTAAAAGTTTAAATGTGATTTTATGGGCTTTCATTTAAGACGTCATGAACTTCACTGACACATGGGAAATAGAAATGGCAGAGAATTGGGTATTATAAGGAAAGTATTCATGATGCCATTGCAAAACTTTCATACTTACATGCCTAATGATAATCCACAACCATGTATAAAGTTATAGAATTTTAAGTAATATAATTCTCACTGAAAAGTGCGAGAAAACTGGTAGAAGGGCGAAACAAGGTCCCACAACCGTGAGGATTGGACTACTATGCTCTACATACAATCTGTAATCTGCCCATGGCTTTTTACCTCATAAAATGCAACCTCATAAACTGGGACTCCTCCTCGAGGAGGCAACCAGCATTGATTGTCCTATCCGCTTCTTGGAGGATGGCCTAGCTCAGTTCTGCCCAACAATAATTCTGTATTGTCACCATGCTCTATAAATAAGAGTGGTTGACAGACCTCCAGACACACTCTTTCCTGAATTTCCAGTGGCGTTTCTGATCTCCCATATTCATCCTGCCAATCTCCAGATTCCACTACAAGGTCAAAGAAAAGCTGACCAGATTTCACTGCCAGGCCAAAGCATAGCTACTGTATACCAGAAAAGGCCTAAATTAAGAAAATCCCATTAAAAGATCGGACCGGCTTGTCCACTACCTGTGCCATCCAGTGACCCGAATTGCCCAGCTGTACTTGCCATCCGGTGACCAGACATTTACCCAGCTGTCTTTTGCCAGGAGGGTCTGCTACCTGGTGACCTGAGTGGTGCAGTGACCCAAGGATGGACTGTGAGTATCTCACATCCGATAACACCTTCTCTTCATTTCTGTCTTGCATAGATCATAAGTCATTAGCGATATTTTGTTTAAATGAATACATGTTCCCTAAAGAAAAGGGGTACACTGCGTGAAGGGTTACAACTGCAGCATAACTTTTATATTCACGGGTGGCGTTCCTCTTTTCTTAATCATTAAATCTAGTTTAAGTAAAATTTGTCTTTCATTTTAAAACCGATTTTCTCTTTTTCACTGCTATATTTTCCTAAAAACAAACCTCACTCTACCTTTCAAATCTCTCTGAATTCACCAGCTAGAGACCTATTTTGATCTCTCTATTGTCCCTGTGATATATATCACCAGAACCCTGTTGACTGTTCCAAAATTCCCAAACCCAAGGATGGACTGTGAGTATCTCACATCCGATAACACCTAGTCTACCCCATCATGTCCCTTTGTCTTTGTTCCACTCTCTAAGCCACCCTATCCATATCCTGATAACTTGTCCAACTGTCAGAATTCTCAGTGCTCTTGCCCTTGATCTCCAAACATTAGCACCACTTTTCTCTTCATTTCTGTCTTGCATAGATCATAAGTCATTAGCGATATTTTGTTTAAATGAATACATGTTCCCTAAAGAAAAGGGGTACACTGCGTGAAGGGTTACAACTGCAGCATAACTTTTATATTCACGGGTGGCGTTCCTCTTTTCTTAATCATTAAATCTAGTTTAAGTAAAATTTGTCTTTCATTTTAAAACCGATTTTCTCTTTTTCACTGCTATATTTTCCTAAAAACAAACCTCACTCTACCTTTCAAATCTCTCTGAATTCACCAGCTAGAGACCTATTTTGATCTCTCTATTGTCCCTGTGATATATATCTTTCCCCCAGCCCAAAAACCACATTGAGAATTCAAGTATTTCACCTGTTTTTCATCAAATTTGTCTGTGTCATTTTAAACGGGAATTGAGAAAATTGCAACTTTCCAACATATCATTCGTCTGCAGCATGTTCTAAATTTCCACTTGTTTTTGAATTGTATGCTTCTTGTGATCCCTTGCCTTGTGATTGCTAAGGTTTATGCTTTACTGTCATCGTGAGAAGTCATATTTGTCTCAAAGATTTAACCGCACATTAACTTTTTATTTGTCAATTTCCGAGTGTCATTTCATGATATTGCAAAGGGTTTTTCCCTCTTATGTGTTCCTATTACATTGGGCTTTGGATATGTTCTACTAGAGGGTTCACCAAGTACATTGCTTCCATTTCCATTGGAATTATCACCCCAATGGTTATTGCCGCCCAATATTAAAAGTTGTGTGATTTTTGTGAATTCTAATAATAAATAAATAGTGTATTTCACCAACCAGCCTGGTTAATGGTCCATTGTGACCCGGGATATTTGTAAAAGGGGGTGTGAGATGGGTCAGATATCGGCTAAATTTGAATTCTTTGAAATTAAAGAAAAAGCATTCCTATTGAGCACCACATCCCAGGCCAAGACCAAGTGTCCTGGTCCAGTGTGTTACACTGATTGGAATCCTTAACAAATTGGGGGCTTGAGTTGGGGATTGAGTTTGTTTATTCACCCTTGACAGCCGAACACAGCAGACTAACCTCCAAGGTAGGAATACTTTGTGTGTCTGGAATACTGGGTTACACTGTTGAAGTGCCTCCCAAAACAAAAATCTTAAGTAACAGGCCTGATTACAAAATTAAAGCTAAATCATCCCCAAAAATAGAGAAAAAGCAATAGAATACAGATTACCTTTACATAAATAAATTAATAAAGAAGGAACACTTTCCAAAATGGCCACAGTAGAGATCAACATAGCTAGGGAACACCCCCTGCACAAACTATTTGTTAGGGGGGAATGGCCAGAACAAGATGAAAAAGTCTGTCTAGAAGAAATAATGCGACAGGTCACCGCCATAGACATGGACATGGGCATGGATACATGGAAGGACGGTGGCCGGTGGCCTATTACACCAAGCCCTGAGTGAGTTATACATGACTCTGAAAAATTAAAGAGGAACAGACTAAAATTGTCAGATTGCAGCCTATATGTATCGTCATATGGGAGTGATGCGGTAAATGCATGAGGAAAATACAACACTTGCACAAAATCAATCCGAACTTTTAGCTCAAATCCAGACTGAACTGAAATTAGCAGAACAAAAATTGCAGAAGAGCCAAGATTCTGAGGCAGAATCTGGAAATTACATTAAAAAGCTAAAAGAGGACTTGGCTCTCCAACAGCAGAATAATGTAGACCAAGAGGCCCAATTAAATGTCTTAAGAATGGACTGTCAAGAAAAGGTTGACTCTTTGGAAGAGTGTCAACTGAAATTAAAACAACAAATAACATATAACAGAGCCTGTTCAGACCAGATAAGCACTTTATTAATTCAGGTTGACAAATTGGAAGAGGAGAGCAAGGAATTAACAAATAGAGAGTTTCACCTCCAGAATAACTTTGATCAAGAGCGCCAAAAATTAAATGCCATCAAGCAGCAAAGGGATGACTTGGCTGAACAGAGGGGCATCCTAAATCAGGAGAAAGATGCCCTGTGCCAGGAATTAAGTAATTTAAAAACAGAGTTACAGGAAAGTGAGTTAGTGCGCCAGAAACTAAATGAACTCAAAACAGAATATGGAAAGCTACTGGAGCGCAGGCCAGACGGGTAGATGGTACTCTGGAGGAGAACACCCAAACCAAAAAATGCACAAACTCAGGATGTGAGTCTCCTGTAACAAATATTGGCTCAGGGTGCCCAAACTATGCAGGAAGCGCAGAGAGACAATGAGGCACTGTGTGAGGAGAATGATGGACTCCACAAACAAGTGGCAGCTCAAGAGCGGGCCATAGAGACCAGTAAAACCCTAATAATTTAGCAAAAGGCTTAGATCTTTGCCTATTATCAAGAGATAAGGGCTGTGAAGGAAAAACTAGCATGGTTGGAGAAAGAGTATTCTAGACCTAATGCCAACTGGAGGGATCCCGAACAGGTAGAGAGGAACAGGGCAACCCCTGATCATAGTATGATGATCTCTGTAATAAGGGTCTCAAACCCATTTAACACTTTGTGCACTGCTGACTTCATGGCTACCGGATCACATGAGTCGGAAACCATGTGGCCATCAGAATTAAATAGGCCAAGCATATAAAGGCTGATGCCTCTGACCAGGAAACCTCCTATGAGGAGAAGGTCAGGGAATCAGATCTGCAGAATCACTACCTCCAAAGGGACCAGTTGGTTCAATTTGCACAAGAACAACAGGTAACGAGGCTTCAAAAGAGCATCCTGAAGACCTCCACCCAAATAGGGCAGTGGGGGGGATCCTTGCCAATCCTGGGAGCAGGGAGGAGTCAGAAGGCAACTCTCCTGTGAGCCACAGAGGATAAGAAACTAGGCCCCACCATTCTATGAACCTCTCCCAAGCTCAAAGAATCCGGGAGCGCCTAGATGATCATGAGGGGACTTCAAATAGCAGTGCCGCTGAGTCTGAGGGTGAATGGACTCGGGTGAGAAAGCCAAAGAAGGCAAATAAACTAAAGAGAGTTATGGCAAAAGACCCCATTAGGCAGATTAGGGCCATTAGGAGTTTCATAACCATATACCACAAAAATGCAAAATATTCTGTCTGGGAACATTTGGAACTCTATGAGCAGATGATGGACACTTTCCACCTTAAAGACAACCAGACAGCATAGAATATGCTAATTAGACGTTCTCTCCAGAATACTCCAGCTTCTTTGCTGGACTGGAGGACCAGAACCATTCAAGATGGTCCACCTACAGGGCGGCCATCTTGAAACACTGTTCTGCCCACAGAAACCCCCAAGAGGCTCACAAAGCGGCCTACAATTTGCAATGCGGGGAAGATCAGGCCCCACGAGAATTTGTGCAGGAGCTAAAACGCGCCTTTGCACAAA
The DNA here is from genome assembly GCF_040938575.1 of Ambystoma mexicanum. Classification (NCBI taxonomy): domain Eukaryota; kingdom Metazoa; phylum Chordata; class Amphibia; order Caudata; family Ambystomatidae; genus Ambystoma; species Ambystoma mexicanum. Next base: position 842,596,610 of record NC_090935.1, read on the forward strand.
CCACTAGGAAGGTGCGCACAGATAGCAGGGAGTGTATAACTCCCTTCTTTCATGCGCTCCCAAAATATATCATGACCAAGCTGGTGAGGGATTTCCACGATAAAAGATCTCTGAACTAGGTCATAGAGCAGGTGACCCACATTTATGAAGTCCAAAAACCAGCAGAAAACAAAAATCATACCAAAAACCCCAAGCCAGCCAACATCCCTGCTGCTGCTAAGGCAGCGGAGGTGAAGGTTGCCCCCATTTTAGACCTAGAGATGGGGGATCCTAAAAAATGTACCTACACAAAATCAGCAAAATCAGAGATCCAGAAGGCCTTCAGGCCAATCACAAACAGGTGATAATCAAGGAGGTAATCTCATTAACGGGACCCCTAAGTCCCCTGATTATATAAGTCCCAGGTACAAGGGCAACCAACCTATCTTGGGGTACGTATGGACTCCTCTGGCCCAAGGAGAAGGGTCCCACCAGGTAAGTACTTCCCCAGGAAACTTCCCCCAGAAGGGCAGTAATCGCCTAAATCCAGGGTTAAGTTTCTTTCCACACTAGCCTCAAAACCCCAACCTGCCGGGCAACCCTCCTTTCTTTCCCCAGTTTCAGGAGCCCAGACAACCCAATCCAGAAGAGGGGAGACCAAGGGGGGAGGGCTACCAAAATCCACCATCCCCATGGTGCTACGGGAGAAGGGATAGTTACCCTTCCTGTGAACAGCCGAGGTATGAGCAAAGGCCCCCATACCAGCCGGAATGGGTGTCCCAACTGGAATGCCAGGTCTAGAACCTTACCCAGGATCTGGGTCACATGTTGAGGGCTGAACAGAACCCTCAGATGAACATTGCAGCTCAGAACCCCACAAACCAAGGGTCTGGCACCCCAGAATAATGACGGGGAGAGAACCCCCGACAATTCACTGGTTCCAGAAGAGGAGGCACGGGGGGAAGGAGGGTGTAAAGTCCTAGAGGAAGTTTCCTTTCTTACCTGTGAAAAGCCCCTGGACACCTAGGAACTGGAACAAAATCTACTGCCCCTGAAAATCTTCCACCCAGGGAACAGAGGGTAGGTAGGAGAAATAGAGGACTCAAAAAGGCCCCTTTTGGGGAGGAAGCTAGTGTCCTCCAGTTTGAAGGGGAAGAATCCTCAGAGTATTCTGGGGAAAGAAATTGTCTCCTTCAAGGACGGGGAAATTCCTCCCAAAGAAAAAATGGGTCCCAAGAGATCTAAATGAAGACTGGGTGGATGTGGGGATTGATTCAGAATCGCCCATTCTTGAAGCCCAGAATGAGCATCCAGAGAATCAAATCTTAAAAGAGGGATCTCAAACCTCACAATCCAATTTTGGTGACTTCCTCCGAGAAGGGAGGGGGGGGCAGCTCAGAATCGGAAAAGAAGGAGCCCAAAACTCCCCGAATAGTAAAATGTAAAATTTTGCTTTTAGATTCCAAAACTCCAACACAGAATTATGTCCAAACTACCCATGTGTCGGAGTCCAAAATAAAGAAATTGACCACCCAGCTTGCCCAAAATGCACATTACCTTTGCCCACTTGAGGAGCAGGAGGGTAGATTTTATGCCCCGGTCCAAGTGCAAGGGCAATGTACATTTCCAGCACTGGTGGACACTGGATCTCAAGCCACTCTCCTGTCAAAAAGGGCTTTTGATCAGCTAAATCCAGGAACGGGGAGAGATAGTAGATCTCTCTCACCCCTCTCCCTGGACAAATCCAGAACTTCGACAGGAATGAAATTCCTGTCAGGGGAGAGCAGATTTGGAAATAAAAATTGGGTGGCATAAGGTGAAACACCCTGTCATAGTCGAGACTCGAGAGGGCATACCCTGTCTACTAGGGAAAGACATCCTGCGCCAGTTGTCCCCCCTAATAGACTCTGTGAACAAGGTCCTCTGGACTCAGACTATCAGGCCAATAAAATTGTAACAGAGTGTCAACCATGTTAGTTTAAATGGCACATAACACATGGTTGAACAAAAACCTGATCATATTGAGTTTCATTTCCAGAACAACCTGACATGACAGTAATTGCAGTAGGACAACAAACGGGTGTTGGGAACTCCTCTCCATTCCTGAAAATAAACCTTCCTTCCAGTTTTAAGTGGCATTCCACACTGGAAGGAAATACTTTGAAATGTTATAGTGATTCACAATCTGAAAATCCCAATTCTATAGCCAAAATTTATGACAAACCAGCACAAAGCGTAGCTGGCATTCAGAAGAAGGAAGGGTGAACAGCTATTCTTCCTGATTCAGTTAAATGACAGGATGGAGTCTGTTCTCGTCCGAGTTGACTTGAATAGCAAATAAAGCTACATCAACGGGCCGCAGGCCCTGATGGTGTCTGCAATCTAGTGATTAAAAAACAACCACCGCTATGGGGAGCCGCATTTTTACTGTTATTTAAACAAATTGGTAGGTTGGGAGTGATTCCTCCATCATGGCAAACCAGCCACATACTAACGATTCATGAGAAAGGGTCTTGGGATAACCCGGCAAATTTTAGAATGTTGGCAATGCTTGATGTCTCCTCTAAAAATGTTACTAAGGTTTTGCTTCAGGAATTGAATGCATGGATCGTTGACTCTTAATATCTTACCATCGAACCAAATAGGTTTTTGTGAAAAATCTAGCACTACTCATAACCTATTGATATTAACATCAGCAATTGAGTATGCCTGGGTTAAACAGAATTTAGATGTCTATTGTACATATTTAGACTTCTCAGCAGCATTTGATACCATGCTGCGCAATAGATTGTGGTAAAAAACTTAACTCCTGGGGTATTCCACATGGTTTATTGTGGATGTTGATGCTGCTGCATACCGATACCGCCGTAAAAATAAGACTAAATGCTGCTGGAAGACTATCTGCAAATATGGCAACTTGTTGTGGTGTGAAACAAGGATGCATGATTGCTGAGATTCTTTTTAACCAGCATCTGTCAGATATGATGGAATTCTTTAAATTATCCATGCAACCCCCGTGAAAGTTAATGCTGTGATTGTCGATGGCTTGCCTATGCCGATGACCTGTTGCTACTGGACTACACTCCAGTTGGTCTTTGGTCTACAGCATATGCTCGACTCCCTGGTTGCTCACTCTATCGACAATGGACTGACAATCAATATTGACAAAAGTAAAATAATGGTCTTCTCCAAAAAATGCAGACCTAAGGGATATTTGTGGAAGTTGTCCTCCAAAAATTTGGAACAAGTCTCATCATATAAATATTCTGGTCGCATAATTGATGCAAAGCTTACATGGGAACTCCAAAGGTCTGCACTTATTAATCGGTGTCTAGTGTCTACAAAGGCGTTGAGTGCCTTTATTGGCCGAAACATTGGCTACTCAGTCACTGCTGTTGTTAATATTTATTTGGATAAAATTAGGTCAATGCTACTCTATGCTGTTGAGATATGGGGGCACCCTTTTGCCAAACGCATGGTGGTATTTGAAGCCAAACTTTTGAGAATGCTATAGCGGCTACCACAAAATCTAAGTGTGGAATACCTGTATTTGGAGTTCGCTATTAAAGGCATCTGGTATGCCTATATATGTCAATGTGTACTGTCCGATCAAAAAGTTGTCACCCGATCTAATGACACGATTATCGTACCATATGTACAAGCATATCTTTGATTAGAAGGCAATGTGTTGGTTGGCACTATTGGCACTCTACAAAGACTATATAGAAAATGTTTGTGTGGGTGCGTCCCTGGAACATCAACCATTGCGGTTCAAAAAAGGTGTATAAAAATGAAAGTATGTGACCTTTCGCATGAGCAAAATGTTAATAACGTTGCCTCAAAAGTAAATAGCGGTCCATGCCTTGAAGAGTATCTCAACCGAACTATGCCCCCCAAATACATTGTTGCCTATCCTAGCACTAGCACTTTTCGCACTTATCTTTTGATGAAATTTAATATGACGGAAGCATTGGGGACAAAAGGTGACATAATTGGAATCCCACATGAAATGAGGAAATGCCGCTTATGTGGCAATAATGTTACTGAATCACTCTTCCACCTTATTATGAAATGTGAAAGTGACATGATGAATACAACAGATTTGTGGATGTCTTTTGTGAGAGGTCATGATATTAACCTCATCTACTACTTTGTAATATTTTATGTAAACATTGTGGTGATTTTAAAATGTATTGAATGATGTATTTTAAAGTGTATTGATGTTATATTTTAGAATTGTAAACTGATTTTAGTTTTTGTATGATTATATGCAATTGTTGTATGTTTCATGTGCTATACAAAGCCTTTTGGCTAGATGTATATCTAATAAATAAAGTATTATTCAGGAAACTCCCAAAAGACCAGACACTGCCCGCTGTGGAGTCAGTTTATCAGTGGGTGTGGGGCCTGGAAATTCCCCGCTCCAAACATCTTCTGCTTAGCAGTTGTATGCTAAAAATGTCTAAAGGTGAAAAAAGCATAGAACATAATTGTTGGTTCGTGCGAGGTGTTCCTTTTGCCTTTTACATGGGCAGTCAATATCCTTAACCAGCTCGAAATTAATTTGGATCCCAGTTATTGACAGCCCGGTCCCAACTGGAGTGTAATTCTCAGGGCCCTGGCAGTCTTGAAGAAAGCCTTCCGGTCAGCCGTAGGCAATTGAGGTTCAAAAATGGAGAAGAGGTCAAAATCCCAGGACTAGCCTAGAGAATGTGCATCCCCAAAGGCGAACTGACAGAAGAGAAATTGGTCCATATTAATCAGCTAAAGAGTTGTCACCCGAGGCACACTTTGCAGCAAATTGAGGAGCCTAGAGAAAACCAAATAGGGGAGACATGTGAAGTATGAAAATAAGAAAAAGAAGAACCAGGAGGACCTTCCCAGGGACCGGGAAAGGAATGAAGAAAGGAGAAGTCGGGGTGTCGCTCCACACCATAAAGAAAAACCTAAGGGGAAGCTGCGGGTGTCGCTCCGCACTACAACGTGAAACAACGGGAGGATCGTTGAAGTACTGCTTCCTGATGATGGAAGGACTCCAACTGATGAACCCCGTATGCCCAAGCGAGGAACCCCGCTTTGCCCCATTGATGAATCCCACTTTCCTCTACTCTCCCTCAACAAGGAATCTCAGAACAGTCGGGGGGGATATTTCTGGGATATATTTACCCACTCAGAAGTTCTTCCCCACATCACCAAGCTGCACCTTAGCAGAACTAGCAAAATGGCTGCGCTGGCTCCTGTGAGCACCATTGCCTCACACCAAAACTTTGTTTTGCAGCAACAAAAGGATGGCTGCACTGTTTTGCCAAGTGTCATTGGGAAAGATGTAACAGGGAGCACCCCAAGAAGGGCTACTAGGGTGTGTTCTTGTTTGTCTTAAAGAAATGGAGTTGAAAAGCAGCACTGTTTTGCTGCACGCCCTAAAATTCCAGTTGAAAAAGGGAATATTTCACCTTTAAAATGATGCTGCTCTGATGCTATTTGTCCCTGTTCTTCATCACACTACCTTTATCAAAAAGACACTGTCATGCCCAGCCATATTCACATTGTGCTCCGTCAGAAAAGAGACTTATTCCTGAAAGAAGGGTGTGCCAGCCAAACCTGATAAAATCAACCAAAGCTTTTCTTCAGCTACCCAGGAAACGCTTACATTTTGCTACCAAATGTCAAAAATCACTGCTTGAAAAGAAAATCATAGCTTTCTGTGCCCATGTCAATTTCATGAAGACTTTTGCCTTGTACAGACTGTAAACTACAGCTACAGAACAAAATTGGGAAGTAGATGGAAAATAAATCCCAGCAACATTGACCACGTGTCAAAATGGGCTTTTACAAATCAGAGAAAAAAATACCTGTTTTAAAAAGCACAATGTTGAAGGAAAGCTTGCCCATGCCTAGCAATGTAAAGGAGTTTGTTGCTGGGGAAACATATATGGGCTGTTTATTCAACAGGCTTGTTTTGATTCAGGACAAAAGAAAAGAAAAACAAAAGTGTTAAACTGCATAGGTTGGATTTTGCAAGCTCCCAAAACAGGTTATTCCTGTTAGCAGAGCTAAGGCTTCCCCCAAAAGGGAACCACCATAAACGTCCAGGACACAAAAGTGATAGTTGCTAGGTTGGACTGACCAAGACAAAGAAACTTCACATACTAATCAGACTTGGGTCTGGGCTGAACCATCTTACAATGGAACTTCCAAGACACGGATGTGCGAAGTGAAAAATCACACCTATTGTAACTTTTACAGGAAGCTTCCAAGGAAATCTCTGTGACAACCCTGGATTGAGGGGTGTAGCTTGGAAGCTATGCCCGTATATGGGAAACAATACTGAACATTTGTTTCCAAAGACTATTTTTGAAATAAAACTTTTATCTTTGCCACAGGACTTTGCAAAAATTTGCAAAAATTTGAAAAGTTAACAGTTTAAATGTGATTTTATTGGCTTTCATTTAAGACGTCATAGATTTCACTGACACATGGGGAATAGAAATGGCAGAGAATTGGTTATTATAAGGAAAGTATCCATGATGCCACTGCAAATTTTAATACTTACATGCCTAATGATAAACCACACCCATGTATAAAGTTATAGAATTTTATGTAATATAATTCTCACTGAAAAGTGCAAAAAAATGTAGAAGGGAGAAACAAGGTCCCACAACCGTGAGGATTGGACTGCTATACGCTACCTACAATATGTAATCTGCCCACGTGATTGGTTAAAGTGAAACAAATGTATACATGAGTAAATTAGGTTATGACATATTTTTGGCAAAAAGGACTGTGGGATGGCTTTTTACCTCATGAAATGCAACCTCATAAATTGGGACTCCTCCTCGAGGAGGCAACCAACATTGATTGTCCTAACGGCTTCTTGGAGGTAGGCCTAGCTCAGTTCTGCCCACCAATAATTCTGTGATGTCACCATGCTCTATAAATAAGAGTGGTTGACAGAGCTCCAGACACACTCTCTCCTGAATTTCCAGCAGCGTTCCCGATCTCCCACATTCATCCTGCCAGACTCCAGATTCCACTACAAGGCCAAAGCAAAGCTGACCAGATTTTATTGCCAGGCCAAAGTACAGCTGACTCTACACCAGCAAAGGCCTAAATTAAGAAAGTCCCACTAAAATCCCATTAAAAAGGGAAAAGGCTGTAGTACCTTAGCATCCTAAGACCAGACCGGTGTGTCCAATACCTGTGCCATGCAGTGACCTGAATTGCCCATCTGTACTTGCCATCCAGTGACCCCACCTTTGCCCAGCTGTCTTTTGCCAGTAGAGTCAGCTACCTGATGACCCGAGTGGTGCAGTGACCAGAACCTGTTGACTGTTCCAAAATTCCCAAACCCAAGCGTGGACTGTGAGTATCCCACATCCCATAACACATAGTCTACCCCATCTTGACCCTTTGTCTTTGTTCCACTCTCTAAGCCACCCTAGCCATATCCTGATAACTTGTCCAACTGCCAGAATGTTTTGTGCTCTTGCCCTTGATCTCCAAGTGTTAGCGCCACTCTTCTCTTCATTTCTTTCTTGCATAGATCATAAGTCATTAACGATATTTTGTTTAAATTAATTAATTTTACCTAAAGAAAAGGGGTACACTGCGTGAAGGGTTACAACTGCAGTGTAACTTTTATATTGACGGGTGGCGTTCCTCTTTTCTTAGCCATTAAATCTAGTTTAAGTAAAATTTCTCTTTCATTTTAAAACCGATTTTCTTTTTTTCACTGCTATATTTTCCTAAAAACAAACCTCACTCTACCTTCCAAATCTCTCTGAATTCACCAGCTAGAGACCTATTTTCACCTCTGTATTGTCCCTGTGATATATACCTATCCCCCAGCCTAAAAACCACATTGGGAATTCAAGTATTTCACCCGTTTTTCCTCAAATTTGTCTGTGTCATTTTAAACAGGAATTGAGAAAATTGCAACTTTCCAACGTATAATTCGGCTGCAGCATGTTCTAATTTTCCCCGTGTTTTTGAATTGTATGCTTCTTGTTGATCCCTTGCCTTGTGATTGCTAGGGTTTATGCATTACTGTTGTCGTGAAAAGGCATATTTGTCTCAAAGATTTAACCACGCATTAATTATGTTTTTGTCAATTTCCGATTGTCATTTCATGCTATTACAAAGGATTTAAAATCTCAGAATTTGTGGCTGTGGGAACATTGCAGGGGGAAACCTTAACTTTGGTGCTATCTATCCAAATTGAAAAAGTGCTCCTATAAAATTGTGCTTTGGATATTTTCTACTAGAGGGTTAACCAAGTGCATTGCTTCCTTTTACATTGTAAATATCACCCCAATGGTGATTGCTGCACAATATTAAAAGTTGTGTGATTTTTGTGAATTCTAAAAATAGATAAATATTTTATTTCACCAACCCGCCTGGTTAATGGTTCATTGTGACCCGGGATATTTGTAAAAGGGGGTGTGAGACAGGTCAGGTATCGGCTCAATTTGAATTCATTGCAATTAAAGAAAAAAGCATTCCTATTGAGCACCACATCCCAGGCCAAGACCAAGAGTCCTGGTCCAGTGTGTGATGCCGATTGGAATCTTTAACAGTGTATCAAAGATGCCTATTACAAAATGTCATACAACTATAAGAAATGGCTAGACTGGATACACCAACATGCTAGTCCAGCCACATGATAACACTTATCGTGCATGCTTTATCATATATGCCCAGTAAAAAATGCCATGCCTATCCCTAGTGCTCAAGCGCCTCACATTCAAACATAATCACATTCATTATGAATGTCAATATGTGTGTGTGTGTGTGTGTGTGTGTGTGTGTGTGTGTGTGTGTGTGTGTGTGCGCGAGGTACTGGGTATACTATGGGGAAGATTATATGTGCAGGGCACTGGGGTCTCAGAGCATAGCCATGGCATTGTTTACTAGGCATAGATGCACAGTAAATAATGTCGTGCCTGCCCTCTGGGGCATCCAGCACCTCACAGATCCAATATCAATTGTGTGAGGTGCTGGGTGGCCCTGCCAGGTCATTTTATTACTGGGCATCTACCATAGATGCCCAGTAAAAAAATGCCATTTGTGCTGACACCTCACTTGCACACAATTAAAGTGAGTATGTGTGTTTGTGAGGCTCTGGGTGGCCCAGTGGTCAGGTATGGTCTTTTTTTACAGAGCATCTATCATAGATGGCAAGAAAAAAAATGACATGGCTGTCCCCTGACCCCCCTGTGCCTCACACATGGACACATTCATGTACACATGCACTTTCACACAAGCATGCATGCACCCATACAGATTCTCCCACAAGAATAAGTCAATCGCACAGATATACACGTTCATTCATACATGCACACAGTCACGCCCCCATATATCTTCTCTCAATCATTCAGTGATTGAGAGAAGCTGTATGAATCTGCCTCTGCTTTTTTGCATGTATACATCAATATGTGAATCTACCTGAGTAAGTGTTCTGCTGGGCACCGTGTATATGATTCCTTCACATGGACACAAGCAGTCTCGTACACATACAGCTTCTTCAATCATGAACTCTGCACCCACCAGAACACTTACAAAGACACACACATTCAGGGCCTGATTGCAAGCCTTATATAAAATAATAAAAGTGTCTGTCCATGACAGAATGACACTTTTATTATTTTACACAGAGCCCACAATCAGGTCCTCATACACACAGACACAACATCCAGACATGTTGTCATCTACCCATACAGCCTTTCTCCAATCACACACACACACACACATGAGCATAGAGCCCTTTGGGTAACATGCATGCATTGGATGGTGATGCAGAATAACTCTGACAGCAAATAACCGAACCAAGTCTGGAAGATGGCAAAGGTTGCTGTTTTAATATCAATTATCTAAAACAAGGAGTTACAACATCAAAGGACGTTTGCTCAAGCTCTCAATACATTTTACATAAACACTCATTTATATACTAAACATTTGTCATAAGTGACATCACACTGTGTGGCAAATGAAAAAAAAAACTATGCAAAGGATTGTGATTGGATGTCTACTGTCAGGTGGACAACTCATGCCTACATCCAAAATATGTCATCTTCAACACTATTAGGTACACAGTAAATAATTTGCGCTCAAACTATACGGCTCTTTGTTATATGGCCCTCTACAATTGGTTGGAATGCTCGTTCCATGTCTGGAACATTTGGTACACTTAGCAGCACGTAAGCTCAGACCCAGGTGCCAGGAGGTGGACTTGACTTTACCTCCCCACCCAATTAGCCCAACGTCTCTCATCACCCATGCCTTCTGTCATGAAGATTGTCCTTGAACTTGGCCTTGCAGAGTATTCTTGTCTCTGGCAATATAAGGGAGTGCAAGCATGCAGTATCATAGTTCTAGGACTTCATGCTCAACTCTATTTCCATCCTTGGCTCACGTAACAGGAGACTACAATATGGATAATTTTACAGCATTTCAATGTCTTAAATTAATAAAACCTGGCACCCATGGGGTTCTTTCTTTGCACCTTAACAAGGTATTATTCAGCTTCTAACGTTCACTGCCTTTGAGAATAGATAACCGGTCTTGGCAGCCTCAGCTTGACACCAGGCCAGACAGCAGAGCTATTTGTATCTACAATCTCAGCTAATTCTTTCTGCAACACAGTTCTCAGACTTTCCTCTTCATGGGTCTGGGCTTACTAAATTCATGACACCGATGTCCAGCTTCTATACAGTGGTGGCTCCGCCTGCAGTTTATTCACTACATATTCCAGCTTCTAAGATTACTTAATCTACTCGCGTTGCTGCATCTGTACAGTTATTGAACGGCTTGCATTTTCTGCAGCGCGTCACACACATGCAATCTTCTCTTCATATATAAACGTTTACTTGATTCTTAACTTCGTCATCAGTTTCTATCATCTTCATGCATTCTCTTCAGCCAATATCCTCAGTGTGTCAAGTTCATCTCACGTGACTTCACCAGCTCCTCTTTCACTAGTTCTCATATTCCTTCAGGGAGTTCCTCCCTCAGATTATTATCTCGTCAGGAATACATTTGATAAGGTTTTCTCAGTGAGTATCTTCTTTTGAATATTCTCTGTGGTATGGTCACAGCTGCTGGTGTCAGTCATGGCACAATCTCAGGCTTCCAACAAACAGGAGGTAGGGGGGGGGATTTCCTGCAGAGGCATGCAACAGATCCTCTACACACACACTCAGGGCCTGATTTCAAGCCTTGTGCAATAAAATAAAAGTGTCTTTCCATCACGGAGCAAAGGAGCAAAGCGAGGGCCTTGCTATTATCTGGTCTAATGGAGATATTCCTGGCATCTTGTACTGCACATGGGGTGTCTCAAGTAACCCCCATTATGCCTGCATCGAGCAAACCCTTAGCAAATCCTGCTTCATTGGTGGAAAGACCAATAATTACCTTGACAGAAGTGTTCATTGTAGACTCAAATGAACACACTGTATTACTTAGCTCTCTGTCAGACTTAACTTTATTAAATACATAGATCTCTAATTGTGCCATAAAGACATGCAGGGTCCATTTTATGTACAGAGCAACGAGCCAGTGCATACACTGCATTGTAACACCATCTCTGGAATGGTAAAAAGACCAATTGTATTCCCCTGAGTGATTGAATGACTTCAGTGGCTACTTTTGAACAGATACCATAGTGGGGAATCACTGAAGATCTTGATGTTGACAGAAGAATTTCCTTTTAATCAGAGACTTGTGGTATACCAGATACAAATATTTCACTCTCCCCCTCTCTGTTCAGGGGAGAATCTCCTATGTGGGGTTTATCAACTAATAATTCCCACATACATTGCCAAGCAGAACTGTGATCAACCTTTGTTCAGGTTATTTTCCTCCCCATCCCGCTTCCACTCCGGGATCTGCACTACATGCTTTGAATTTCACGTTATCTCAATTAGAACATTCCTATCAAATCTTTGCAGAATAATTTAAAGAGCATCCTTCCCTAATCACTGCAATGGCTTCTTAATTGGTGTTTTTTGAAGGTTTTATATATGGTTCACGTAGCCGAAATCCGGACTCTGTACAATAAGTGTTCCCCATTCTAGATCAGGCCATAAACGGTCTACAAGAGGGCCCTTCCACCAACACAGGCTCTATTGGTTCAAAGAAATCAGGTGTTTCTACAAAGGTGGTGCTGGAGAAAAAGTGCTCCAAACGCCAAGATAGTGTTTGGACAAATGTACAAATACATTACCCGTCTGTACTGATATGGTTAAAAAAACTAAACATTGAAAATGTTTCCTAAACCTAGAAATAATGGTTCACAGAATTGTCTAAGGAATCGAAAGTTATACAGTGATAGATTTTCCATCATGAATTCATCGGACCTTGATTCAGAGATTTTGTACCTAAGAAATGTGGTGTTAGTTGATGAAGGTGCTCTTGACATTTCTGTGCCAGAATCAGCATATGTGCCTCAAAAGGCAAAACATAAAACACATAATAAGTGTCCTATGTTTAAAGAAAATTGACCAATTAATGTCCTCCTAAAACCTATTCTGGAAGAGCTGGAAGAGTTTAATATTTATAACATCTCTACCTATTCCGACAACGACTCGTTTCAGCAGTCGGGCAATAGTGAAACTTCAAATGTCTTTGTATCATCAGACCTTGTTAGATGGGTGTCAAGTGGGGGATCTCTTAGTAATGTAAAAATGGCTGGGACTGCAGTCTTGATGATGCCCTTAGAGCATCCAAAGGGCTTTACAGCCCCTTTACTGAGACCTCTGGCCCTATAGTTCTACTTAGAACCAAGGTCAAAAACCTATACCCATTACTGCAAGACTTTTGCCCCCAATCTTTCTGGCGAGAGCTAAGGTACAACAATTAGGGGTGAATCTCACCAAAACCCCAAATGTGGCTGACTTAGTCAGGATAGGTCTGACCCTATGGACCTGGGAGATGCTAGGGAAGTCATGGTGAATCAATGAGTGACAGGGTAAACCTGCATGCCGATGGTGTTAGATTTATGGATATCAAAGGGGGTGCACCTGCTTGCCTAACTGGACTGGAAGGGGGACAGCAGGTGCCTGCCAATGGTGCTTAGTGCCTTTGGTATGGATATGTGCTCTGGGGATACTTCCTTGGGGGATGATTCCTCCTTTATCATTGTTGAGCAGAGGAGAGAGAGGGCTTTAAGGTTGGTTGGTGCTGGTGGCCCTGTTGTGGGTCTTCTTACTAATCCCTCCTGTCTTACATTGGAGTTAAGAAGGGGGAGAACTTTTTTGGGGGGTGGGTCCGTTGATCCATGTGTAAGATCTTTGGCTCAAGGCAAACAGGTCAGAGGAGGTTATCCATCCGCTGGGGAGTAAGGTCAAAAGAATTGCAAAACAACTCCCTATCTCGGAAAACCTGGAGGGCGATATAAAATGAACTCATAGTCTCAGTTTACAGATGATCACATACTGTTTACTGAGTACATAATTGCAGAGGGCAATATCTTCTCACTCAATCGAAGCCACATTTTGAGGTTGTTTTCTGCTATTCCAAATCTCAGACTTGTAACCTTTAAAGACATTGCTTTGGTGGATTTCCCCTCTAAAGAAAGATTGTAGTTAGCAAAATTATCTTTCTTCTCACGGATGATAAGAAAAGTGGTATTGGCAGAGACAGAGGCCCTCTTATTGTTGAGCTTTGATGTAGTCAGTTTGATGAAGCTAGAACCTCAGTCATTAGCACAGGAGAGTTTTGAAGAGCTCTCTGAAATCTTCACTTTTCGCAGTGCCTACCCCTCAAAATAAGTATAAATGCCTTTGCCGATAAAGTCTGTAATTGTATCAACACAAAACCTCTGCCTATTCAAGCGGACTACAATTGGAATCTATTCTAAATGTATTGCTTGGGGTCCTCGGATGGGGGCCTTCGCTGAGATCACCTCTTCAGTATGGCCTCCTGGAATTGTAGAGGATATACTAATATCTTGAAATCCTTAGCCATCTCATGTTGTTACACGCTAATATGTTTCCAGGAAACGTGGTTAATGAATGACCCGATGGTGGATGGCATCTGCTCTATAAAAGCTTAAAGGGAGAGCAGGCCGACCGTATGGAGGCCTGCTATGTGCTCTGAAGAGTAATTTGGGTCTTGGAATGATACAGGTGGATACAAAAAGGGAAGACATTCGATACAGGTGGATACAAAAAGGGAAGACATTCAATTCTCTAAATTATCCTGGTTGAGTTTTTTTGTGTATGTTAGCAGTAGTTTGTATCTGTTTAATCTTTACTTCAATCCGAAAAGCGAGAATCTGCCAACTTTCTTGGAGTGCCTCTCAAACTTGCTTTTACAGGTGGAAGACGTGGATGCGTGTGGTGTTGTTGTTTTGTGAGATTGTTATTCTGAATGTCTTGACACCCACTAATATCTGGAAGAGGATAGTGTGAGGGCCTAGCCCCTGGCAAGACAGAGGGGATCTATAGTTCATGAGCCTATGTGTAGTTAGGGACTGTCCATGGTGAACAGGAACATGAAAAATGACACACCACCTCAGTTCACTTGGAGAAAAGGTCCTGTTAGATTTACTCTTGACTACATTGTTCTGTCTTGCAATTTGAGTTTCTGCTGCCTGAATTTTGAGGTGGATGATCTAATGCCCAGTGGCCATATTCTGCTGGGTTTAGATTTATAATCAGGTGGTTCAGAGAGTATTAAGGACTTTAATGCAACCCAGGTACTACTCACCCAAACATTTCCTATGCACCTTACCGTAGTTTTCTTTATTTTTACACATGCAAAATCAGGCAGCAGGGCACGGCCATCTTGTGCTAATCTTATCCATTGCTGCATCCCCTTAAGATGAACTGCCCCTGAGGCTGAGATCACTGGATGCCTACCGCCCATTTCACAACGCCAATGAACATCTCGTGCCAACATTCTCTGTGCTTCAGCTAATCACGTGTCTCCACGGAAATGGCAGGATGGCTCTTGCCTCAATAAGTACAAACAGACTGTTTCTCATCAGGCAACATCAGATTTGCATTTCCAAACATTTCACTGTATTTCTTTGAGTATTCTGTGCCTCGTTTTTTGTGCTCTGGTCAGCTACCTTCATTGCTCGTATTACATGAGAGCAGATACTAGAACCATTACTATCCATTTTTATTTTGTCCCATATGGCAACAATACAGCTCTACCAGTACGAGCCGGAGTATTCCGAGGCGGAATTACTCGAAAGAGAAAGATGCGGAAATGATGGGGCTTCGGACAACAGTTGGGAGGACAAATCAACAGATCAAGAGCCTCAGCCTAGTCGGGGAAATCATAGTGGTCCTCTTATGTTTATTTTATGTACAACCATGAAGCAATATTTGTTTGTGTCCCAAATGTAATGGAATGCATAGTCGTTCAATATTGTAATGTGTCTACACTTTAAAGCCCAAGTGGATTGATCCGTTCTAAAAGAACACACAAACTGTAAAACTGAAAATGTGATCTACATGATCAAATGTCCATGTGATTTAATTTACATAGGTAAAACTAACAGAAAGTGCAAGACTCGCATGATCGAACATAGGAGTTGCCTAAAGAACCATATCGATAAAGCTCCGTTAGTTAAACATTTTGATGAGAGAGGACATTCATTCTCTGATTTCCAATGGTGTATACTCAAAAAGATTAGGGGTAGTTCCCAAGACGAAATCAATAGGAAATTAATTAATTTGGAGCAGAAGTTAATTTTTCTCTGCAATAGCCACATTACAGGTTTGAACGAGAATATTGAGTGGCACAATATTAAATAAGAACGTCTCGGGTTTATTAAGGACATGTGATTGTTGCACTTTCTGTTGGTAGCCTGATTTGTTCTTAGGCTCACGAGTGAAGAAGAATGTTAATCACCATAATGTTATGGCCACACGTATTGATTTTTGCTCCTTTCTCATTTATACCCGCTCCATGAGGTTTGCCCTTCTTTGCTTCTCTGTGTGTTCCCGATTACCCGAATTGTACATCAGAGATAGAACTGTGTACTGGTTGCTGACGGTTAGAAAGTGTCCGATTGGCCCGCCAGGTTTCCAGAGTAATACTGTGGAGCAGTCAACCCGTTTCTGGCGCATCTCTAATGGATTGCACTTTGTTAGCCTTGTTTTCCTTGCCCTGACTTTTTGCCTGACTTTGCCTGGCTTGTGCGTATGTTACGACGTGTGACGTCATCGCGCGCCAATCAGCGCGATGCCGTCATGACGTTGTAGATGTTCTTCTTGCTATGGTCTTGTTTGAACGTCTGAACGCCGGTAAAAACAGAGTTTTTGTCCGCTGGTTGCCGCATTTGGATTCTAGGCTTCTACATTTATTGCATGATTGGACAGGCAACTTTCCCGTAATAGGTGAGCGCCACGACATATTGGTTTGAGAAATTGAGGATTGTGTCAGGTAGTGCCTCACTGACATTGTTTCCATTATGAGGTGCTTACTCGGGTCTCATTTGTTTTAGAACTAGAGGGATCCCTGCCAGATAGAGGAAAGAGGCCAGTTTCTTCGGGACGCTACATTGACTGCAGTTTGGAGGACTCTTGGAATAGCCCAAGGGAGGTGAGAACTTCCAGTATTAGGCAGACCCATTGGGCTGCATAAATACACTGCCGAGTAATTTAGTTATAAAATCTTTAATTCTAATATGACTCCCACGTTATTGGATATGTTGAGCGCCACGTCATATTGGTTTGAGTAATTGAGGATTGTGTCAGGGAGTGCTTCACTGACATTGTTTCCATTATGTGGTGCTTACTTGGGTCTCATTTGTTTTAGAACCAGTGGGATCCCTGCCAGATAGAGGAAAGAGGCCAGTTTCTTCAGGACGCTACTTTGACTGTGGATGGGAGGACTCTTGGAATAGCCCGAGGGAGGTGAGAATTTCCAGGATTAGGCAGACCCATTGGGCTGCATAAACACACTGCCGAGTAATTTTGCTATAAAATCTTTAATTCTAATATGACTCCCACGTTATTGGACATGTTGCAATTACCTATGATTGGGGTATTGGCCCTGTCAGTATTAATTACGGTACTCTTTAGTGTTTTCTGCCTCTACTAGTAGTGAAGAGTCAGAATGTGTCTGACTTGTTAGGTACAAGACATGTAGTTCTTGATACCTTAGTTCAGGTATATGATTTACGGTATATCTGATACCCTTGTGGTGATGAGGGATTGGCTATGGTGTATAAATTTAACCTATTATGCCCGTATTAGTGATATGTTTGTTTGTTTTTCATCCTTAGAGATAGCAATTGGTGTATGAATAGGAAGATTTTACCTAAAGCACAGGACTACTTCTGCCCCTGATGAATGTCCGGTTACATCGGACACAGAGGACTGAAACTTATATAAGTTGGGCTTTGTCACACAATGGAAAATGAGATTTATTGAGTTGCCAATAGTGTGGTATGCTGGTTGAATATTTCAGCATACTAGTTGCGATACTGTGAGGTGGTAGTGTTTTTACTTTGTATATGACTGTGTTGTGTATATGTGTTTTAATAATTTTTGTATTACCTGTGCTTAACAAAAGATTAATATATTAAAAATGATATTTTGTGAAGAAAATGTTTTCTGATGATGATTTGAAACACAGAATGCAGCCTATGTTTGTTCAAGGGCTGTGTCTTGAAATTGCTATCGGAGGGGAATGTGTTGACTGTTCCTTCCTTTTGTAGAAATATATATTGATCCGTGAAGTAACACTTGTTCTGGCAACAATGCTATCGGATACAAGATTGCATTTTCAACTAAGGTTTAATACACTTATCTTGTTCATTTAAAAACAGTTTGTATCTTTCTCTTCCACAGGTGGTACATGCTGGTGGCCTATTGTTTGTTTACATGGTGGCTTCATGGGAGGCTTGGACACTGCGTTCAACAAGTAATACCCGCCTGTGTCATTGGTGGCACTAGAGACACATTGCCCAGTGACAGCGGTGAGAACAGGGGATTTTCCCACACTGTGCTGCAACTCAAAGTTTATAACGTGTAGTACATTTGTGCCATAAACATCAACAACAAAATAAAATACAACTGAACTTTTATGAATGGTTGTTTCAATTTTTCAGTGAATCAAGTGTGTTTCCATTCAGCAGTGTTCCATCCCTTTTCGGCATGCCTCATGCACCTCCATCCCCCCTTCAGAATCAATAACTGTTAGCACCTGTGGCCGTGCCCTCCCAATGGTAGTTGGCAGGGGTGAGTATGGTCAAGGTGCCAAACACCATCTACACTTCAAAGGTATCTCACGCGCAGGGGCCATTATACACATGGCCTAGAAAAACCCAGCGGCTCGAGGCAGGCTTCCCTGAAGCACGCCGCACCCCTGCAATCCACATAATTGTGTCTCCATTCAGCAGTGCTTTGGCCCTTTCCTGCATGCCTCATGCCCATCCATCGCCCACCAGAATCAACGGCAGTTCGCACCAGTGGATGTGTGCTGCCAAAGGGGGCTGGCAGGAGTGGGAATGGCCAAGGTGCCAAACACCATGTACACTTCAAAGGTACCTTACGCATAGGGGCCATTGTTCACATGCCCTCCTCAGACCCAGTGTTACCAGACAGGCTCCTCTGAAGCAGGACGCGCCCCTGCAATCCACATAAGTGTGTCTTCATTCAGCAGTGTTCCAGCCCTTTTCTGCATGCCTCTTGGCCATCGGTCCCCCCTACCCTATCAATGACAGCACCTGTGGCTGTGCCATCCCAAGGTGGATGGCAGGGTGGGAACGGCCAATGTGCTGTGAGTCTAGAAATTACCCTCCCATAGCATAGGTGATGTATTTTGTTGGCCGAAAACCAACCACATCATATGTTCAGCATCGTTAGTACAGACTCATGAGCATGACCAGACAGCGTCCATTTTGTAGGAATAGAATTTGCCATTTTGATTAATTTTCGCTTCTTGCTTTCTGTTGAAACTGCTTTGCTGTAAGTGTATTCTATTTAGTTGTTGCTCATGCAATAGAGCAAGGCCACAAGATACATGTTGAAACACAATGCAGGCAACCCAGACAGCAATGTCCAGTCTCCTCCCTCACAAGTCCTTGGAAGTAAGCAACAAGGCATTTAATCACTACGCAGGTGCCAGCTAGTTTCGCTGATGCTGTAGAAATGGTAGGAACGAACAATTAATGGCTTAAATTATGCTCTCTTTTACGGCCCCCCTTCACTGAGCCCTGTAGAGTGAGTTGACCCCTAGCACACAAATTTAAACTGAAAGATAGTGAGGCCTGGAATGTGTCTATCCGCTGCACGCAGCTTGCTTGAAAGAAGAAGGGCAGTATGTTCCCTAAAACAAAGAATCGTGTCTGCAAGTCCGCAAATTGCAAACTGTTGCTGAATGAATGTCTGAAGGTGTCATATTCGTCACAATTGTCAATCATCAAATCTATTTCAAAGAAAGTACATTATGGGCGGTATTGAATATGTCATTTCTGATAATAAGATGTTTGTTTTGTATATATGTAACTGTTGTAGAATGCTTGCTCTCTTGCGTCCCTCTGGGTCTGGAGACACACGTTGCGGGACGTGAGATCCAGTTGGCCAACTGAGACTATTTGCTTTGCAATAAACCCTAGCTTTTGGGAATTGAACCTCGTGTCTGGCATATCAGTTCATGTGTGGTGATTGTGCCTTGTTTCCATATGCGAGGGTCCCCTAGGGGCCACATCAAAATGGTGCCCGAATAGCGACCCTCCCCCACTTGTTCCATCATATACGTTGTAATATAAAGAAGGCGAGAGGAGAAAACGAAGCAAGGACGAGACGGTCGAGCCAGGATCAAGAGGTGTCCCTGTGAAAGTGATGAGAGACTCCTTTGCAGATCTGTACACAGCTGATCCCTGATCGACGTGACCGGCCAGAGAACAAGGAGGTGAGGGTTCCGAAACGAGGCACAGTGAGCCAAGATATGCCGACATGATGATTTTTGGTTGCATCAGTATTCGGACAAATTGCGTCTTGAAAGACTATTTGGTTGATCAGGTGAGTTGTGCCCTGATTCTAAATAACCCTGATATTGGTAGAGAGTTGGTTTTGCAAAATCAAATGCCCAGGGTAAGGTTAATTAACTAAGGGTAAGGTTAAAACAAGCCTGGGGTATTGTCTTCCTGCCTAGTGGGATTTTTCCACTGTGGTAGACAATCTTTGGAAACTGGCCAGATCGCGCCACCCGTGCGGTCGCCGGCATATTAGATGTATGTGAAGTATGGTGTAGGGGGCGATAATGTTTTGTGAAATTTGGCGTAAGCAAACCAGACACGAAGAAGGTTTACAATGGCCAAAACACAGGAGTTATGAGATTGCAAGGATAGATTATTCAGAAAAGGTATTTCTGCATAAAAAAGCATGCCCTGCGGCATTTGACGTCATTAGAGACTGGAGGAAGGAAGCTATGCTTCGTTGGAAAAGCAGGGAGAAAAATGGTACGCAGGCATAAGTCAAGAACAGAGAGAGTGAAGGAGCAGGATGAAAAGGTGTGGGATGATAATTTAAGAAAGTCAGAGAGATGTGGTCAGTTGGGAGTAGACAAAAAATATCCTCAACAAGAATTGCATTCATCAGATGAGCTAATAAATAAAATATTAACTGAGAAGAGAAAAGAGTGCCCAAAAAGGGAGGCTAATGGAATTGCACCAGTGCCCACTGCTCAACCCCCTTCAGTTGCCCAGCCCATCCCTGCTGCTCAGATCCCAGTGCAGCCGCAAATCATACATCAAGCAGCGCACGGCCTGCAACTCCAGTGCCACAGCAGCCACTCCCCATTCCCGTTGTCCCACCCACACCTCCCTCTCAAGACATTCCCCTTCCCCCTCCTCCCATTGAACTTGAATTAACTGTAATAAGAAAAGATGATACAGGGAGAGAGGGGACGGCACAAAGTGAGTGCACAGGAGTAACCCGTAGTGCGGTTAGCAAGGACAGAAAACGGGAGTTGAAAGAACATGCATAGATGTATATAGATGGAAATGGTGAGACATCAACGCTGGACTTGATGTATGATTTCAGAAAGACTGGTGAAAAACAGGTACTGTTGGAATGCAGGGGAGAATATTTAATGGAGAGATGGAAGCAGTTAATTGGAATGGCACCACCACAGAAATTGCGGGATTTGAATGCATTGGCACAATGCAGAGAGAGAGATCTAGAAATAAAGGAACATGTGGACTGGCTTTTTGAATTTAAAAATGAACTTGATGATGCATATGCTGAAATGTTTGCCATGCCAGGGTATAGGAGTAAAGATATAACAAGTGATAGGAAAGAGGCGGTACCATATGTGCAGAAGTATTTGTCTTCCGCCGTCAAGACAGGCTAGTGAAAAAATGAAAATATGCACATGAGAGGCGATAAAATGGATTAGAGATCCTAGTGTTCCCACGATGGAAGTGCACGAAATATTTGATCACTATACATTGCCAATGAAGATAAAAGCACTGCAGGTGATGGTTGAATATTTGCAAAACACAGATATAGAAAATAAACAAGCTAGCCCCCCAGAATTAATGGCAATATATAAGAGAGCTATTGAATGAGGAACATGAGAAACAGCCGAATCACTTGATTTGGCAATAGTATTGCATATGAGGGAGGGAGGGGAAAAGTAACTGCAGTATTTCCGATGAGGGAAGTCCCACCTACTTTTGTGCCGAAAGTAGAAATTCCTGCAACAGCCGATCAACCAGCACAGGTAACGGAAGCACATTAAACAGCACAGTATGTACATGTCCCGTTCTCCAGAAAAGAGGTGAATAATATAAAACAAACAATTCCTGATTTGAGGAGGAATCCGGCGGGATTCTATAAGGAAATAGAGTCCTATTTGAGATTGTCCATTTTTACTATGAATGATATAGACTTAATATTCCCAGTAATTATGCCAGCAGACATATGGAAGCAAATAAGGAAAGTAAATGATGAGGATGCCTACGGTGCCACATGGGAAAATCTAGCAATAGAGGATAAGAATAGAAAAGCAGGTGAGAAACCATCACCAAATATGGCAGCGCTACCAGGACGAATAATACAAAAATGTAAGGACATAGTTTCAGAAAAAATAATTGTATGGGACAAATTAACTGCATGTGTTCAAAACAAAGATGAGTTATCCACAGATTATTTCAATAGATTTGAGGAAGTGTTTACAGATTTTAGTGGACAGGATGTAAGCACGGAGGCAGGTAAAAGATTATTTGTTGATAAGTATGTGAGAGGATTAATACCTCCAATTCAAAACTTAATAATGACATCGGAAAGTGCATGGCAAGCAAAATCATTGGTGAAGTATTGCATATGGCCCAGTATTATGAAAATAGGGTGAATGGTGAATACAGAGAAAGAGAAAGAGGCAAAGTATAGGGTACATTTGAAAATGAGGGTGTTACTTCAGCAGGTAGCGGGACATAATAGAGGAAGAGGAAATACACAAGGGAGGAGTAATTCTAACATGCATGGAGGGCCTCTGGGATTAAATCAGTGTGCATATTGAAGAGAAGAGGGTCATTGGCAAGCGCAATGTCCACACTTGCAAAATAGGAATGGGTATGGTCAGAGAAGATCGCACAGGGGACACCCAGGAACAAATGGACAGAGTATAAATAATAAAATGCAGCAACACCAGAATAATCAAGGAAATGGCACTCAGACTCAGAGCCAAGATTAGAGTCAGATTCCTTACAACCAAAATCAGAGTGAGCGAAATAAAGGCAGGAGCGGAAACATTTTTGACACACAGACCAATACATACTATTGTGGCGATTATACATCGGATGATGTGTTGTTTCCTCAATAGGACAGCCAAGACAGGGGTCGGAACCAGTGTCTATTCCCGTGAATCAAAAAGGACCATACGTAGAAATGATAGTCGGGAAAAGAGAGCACAGCTTTCTCGTAGACACAGATGCACAGAAGTGCTTAATAGACCATCACTTAGTTCCGGAAATACCACTGTCAGGGCAAAGAAATATTTCAGTAGGGTTCGCAGGTACGCCAGTAATCAATCCAGTGTCCCAATCAGTACCAGTAACATTAGGTCCATTTATTGAATATTGTTCATTTCTCTTAACAGAAATTTGTGAAGAAAAGCTTTTAGGAGTAAACTTGTTGAAGAAACTGAGTGCAGTAATCCATTGCACTCCTGATGGAGTGTTCGTGCCAATATCACCACAGAATTTACCAGTATCCGAGTTCCTGTCCAAACCTTTGCGGGGGAGTTGAGTGAAGTATCAGCTTGTATATGGGCGATGAATGACAATGATGTAGGATGCTTGAAGATAGAACCAGTAAAAAAAAAAATTGAAGGAGGTAATTTACATTCACGCACATTCCACAAGGCTATACAGAGAGTCTGAGTATTTATAGCAGGGCATTGAAAGAACAGTTAGATATGTTAGAACTGCCGGCAGGTCGTGTATTGTTACAATATATAGATGATTTATTAATTGCTGCTGATACAGAGGAGATTTGTAAAAAGAGTACTGTCTTGTTGTTGTCACACTTAGCAGAGCATGGCCATAAAGCAAGTTTGAAGAAATTCCAATATTGTCAAAAGGAGGTGGCTTATTTGGGCTACCTACTTTCGAGAGAGGGGAGAAGACTGACACCAGAAAGGATAGAAATTATCTCTGGTATGCCTAGTCCAAAAACGCAGAAAGGAGTCAGAGCCATAATAGGCATGGCTTCCTATTGCCAGCAGTGGATAGTAACCTTCATGATGATTGTGAAACCAAAGGTGGCATTGACAAAAAAGGATGCTGTGATGCCTTTGCAATGGAATGAAGAATGCCAGAAAGCATTTGATCTGCTCAAAACTGCATTGTGCTCCACCCCAGTTTTGGGCACACCAAACTATGAAAAAATGTTCAGATTATCTGTGCATGAGAATGAAGGCTGTGCATTGGCTGTTTTGACACAGGAACAAGGTGGAAGAAATAGATCATGCGGCTCTTTTTCTTCCGTGCTGGACCCTGTCGCTTGCGCGTTACCACGTTGTTTGAGAGCTGTTGCAGCGGCTGCTGTGACAGTGAAACAAACTGAAGGAATGGTGCTGGGGCACACTTTAATTTTAATGGAGCCACATGCCATAGACGTTCTATTAAATAGAACGCATACGCAACGCCTCACGTCCGCTAGATTGAATAGATACGAAATTGCCCTATTTGCACCACACATTCAAATTATGAGGTGTAGCGCTTTGAATCCTGCAGAATTAATGCCACTGCCAAATGAAGAATTAGATGAGAATGAATCACCTCCCCATGATTGTTTAATGGTTACTGAGGAAGAAAAGAAAGGAAGAAATTGATTTAACAGACACCCCACAGAAAGTGCCAGATGGAGAACTGTTTTGTGACGGCTCCTGTTTCAAATTACCTGATGGCACATCAACTGCTGCCTATGCTATTACGACACAAAAAAGTATTGTAGAAAGTAAAAGAATCCCCTACAACTCTGCACAAGCCGCGGAGATAATAGCTTTAACCAGAGCATGTGAAATTTCTGAAAATGTTAGTGTAAACATATATACTGACAGCCAATATGCCTTTGAGGTGGTACATAACTTTGGCCGACTCTGGGCTGAGAGGGGTTTCTTGACATCACATGGAACCAGGATACAACATGGCCCTTTGATTGTACGATTGCTGGCTGCACTTACGTGTCCAAAGCGCCTAGCAATAGTGAAATGCGAGGCGCATAAGAAATCAACATTCAAAGTGGCAGAGGGAAACGCATTTGCAGACAGGATTGTGAAACAAACTGTCACTGATTTGAGTACCAAGTTGTTAACAGTACAATCAGAAGAAGTACCTTGTATGATAGAGAATGGAATTGCCACTGTCAAAGAGATGCAGGCAGAAGCAACTGCTGAGAAAATACAAGAATATGCTGAGGGGTCTGCAGAACTAGATTTAGAAGGTTGCTGGGTGGACAAGAAAAGTAGAAATTGGATGCTGCCCAACTTCTATGTAACCGCAATGGTCACAATGGCCTACAGTCCCACACATATTTGTGCAAAGAAAATAGTTCAGCACTTAGCTACAGTATGACAGAACACACACATACAGAAAAATGCAGAAAGACTGGTACAGAATTGCATAACGTGTCTGCAACACAATGTTGGAAAAGGAACAGCTACTCCAAAAGGTAGCTTTGGGCCCCCCTCTATGCCATTCAAGGTCATCCATTTTGATTTTATAGAGATGGAAAGGTGTCAGAACTTAAAATACGTCCTACTGGTTGTGTGTGCATTCAGTAAGTGGGTAGAAGCATATCCATTGAAGGACTGTACTGCCATGAGCCCTGCAAAAGTGATGTTAAAGGAGTACTTTTCACGGTTTGGCTTGCCCCGGGTCATATGGTCAGACAATGGTCCGCATTTTGTGGGCGCAGTGGTATTACAGATTTGCGCAGGTCTCCAGATTGACAAACGTTCCATTGTGCCATACATCCCATGAGTGCCGGACTTATTGAGCGCCAAAACGGCATATTGAAAGACAACATTAGCTAAATCTGTGCGGGGAATAAGATACGTTGGACAGATGCATTGCCCCTAGCGTTATTGTGCATGCGCACATCTGTGCAGGCAAGGACCGGGCTCTCCCCGTATGAGATTGTAATGGGGAGACCTGCAAATGTTTGGTGTGCGCCGCAGCCAAGGCGATTAAATGAAATCGAGTACCCTGTGCTTAGTACGTACTGTAACCTGTTAATACAGAAATTGCGTTTGATTCATCAGCAGGTGCAGGAGGCTCTTCCCATCAGATACACTGGTCCGGGGCATTCTCTGCAACCAGGTGATTGGATATTAGTGAAGAACTTTGAGAGAAAATCATCGCTTGCACCCAGATGGCATGGACCCTCCCAGGTACTTTTGGCAACACAAACAGCAGTCCGTGTGGATGGTAGGAAGGCGTGGATACATGCCACACATACGAAGAAAGTCCCATCGTCCTTGAAAGAACTGCCTGATACAGACGACCAGAGAGAGGCAGCTGCTTCAGAAACAAAGGAAATTTTTGCCAGTTCTTTGCCACAAAAATTGTCTGATCCTGAAACAAAGCCTGGAAAGATTGCTATAAAGGAGAAAGGGATAAGATTGCCCCAACATTGCCCAGCATAATCTGCATCACTGCTGGCTGACACGAAGCCTGCATCGACACTTTGGTGCCCACCACTTATCGTTGCACCACAGGCTGACTCTGAGCCTGAGTCTGGAAGTGCACACGACTATTCATTGATCACACAGTACCAGGAGCAAGGCCGAATAATGTATGGCCTCGAAATAAGGAGTGATCAAATCTTCATTTTATTGATCTTTATTGCCTCTGTTTCCCATCACGGCCTAGGGGAGAGAGGCGTGGGCGTTGTGCAAATTCAACAGATCAAGAACACGGCTCCCCGGTGCTATCTTTGAAAATCCATGTGTAGATCACCCCTCACAGACAAGAGGGGCTCATATGGTACGAAGGCAATTGATAACTGCTCTGGAGTTCTTTGAGTGATGTGCAGAAGCACTATAATCTTGCCCAACGTATAGCAATCCAGGCTGCCGAGAACTGGCAAAACACTTTGTTGACATTCCTGAACTTAATAACATTTGAACAAGTGCAAAGGTAAGAGATATTCACGACAAACATTGTGGGCGAAGAAGGACCACGAGAGAAAAAATGCCTGCACCAGTTTTTTCCCCCTCCTGCACTGCTGCTGATAATGAGTTAACTGTAGAGACTGTAAGGTTACAGAAAAAACATTGCCGAAAGAATTGTATGCTGATCCTAACAATAGTCATGTGTGTTATGAGTATATTAGCACCGATAATGACAGTACTGGTACTATGGTATTTAGAAGAAATGCACCCATTAGAAGTGTTCTTACCTATAAGAAATATGTCTGCCACTGAAAGCCCAGTCCACGTAATTTCCTATACTTTGTCCCCAATGGAAGAAAGACACAGGGAAGGATATGGAAATAACACATTACTCTTGATAATGAATATGACACACTCAATTCTGAGAAAAAAACAATTGTTGGGTGTGTGCTCATTTACCACAGCATGGTGGTAAGGGAATAGGCTGGTATGTGCAGCCATTGCCATTGAATTCTGCATGTTATGCATCCTTAAGTGCATTGTACTATGGGAAATGGAATCAGAGCAAAACGGGTCAATTAGATAAAACAAATATGGATGAATTCGAGTAGGTGGTAATGAAACCTGTAGGTTGCACTATATTTAGCAAAGCAAGATTAATAAAACCAGCAGTTACACCACAAGATAGATTATATGTGCCATATAAATCATCTGTAATCACATTTCATATGAACCTAGAAGGGAATAAAGATACAGTGCCCCCCTCCTATGCAGTAAATTACAGTCCACGCTCTGTTCCATTTTGTTTAAAGAAAAAAGGCTCCTATTCAGTAGGGACATACACCCGGTGTATGAACATTGCAATCCTTGAGAGAGAGGAAGAACCAGTGTATATAGGTGACCCTGTCTATTTCATATGTGGAGAAAAAGCTTATCCCTGGTTGCCTAGAAATTGGGGAGGTACTTGTTACCCGGGGATTCTGTTTCCAGGGGTGTTTCTTTCAAAAACAGCAGACATAGCCAAACTATCTAGATCAAGACAAAGACGAGGAGGGAGGATTAATTGCAGAGGACATAGCAAAATCATGTATACCATTTTTGGGCCAATGCAATAAACTCCTATAATATAAGACAACTGCCCAGAATATTAGAGACAACGATAAATGGGACAACAGACATATTATACAACATGAAGTTGGAGGAAAAGGGGATTAGATGACACTCCAAAATAGGATGGCTCTTGACATAATTTCGGCTGTTCGTGGGGGAGTTTGCAAAATTGTGGGATCATCGTGTTGCGTATTTGTAAGTGACTCATCGCCTACGATTTTTGAAGCGATAAAAAAGTTGCACGTTTTGAACTCTGACCTCCATCCCCCAGAAGGTAGTTGGGAATTAAACATAAGCTCCTGGTTTTGGGAAATATTACGCTCATGGGGATATTACGCTCATGGGGATGGAAACTAGTTGCAATCCTAGTAGCAGTGCTAGGATTATTTATGACATGTTGTTCTTGCATACACTGTTTACCAATAATTTGCACTGAAATAAGTGAGGAGAGCGTACATATAGTAATACAAAAAAAAAATAAACTCCTGGGTTGGATAGTCAAATGAATTCATGACAATGTTGAGGATTATAGTAGTATGCAAAGTTTGCAATCAGATACTTGGTCAGAAGAGGATGCAATGTTTGGATGATGCGCTTGGCTAACGGCCAAGAGGAGGGTTTCTGAGTCTAGAAATTACCGTCCCATAGCATAGGCGATGTATTTTGTTGGCCGAAAACCAACCACATCATGTGTTCAGCATTGTAAGTACAGACTCATGAGCATGACCAGACAGCGTCTATTTTTGTAGGAATATAATTCGCCATTTTGATTAATTTTCGCTTCTTGCTTTCTGTTCAAGTGCTTTGCTGTAAGCATATTCTATTCCGTTGTTGCTCATGCAATAGAGCAAGGCCACAATATACATGTTGAAACACAACGCAGGCAACCCAGACAGCAATGCCCGGTCTCCTCCATCACAAGTCCTTGGAAGTAAGCAACAAGGCATTTAATCACTACGCAGGTGCCAGCTAGTCTCTGTGATGCAGTAGAAATGGAAGGAACAAACAATTAATGGCTTGAATGATGCTCTCTTTTATGGCCCCCCTTCACTGACCCCTGTAGAGTGAGTTGACCCCTAGCACACAAATAGAAACTGAAAGATAGTGAGGCCTGGAATGTGTCTCTCCCCTGCACACAGCTTGCTTGAAAGAACAAGGGCAGTATGTTGCCTAAAACAAAGAATTGTGTCTGCAAGTCCGCAAATTGCAAACTGTTGCTAAATGAATATCTAAGGTGTCATATTCGCACAATTGTCAATCATCAAATCTATTTCAAAGAAAGTACATTATGGGCGGTACTGAATATGTCATTTCTGATAATAATATGTTTGTTTTGTATATATGTAACTGTTGTAGAATGCCCGCTCTCTTGCGTCCCTCTGGTTCTCGAGACACAAGTTGCGGGACATGTGACCCAGTTGGCCAACTGAGACTATTTGGTTTGCAATAAACCCTAGATTTCGGAATTGAATTTCGTGTCTGGCGTATCAGTTCGTGTGTGGTGGTTGTGCCTTGTTTCCATACGCGAGGGTCCCCTAGGGGCCCCATCAAAATGACGCCCGTATAGGGACCCTCCCCCACTAGTTCCATCGTATACGTTATAATATAAAGAAGGCAAGAGGAGAAAACGAAGCGAGGACGGAACGGTCGAGCCGGGATCAAGAGGTGTTTGGGGTGCCCCTGTGAAAGTGATGAGAAACTCCTTTCCAGATCTGGCGTAACAGTTTGTGTGTGGTGATTGTGCCATGTTTCCATACGTGAGGGTCCCCTCATTACTTTGTGCAAATAGTTGTTTTTCTTGTGTGCACAGCAACAAAATAAAATACGCAAGGAATAGTGCGCTCAAAAATATTATTGTCGGGGGATTCGGACATGTGTTTTTAAGCATACGTTGATCTATCATACAAACATTTCCTTTACACCTTACCGTAGTTTTCCTTATTTTTACACATGCTAAATCAGGCAGCAGGGCACGGCCATCTTTTGCTAATCTTATCCTTTGCTGCATCGCCTTAAGGTGAACTGCCCCTGAGGCTGAGATCACTAGACGCGTACCGCCCATTTCACAACGCCAATGAACATCTCGTGCTAACATTCTCTGCGCTTCAGCTAATGACGTGTCTCCACGGAAATGTCAGGACGCCTCTTTCCTCAATAAGTACAAACAGACCGCTTCTCATCAGACAACATCATATTTGCTTTTCCAATCATTTCACTGTTTTTTTTTAGTATTCTGTGCCTCGGTTTTGTGCTCTGGTCAGCTACCTTTGTTGCTCATATTACGTGAGAGCAGATACTAGAACCATTACTATCCATTTATATTTTGTCCCATAATGGCAACAATACAGCTCTACCACTACCAGCCGGAGTATTCTGATGCAGAATTACTCGAAAGAGAAAGATGTGGAAACGATGAGGCTTCGGACGACAGTTGGGAGGACAAATCAACAGATCAAGAGCCTGAGCCTAGTCGGGGAAATCATAGTTGTCTTCTTATGTTTATTTTATGTACAACCATGAAGCAATATGTGTTTATGTCCCAAATGTAATGGAATGCAAAGTTGTTCAATATTGTAATGTGTCTACACTTTAAAGCCCAAGTGGATTGATCCGTGAAGTAACACGTGTTCTGGCAACAATGCCATTGGATACAAGATTGCATTTTCAACTAAGGTTTAATACACTTATCTTGTTCATTTAAAAACAGTTTGTATCTTTCTCTTCCACAGGTGGTACATGCTGGTGGCCTATCGTTTGTTTACATGGTGGCTTCATGGGAGGCTTGGACACTGCGTTCAATGAGTAATACCCTCCTGTGTCGTTGGTGCCATTAGAGACACATTGCCCAGTGACAGCGGTCAGAACAGGGGATTTTCCCACACTGTGCTGCAGCCCAAAGTGTAGAATGTGTAGTACATTTGTGCCATCAAAATCAACAACAAAATAAAATACAAGTGAACTTTTATGAATGGTTGATTCAATTTTTCAGTGAATCAAGTGCGTCTCCATTCAGCAGTGTTCCGGCCCTTTTCGGCATGCCTCATGCACCTTCATCCCCCCTTCAGAACCAATGACTGTTAGCACCTGTCGCCCTGCCCTCCCAAGGGGGGTTGGCAGGGGTGAGAATGGCCAAGGTGCCAAACACCATGTACACTTCAAAGGTAATTTACGCGCAGGGGCCATTATACACATGGCTTAGCCAGACCCAGTGGCTCCAGGCAGGCTTCCCTGACGCAGGCCGCGCCCCTGCAATCCACATAAGTGTGTCTTCATTCAGCAGTGTTCCAGCCCTTTCCTGCATGCCTCTTGGCCGTCCGTCCCCCCTACCCTATCAATGACAGCACCTGTGGCTGTGCCATCCCAAGGTGGATGGCAAGGTGGGAACGGCCAAGGTGCCACACACCATGTACACTTTAAAGATAACGTACACGCAGGGGCCATTCTTCACATGCCCTCCTCAGGCCCAGTGTCTCCAGGCAGGCTCCCCTGAAGCAGGCCACGCCCCTGCAATCCACATAAGTGTGTCACATTCAGCAGGGTTCTTGCCCTTTCTTGCATGTCTCTTGTCCGTCTGTCCCGGCTACCCTATCAATGACAGTTAGCACCTGTGGCCGTGCCCTCCAAAGGTGGCTGGCAGGAGTAGGAACAGCCAAGGTGCCAAACACCATGTACACTTTAAAGGTATCTTACGCGCAGGGGCCATTGTTCACATGCCCTCCTCAGACCCAGTGTCTCCAGGCAGGCCCCCTTGAAGCAGGCCGCACTCCTGCAATCCACATAAGTGTGTCTCCATTAATCAGTGTTTTCCGGCCCTTTCCTGCATGCCTCTTGGCCGCCCCCCCACCCTATCAATGACAGTTAGCACCTGTGGCCATGCCCTACCAAGGTGGCTGGCAGGGAGCGAACAGCCAGGGTGCCACACAACATGTACACTTCAAAGGTATCTTACGTGCAGGGGGCATTGTTCACATGCCCTCCTCAGACCCAGTGTCTCCAGGCAAGCTCCCCTGAAGCAGGCCACACCCCTGCAATCCACATAAATGTGTCTCCATTCAGCAGTGTTCTGGCCCTTTCCTGCATGCCTCATGCCCATCCATGCCCCCACCAGAATGAATGGCAGTTCGTACCAGTGGATGTGCGCTGCCAAAGGGTGCTGCCAGGGGTGGGAATGGCCATAATGCCAAACACCATGTACACTTCAAGGGTATCTTGCGCGCAGGGGCCATTGTTCACATGCCCTCCCCAGACCCAGTGTCTCCAGGCAGGCTCCCCTGAAGACCACGCCATATACGCATCACTCATCACATACACACTCACTTTTCTAATTCTTTATAAACCCCTTTATATTTATCATGAGAACATCTGTGAGCACTTTAAGTCAGCTCGTCATTGTGCTACCTGTGAACATCTCCCTGTTCTCCTGCTCCTAACTACCCTGCTTGCTGAATGTAACTGATTGTTGGTCAAGGTAAGGGCAGGTCACCTAATCATATCTCCCTGATCTTTAAATTTCTATCTATTTTCGAACAAACGTACCCAATAGTGTAATGTTCATTCATCTCATTGCCATTACCAGTGACTTGAGTTTAATTTGTTCTGTTCTTGATATATAGCAATTGTCATCAGTGTCAATTGTGATCAAATTGCATCCTTCGCGGACCGTGTCTATAAGCATGTTCCCTTTTGATGCATGATAGTACATTCAAGGGACGAGTAACATGTTACGATTTGCATCACATCAATCAATTGTTTCTGAAAGTTAACCTAGAATACAGTCTGGTCAGCTACACAGGTTTTGTTTCGGTGACCAAAACATAGATTGCATAGAAAAATGTATGATGAAATTCCATCTTTTTCACGCTTTTATGCAAAATAACTTTTTAATGATGTGGACCTTTTTATTTTTACAGAATTTTCAACAAGGCCTGCATGTATGGTTTACGGTTGCCCTTCTAAGACCCATAATAAACTTAAAGGCACAATAATGCATATACGCCTGAGGAATATAGATCTAATAAGAGAATGGGTCAGATATTGCGGATTTGCACTGGACGAGCTTGAAAGTAGAGCCCAGGATGTCTTAGGGGATTTGAAGGGTGATCGATTCCCCATCTGCAGCATGCTCTTTACCATGAATATGTATGACCAAACGCAGTACACAAAGAAGCATTGACTCAGAATCTCTCGTAAATTGCTTCCAAATGCAATTGCAACTCTATTCATGCACACGCTACCTCAGGTGAGTCACGGTTCATGATTTAGCTGAATGCCTTGGGTACTGAACAGGTAACTACATGGACAGATTGGTGTTTTAGGTGTAAATGTCCCTTATAATACTTTTCATATTTACAAGTTTGTCTTGCTTTATAACTAAACCCCATTTGCTATACCGCTTTCCTTGGTTTTAGGAGCATCAAAGAAAACTATTTATGGGCACAGATAACTATGCTATAGTGTATAGTCTTTTCGTAATCGGTTACTTTACATGTCAATTTTTTTAGGTTAGCATTTCTAATTCAAATCTAATTTTTCCTTTACAACTCCATGACGATGCACTGAATATGAAGGAGCAAGATTCGGCATCCATGTCTTTCCCCAGTCAATAACAACTTCAAGCGAGTATAAGATACTTTTATTTTGCTATTAATTTCCGGAAATGTATTATGCATGAATTAGAGATAATATACAGATAATATGATAAAGTTTATGTATCATGTCGTTTATTTACATAACGTTTCATTTATGGGTTTTTTATTGATATGTAGCATTGTCTGCATCCCATTGTGTGTGTTCAATTTCACTTTTTTTATCCATACTAAAACAAGTACTGTGTTACAGGGTGATGCTGTTACTTCGACTACAATTACATCATCCTTTCAAGCTGATCCAGAGCATGAGGTATGCGTACTGACAGTTTCCTTGAATGAAAGAAAGTATATTGTACATTTCAAACTATTAGACAGTGACATTATTATAAACAAGCATATTTTGCAAAACGCTTGAGTGCAACATTACAATCAGTGGTTTTCGCACAGTGATCGAGTACACTAGCCATCAATCAGGTGCAATTCAAAATGTATATTTTGACTAAATGATGTACACAGTGTACGAGGGTATCTATGTAAGCCGTGTGTGCAAGGAAATAATTTGATTTCAAATACAATTTACTTTTTTTAAAATTAATATTCTATTCTAGGCATGTATACAAAATCGGGAAATAGAAGAAGAGGCGCGTGGATCCGAGGCGGCGGTCCAACTTGCACGGTTTCGAAGAAAATCAAGAAAGAAAGGGTAACTAGCAAACAATTGCGATTACAAAAATAGTTTTGGGCTGGTATCTTCATAACATGTTTTTTTAAAAAATCTAAAGTGCTATAAACTGTATGTTGGTTTTACATTGAACATGTTTTCACAACCCATCTCCTAGAGGCCCAGAAGTAAACAAACTTTGATGACACAGACAGTTACTAAAACCAGAGATGCTGTTTGCCAAACAGATTTCACCATGGAGCAACTATTATTTGTGGCACATTGTGTTCAAATCAATAAGCAGACTCGAGATGCTTATGCCCAATGGCCAGAGAATTAATTGAATGTGACCAGCAAAGCCAGCAAAGTGTTGTTGGGCTATTTCTACTATGCGAGAACTCCACAAGATGAAGACGAAACTGAATATAATGATGATGCTTTTGAATTACTCGCAGATCACTTGACACAATCGACACCAGCAAATAAAGGGCCACCCAACAAACAATTGACATTGATGTTTTCTCTGATTCGTTTTCAAATAACACAAGCTGAATTAACAGGGACTGAAGCCTCAACACAATTGACAGAGGAACTTGCCAAAGATCTCGACTACAGTGCGTCTTTTTTGGCCGATATGTCCACCACAGTCGAGTCACAAACCACATTCTTGCACGACGATAGTCTAATACACAAGCCCAAATACATTGTATTCGACAGCTGCCTGATGGAGATTATACTGATGCTGCAATGTGTCCATCCAGTGAGGGAGAAAGTATGCGGGAAACCATTGTTGAATGTGACTTGTGTATCACAAGGCACTAACTTGAAAATACAAGCCACCTGCGATCTGCTGCATGCAACATTTTCATTGTCCGCTCAACCGATGCTGCGGAAAGTGGCAGCTGGAAATCTACTGTGTAAGCAGCTTAACTTTTCAGTGGCTCTACTTTAAATAAGTTGTCCAGTTTCTGTCAATTTGTGGGACTCCAGTTCCTTTCTAAAATGCAATACTACAAATATCAACGTGAATATTTATTCCCTGCTATTAGTGAAGCATGGAAAATTGAACAAATGTCAATTGAAAGGACATTCTCTGACAAATGGTTCAACGGTTCAGGCTATCTGGCTATGGACAGTGTGACAGCCCCGGATTTTCAGCAAAGTACTGCACATACCACTTTCAGGAAATGGAAACAAACAATATTGTGAGTTCAGTGATCGTGCAGGTGTCTGAATGGAAATCCTCAGTGGCCATGGAGAAACATGGTTTCATCAAATCCCTGGAAGATCTCAAATCGAGGGGAAAGGAAATTGACCTCATAGACACGGACAGACATGTTTCAATAGCCAAGACCATGAGAGAGCAGTTTCCAAATATTTGCCATCAATTTTATGTACAGCACGTTGCCAAATCAATCAATAAAAAAATCTCAGCTGCTGGAAAAAAAAGGTTCTGAAAATATTTTACAGTGGTCACAGTCTTTCAGCAACCATATTTGGTGGAGCTCGTGGAAATTCTACTAGAAAAATGGTGGTCTCTAATGCACCACTGTTCCAACCTTCACTCTTGGACAGAAAACCAACATTTCCACCAATGTGTACATGGACCTTTGTCGCCGGAGCAGGAAGGAGGGGTGCAGCAGAGCTTGCTCGGACATTCTTGTACGAGCACATTTTGTCAGGGCTCGAGACTCGCTCCTTGCGAAAAATGTTTACGTGATTTGCCTTATGAACAGGAGACGGGCTGAGTTGACAGGTGGTGTGGGCTGGCTGTGGGAGTCGCTGGGAGAGTGTGAAGATCTTCAGAGGAATAAGGAAGTCTTATAAATAAGACTTTTGGAAGTAAACTGTAACTGTTTTCAGAAAAAAAGTCAATTACTAGAAATGTTGTGCTGCATTGGTGGATGGCAGCAAACAATTAATTTATTTTAAAAAAAATATTTCTAATGCCACTATGGTCTGAAGGGCTATTTGCTCGCTTTCAGAGTGAAGGTCAGCGGCTTTGATTTTTGCTTGCGAGCTGAACAAACCCACGCATCGTACACAGTATAAGGTTCAATTGTTTTTTCGACCTTGGCAGAAAGGGAGGATTCCAAAAGGAATGAATGAAGGGAGGGGTGTAATACCTTAAAATATGATAAGGTTCACCATTCCAAAACTGGACAAAGGAACATGTTATTTCATTTTATGAAAATGTGTTGATTTGACGGAGTCTCTGCGTTACGCCGAGAGAATGAAAATGCCGAATATTATGTAAGTTTTACTGTAGACGATTTTATAGACCAATGAGTCAATGCATCATTAGCGGACCCTTCTTGCTGGCTTACATTGTACTGGGTTGTTCTTTGTGGCATATTACAACAACACGCAAATACAACCTCTGTGTGTGTACTTGTCTTTGTCCCGGGCACATGGGGAGTCCAGCATCGAAATGCATGTAGTCCACCTCTGGGTTCCCGCAGGTTGCAAAAACGCCAAATTCTATGCTAATATTTAGTTAAAATGCCGTCTACGTGTTCTTCGAATTGGTGCGTCTGCTTTCTCATCCCATTGCGAGCTGAACATACTCCATAGCACTAACCTCTGAAGCAAATTGTAGACTACTTTCCACGTTGTTTTCTCTGTGTTCCCATCGTTTTACGTTTGTGTTCATCATTAGTTTTCACTCGGTGCAGAATTAATGGATACAATTATAAATTATAATAAAGAATGGCTACTGAGACACATTTCTGTTATGTTTTTCAAACAGCTACATCCTGCCTTTCTGCAATTGTCATGGATTCCAGATACCAATTGACAGCTTTTTTAACAGGCAGCTGCAGATACACTTAAATGGCTGGATCACCATGACGCTGTTTTGGGACGATCGCCACGTGCTGATATGCCCTTACGAGGTAACAGCGAAAAGGAGCAACCTCACATCATTTACGGTGGCCTAGCGCTAAGCTGATGCCGAAGCCTTGTGATTCACGGTGCATCCAATGCACTTCTTACACCCAAAAGGAAAACCGTGCAACTCACGATAAACATTTGTGGATCGAGAACAAAGTAAAAAATTACCCATTTTCTTGTATATGGCAATTGCCGGATGTTCTCGGAGCGTTTATTGTGAAATAAAAGTACTTTACAAATTGTAGAGTTTTGCTATTTCCTTTAAAAGTATAGTTTTATATTCAAAATTTGGACGTGCTGTGTTGTTAGATGATGTGTGTTTATATTCCGGGT
This sequence comes from Ambystoma mexicanum, assembly GCF_040938575.1. Taxonomy (NCBI): domain Eukaryota; kingdom Metazoa; phylum Chordata; class Amphibia; order Caudata; family Ambystomatidae; genus Ambystoma; species Ambystoma mexicanum. The sequence goes on from NC_090935.1 coordinate 842,633,756, forward strand.
TCTGGGTCAACCTATGTTAACACGTAGGTGATGACTGGGCGCGTTTGGCTATGCTGCCCAGTAACATCATGGCGATAGGCAGAGAATATCACTAGGTTTGGTGATGTCAGCCTTAGGGGCAGGAGATATGATTTAGTGCCGCCAGGGAAGTTCAGCTTAGGGCGATGTGGCAACTGTTAAGATCAGCACAAGATCCTGCTGCCTGATTTTGCATGTGTAAAAATGAAGAAAACTATAATATGGTGCATAGGAAATGTTTGTACGATCAATCAACGTATGCTTAAAAACACATGCCTGAACGCTCGGGACAATAATATTTTTGAGCGCACTATTCCTTTAAACTCACTCGCTCCATGAACTAAAAGCTTTTTTTAACATTTTCTTTTTCTTCTCTGTTTTTTTTTATATATTTGCAGGACCTGAACAGTCCTGAAAACATATGGGTGGGGTGGGGGACATGAGGCGCCACCCTCATGCCTCCTATGGGCGACCTTTCACTGCTTTAAAAGCACAGAAATGCACGATTGGCACACATTCGCAAAGGAGTGGAAAAGGGGATCTCTATTTAGGTGCCCTTCAGGGTCGGACTGGGACAAGAAATAGGCCCGGACACCAAAAATAAAGTGGCCCACCCCTCGCCTCAAAAAAATGGCCCACCCCTCGCCTCAAAAAAAGTGGCCCTCAAACCATCATCTGTGAATCACGTCAATTCACGACTTTACAGAAAATGCTACGTATGGAGGGTTCATGTGTCTGTTACATTACAACACAACTCATAAAAAAACATTACTTTGCATACAGTTCTGTGACAGGGTCCATCCACAGCTCCGAGGCGCAGGAGTGGCATGAAGCAACCACCCCCACTGCGGTTTTGGGACATGCTGCAAGTCAATGCTTATACATGGCTCCGCAACTCCAGCAGGGAAGGAGGGTTAGGCTGACAATGGTTGGATAGGAGGGGGGGTAGTGACAACTAATCCCAAACATTGGCCCAGACTTTGCTCACCTTGAAGTTGAGCAGGCTGCTGGCATGGAAGCTATTTGCTCTTGTTTCAAAAGTAAAGATTATTTGCATGGTGGATAGACAAACCTGACTCCTGGAATGGTTGGGTGGCTGGGGGTTCAAACTCGGCTCCCATCACCCTCAGCTCCTGAAGGGAGCACAACAACACTAAACTCACAAGCAACCTGCAAGCCATTCCCTTGGGCCCAGAGATACACCACGCACACAGTCCAGTCCTGCCTCAGAACTGCACACACCCACTGCACCCACGCCACGGGCCACATGCTCAGAGACCGAGTGAAGCCTCATGGTTCTCACAGAATGCAGGCACTGCAGGCCCGCTACGGCAACCTAAGCTCACGGGAAAGCTATAAAGTGTTTCCTTGCATTCCCTCCAAAGAAGAACAACGTGTTTAAAGGGCCTGGTGAAGGACAGGCCAGTCCTTGTTGACTTGGGTGGTTAACTGAATAAGGACCGGCGCCGCCGTAAAACTTGGGTGTCAACCTGCTGCTACATGCTTAAAGCACTTGCACTTGCTTCCACCATCTATGTATTATCTAAGTCACAGCTCAGAATTCCTGGAGGGCCAATTCACCCCTTCATCCTTCCAAGGTCAATGAACTGACAACATGCCATAAAATTGTCTAAGAGTAACATAATTATGAAACAGCAGAAAAAGTGATATCAATCACCGCCGCACTGAAAACAGTTATTCTCCATTTCCGGGCACTGCAGTCAGTGCCATCTCACCTTCAGAATAAAAATGCAAAAGAAAACCTAGACGGCTTGCTAACAATGCTCTCCTTTGCTGAAAATCAAACCTGCTGATCCATACAGTAACTTCGAATCCGCAGTAGAGGCCCTTATGCTTTTTCACCGGGTGGTGGAAGCACAATGTGCGCCACTGTCTCCCTGCCCCATTAAAGGCCTCTCCAAATATAACCACATTATGCTCACACTCGTCGAACTACACTGCATGCCCCTACAAGCATGCATTGCCTTCAAGATCAGCTGCCCTATCTGCAATGCTGTCACGTTCTCTTTCCTACCTAGCCAACAGAGTCCCTTTCTCTGGCTGCAGCCTCCACAAGAAGCCATGACCTGGTCAGATTAGAACTGCAAAATAAAACATCTTATCTATGCCCACATGCATGGGGAACCTCTGTCATCAACATTAGGCGTTCACCCACCCTCCTGCAATTCAAGAAGGAGGTACCCTCTTCCCTCCCCCACCAGCAGCGCCCATAATGTGTCCTACAGGGCCCACAATGCAGAGCAAAAGGAGAGCCAATCGTGCAGCTCCAGAGCTGCCAAACACAACCGGCACAAAGCTCAATTTTGCTAATTGGGTTTTACCTGTTAGTCATGGGGTCCCTTATGAGGTTTAATGTGGGTTATGGATTGATTTGCTTGGGGCACCCTTAGCGGGCAGCTCCTCTAGAGGGTCAGGGCAATAACCTTTTTAACACACTTTAGCAGTGCCCTTTTTATTATGTAAATCTGATGGAACATTTTGGACTAAATGCCCAAACACAGCTCTGGTTATCTACCAAATACCTTTATTGATAGTCATTGAAGGCGATAATAAAACTCCCCTTTTAAATCATATTTTATATCTGATGTCTGCTAGTTTGATATGCAAAAAAAAAAAGTCTGCGTCATATGAATACTCAATTTTTTCTTAATGCCATGCATAACAACAAACTGCAAATTTGTGTGAGAGAGAATCTCAGCTTCACTGTTAGCCAAAGTGTGATTTTTGGCAAATAATGTAATCCCACTCTGCTTTACCTGTAAAATGTGGGTGTTCTCAAAGTCTGACAACTTTTCTACATCACGATAATGGTGTCAAAACAAGCCAAAATCAGTCTGTGACTGATCACTGTCTTTGGGAGATGATTGCATTAGGCTGACATAATCACATTTTAAAGGTGAAGATTTAAAAAGTGTGTGGGGAGAGAGAAACATGCAAGTGGACCCAAACAGAGAACTACGCCAAGAACGAGACACACGTTCTGGCAGTGCCCGCTCACACCTAGCTAGAAATCTCAAACCCCTGCTAGAGAGTGTCACTATAACATGACTAACTATATCTTGGAGCTGTATGCAACCACCCCCCACGGAAAAGACTGAAAATGTCAAGTGTTCTGGCCTAAGAAACAAAGAGAACTTTAGATCCTAGAAGGAGGGAAGAGAAACACAAAAACCTATCATTGAAAAAGCCAATAGTTAGGCCTTTGGCATAGGCATTTGAGCTTCATGCTTGACTCCAGCCTATAAGCACATGACCAGCTATTGATACCAATACGTTGCCCATGAGCTATCCTCCCAATGGAGGAGCTATATCATATACCATTTATTGTGAACAAAAGTCAAGACAGTGACACCATCAGTGCCATCAAATGGCCAAACATCCTCTCATTATTCGCCATGGATCGGCACAAAATGCCCAGACACATAGACACCAGAGACAAATTGTGAGGCTCGGGGCAGAGTAACGTACTACCATCTTTGGAATGCTTGCTCGCCTCCAACTATTATGAGGCCATGCTGCCAGAGCATTCCATGTTGTGGGTGTGCTTTATCATCACAATACCTTGTATTCTGTAGGACACACACACATAATGTCTGGAGGTCAAATACATAACCCTTTGATCTCATCAACCCTCCGCTATATACGTAACAGTAGTCAATTAGCCATATTTATATCAATAAACTGCGTAACACCAGGCAGTGCTCCATGAGGGAATATTGCTCAATATTGTGTATTTATCACAATGTGTTTGCCGTGTGGGGATAAAAAGGTGGCGCAAACTTTGTTTTAACACAGGACGCCGTCTAGGCAAAGTCAGGCTCTGGGCCTCTGGCAACGACCAGGCTGAGACAAGACAAATGGAGACCAGAGAACATCGAAAATAGAACGGTTGGAAAAATGCGCATGGGAGCAGCACAAACACTACGGCACGCTTACAAAAATAAAATAAACGAGAACCCAAGCACCGTTGTGACTGCTCTACAGTGGGTGCGTGTCAGCGTGTGCTATTGTTTTCTGTGTAAATTGCTATTGTTTCTGTGGAATCTCGCGCGCACAGTACTGTCCGTGGAACACAAATGTACAAAAAAAAGCTAATGTATGGTGCAGAATCTTCTGGACTAGTGGTGGGCGCAGTGGAAGGGTGGCGCACTCGCGCACACAATCACAGATGCCTGGCCTCTCTCGCAGATTCGCAGCACGGGCATAGACCTCAGCCCAAGGGAGGCAGCATGCAGAATCTCACAGGCACCGCCGCACCCCAGGTCCTCTCAGCTTAGCACACTGTCTGCACACAGTACACTCACGCACTGATGCACCCAAACATGCTTAAGCCAGGCTGCCAGCCAGTGAAGCCACGAGTTCACTTCACACAGCCTGGCACAGCCCTTACGAGCCCACCACCCCAGACCGTCTCAGAATGGGCTCATTCATTCATTGATTGATTGCACATGTAGCACGGCACCCACCACGCATGGTATAAAACACAGGCAACGCACGGTTTCCCGTTCAAGCCAAGAATGTGTTTGTTTGTGTGACCTGTTTGTTTTACTTCAGGCAGCACGCATAAAACGGAGTACTGCGCCGCTCCGCTCAACCTGGCAATGGCATTCGCTCACTTTCAGAGGCAGCCCAGGTGCCCTGCCGTATGCCTCCTTACCTGATTGTTTGTGCTGGCTGCCTGGCTGGCTGCTGCTGGCAGCTGCCTGACTGTGGCTTGTTGGGCGTACTGGCGGGCCGGTGGCCTCCACTCGCCTGGTCCTCTTGTGGGCACTTGGCGCCTGCGTCCCCCCGACTTGCCTGGTGCCGTTAGTCCTCCTGTGGTGGTTGGCACTGGACTGGCTGCCTGGTGGCCTCGTCCACTCTCTAACTCTGGGTCTGCTGGGTCCGACCATCCAACTCAGTGGTGTGCTGTAGTGTGCCGTGCGGCTCAACTTGGGCCTGGCTCTCTATCTATCTACTCGCCGTGGGTACATTGGCCAAAGTCATGCCCAGCGTCAGAGGCTCAACTATCCAGACTGACTGAAACTGTCTAAGTCAATCACGTGGTGTCACTGAATGATTTGGCCCTCAGCCCCATGCACAGGTTGCGTTTCAACTTTGCAAAGAAGTGCAACAATGTGTTGTTAATTCTTGCAAAGTTGAAAGCAACTGTCTCTCTCTGTTGTGTGAAATGCCAGTGGCGGCGGGGCGGGGCCCCAGGCCCGCCGCCCAGCCAGCTCTCATCATCCAATCCAACTTCCAAGCACTGCAGGCAGCGGCAGGCAGGCGCCCACGGCTCCCCAGGGTCAGGAGCTGTTTGCCAAATGCTTTTGTTTTGCTTAATTACGCATTCGCAATGTGCACAATTAGCACCTCAACCGGGCCGGCCCGCCCAAGGAGCGATCACTGCACAGCGCCGGCCCCTGCAGTGGCGGCGGGAGGCACGCCTGCCGGTGGCCTGGGCCCCCATATTGTGATATGCATCTGCTGGCTGCTGCAGACTGCATTAACATGCATGCATCATAAGATGCATGCATGAAATCAAATCATCAAAGCAAGAGGTAAGGTAACAACAACCATCTCTGTTACCTTGCTTTTATTAGCTGCAGAATAGTGACACTGCAGACAGCGCCTGAGAGGTGAGGCGAGCTGCTGTGCCCAGCCCCAGCGCCTCCTCCGCCGAGGCACGGGCGAGCAGCTCCGCTCCGGGCGGTCGCGGGCAGGGCCGTGCCGTCATGGCATGATGCTGCACACAAAGGAAGTGTGTGTGTGTAAAAGTAAAAAAATAAATAATTACAACAAAAAAAAACAGCCCAGTGTGCCTGTCAGAAAATCCGGCCCGCAGGCTCCCCAACTTCGTTCAGCCACGGGCCGAACGACCGAAAGGGCCAGTCCAAGCCTGGTGACCTTTGTGAATAGTGCTGCTCCTTTGCACACGTGAGGAGTTTCTCGTGCATCTCATGACTTGTGCCAAAAAAAGTTTGGAGCATCTGGCAGTTAATGTTTATCAGCTGTATACAGAAATAAAAATATATGCACAGCACATGAATTTCAATTGCATACAATGGATCTTTCTTTAGTGTTCCGAAGATGTTTCAAGTATTGCTTTTCTGTGATACACACGCAACGCTTTGATATGATATGATATGATATGGTAAGGTATTTGTAACGCGCCTATACACAAGTGTTTCAAGGCGCGACGAGGCAGGGAGGGAGGGAAACAAGGGGAAGACAGACAAACGATCCTACTAGGCCAGGTGTCATTCAGATCGCGCAAGTGCAGAGGTAAGGGGAAAAGGAGGAAGTGCAGGGGGAGGAGGTGGGGGGGAAGTGCAGTACAAGGTAAGTAGCGTCAAAAATAATAAATAATAAATAATAAATAAAAAGGGCCAGCTGGTGGCAAGTGCGAGGTAAGTGCAGAGCAAGTGCTGGGAAGGGGGCTGTAGGGATACAGTGACAGTCCCACAGTGCAGGGGGAGCCAGGGAGGCAGTGCAAGTGGAGAGTGGCTGGGCCCTGGACCGAGGTTGCTGAGAGTGGCCCAGATGCAGGTTTAGTGCTGAATTCAGTGGGGAGTTAAGCAGGATTAGCAGGGGAGAGGGAGAGAGAAGGCAGAAGCGAAGAGGAAGGTTTTGAGGTGCTTCCGGAACCGGAGATGGTTCTCCTCAAGTTTCAGGGAGGCAGGAAGGCTGTTCCAGAGGGAGGCCCCTGCTGCGGAGAGAGATCTACCCCCAGCTCGTTGCTTCGAGAAGCGGCTGACCATGAGGGAGTTGGAGACGGATGAGCGAAGGGCTCGTGAAGGAAGATATTTAGGAAGAGAGAGTTGAAGGTATTTAGGTCCCAGGCCCCAGAAGGCCTTGTGGACAATGCAGAGGGTTTTGAACTTAATCCTCGCAGCCACTGGGAGCCAGTGAAGAGATTTCAGTCCTGGAGAGATACGGTCCCTGGGCTTGAGGCCAAGGACAAGTCTCGCAGTTCTGTTCTGGATAAGTTGCAGAGGGCGGAGAGTGGAGGCAGGCAAAATTAAGATGGAGCTGGTAATGTATCAAACAATGTACTGATGTTATCCTTCAGTAATGGGTTGATTCAGCAAGCTGGAGAAAAAGACTCAGGGTTTGATGGCATATGAAGGTGGATATTCCCAATTCAAGAGTGTGGTATATTGTTGGTGGTAAATGAATTACTGCGAGTTGTACCACACCGCTGAATGCTTATTATGACACTTGAAGTCACTGCCTGCATTCAATCTGCCAACTCAACAATGGAGCCCTATGGACGCCAAAGATGGGGATTAATGCAGGCATTTCACCACTCATAAACCAGAATTAAATCTGCCCGTCTGAGTGGTGTTAATGATAAACAGGTTTGCCAATATTTACCTAGGAATACAGTAAAAATACCACCCAGCTATGAATGATGCCCAATGTGTCACATGGGGACAAACCAAACCTTATTTAACCCCAACACATGATCAATGTCTACGGCAAAGCCTGTGCTGTCTCGCAGTGTATATTGGGATTGGTGATATGTGCGTATCTGCTTTTGCTCTTTACAAAGGTGAAAACCTAGTCTCGGAATTATATAACTCTGAATAATTTTCGAGATCTGATGAGAACCTATATGGGTCCAGGTTATCTAATGTAGGGAAAGCGTTTTGATATAATACATATTGGAACAAAGCCTATTTGGTCCATTCTGTACTGCCTAATCACCAAAATGTGTGCTAAATGCATTTGCTCAAGTTTTAGCACCAGTGCAAATGACAGGTAATCTGCTGCCTGTTGCCAGATTATGTGAAATCTGGCGTTGTGCAAAACAAAAGGAGTAAATAAATACAGTACAAAGTTGGTGCTTGCATATCAGAGAATAGAGCCTACAGGCTGTGCCACAATCAATAATATCTAAAAAAATAAGTTTTTTCAGTAAGACAACAATGAAACGGGCTATTGTTCACGTGTGCTCTATAAAAAATAGCCTGAATCATGTTCTTCTAGGGAAAACATATTTTGATAATGCGTATTGGGGCAGAATGTGCTTGCTCCACTCCATATTACCTAATCAGCATGTGCGTGCAGTGTTAAGTGCATTTCCTCAATGTATTGTATTGGCGCAAATGTCGGTCTCTATCCTGGAATGCCTCAACCAATGTAAGTGTGTTTTGAGGACCCTGGGGGAAAATCACAGTGCATGCCCCTCTTTGACTGTGACATGTTGTGAAATGTTGCTATGAGCCCTGTCTTGTGCTGTGATATTCGAGGGGTTTTACAAAGAGAACTGTCAAGAGATCAATACCCCAGTGGTACCGTATAAACGCAGAGGGGCTCGGAATGCTCCCAGCTATTCATATATTGTTTCAGCTACAATGTAAGCATCTGCTCCATTCGATTTTTTAATGAAAGGGAACATACGTCATACTTGGAGAGAAAAAACTGTTCTAACATTGACAGAGGATCTGTCATTTTGTTTCCAAGTGCATATTCTATGTATATATTCCAAAAATGATTCAGAATGTTGACCTTCAATACAACGAACTGAAAATGTATGTTAGTTTTTTTTAATTTTTTTATAGAAAATGGAAACTTCAAACGTATTCTCTTTGTTCAGGCACATTTCAGTTATTGAATAATGATGAACATTGTGGAAGAATGAGGATTATGTATTGTTGGAGATACGTATACTTTCCACAATATATGTTGTGATTAAAACTGGCAGCTTATTATAGCTAAGTACAAAGGGACGGTATATAACACGGCCTGCGGTAGCAGCCATGTAGTTATGGTTAAGCTGCTCAACTCATAATAAAACCACTTTTTGGGCAGTTTATAACTTTGCTCCCCCTGGACGAATCCGCACCAATCTTTGAAAAAAGTATATGGCCCGCTCTGAATTTTTGGCAAGTTTGGTGTGGTTTCATGTAGTGGGGGCAAAGTCACAGAGGTTTGAAAAAAATGTTTTTTTCCATAGACAGACTGGAACAGATTTTTACCAAATTTGCAGCAGGAGCAGCAGCTTGATCCCGAAAGCGTGATTTTGTAAATTTGGTGAAAATCTGTCCAGTAGTTATTTAAAAAATAGGCAAAATGTAGGTGACAAAAAATGTGTGATATCTGGCTCTGCTCTGCGGACCCTTTTCCCTGTTCACTCTGTGGACAGGACTCGGATTGGCCCGGAAGACCGTGTGATGTCCACAGACATACGACGTGCCCCCTGATTGGCTGGACAGAAGTGTGATGAGCGTCATATTTTTCTGAAACGCGCACCATATTTTATCCGGGGATGTTCACGGATAGCACAGCAGCAAACAGAGCTTGAAAACATGTTTTGGGGCATCTGGTGTTGGGAAGAGGGGCTGGAAAGGGTGGGGGACTGTACGATGGTTCATATTATGTGTTTGTTTAGGTGGAAGACGATTGTGTTGTGTTCGGGTATCCACAAACACCGCGGCAGTACGCAGATAGATCCTCAGGCTAGCAGCTTATCTGGTGACTGCAGGTAGGCTTCATTAGGGTAGGATAGGTCCTGAGGGGAGCAGCTTATGTGGTGACTGCAGGCAGGCTTCATTAGGGTAGGGCAGTGGAATGTAGATGATGTGAGGATGTTTGTATATACTATATTATGCTGTGGTGTTTGTGGCCAGCTACTATATTCTTAGGTGCATGGAGAGTCTGCCCACTGATTGAAGTACTGTAATAGTATGTGTAGAGAAGTCTACAGGGCTTTAGGTGATTTAGGGTGGGGGAGTGGAATGTGAATGGTTTCAAGTACTCTGCGGCACTTCGTGTGTAGGTCCTCAGGTGAGTAGCTTATGTGGAAACTGCAGGCAGGCTTCATTAGGGTAGGATAGGTCCTAAAGCGAGCAGTTTATGTGGTGACAATTGTGTATAGAAATATGTGTATAGAATTGCATTCTATTCACATATTTATGCAATCCATATGCCATGTCAAAAAGTTGAGTGCATGGCTTTATTATGCTGCAGTGGTTGTGGCCAGAGCCTAGACCTTTGGGTGCATGGCCTATGGTCTACAACCTCTGGCCTGGCACCCAAGAGTTTAGGCCCTGGTCACAACCACTACAGCATAATACACAAAAGAAGAGGGGAGGAGTCAAAGGCTACCCCTATATCAAATACACAGAGGGGGTAGGAGGAGTGCAGCAGAAAGCTAGGTTAAACAAATGTAAGCTAGAAAACACAAAGGTCACAGTATTAGGATAAATCCCAAACAAAACAGTCTTTATTGAACAGACATCAAAACAATGTAGGCCTATATTTCAACATAAAGCCTTAAAAACATAAGTAAAAAAAAAGGTTCATTGATACAGTTGGCTAGACATTGTTGTGAGGGTTAGTAACAAAGGTATTTGTGCAAATGCATGTACTACTCGTTGGTAGCTGTACACAATTATTGTCGACGCAATAAATAATTCAGTGTTTCTGGTTCGGAAAGGGAATTCCCAAACGATGATGCACTAGTTGAGCTAGTTGTCTGAAGGAACCGAACTGTCATCAGGACAAACTTGGTGGAAAAACAGGTAGTTTGGAGTACCTTGATATTGTTGTCTTGTGAATAGGGTGGAGTAGACAAAGACTGTTCAAGTGGAGACTGGGTTGTCCTACTGAGGCTAGGATCTTGGGGGACTCAGTAGAACCAAGGGAAAGCAAATGGCTGCTTAGGTCACCAAAGATGTGGTCGTTCGACTATGCAGTCTGGATAATTGGCCAAAGTGCAAAACGTTGGAAATGCCTCATAAGAGGATTTTGAGAGCTGTTGCTGCGGCGGCTTCCCAGGTAGTGAACAAGACACTGTGCATGCATGTCGCGGAAAGGAGTCAGCAGCCTTTCAAAATGTTGAGTACATTGCTGTATTATACTGCAGTGGTTGTGGACAGGGCCTACACTCTTGGGTGCACGGCCTACGGCCTACAGTCTCCGGCCATGCACTCATGATTCTAGACTCTGGCCACAACCACTGCAGCATAATACAGCCATGCATGCAAACATTTGCCCACTTACCAAAGCCCACACACATAACACAACCGCCTGAGGCCCTATCCACTTCAGTTGGCATACTATTACAGTACTTCCAACCAATGGACAGACTCTTGGATGAATACCCTCTGCACCCAAGACTCTATTAACTGCCCACAACCAATACAGCATAATACAGTAAAGTATCCAACATTTTGACAGTGTTATATGGATTGTTTCGGAGGCAAGGCACCCACGAGCTTGTCCACTGGCTGTAAGTAGTGAAATAGTAAATGTACACATTTTGACAGGGTGTGTGGCAGGTGGCTTGTTGGACTGTTCTGAGATTGTTGGGTGCATGATAGTCTATGCAGTGGGAGGTGATTGTGGCCAGTTACTACAGTCTTGCTTGCATGCACCCAAGAGTCCAAGAGTCTGCACTCTGCTTGAAGTATTGTAACAGTATTTCTAGAAAAGTGCAGTGGGTCTTAGGTGGCTGGCTTATTGGATCCAAGAGTGTGCTTACTGGTTGTACGTACTGGAATACTATGTGTAGAGAAGTGGACAGGGTCTCAGATGGCTGTGTTGTGTGTGTGAGTTGTAGTATGTGGGCAGATGTTTGCATGCATGGCTGCATTATGTTGCAGTTGTTATGACCAGGGCCTAGACTCTTGGGTGCAAGGCCAGAGGCTGTAGATCATAGGCCATGCGCCCAAAAGTCTAGGCCCTGGCCACAACCACCACAGCATAATAAAGCCATGCACTCAACTTTTTGACAGTGCCATATGGATTGCACACCAATAATTGCATACTCACTGTATTTATTGTGAGGCCCTGTGCATCTAACAGGTTTGCCTAATGTGGTATGTGGAATTGCAGGAGAAATTGTTGTTACTTTTTCTGTGATAAAAGAAAACATAACATGTTAAAGTACTTCATGATGTCATATTGCATTGCATTGCAGACATGTGTGCACTTTGTGGACTCTCGTAATTAGTACTTCACAAGTACTATGCTTTAAACAAGTGTACTGTGCAATGTGCTCAGTACCTGTGTTTTTTCGCATAATCATTGGGTCTGTGAGGAAACAAATCCATGCAGGATTAAAACAAAAAAACCTTCTAGATTCATTTGTTGTTATGTGGAACAGTCTGTTCCAGTGACATGTGCACTGCTTACAGTAATGTTTAAGGTGCATATCTATGTGGTATTGTGGTTATAGGCACTGTTGCAGTAGGAGGAATTGAAATGGTGTATGATTTTCCTTTTGGAAATGGTGGTACTGTGGTTGCAGTTAGATACCAGTTGGCATATTCTAACTGTGTATCAGTTTTCTCTTTTTAGCAGTATTTGTTTATGCATTTGCTTGCTGTTGATGTTTTCTAAGCACAGTTGTATTGCAGAATAATATTGCAGGATTGTGGGGTCATTTAGATACCTGTTGGCGTATTCTAACTGTTGGTAGTTTGAAAGTTGTTGAGGCTATGTTTATAGCACTGTGACTGCTGAAGGTTTATTTTGGCAGTTTTACCGCTGGAAGTAATAGTGTAGTACTGTGGGTGCAGTATGCAGTAAGATACTAGTTGGTGTATGTTGATTGATTATACTTAATAAGTGTTGAAGGGTTTCCTCAGAAGAACTTTCATTTTTGCTGGTGGATTAATGGGAAGTATTATTGCAGTATTATGGCTGTCGTTAGATACCAATTGGCATATTCTAACTGTTTACAGTTTCTCATATGTGATGGTTGGTATTGGGCAGTAGATCAGTGAGTACATTTTGGTTTCAAGAATATTAAGTAGGCATTTGCAAGAATTGCTGGTAATCTCTGCTTCAGAGTAATGGAAGTATCATTGCATTCAAACCATCCACATTTCTTATTAATGTATGCAGTACAATGACCTGCACGGGTTGTGGCGCCTGTGTGGGAGATTATGCCTAGTATTGTGAAGGTTTTCTTGGCAAGTGATACTTGTCTGTGTGTGAAGCTAGTAAGCTTGCAGTTGTTTTTGCTACCATCTGCATTGTATAGTAAAAGCATTACTATTACGTATTGGCGATGTGATTGTATCTATAAGGTCGAACGATTGTTGGAAATGCAAGTAGTACATAATATGCCTTGGTTTGCATTTTGTACAAGCTGCTGAAATGGAATGGACTCACAGTTAGGTAGGGACTTGTTCCTGCACCACATGGCTGCAGAGAGTGCATGTATGTTTCCACTAGTATGACATCTGGAATTTATAGATATGTTTTTAAGCATTACAGTACTTCCAGTAAGAACATTAGACATTCTTGTGGATCTTCTTGTGTGTTGATAGCAAATCTCACCATTTCTGCACAGCAGTCCAATTCCTGCCTTATTCCTGTGAGACTGTAAGTGTTCTCAGGATTGTTTGTTGCATTTCTGTGAAGGAGTAGCTTTTGCAAACACAACTGGTCTTTGCCGTTTAAGTGAGTGTTTTTAACAATTGGTGGCAATTGGAATAGAACATTGATTGCTACATTTGCACAGCAATTTACACCAGTTTCATTGGAAAATTTAAATGTACCAGACAGTTTTGTGTCTGACTCATTTGAAGGAAGTCCATGTAGTTTCTTCAAAGCGGCAGTTCTTTTTGTTTGTACAGTTCTGTATGCATTTGCCTTTTCAGTACATCATTCTGTGGTTGTGGTAATTGATTTAGTACCAGCTGTTTTCAATTTCTTTGATGGTACTGTTGGGAGATCATGTATACATTGTGTTTGCTCTAGTTTTCTTTTACAAAGTTTGCCTTTTTGAGGAACAGGGTACATTTTGAGATGGGGTGTGTAGAGCGCACATAGTCTGTTGTACTCTACAATTCAAGGAATGTCCGCTTTGACTTTACTTGCATCAAAATTGACTAGAAATAGTCTGTCAAGTGTACATAGGCATGACAGTGGACCATAACCCATGCCTTCTTTTTGCTGCCAATGTCAATCACTGCTTGATCTAGGGTCAGACCTTGCGATTTGTGAATAGTGACTGTGTATGCTAGAGACAGAGAAAACTGTTCTGTGCGTACATACATGTCTTTGAAAAGAAGGAATCGGGCTGTTGAGCATCTGATCCTTTTAACTTCTAAAAGCTTGTCAAACTGAATATTGACAAACTGAATGCTGTTGTCACGTGGGTATGTCTTGAAGCCAACAACTGTACCAAGTGCTACATTAACTAAACCTTGTTTGATGTCAAGGTTATGCTTTAGCATTGTTCTACAGTTTGAACACAATGTTAACATTTTCTCCAAACCAGCTGTTTCACAGATATAGTTCTCTAAGATATTTAGTCATGCTGTGGCTTGTTGACACATAGGTACTGTAATACCGTGCCTTTCCAGTTTGTCTGTGGAGTCAAATTGCACTAGTGGTTGCATTTATTGTTTTCAATGTTGTTTAATTGAATTGTGCACAGCTTACTATGGTTGGCATTAATGACATACAGTTTACATTGTTGTGTGTTAATTGTTCCATGACATCAGTAGCATACATTTTATGCCCGTATAGCTCATGGATGCGTCTACTATTTAAGATAGACTGTGCTTCCTTGAAAGCACACCAATGCAAATTCTTTCCAAACTGCTGGCATAGGTGAGGTCTGTAGACTGATGCATGATTTGAGTTAGTTCTCTGCATTAGAAATATTGCAAGAGATTTACATTTCCTATGCTGCCAAGTATCTTACGGCACAGTTTGTGTCCTAAGGTTTTAAATATAGGTTCAACTTTTACTGGTGTTAATTGAAGAAGATCTTCCTCGAAAGAGTTATTTGTAGTCTGGTTTAAGGACCTCTTGCAATCTCAGGTGAATTAAAGCCAACATTAGGTTGGAGACCATGATCACCTAATCTATTAGGAACATTTTCATTTGTTTCAAAATTCTGCATAGCCCCATAGCAGCTTCTGCTGAATGTTTGTAGTAGTCTAATTTGTTTTGTTATTCTAGTGGAAGGAGTAGCAATTGGTGTAAAGCAACACCACCTATGTTGTAGGCAGCTAAACCTGTGGGGGAAGTTACAGAAGCTGAAAGCTTGTTGTTTATCAATTGTTGGAGAAACTTGCTGAACATTTTTATCAAGAATGTTTTGCCTGAACCAGCTCTACCCCTTACATAAAGGAGCACAGGTTTATAGTTTTGAAAGGTACAAGTTTTAGTTCCGTGCTATGCTGCTCATTGTTCAGTTGTAATTTCAGTAGAGCAAAGGTTTTTTTCAGATTCCTCATACTGAAACATGGTGTTTTGTACTTCAGGCATGACTAATTCTGCCTCATTTGTTATGAGTGGCTGTCCAAGTGGTTCTTGGCTTCCTGTAAGAGAAGATTGACTGCTCTCAGGAGTGTCTACATTTAGCTGTGCTTGAAGTTCTTCTTCTTGTTGGCTTTCATTGTCGAACATGTTTTTTTAATGTGTAAAGTTTGTATCTGTCATATATCTTCGTCTTTCCTCCATGGTTTAAAAAGTTGTAGTAGGAAAATGTAGTACAGTTCTCTATGTTGAGGAGTTTCTAACGATAGCTTCATATGATTAATCAGGCTGCATTTGGTAAGTTTAACCAGGCTGCCCTCACAACCTTTGACTATGTATTTACCTTTTCCTCTCATCTCGTTTAATGTTATTTTTGCATGAGAAGTTTTGAAGTTTTGGGCTATGTGGTATGGGCACATGGTTTCCAAAGCAGTACTCCTATTTGGGTAGTATATGTCCAATAAGTTATTTTTCAAAATGTCATGGCTGTTGGGATTGTTTTGAGCTATTGTTTCTATGTCTTGGTACGATTTGAGAACTCTTTTTCTGGATGCAGCAGGACCAAGACTTAGCCAGAATATTTTTTTAGATTTGCCATACAAGGTGATGCCGGTTAAATGGTCTGTGGCTTCTTAGCAGCCACATTCTCTATGGGAGATCATTTTTATGCCAAAACTGTAACATTTTTGTGACAGCGTTTTGTCACATGATATGTCATCCCAGAGGTCTTTAAGCTCTGTTTTCTCTGCTTTGGTTAAGTAGGCTGTGACATACCGTGCAACTGCAGTGGAATTGTCTGCAATGTACTGCACATCTCTGTTTGCATTATATAAGAGTGCAATGATTACATTGCAATTTTTGATGTACTTTGATGCTTTGGTTCTTTATATATAGTATATGTTCTTAGGCGATCTGCCTTTCACACTGTGTCTAACAGAAAACATGACGTTGTTTACTTATCCTTTTTGGGAAACAGGTCTAGAGAAACCAAAGCAGTATTTGTTGTAGTATTTGCCTTTCTTTTTATTTTTGAACCGACAATACTTGTTACACTTATGTCTTTGAAACTGCAATGTTTTTGCATGTAGGTCACTATGTCTACTTTCTGAAGGGATTTCGCAAGTGACATATTTATGAATGAACTGCAAAACAGTGACATCACTGCCCTGACCAAATTTAGGAGCATTTTTAATCCACAAAATCATGTGGATGTGTCGTGCTCCTCTGGCTTGATATTCTTTTCTCCAAAAGAAGTGTTATACTACTCTGAGGGGAGGAATTGTTTTTATTAGAAATGAAGAGTAGTATGTCAATAAAGTGATGATGGAAGTACCTTGAAACATTTACATGGTCAAGATAGCAGAGTTATCCTGGTGTTTTCATGTCTACCCCTGCTTTGTTTTGGTTTGCTATGCGTAAGAATCATGCAAACCTTCCCATGCATACTCTTTCGAAACATAGAGGAACAAACCTTGTGGGTTGGCCAAGGTTGCGCAGCATACACGGTACATCTGCGTAACATCGGAACCAGTATTCTTTTGTACCACGCATGTTTGCCAAGAGATTTGTAATACTTGACTATAAAACTTCATCTTTCTCTTGCACCTTTTATTGTAGCGGTTTAGCAGACATGTTTAGAAAATTGGAACCTGTTTTCAATGTGTGTGCAACTCCGTAAAATAGAGTTGCTAGTTTAATTTCAAAGAGGAGGTGGAATATGTATTTCACATTTTGTCTGAATCTGGGGTCTTCAGAATACATTTGTAAAGAGTGGTATTCTGATGCTGTTATTTGTATGCATCTTTCATCGTATCTTCCACTTTTTCCAGTAGGAAATAGTAGAGGAATGGTGCGTGCTTCTATACTTTATTCCCATATGCTTATTGGTGATCTTTTGGCTTGCTGCATTTTATAGGTTTCTAGTGCATCGTCTATGTGGTCTTTGGACTGTAGTGGGTGAATTGTATAATGGTCTAAAATATTAGACGCTGTAGTAAATTTTCTAGTTGATCAGGAATCCAGAATTTTTTCAGTGGTTAATCTCAGGTTTTCTTCAATGTTTATTTCTCTGTAGTATTCATTGTTATCTTTAAGATATTACAGGGCTTTGCTAACTTTGTTTAAGTCTACTAGATGCTACCACATTTCTTTGTCTTTTGTAGGTGCACCATTTACTAGGATAATCAAAGATTGATCTTTTGGCCATTGCACTCCTAGAATGTCTACATTTTCTTTGAGATCTAATGGCATCTAATCGGTTGTAAGCGTATTATCGCTCGAAAAGGGCACACGGTTTGGATTATAATTCTCTCATACAAGTTAAGTTGTTGGAGTAGTTTTGGCAGTGGCAATAGTTATTAGTGATAGCCCGTGAAGGCATGTGGCTATTGACAAGTTTTGTAGTGCAGTATGTACAAAGTATTGAGAAGTTAGTAATTTCATATTTGTTTTCTGCTATAAGATAGAGAGCTAATTGGAACCATTGAGATTGCTCATTGTTTTCTATTTTGTATGTTATATCTACTGTTTTGGTGCTCTTTGTATAAAAAGTTCTTCAGCAACGCACACATTCTTGGTTTGGTACTTCAGCAGAGGTGCTTTTAAACTTTGCTATTAATTTCTTGTACGTGTGTAATAGAAGGTTGACATCTGCAATGTTGTTGGTACTCTTTTCTATAGTTACTGAATTGTGTAAGTGCTCCTCTGGTCTGAAATATTTTCTTTGATGTGGTCTATTTATTCGACCAGTTCTTTGGCTGTACCATGTAGGAGAATGTAATTTAAATGCTCCAGTGCTAAACAGAACTTTTTGCATAGTACAGTCTCTGAATGAGATTTCGTAAAGTAAAATGGTGTGTTGCTAACCTTTTGATGTGGTGGAAGGTGCTTTTGCAAGCAGGTACCGAAATTCAGGCTAATGAATATCCTCGTAGTCCTGTGTATTTCCGACTGGACAGGAGTCCATAGTTTGTAATATGTTAAATTTTATTTTGTCTTTGGCTTTCACAAACTGATTGAGGAACTGCTGCAAAGATTTGAAAGATTGTTTTTGCATGTTACACATTGAGGTGCACGGCCATTTGTAAAGGGGATGGATTGGTTCATTAGAATGGAGAGTTGATTGTAAGTTTGTTGGGAAAATTCTTGCAATCAGCGTTTCTTCTCCCATAAGCGTATTGTCTACCTTTTCATAACCTTGGCCACTGCTATGCATGGCAATTGGGTTTGGTTCCTCTTCTTTGTATGCCTCTTCATTGAAATATGGCTCTGTGCTGGCGGTGTGAATCCACTCACCTGTACAGTCATTTGCAAAGTTATCTATGCTGATATTGCTTCTGTTACGAAGTACTATTTGTACTATTTGTAGTTTACTAATTATTTTTTGTAGTGGTTTCATTCTGTTTAAAACTAATATATATATAATTTCCTTTTGAGAAGCAATGCACTGGTTATGAGAGCTTCCAGGCCCAGTTTTCTGCAGTACATTTTAAAGAACTGGGGCTCATCAGTGAGGAGTAGCTTGGGTCTCTAGACCCAGCAGGCACGGGACCCACGTCTGGGCATACCTGTCCCACTCGGGGTGACAAAGCAAAAACAAAGAGGTGAGGGCTGGAAGGTTTAGAGTGAATCTTAACCACTGGCGCTGCTCGGGGCAACCATCAAGACCATCGTTCTTCGCCTGCCAAGCCATTGCAGAAGGGGAAGACCATATGCAAATCAGGCTTGGCCCCACCCCAAAAGGGGAAGTCCAGCCCGAACTGCTACGTCACATCCCTTCTGCATGAGACCACAAGCATCCCCAAACATGTTTCACCCTTGTTGGGGCTCATCAGTGAGGAATAGCTTGGGTCTCTAGGCCCAGCAGGCACGGGACCCACATCTGGGCATACCCGTCCCACTCGGGGTGACAAAGCAAAAACAAAGAGGTGATGGCTGGAAGGTTTAGACTGAATCTTAACCACTGGCATTGCTCGGGGCAACCATCCAGACCATCGTTCTTCACCTGCCAAGCCATTACAGAAGGGGAAAAGACCATATGCAAATCAGGCTTGGCCCCACCCCAAAAGGGGAAGTCCAGCCCGAACTGCTAGGTCACATCCCTTCTGCACGAGACCACAAGCATCCCCAAAAATGTATCACCCTTATTGGGGCTCATCAGTGAGGAGTAGCTTGGGTCTCTAGGCCCAGCAGGCACGGGACCCACGTCTGGGCATACCTGTCCCACTCGGGGTGACAAAGCAAAAACAAAGAGGTGATGGCTGGAAGGTTTAGACTGAATCTTAACCACTGGCGTTGCTCGGGGCAACCATCCAGACCATCGTTCTTCGCCTGCCAAGCCATTGCAGAAGGGGAAAGACCATATGCAAATCAGGCTTGGCCCCACCCCAAAAGGGGAAGTCCAGCCCGAACTGCTAGGTCACATCCCTTCTGCACGAGACCACAAGCATCCCCAAACATGTTTCACCCTTGTTGGGGCTCATCAGTGAGGAATAGCTTGGGTCTCTATACCCAGCAGGCACGGGACCCACATCTGGGCATACCCGTCCCACTCGGGGTGACAAAGCAAAAACAAAGAGGTGATGGCTGGAAGGTTTAGACTGAATCTTAACCACTGGCATTGCTCGGGGCAACCATCCAGACCATCGTTCTTTGCCTGCCAAGCCATTACAGAAGGGGAAAGACCATATGCAAATCAGGCTTGGCACCACCCCAAAAGGGGAAGTCCAGCCTGAACTGCTAGATCACATCCCTTCTGCACGAGACCACAAGTATCCCCAAACATGTTTCACCCTTGCTGGGGCTCAGCAGTGAGGAGTAGCTTGGGTCTCTAGGCCCAGCAGGCACGGGACCCACGTCTGGGCATACCCGTCCCACTCGCGGTGACAAAGCAAAAACAAAGAGGTGATGGCTGGAAGGTTTAGACTGAATCTTAACTACTTGCATTGCTCGGGGCAACCATCCAGACCATCATTCTTCGCCTGCCAAGCCATTACAGAAGGGGAAAGACCATATGCAAATCAGGCTTGGCCCCACCCCAAAAGGAGCAGTCCAGCCCGAACTGCTAGGTCACATCCCTTCTGCACGAGACCACAAGCATCCCCAAAAATGTATCACCCTTATTGGGGCTCATCAGTGAGGAGTAGCTTGGGTCTCTAGGCCCAGCAGGCACGGGACCCACGTCTGGGCATACCTGTCCCACTCGGGGTGACAAAGCAAAAACAAAGAGGTGATGGCTGGAAGGTTTAGACTGAATCTTAACCACTGGCGTTGCTCGGGGCAACCATCCAGACCATCGTTATTTGCCTGCCAAGCCATTGCAGAAGGGGAAAGACCATATGCAAATCAGGCTTGGCCCCACCCCAAAAGGGGAAGTCCAGCCCGAACTGCTAGGTCACATCCCTTCTGCACGAGACCACAAGCATTCCCAAACATGTTTCACCCTTGTTGGGTCTCTAGGCCCAGCAGGCATGGGACCCACATCTGGGCATACCCGTCCCACTCGGGGTGACAAGGCAAAAACAAAGAGGTGATGGCTGGAAGGTTTAGACTGAATCTTAACCACTGGCATTGCTCGGGGCAACCATCCAGACCATCGTTCTTTGCCTGCCAAGCCATTACAGAAGGGGAAAGACCATATGCAAATCAGGCTTGGCACCATCCCAAAAGGGGAAGTCCAGCCCGAACTGCTAGATCACATCCCTTCTGCACGAGACCACAAGCATCCCCAAACATGTTTTACCCTTGCTGGGGCTCAGCAGTGAGGAGTAGCTTGGGTCTCTAGGCCCAGCAGGCACGGGACCCACGTCTGGGCATACCCGTCCCACTCGCGGTGACAAAGCAAAAACAAAGAGGTGACGGCTGGAAGGTTTAGACTGAATCTTAACCACTTGCATTGCTCGGGGCAACCATCCAGACCATCGTTCTTCGCCTGCCAAGCCATTACAGAAGGGGAAAGACCATATGCAAATCAGGCTTGGCCCCACCCCAAAAGGGGAAGTCCAGCCCGAACTGCTAGGTCACATCCCTTCTGCACGAGACCCCAAGCATCCCCCAAACATGTTTCACCCTTGTTGGGGCTCATCAGTGAGGAGTAGCTTGGGTCTCTAGGCCCACCAAGCACGGGACCCACGTCTTGGCACACCCGTCCCACTCGGGGTGACAAAGCAAAAACAAAGAGGTGATGGCTGGAAGGTTTAGACTGAATCTTAACCACTGGCATTGCTCGGGGCAACCATGCAGACCATCGTTCTTCGCCTGCCAAGTCATTACAGAAGGGGAGAGACCATATGCAAATCAGGCTTGGCCCCACCCCAAAAGGGGAAGTCCAGCACGAAATGCTAGGTCACATCCCTTCTGCACGAGACCACAAGCATCCCCAAACATGTTTCACCCTTGTTAGGGCTCATCAGTGAGGAGTAGCTTGGGTCTCTAGGCCCAGCAGGCACGGGACCCACGTCTGGGCATACCCGTCCCACTCGGGGTGCCAAAGCAAAAACAAAGAGGTGATGGCTGGAAGGTTTAGACTGAATCTTAACCACTGGCATTGCTCGGGGCAACCATCCAGACCATCGTTCTTCGCCTGCCAGGTCATTACAGAAGGGGAAAGACCATATGCAAATCAGGCTTGGCCCCACCCCAAAAGGGGAAGTCCAGCCCGAACTGCTAGGTCACATCCCTTCTGCACGAGACCACAAGCATCCCCCAAACATGTTTCACCCTTGTTGGGGCTCATCAGTGAGGAGTAGCTTGGGTCTCTAGGCCCACCAAGCACGGGACCCACGTCTGGGCACACCCGTCCCACTCGGGGTGACAAAGCAAAAACAAAGAGGTGATGGCTGGAAGGTTTAGACTGAATCTTAACCACTGGCATTGCTCGGGGCAACCATCCAGACCATCGTTCTTCGCCTGCCAAGTCATTACAGAAGGGGAGAGACCATATGCAAATCAGGCTTGGCCCCACCCCAAAAGGGGAAGTCCAGCACGAAATGCTAGGTCACAAACCTTCTGCACGAGACCACAAGCATCCCCAAACATGTTTCACCCTTGTTAGGGCTCATCAGTGAGGAGTAGCTTGGGTCTCTAGGCCCAGCAGGCACGGGACCCACGTCTGGGCATACCCGTCCCACTCGGGGTGACAAAGCAAAAACAAAGAGGTGATGGCTGGAAGGTTTAGACTGAATCTTAACCACTGGCATTGCTCGGCGCAACCATCCAGACCATCGTTCTTCGCCTGCCAGGTCATTACAGAAGGGGAAAGACCATATGCAAATCAGGCTTGGCCCCACCCCAAAAGGGGAAGTCCAGCCCGAACTGCTAGGTCACATCCGTTCTGCACGAGACCACAAGCATCCCCAAACATGTTTCACCCTTGTTGGGGCTCATCAGTGAGGAGTAGCTTGGGTCTCTAGGCCCAGCAGGCACGGGACCCACGTCTGGGCATACCCGTCCCACTCGGGGCGACAAAGCAAAAATAAAGAGGTGATGGCTGGAAGGTTTAGAATGAATCTTAACCACTGGCATTGCTGGGGGCAACCATCCAGACCATCGTTCTTCACCTGCCAAGCCATTATAGAAGGGGAAAGACCATATGCAAATCAGGCTTGGCCCCACCCCAAAAAGGAAAGTCCAGCCCGAACTGCTAGGTCACAACCCTTCTGCACGAGACCACAAGCAACCCCAAACATGTTTCACCCTTGTTGGGGCTCATCAGTGAGGAGTAGCTTGGGTCTCTAGGCCCAGCAGACACGGGACCCACGTCTGAGCATACCTGTCCCACTTGGGGTGACAAAGCAAAAACAAAGAGGTGATGGCTGGAAGGTTTAGACTGAATCTTAACCACTGGCATTGCTCGGGGAAACCATCCAGACCATCGTTCTTCGCCTGCCAAGCCATTACAGAAGGGGAAAGACCACAAGAACATGTTTCCAAACTCCTGATTAATTTTCTCTTGCATTGCCCAGAGACAGATGTGGCTGGGCTCTTCTTCATTTGGTCCATAAATGGGAAAAGCGAGGCGCATTGTGAACAAGGCTCTTTGCGCCTTTTTGAGAGATGTTGGAATGTTCTCCTTCCATAATGAAAATATTACATTTTGTAGCAACAACATTTTTCGCAGAGATGGAGTCCATCTTACTGAAGCTGGAAATCAGCTTTTTTTGCAAAATATCCAAAATGCATTGCAGCCCTTTTTACAACTGTAGCAAGCATTTTCGCAGTTGCTTTTGTCCTCTTGAAACCTTTCACAAAGAACAAATAAACCCCGAAAAAGGCTCTTTTTAGAGCCACAACTTTCTCCCGGGAAAGAATGCAATGTTTTTGATGGCATCACCCCCTAAATTTCTGAAATGTCCACAGACTACCACGCTGTTTGTGGACTTTTCGGAATGCCCAGGGCCCTGCACCATTTCATTGGCACTTCTTTTTTTAAACTCTGAAAATTTGGCTCTGAAAAGAGCCTTTTTTTGAGATTGTTAAGTTTTTTGTATTTTTTGGGATTTTTTAAACATGACACACAAGGGAGGGACGGTAGGAAGGGTGTGGATGGGGCACCAACTACAGGGATGTGAAAGGGCAGATGGAGAGAGGAAGATGTTGGGTGCACCTCATGGAGGTAGGGGGCACTTTCCTTTGTTGTCCCGGAGCGCTGCCTCGAAACCACTCCAGAACTGCTCAGCCCTGCAGAGCACTCCATCGCAGTACATACACAAAACTTAGACCTTTGAATGGTAAGGATACACTGTGGTGCATATGGGTTTGGAGGTTGCTTGAAGAATCCTCTGTTCCACAGGAGTGTTCCTTGCGGTGATAGGAGCGGATGTCAAGGGTGCTGCAATGGAAGTCAACCTACTACCCTGTAGGAAGGGGACGACCCTCCGAAACTGCTGCTTTGTGATTGGATCTTAGGTGTCACTGCATGGAAGTAGCCCCATCACTGTAGATCCCAGGTTTGCCAGGACTGACTTTGAAGCCACATTCAGTGCAGCAAACCTTGGCCGCACTAGCCTTGGGCTTATTTCCAACAGTGGTAAAAAGCCTCCACACCCAAGACTCACGCTGTGAGCTGGTTGTGAGGACTTCCACTACCTCATCCTCTTTGTCCTCTTTTGTCCACTGCATCATCATGTCTGTTCCCCTCTCCAGGCTCTTGGGGAGGTGGTGGTGTTGGTGGGGGTTGGGATGCTGCTGAGGTAGAGGCAGCAGGAGAGGCAGATATGGATGTCATTATCCAAGTTGAAGGAATCTGCCAAACAGCAAACAGCCATGCCGTAACCTGCAGCAGTGCTCAGTAGTCCTGGTCACCAGAAAGGAACCAAAAGCAATTCCTGCAAGGAGTCAAAAGCAATTAAGAAGGAGCCAAAAGCAATTCTAGCAATGAGCCAAAATCAATTCCGCAGAGTCAAAAAGCACAAATGTGGAGCAGTGCTCTGTCCTGGTCAGCCAAAACAGAATAAGGAGCAGCACTGGAGTGTAGTATTTTATAGGGGTTGTGGGGAGCACTCTGTGAACAGCCGCACGCGCCGCGGACACTTCAAACCCCAAGCTGGGCTCAAAAAGTTCCAAAAAGTGTCCAGATGGTCAGGGGCATGGGCTGATGCACAGCGTGGTGTGGTCACATGGTGACTCACGAACGTTAGCGAATGGGACGGCTGTCCACAGGACACCTATTGCGCGGAATATGTTGTATGCATGCACATTGGAGTCCTACGGACAGTGTTGGGCTCTACGAACTAATTAAAAGTGCGACACACATGCATGTGACAGTTCGGAACAGGCGCGTTGCTCGTAGGACCCAGGGGATCAGATGCACATGCATCCGGGTGTCTGCTTCGCAGGGTTGGGGTCCCAGAACTAATTAAAAGTATGTCACAATCTTGTGGACATGCCGGAAAGGCTTGTTATCCTTAGGACACAGGGAATGAGATGCACATGCGCCCAGATGTCTGCCGGACATGGGTGGGGTCCCCAAACCAATTAAAGCATGTCACTGTTTTGCAGACATGCCGGACAGGCCAGATGTTTGTAGGACTCGGGGGGGGGGGGGAGATGCACATGCCCCCCAGTTTCTGCCGGATATGATTGGGGTCCCCGAACTAATTAAAGGTACATCACAACTTTGTGGACATGTGGACAGGAGCGGAGTCCTACCAGCACCTCCCTTTTGGATGCAGACCTTCCGAACTGTCGTGATGTCTGCAGGACACCTCCATTTTAATCAATTGTGGACATTGCAGGCAGTACTGCTCTCCACGGACTCATAATGGGACATAATGGGAAAAACAGTTTTAGGCCTGCTTCTTCCCCTGTGTATATGCATCGCGAGATGTGACGGAACCCTAAAGAAAGTAATGTAGGTAAATATGAGAATGGAACGTCTGCAAATACAGTACCTTTTGAAATTTCTGTTTCTGACTGTCAGTGAAGAACTCCAACTGGTCTATATATGTCAGTGAACAAAAAAGAAGGTGCCAGACATGTGATGTCATCAGTGATATTTGTGATGTCATCTTTGATGTCATGGGTGTTAGTCTTAGCAGTGCACAGTGGTGGCATGAGTTATGGCTGCTTAGTTTACCATAAATGGCACATTTCTGGGGGGTTTCGGTTTTACTTGTAATAATCATAATATGGATAGGTTGTTATGAGTGCAAAGTAACTGTAACGTCCCTTTAAAACATAATTCCACTAAATTTGATAGGTTTCTCTTAGGGCAACTGAACCATAACGTCCCTTTAACAAAGATTTTTCACTGAATGTGGTAGATTTTTAGTAGCACAACTTAACCATAATGTCCCTTTAACAAAGTTTTTTCACTGAATTTTATAGGCTTTTATTAGAGCAACTTAACAATAACATCCCTTTACCAATGTTTTTTCACTGAATTTGATCGTTTTTTATTAGCGGAACTTAACCATAATGTCACTTTAACACCGTTTTTTCACTGAATACTATATATATGTAAAACCACACAGGAAGTGGAATGACGACTATATAAACAAATAATCTGCATGCATTGTCCAAGATAAGCACAATGGGTATGGTAAGCAGGATGTTCAAAATGATGTACACATAAACTACCTCTTACCACTTCACCACTCCTTGTCATCAAAAAACCACAGCGGTTCGAAGTCAAGACCATGATTGTCTCTTGCGTCTTTGACTCCTGGTTAGGGCAGGGGATCAAGTATATGTGGCTGCCCCATCTGACCACATCTGGCTCTTATAAGAACGATGTTGCTAAGAGTATGCAAGTTAGGGGATCCTGATGAATATATGTTGTTTCAATTAATAGGTGGTCTCAAGGCTACAAAATCTAATGTAGATTAAGAATCAGCAAGCCCTCTTGCTTGCATGCTGGGACCTCAAATGATATCATATCCAATGGCTGATGTCAAGAAAGTGATTGTCAATACCAATGTCCTGTTGCGAGCCACCAGCCAATCCTGTGAGCATGGGTACACTACTCACACATTACTGTTCCGGTACTTAATAGCATTGAAAACAATTGCTATGAACTCCATTGGTATCATTTTGTTTCTGTGATGTACTTGAAAGTGGCATTTGAACATGTTGCCCAAATTTAAAGGGTCAAATTGGTTGGCTCACTAACATATTTCTCCATTATTTAAGCTCCAGTGTATCGCTGTTGAATGCTGCGCACTGCCAGCGAGGATTCTTTTCATCATTTCAAAACAAAGAGATTCCTTGTCATTCAATGAGGTCGAAGCAGCTTCACCTTTATGAGCTGGCCCTGTCCATATCGTAAATGGGGAGTGGGGGAGTTTCAAGCACATAAGCTTTCAGTTTCTTGTTATTCCCTCTAGCATGGGTAGATGTAAGGTTGAATTTTACGGATGGAGACCACGGTCCAAGAATGCTGAATGCCATCTCAACTGGCTGAATTCTCAATAAACTATTAACCAGGGTTGATCCATTATATTATTGCTATGTTCTTGTATGGGGTACACTATTGCACACACTGCACATTTTCTTTTTTAAAATAAAGTTATTCAAGGATCCCTTCATCAGCAAGGATGCATATACAGTAGCCATTAATAAAGTCACAGCGTACAGAGCCTGTAGAGCTGAACAGTTACATAGCAACCCTAAAAACAATCACATACAGGCATTAGCAATAACAAATATAACATGCAGGAAGTGAAGTCCTACAGTAATCATCCACTCCTCATGGCCCCCAGAGAATCAACAGTCCTAGACCGAACCACATGAAACACAACTAAATCTCATGCCCCACTGCAGATGCACGATTGTTATGAAAACACTTAAATGGTTAACATATATTACAGGGCTTGGAAGTACCTGTATCCTATTTCTGTGTCATAGCATCATGTCATATCTGCCAACCACTTGCCAGTAGTGGGAGGCTTGACCATTGAATGAGAATTCACCTCTTGGCCAATACCATATATTTCAACATTAGCTTCCTATTACTCTTTTCGAGCCCAGGTAACCATCCAAACATGCAGCACAGCACAGTTTGCACTGTCATTGGCATAGGGAAACAGGATCATGTATCTGATTCCAGAAAGACATCGTATTGGCTACCTGTTGTGCTAAGGATCTCACACAATATGTTATTGCTGGCATATCAATGTTGGTCCTCTACTGCTTCTCTTTATCTGGTGAAACTGGACACTGACTGCACTGTTAGTTCGGTACCCTCTAACGACAAACCTAAATTCAAACAGCCCTGATTTAAGCTGACTAATTTTGTGGCAGCAGTTTTCCGTTGTGAGCTCCAAGAGAATGGAATGCTCTCCCGCTAACAATTAGAACTATCAATTCTCTGGCTGGCATTAAGAAAGCAGTACAAACACATTTGTTTTGCAAACAAATAAATCTGGAAAAAGTGTTCAGATTTTCAAATCGCTGGAAAAACATAAAGCACTCTCCATTCTTCAAGCACCTACAGCATCAGATTGTGTTGAGGTGCAGGTAGCATTCAAACACACATATCATAATGCCAGCGACAAGGTCTGAATGGCTCAAACATCCTTGAAACTAAGCAGAAGCCCATTCACATCCTCTGAGGGTCATCATGCCTCTGTACAATTCTCCTTATTACTGATCCCTGTTGCTGACATGGAGAAATGACTTTCCTCTATGAAACCGACATTATGGCCAGAAAACCTTCTCCCCTTAAAGACATCCTTCAACATGGAGCTGATTTTGCACCCCTTTTTAGCTGTATAGTAAAATCCTCATTCCGTGATAAGCATATCCCACTTCCGTAAAGGGAGTTACTTTGAACCCCTCCACCAAAAACAGGCACTGACCGCAGAGACCCCACACACTTGTGGCCAATCACAAATTGCAACCATTTCTTGAAAGTCTTGGATAAAGTTTCAACTATACAATTACAATCTTTTTTGGAAGCCAATAACACACTGCATAAGGGTCAAACTGAGCACAGTACTGAAACTGCACTGATGGATTTACAATCTCACATGCTGGAGATTATGGAGAAAGGCAACACAGGCCTCTTGGTCCTTCTTGACCTTTTGGCAGCTTTTAATCTGCTAGATCACCAACATCTTCTGAGCGCCCTTAACTCGATAGGAAACTGCTCTCAAGAAGCAGATGAGGTATCAGGTAATAATATCCCCATACATAATGTTGCCATGAAAAGCCATTGGTGACATTATATATGGTGACATTATGTATGGGCATGGGTTGCAGGCATTTTCCCTGCTCCCATTATTTAAAAGAGAAACAGGGGTTGTGCGGTTGTCCCCGGCATATTCATTGCAATAATGTCTCTGCAAAAAATAGCAACTTTTTTGTCAGACGACATTTTTGCGGGGACATTATTACATGAAACTGCAGTTCAATGGTTTCAGACATTTGTAACACACCTAGTATCCAGAATACATTGGGGGAATGCTTTCTTACCTCCAGCTCCCATCCAATGTGGCGTGCCACAGGGAGTCTGCTTATCACCGGTGTTATTTAACATCTATATTCAACCCCTCTACTCCCTCCTGGAGAACTCAGGTTTATTTTTTACCAATTATGCAAATGATAGGCAACTGGTTCTGGAACTCAATGGTGATTTCTCCCAAGACTCGTCAACGCTCCTACACCTATATAATCTGATTGAGTCTTGGATGTCTCGAAATTGGATGTGCCTTAAGAGAGGAAAAACTGAGCTTCGGATTTTTGGCTCACCCCCGGATAGATCCAACCTTAATGTAGAATATGACAGCTTTCTTATTAACAACAACAGCATTCCAGTCAAGAGTAAGTTAAAGACCCTAGGTGTCATCCTGGAATCCTCCCTTAATGCCGATGAATACACCAGTCTGAGTAGTAGAAATTGCAATCATTATGTTCGATTATAAAGAAACATCATGCTCCTCCTAACAGACGTTAATTGTGCCATCATCGCCAGCGGTATCCATCCTATCACGGCTGGATTAATGTACTGCCATGCTACTAGGGGCCAACACCTCCTGTCTAAAAAAATGACAACCAATCCAGAATGACGCCATCAAGAACATTCCATGGAAACCACACACATCGCAGCACAGCAAAGATCTTCACTGACTGCCTGTACAAGATTGTATTAATTTCAAAATGTGCACTCTTGTCCATTACTGTCTTTACGGTTCTGCCGACTCCTACCTGAAATCTGCCATCTACCGTTATTCTCCAGCTACAGCAATGTGCTCATCTGACCTTGTACACATATCTTGTCCTGCATGTCAATGTTCTAGAGGTCTAGGAAGATCTTTTCCAGTTCGTGCTGCCTAGCTCTGGAACACCCTTCCTCCGAAAATGGGACTTGAGGAAAATGTGCCCATCTCCGGAAAGCGCTATAAACGTTGTTCTTCAAAATATAGGTTTCATAGTTCAACCATTTCTACACTGTACTGACCTGAAATGTCCTGTCTTCCTCTTGTTGTCCTTGATATTTGTGCACCCCAATGACTGCGGGATGCCGGCGCGTTAGAAATAAACAAATTAATAAATAAATAAAACAATTAATCCCGTGGCTCCATGTTAGTCTAGCTTCTCTTTTCTTTGGCTGTCTGTCCAACTCACTTTTATCTGTGCGCCCGGATGCCTTTGTGTATGTGGCACATTACTAGAAATACAATACATAAATAAATGAATAATCAATCTTTTGGTACTGGTCTTCCAATTTGGCTTCTCGTGTCAACCACTCAATCCAAGGACTCAGAGCTTTGGACATGCTCAGATCAACTACAATAAGCCCGGATTAAGTTAATTATATCTAAGGCACCTCACATTAGTCAATTTTTTTAACCTCATTTGACAAGAGGGAGAAAACTACACTCCATGCAATACTTTAAAATGTATTCATTTGAGTCTAGTGTTAATTGCTGCTCTCTGTGCATAAAGGCACATATAGGACCACAATTTGTCATCAAGGTCCAACCCTACCTTTGTAAGGCAGAATCTCCTGCAGTACCCTTTGGGAACACTACAGGCAAATAAGACTACAAGTGTAAGCACGATTTGACCTTTGGTACAAGCCTGTAATACACAGTAAATTGGTAGCGATGGCTGAGCAGCCAGACTTATCTCAAGAGTTTAAGTAAGCAGCAGAACAAGTTACACAAAGGACTAACTAATACAGTGATTCAAGTAAACACTAACTCAAGGTTTCTTGGTAAAAGAATATACATTTATTCACTTAGTCTGTTAGAAAACATTACACTAGCATAAGCAGCTCAATATCACACACTAATACACCACAATAATCTAACCGGTAAGTAAATGAACAAGTTTATCTCCTGTGAAGTGGGAGCAAAATGGCACTTGAGATACTTATTAAAGGGATAAAAAGACAAGGTTATCCGAATAGACAGCCCAAATACATTCATAGGCAGGGAAAATGGTTTTAGTTAAATACAACAAGCACTTCTTCTCATAGGCCTGGGCCAAAGTTGATGGTTCAGAGTCTTTGTATAGGAGAGCACAGATCTGGGAGATAACGGTTATGTTTTTGCCACAGAGTTTAGAAGAATTTGGCTAGGCGAAAAGTTTGACGAATGTTTAGGGAAGGACAAGCCTTCAAAGTTTCGAAGTTGAGGGAAGTTTCACGCACTTTCTCGATGCCCGAAAATAGTTCCGGACCACGTTTGCACAGTACCTTGTTAAATGAAGAAAGCTGTAGCTGAAGCAGTTGTTCCTGGCAGTTCGAGCAGATCTTACTGTTTCTGAGCTTCAGTTGTCGGGACAAGAAGGAGGACATCGGGAGGTTCCTGCACTGCCCAGGCATGAGGTCAAAAGCTGTAGCAAGACATTGGTTTAAGTTGTGAGTGCCTTAAAGTCCACAAGCTGGTTTCCTTCTCTCTGGCTATCCAGTTTGCAACAGCACTCTGATGAAATTTCGACCAGATGGGGATGGTGTCCAGGTGGCTTACGAGTTGATTGTTCCCACCAAACTCAAAGGAAGAAGTTAACCTTGAAGGGTTTCTCTGTCGATTGGAGTTTCAGGCACTTCGGACGTGCAGCAGGGCTTCACCAGTCACCCAGAAGTTGCAGCAGTCCTCTTCTTCAGCTCGTCTTTGATTCTTTTGTTCCAGTGGTCGACTGCTTTCCAAGCCCCAGAGACCTGCTTTTAAACAGTTTTACACCATTCATTACAGCCTGGCTGTCACATACACACCAGAGTGCATTCAGGTCTTCCAGGAGACTAAGCACAGGGAGTTTCAGCACCTCCCTCACATCCTGTCCACCCCAGACACTCAGGCCCCAGAGGAAGGCTTCAGCACTGAAGCCCGCCAAAGGCCAATGAACAAAGGGACCACACCTGGTTTGGCACACAGAGACAAACACAAGAAGGACTTTTCCTAAAAGAAATGGCAAAAAAGATGACTGGAGTCTGTTTTTACCGACATGTCTGGGGCGCCATATTGGAAAACATGGCTGACCCAATTTTTAGCTACCGTTGTTAGTGGTCGGGAAAAATCACGGTAGTTGATCTAAACCACTGCGACCAGCAATATAAAGTAGGAAAAGGTAACATTTTACTGTTACATGGGTGTTTTGACTCAGGGGAAGCTAAGCAAACCCTCCAGCACTCTATAGGAAGATAGCGGGTGCTGGGTCAATACATTTAAAAAGACTAGTAAAGCCAATTTAACTCTACATGCTATGGGAGACGGTAGTCAGTCCCAGAGAACGTATTTAAACCTTGGGGAGTCTGAAAGACACCCCTGTGCCACTGCAGTTGTTTTAAAACTCCATAGCCAAAGAACACAAAAGTAAAACACACACAAAATACATGGAAGAGTGGGAAAAAAATGCTCACATTCTTCCCAGTTAAAAAAATCAAATCCTAGAAATACAGCAAGGTTGATAGGGGGTCTCAAAAGGTAAGGATAATTAGCACATTTTGAGAATTCTCTCTAACACTCGTCACTCCCAGACTAAGGGACAGGAGGATTTAATCACTCCTCAATGAAACTCCTTACTCCAGTCGGTCAAACATCCTGGAGAGACCATCAGCATTTTGGTGGTGACACCCTGACCTGTGTTCAATGGTAAAATCAAACCCTTGCAGGCTGATTGACCATCTCAGTAGTTTTGGGGTTCCCCTTTCATTTGCATCAACCATCTCAAGGGTTGGTGGTTAGTCTGAATCACAAAAGTAGATCCATACAAGTATGGCCTAAACTTCTTCAGTGACCACACAATAGCAAATCATTCACACACAATGGTTGCCCACCTTGTTTCTGGTTCCTTCAGCTTCATGCTGATGAAGCAAATGGGGTGCGCCTTACCTTTCTCATCCTGTTGACTAAGTACTATACCTATACCTGTATTCGAAGCATCAGTTTGCACAATGACGGTTTGGGTATAGTAAGGAGTTCTTAGGACTGGAGCTTGACAAATGGCTTTCTTTAGGCCTTCAAATGCTTCAGTTCCCTTATCATTCCATCTGACCTAGGGAATTTGGGAGAGGAGACCACATTTAAGGGAGAAGCTATGGTCCCATTGTTCTCAATTAAGTCCCCATAGTACCCATTGAGGCCTAGGAAGGCCCTCACTTGGGTTTGAGTAGTAGGGGCGGCCCAGTTTTTTACAGCTTGTAACTTACTAGAAAATGGCCTGATTTCACCTCCTCCTACCTCATGTCCAAGGTAGACAACTTTACTCTGACCAATTTGACATTTACTAGCCTTTATGGTAAAATGGGCCTGCTCAAGAGCCTGCAAAACATATCCTAAGTGGTGAACATGTTCTTTCCAAGTAGGACTTAACACTGCAATGTCATCGAAGTATGCCATGCAGAAGTCCTCCATCCCATTCAGAACTTGATTAACCATCCTTTGGAATGTAGCAGGTGAATTCTTTAGTCCAAAAGGCATTACAGTAAACTGGTAGAGGCCTGCTGGGGTCGAGAATGCAGTTTTCTCCTTGGCAGGGTGTGTCAGTGCTATTTGTCAATAGTCTGAAGTGAGATCAAATGTACTGAGGTACTTGTCTGAACCAAGTTTATCTACCAGTTCCTCTGTCCTTGGTAAAAGGTGGGCATCAGTCTTGGTGACTGCATTAAGAGCTCTATAGTCCACAAAGAATCTCAACTCATTAGATCTTTCTTTCGTACTAGAACAACTGGACTAGACCATGGACTGGTAGAGGGCTCTATTACGCCAAGATCAAGCATCTTGTTGACCTCCTCCTTTATGTGGGATCTTACATGATCTGACATCCTGCAATCTCTGCTTTTAACAGGTAAACAGTCACCGTTTTGAATATCATGCTGGCCCCAAGGTGTCAAGCCTGGTGATAGTGAAAACAGGGAGGCAAACTGATTCAACAGAAACTTGCACTCCTCCTGTTGTTCAGGTGTCAAGTTAGAAGAGAGATTAACTCCTTCTATTTTCTCTTCTAAAGGCTGGCCTCTGAGTAGATCAGGTAGAGGTTCACTCTGCTCCTCCTCTTGGGCTGAAGCTAGAAGCAAAGATCCCGCTTCTGGTCTTGAGACATAAGCTTTTAGACGGTTGGTGTGAAAGACTCTGGGAACCTCCTTAGGATTGCCTAAGTCCACCAGATAATTTACCTCTCCACGTTTACCCACAACCTTGGGCTGGTCCTATCCATTTGTCCTGTAAGGCCCTCTACTTTGTAGGTACCATAACTAGAACTATCTGGTCTTGAGAAAACTTAAACATGTTGGCCTTCTGGTCATGCCAATGCTTCACCAGAGCCTAACCTGCTTTCAACTTATCTAATGCTTCTGCCATCATTTTTGACATTCTCCTCCGGAGACCTATCACATAGTCAGTTACTCTCACTGGCTTGGGGGAAGGAGCAATCTCCAACCCCTCCTTAATCAGGGCCAAGGGGGCTCTGACTGGATGGCCATAAAGAAGTTCAAAGGGACTAAATCCAACTCCCTCCTGAGTGACTTCTCTATACGCAAATAGAAGGCATGGCAGTAGAAGGTCCCACTTTCTTCTAAGGGGTTCCTCTAAAGCACCTAACATGCTCTTCATTGTACGGTTGAACCTCTCTACCAATCCATTTGTCTGAGGATGGTAAGCAGTTAAGAACGTGTAAGTTACTCCACAGTTTTTCCACATGGCTTGCATGTAGTGGGACATAAAAGTCGAACCCCTGTCAGAGATAACTTCCTTACGAAGACCTGCCCTGGTAAAAATACCAAGTTGGGCCTTAGCCACAGCCTGAGCTGTAACAGTTCTCATAGGTATAGCTTCAGGATACCAAGTAGCATGGTCTACTACAACCAGGATAAACCTGTTTCCTAAAGAGGTTGGAGGGTCTAAGGGACCAAAAATGTTGATACCCACCCTCTCAAAAGGGACTCCCACCACTGGGAGAGGCACCAAGGGTGCCACATTTTTGGCTCCACTCTTGCCAGAGGTTTGGCAAGTGTGACAGCTCCTACAGAACTTATCTACATCAGACCCCAATTTATGCCAGTAGAAATATAAAGAGAGCCTTTCCTTGATCTTCTTAAAACTTAAGTGACCAGCCAAAGGTATCTCATGGGCTAACTGTAGCAAGTGGAGTCTGCTGAAGGGCAACTTCAAGTCTTCTGTAGTCCCCTTGGTTTACTGTAGAAGAGGTCATCTTCCCAGTGCAACCTATGCTTCCCTGGGTCTTGCCCATCCAGCTGGGAAGCTGCCTGTTGGCGAAGACCTTCAAGAGTAGGACACTCTCTCTGACCTCTGCTGAAGTCTGCCCTACAGGGTCCACCTTCTGCCAGTAAAGGCTGCAGCTCAGGATGGCCTTCAGGATCCAGATCTCCAACAGGTGAAACGTCCTCGTCCAGCTCTGACACCTCAGCAGCTGATTAAACCACACAAGGTTGTTCCACACACGCAGCCTCAGCTGGTGGAGGGATCACAAGTGGGATGTTCTTGTTGGTAGTACAGGAGTGCTGGCTGGTTTCATCCTAGAGGTTGTAGGTTTCCCCTGTTCCTTTTTCTTCTTAGAAATTGCAGTCAGTAAATCCTGTGGACTGGGAGTTATAGTTTCATCTATAATCTCCTCTTGAGAGCCCATTAAGGTACTCTCCCTGGCCTTTCTAGTTTGCTCCTGTTTCCTTTTGCTGGGAGGCCTGGGGGTGCTTGATACAACTCCAAAAGTGATTAAGTCATTCCCCAACAGGACTCTCCCAGGTACTTCACTCTGCATACCTCCAGGTATCTTGAAGTCATGCCATTGCACTGGATGAGAGCTGGTAACTGCGGAAGCATTTGGACAGGGCCTCCAGCAAGCTTAGTTAGGAATTTGGGTTCCTTACCAACATCCTCAACCTTTTAAATAGATTCATCAACTACAGTTATGCTGGCCCCAGTGTCTCTGATGGCAGGGGTCTCCTGACCATTCACAATAACACTGTCTTTGTAATACTCTTTAGTATTGTCTTGGATAGAGTTATACACATCTAAGTTCTGTTGTTCCCACAGACCCAGGGATACTAAAGAAACACTGGCTGAGACTTTCATGGGTTCCTCAGCCAGTAAGTGAACGTTTCAACTTGCCATTGGTACCTCTGGGGAGAATGCTAAGGAGACTGTGTGGATCCCTGAAGGTTTACCCTTACATCTGGGATCCCCTTTCACATGATCGCTTGACCCACAAGCATAACATTTTCCAAATGTCTTTATGAATGGGGGCTTGTTCTGGCCCTCTTCTGGTTTGGCACCAGGAGGTACACTAGCCTGATTCGGTTTTCCCTGTGGCTTACCCTTGTTATGTTTGTGGCCCTCTTTTGGAGTGGAAGTATTTGAATTCTCTTTGGCATCTTTCTTGTGCTGCTTCCCCTCATCTTTCTTCTGAATTACCCAGAATCCTTCTGAGAAGCCCTGTTGGCAACCCACAAGTCAGAAGCCCTTGCTAACGTCTTTGGATCAATTTCCTTAGAGTCAGCCAAGTGCTGTCTCATCTCAGGAGAGCAGCCACCATAAATAGATTCCAACATAAACAAATTTCTCATACCTTCATAAGTGTTCACTCTGTAACCCTTAATCCATCCATCTAAGTTTTTCAAACATTTACTCACCCAGGTAGCCCAAGGGGTACCATCATGCTTTTTGAGGGTTCTAAACCTCTTAAGATATTGAGAAGGGGTCTTCCCAAATCTACATATCAAAGCTAGCTTCACAGTTTCATACTCCTTTCTGTCTATATCCCCCGACTTCATTACCAAATCAGTTGCAACAGGGGGTATCCTGGAAAAAAGCCAAGGAATCAACTGATTCCCTGTAATGGCTTGAATCCCATGGTTATATTCAAAAGAAGCCAACCAATCCAAAATACCAAGCTTAACCTCATACATTCTTACTTCATCTTTGGGCATGCAAGGCCTCTTGGGACTGGAAGACCTAGACTACTCTGGGAGAGAACCAGTTTCAAGAGACAGCTTTTTCATTTCAAGTGCATGGTTCAATTCCATTTCTCTGAGTCTAAGCTCTTGATGTTTGCTTTCAGTTTGAGCTTGGATTCTTTAAAATTCTAACTCCAGTCTCAATTTTTCATAAGAGACAAATTCAGGACATAGGTTTGGACCTGATGGGGTCCCTGTGGTCAAAGGTTGAGGCATATGAGCAGGTAGAGGTAAGACAATGCCTACGTTCTGAGACTCTTACTTCTCATCTAACTCAGCAATAGCATATGAGTTACTTTCAGACATATTATCATCCTCATCAAAATTTTCTACATTTGTTGCAGGGGTGGGAGATTCAGACCCACTCCTTAGACTTTGGTATTCTAACAACTTTTTGAACAATTCAACCTTTTTTTCCTTTTACACTGAGATTCCTAGATTTACACATATCTCTCAATTGATCAACAGTTAACGTCACTTGGGTCTCCTGTCTGTAGCTTTCCATATCAGTCATGATAAAACAATTGCTTTACTAGTGTTGCTTAGCTTTGTGAGGATTACTTGAACAAAGGTAAAAGTAGCAATCTAAATGTAACAAGTATACTTTATCCTCACCGCTGTACACCAGCGTTAGGCAGAATCACCTGCAGTACCCTTTGGGAACACTACATGCAATTAAGACTACAAGTGTAAGCACAATTTCACCTTTGGTACAAGGCTGTACTGCACAGTAAAGTGGTAGCGATGGCTGAGCAGCCAAACTTATCTCAAGAGTTTAAGTGAGCAGTAGAACAAGTTACACAAAAGACGGACTAATACAGTGATTCAAGTAAACACATACTCAAGGTTTCTTGTTAAAAGAATATAAATTTATTTACTCAGTCAGTTCTAAAACATTACACTAGCTTAAGCAGCTCAATATCACACACTAATACACCACAAAAATCCAACCGGTAAGTAAATGAACAAGTTTAGCTCCTGTGAAGTGGGAGCAAAATGGCACTTGAGAAACTAATTAAAGGGATAAAAAAGACAAGTTTATATGAATAGACAGCCCAAATACATTCATAGGCAGGGCAAATGGTTTTAGTTAAATACAACCAGCAATTCTTCTCATAGGCCTGGGCCAAAATCATTGATTCAGAGTCTTTGTGTAGGATAGCACAGTCCTGGTTTATAACGGTTAAGTCTTTGCCACAGAGTCTAGAAGAATTTGGCTAGGCGAAAAGATTGATGAATGTTTAGGGAAGGACAAACCTTCGAAGTTGAGGAAAGTTTCACACACTTTCTCGATGGCCGAAAATAGGTCTGGAACGTGTTTGCACAGTACCTTGTAGTACCTTGTAGCTGAGGCAGTTGTTCCTGGCAGTTCAAGCAGATCTCACTGTTCCTGAGCATCAGTCGTGGGGACAAGAAGAAGGACGTCGGGAGGTTCCTGCACTGCCCAGGGATGAGGCCAAAAGCTGTAGCAAGATTTCGGTTTAAGGTGTGAGTGCCTTAAATTCCACGAGCTGGTTTCCTTCCCTCTGGCTATCTGGTTTTCAACAGCACACTGATGAAAATACGACCAGATGGAGACGGTGTCCAGGTGGCATACAAGTTGATTGTTCCCACCAAACTCAAGGGAAGAAGTTAACCTTGAAGGGATTCTCTGTCGATTGGAGTCTCAGGCAATTCGGATCTGCGGCTGGGCTTCACTGGTCATCCAGGAGTTGCAGCAGTCCTCTTCCTTCAGCTTGTCTTTGGTTCTTTCGTTCCAGTGGCCGACTCTGCTTTCCAAGTCCCTAGAGACCTGCTTTTAAACAGTTTTCCCCCATTCATTGTCACTCACACAGCAGGGTGGCTGTCATTGACGGACAGTCAGATGGCCAATCACATCAGAGTGCATTCAGGTCTCCTAGGAGACTAAGCACAGGGAGTTCTGGGCACCTCCCTCACATCCTGTCCACCCCAGACACTCAGGCACCAGATGAGGGCTTCAGCACTAAAGCCCACCAAAGGCCAACGAATAAAGGGACCAAACCTTTGGCACGCAGAGACATACACAAGAAGGACTTTTCCTAAAAGAAATGGTGAAAAAAGATGACCGGAGTCTGTTTTTACAGACAGGTCTGGGGTGCCATTTGGAAAACAATTTTTAGCTACCGTTGTTTGCGGTCGGGAAAAATCACAGTAGTTGATCTAAACCACTGCCACCAGCCATTTAAAGTAGGAACATGTAACATTTTACTGTTACATGAGTGTTTTGACTCAGGGGAAGCTAAGCAACCCCTCCAGCACTCTGTAGGAAGATAGTGTGTGCTGGGTCAGTAAATTTAAAAAGACTAGTTAAGCCAATTTAACTCTACATGCTCTGGGAGACGGTAGTCAGTCCCAGAGAAAGTATTTAAACCTTGGGGAGTCTGAAAGACAGCCCCGTGCCACTGCACTGAAGGTGCTGTGTGACACACAGAAAGAGATGATGCCACTGGAGTTGTTTTAAAACTGCATAACCAACGACACAAAAGTAAAACACACACAAAATACATGGATGAGTGGGAAAAAAAAGGCTCACACTCTTCCCAGGTAAAAAAATCAAATCCTAGAAATCCAGCAAAGTTGCTGGGGGTCTCAAAAGGTAAGGGAAATTAGCACATGTTGAGAATTCTCCCTAACAACATCCAACACCCATTTAGACCTGCAGGGAAATTCCTCCCAGGTATTCGTTTTCAGTGACATCTGGTATATGATGGACACCGTTGGCCTCAAATCAGCCGAGTTTAGAATATACTGATGAATTGGTATCTTTGGGGATTCTGATGGGAAACATGGTGTGCAGGCACGAAAAGCCGCCCAGGTCAAGGTCAGTCAAAAGTCTTGCACCAGCTTAGCCACCACATGTTCTCTGAATACAAATTGTCCATCCTGTTAGAAATCGTACAAATAATTTACACCCAT
The DNA here is from genome assembly GCF_040938575.1 of Ambystoma mexicanum. Taxonomy (NCBI): domain Eukaryota; kingdom Metazoa; phylum Chordata; class Amphibia; order Caudata; family Ambystomatidae; genus Ambystoma; species Ambystoma mexicanum. The sequence continues at coordinate 842,673,795 of NC_090935.1, forward strand.
ACGCAACCAAGTTCTTACAATTGTAACATAACACGTCGGTTGCAAACACTGAAGCCCCCACACTCAGGAATCCGGTGTATGTGGAAATTGAACTTGAAGATGCTCGGTAAGACTTTTCCATGTCCCAATCGTTCACGCTACTGGATCAAACTTGCACTTATCAGTCACAGTCATATAGACCATGACACCCTTTAAGGAGTAAGGATGAACCAATATCTTTTCAATTCCCACGTGCGGGAAGAGTTGAGAGGCAGGCATCCAGAGCGATGCAAATGACACTTGAGCTGCCAGGTAATATATTTCCAGGTCAGGGACACTGAGCCCTTCACCCCTAATAAAGATTCAACAATTTAGGGAGGATCACCATTTAAATGATGGCAATGTGGCCAAAATTCAGTCTACCTTTTGAGATGGTACAGGTATACAAAGTGGTTATCTTTTAGTAAAGAACTCTGATTCCTACTTACAAAGATACCCAGGTATTTGACAGAGGATTGTCCCCACCAATATGATTGGCACGTCCTCGGTTCAACAGTGCTATCATTCAGGGGAAATCAAATAGACTTAGTCCAGTTAATTCATATGCCGGAATCTTTGCCAAAATGTTCGACTTCCAAAGCAAGAGGAGGGACATTTTGCCTGGGACATTTAACATACAATACAATATATTCTGCATGCAAGGGCACCAACTTACACACTCCTCCTAGGGCAAGGCCCTGCTGCCAATGCAATAGACTCAACGAAGTGCAAGCAGCTCAATGGCCAATGTGAATTATAGAGGTGATAGGGGACACCCTTGACGAGACCCTGACCCAATTGAAGAGGGGCTGAGAGTTTACCAAATAGGCCAATTATTGCCATCAACCCAGCATACACCAGCTTAACACAATGCTAAATGTAGTGGGGGATTCAGGCCATCTCTAGGACAATGAAGATATACTCCCACTATATTGAATAAACACGTTTTTTGGCATCTAAGTCTAAAGCTCCCACAGCTCGTAACCCAGAGTCAATTTGAGCAAGTATTGTGAATAATCACCTCAGATTTAGGACAATAGACTACCCCGACAAAACAAACAGATTGTTCTTGATGGACGATAGAAGTATTAATTAATTATTTTAGTGTCCAAGTATATCCACGAAATCAGCCTACAGGAGGTGCATTTAGTCTGGTCTTTGCCAGGCTTCAAAATCAGGGAGATTATCGCCTCTCTTATTGTGGGGTATAGGCTACCGACATGCAATGATTCCTGACACCCCTGCTGTATGGTGGCCACATTTGGTCTGAATTACTTAATTAATTCAACTGTAATGCCATCCAAACCAGCTGTTTAATAGCCACCAAAATGCTGGTAATTTAAATGGGAGTGTCAAGGATTTCTCTGGTGCCTTCGTCTATCCTGACTAGGGGGGAGCCTGCAAAAATACGTATAACACCCCGGGGAAGGAGCCACCCTGCCCACATAAAGAGCCTAGAATGATTAGGGATGACACTTATGTTCCCTCTCTATTCCTGAACACGGCTATGTCCACTACAACTGTCTCACGCTAGAGCTGATTGGCCAGATGATGATCTGTGCTACCTTCCTCTCCATAGTTAGGAGCCATTCGAGGGGTAGTAAGAAACTTTATCTCTGTCCGTCCCCACTCTGATACGATCAAGAGCGGTTTTAATAGAAGCTAAAGTGCCCTCACACGGCATCAATCCCAATGTCCACTGCAAGCACGGTAACATAATCTCTAAGTCACCCAGTTGCCATTGATTACCATTAAGGACGCTGTTCTCCAGAGCAATGCATCATCCAAATAAATAGGCCTTAAATGTTTCCCCTAGCATTCCAATTTAAGGCACAGACCTGACCTTGATTTAAAAAAGGAGTTGATGATCTCCAAAATGTCCCCTCGGAATATAATATCTTGCAGAGCCTGTGCTTTAAAATGCCAACACTGCTGAGTAATAGTACTACTATTTATTCCAAATCTCTATAGGGCCATCACAAGCACAGTCTATACAGCGTCCGCCCCAGCGGATCGTGGCAGTCTAATATCTATCTAAGTTGATATCTAATATTGTATTAAGATGCTCTGCCCATGCCAAGTGTATATGTGAAATAGGGGAAGCATTTGTCTATCAATTGTTTATAAAATGAAGGGTCATCCATATTAGGGCCAAGTACATTGACACTCGTCAACACCTTATGGGCCAGAACACCCAAAACTATTACATAGCGGCCTTCAGGGTCCTGCTCATGGTACAATAATTTGAAACATTGTAACCTGTGTATAAAGGTAATAACTGCTCATGAGTACGATGAAAAATAGGTGTAAAACCTGAAGCCCCAAATGATCTGGAAAGGGCCTCATTAGCCACCTCCATCAAGTGCATCTCCTGGATCAAGGCTATTTTCACCCCATTGCAGTCACTTTTTGCACCTTGGAGGGGCTGTTCAAGCCACTAACGTTCCATCTGACCAGAGTCCAAATTTCAGTCACTTGCAATGCAGTGCCCATCACACCTGGGAACACCAACCCAGTCCAGCATGTCTAATAACTACCCCTGTTGGTCTCATGTATACAGTAGAAAGTTGTGTGCAATTTGAACCAATATTTAAAAATTAAACCCCACCTCCCTAAGCCCACCTCAGCAGACCCTCACCCCCACTGCCAACCCCAACCAGCAGTAAAATCCCCAAATCCCAATACAAAAAAAACACCAACATCAACTGCAGGTACCAACCCAGGCATACCATGGGCACCAACCCAACTGTTCCCTTTAATGAGGGAGAGGCTGCAGCTGGTCATGACATGTGTAGGCATCAACTATGGGCTACAATGTTACACACTCATAGATGGCCAGTTAACCCTACAAACACCAGTGTGACATAAACACGAATAACTTACCATGTTATAACACTAACTATTCAAACCACAATGTGCAAGATCTTCATATTGCACATTATTTATAACACAACCAAGACAGTGGCAATTGTCTATCCGTAGGAACACTTTAGTTTCATCATCCTCTCTTGAGCAACAACACCAGAATGGAGAGCGCTTCGGCAGGCTCACTGAGGAATTGCGTGTTATTATTATGCACCAACTGGAGTTTCGAGGGGTACAGCATGGCATATTGGAGGCCTCACTCCCGCAGCTGGCGCATCACTGCGACAAAGGATAGGTGATCCTTCTGGATGGAAGGAGTGAAGTCTGCATAGGAGGAGATTTTGGATTCTCGATATTGAAGATCTCCCAGCTTTCGGGCCCTCTGCAGGACTGTGTCTCTCTCTCTGCAGTTAAACAGACAGGCAATCACTGGACAGGGACTCTGGCCATGTTTAGGGATCTGTGGCAACCCTAGGTGTGCCCTTTCAACCAGAAATTGTGAGGACACCGGCAGATCAGCTAACACCGCCTTAACACACCCTTCCATATTCTGTGATGAGACTGACTCAGGGACCCACCACTTCAATATTGTTCCCCTTGGATTCGGCTTTCAAGTCCTTCTTCTTTGCTTGACCTCCTTTAACCTCATGCTGTAGAGATCACGTGGCACCTGGTACATCTCGGATCAAGTATCTTCCAGTAAATGATCCTGTGCCCTCCTCCGATATCCAACCTCTATCCTTCTCAATATGTTGTTGCATGTGATCGACTTTGGAAATCAAGCTGTCCAGCTTTCCATAAACTGACTCAAAACCAGATGCAATTTGGGCTAATATGGTGCCCAGGTCAACAGAGGAGTCTTGACAGTCAGGATGCGCTACAAATACAGCCTTGCTTCCACCTTCCATCATCTTCTCAACTTCAGAGCAAGATTCATGCAAATGAGCCCTGGATTTTGCCACTTGTGGGGGTTCTTTATGGGAACTGAGATTGCTGTTTATTTCCTTTAGCCATCAATACATATCTTATCGAGAATATAAAGTGTTTTAGGAACTTTTGCCACCGGCTGCCCCCTTCGAGGTTAAGTGCACCTCCCCAGTGCCACCCACTGTTGTCTTCCCACTCGGGGTCCACAAGGAGTGGACTGCCAAGCTAACCAGGTGTATATTTAACAGAAGGGTAGCCCTCTAGTGTTAGGCATGTGAACAAAAGACACTGTGGGCAAAAGAAAACCATTTTTACAATAGTGAACTTGGTGGATAGACAAACATTGAATGCAACTCTATGGCAAGGATGTTAAATTCCTCTTAAACCATGTTTCTGGTGAATGTAAGTTATACATTGTTGCAGAAAAATAAAATAAACGCAATACATTACACTATTTCTTTTTCTGTGGTCAATATCTTCTTTTGTTGTATGTAACACTTAAGTCTCAAGTACATAAGTTCATAATACATACATGTTGAGCACACCTGCATGTTCTTATTTCAAACAGCTCTACACAATGAGTTCTTAAATTCACACCATTGGTGAAAATCCCTGAATTTTTCTAACTGTAATTTGGTTTTCTGTGCTAACCATTGTAAACATGTTTTTTTCATTTGCATACCAATTTATTTACAAGTGATACAAAGCACAACACAAAATAACAAATGTGGTAGCACAGAATGTTATAAATCAATAAATCAGGCTAATATGTAACGCCTTCAAAAAAGCCTCAGAATATAAGGGACTTTTGCTTTGATCAGCATGTATGCTTATCAAGATGTTTGATGAAGGAACCGAGGGACTAGGTACCCCACGCAAATGAATGAAGAAACAAGGCAAATTGATGCTTGCTGGAATTAACAGTGTCAGGACACCATTTTGTTATATTCAAGCTAACCAGGTATAACACCCTCACCGAGTCCAATGTCAACTCGGTCTTCTAGTGTGGACAGGGCGACCACATGTTGTATTATATGGTAGCCTCCAGATGATGGCGACCTCCAGAAACATTTTCCTGCAGCTGCAGTGCATGCCACACAGCCACACAGCAAGGCAATGCATCTCTAACAGGGCCGTCACAAGCACAGTCTATACAGCGTCCTCCCCAGCGGACGTGGCAGCCCAAGAGCCAACTTTTGGCAGAGACATCTATGATTCAGCCCCAAGCCCCAAGTCAGTGCATGTCAGGACTCCAAGCATGCCGGGCTTTGATTGGGACCACAGGGCGCTGCAACGGTACAGAGTACTTCATCCGTAGCTAGCTACGAGTTTCACACAGCGGACACAGTACAACGAGGGTACACTTAATACCCTGTGTGCAGGCCTGCTCATCTCCAGCTTCGCTCAGGAGCTGAGCACAACACAGCCATCTTGGTCATGCTCCATCAGGTGCCCCCCATACTGAACATTGTTGTCTTTTATTTAACTATTCACTGTTTAAATGGCTCCTGCTTTTCTGCAAAGGTATTTTCATGTAATCTTATATTTATTTGTTTATCAAGATATAAGCACGTGACAATGGAGTATGTGTTCAATATTTATTATTAGTCCTTTATTGTTCATTTTTTAATTTGTTACCTGTTTTTTGGTCAGTGTACCAGTCCTTCATGTAGAGTAAGCACAGGACTCCCCTCAAAGTGTTCAGAGTACATGGAACTCATGGTCTAATATACCGTAACGTAAACGGAATGCGTAAAAGCCATTGGTAAGGCCATAAAGTCTTCCATTCATGCCACAGCTCATTTTCAACCCTTTGTATGGTGGAAAGGAGGGGCAGAACACATCTTGCATTTCTGGTGCCTCATATCCTCTCTGCCATACAAATGCTCCAGCATTTGTACCAGCATTCATTGTCATACTGGTGAAATGTTGGCGATCCCTATGGGGTATGCCATCTTTATGCACCAGTATAAAGCAGGCAGAACCCAAAGGGATCCATTGTACACGCTGCCTGCAATACCCAGATGTCAAGCAGCATGTGCAATTAAACCCTCTATCAATGTTACATTTCATTTGGAACACTGCTTATCATGCCGGCATTGTAAGAAGTGTTCCCAATTGAAATTAAACCCTCCACAATGAGGGTTTAATTGTATTTGTGAGCTCCACTTGGCATAGAAGCATGGCAAGCGGCACTCAGCCAAGCAGCACTCACAATTAAAAGTAAACGCTGTCTGGCATGCATGCATGCCAGACAGCTTTTACTCACTTTGCACAGCGAAGTGCAAAATTACAGGTCAAAAGGCACAATACACACATGTACACCGTCTTTTGCCCTGCACTTTTGCATCCCGCCATGCAAATGACAAAAATGTGGTGTCAGGGAGACATTTACAATGCAGTGCAAATGTAATGCCTCCCCACCACCAAATTACACTTCTTCTTAAATAAAACAAGCTCTGATGTCTTTTCAAGCGCATAGGCGCCATTGATCTATATAACATCAGTGAACATGATGTTGAGTGCCTGCTGAACTGCTCAACAACTTCAATCAAGTGTGTTTCAATTTGCTAAAGGAAATTCGTGTTATCATATGCTGTGGACACTACAGAGCGTACGATATTTTGTAAAATCATTGTTCACTTAACAATTATAATTTCAATGTATTCCCATCTTTTTCTCACACATGGCAAACCGTTTTATATAAACATCATGCTCCAAACAGATGCAGCTTATGTTCTAAGCATGTTCTGCAAGATAAAAAGGAACTTCTAATCCATCTCACTCCAGTAGCAAATAACATATGGAAGGAACCTTTTGAGACCATTCCCGGTCTAGCCCCGTCAAGGGTAGCACCTGACACCACCTTTGATCTACTGCCCTTTAAAATCAAACCACCGGGGTACTACCTGCTCTTGCCTCAGAAGGTGATGCCTCGACTACCGTAACCATTCCTGGAGGGCATAGGAGATGATGATTTGGAGGGGTAGTGACAGCCCTACAGATACTCTAATGCCCAAAGACATTTTCCACTGATCCGAGAAACCAGGCTCTCCCTAGAAGGTTGGATGAAGCCAGCAGCCTCTTAATGGAGTTGAATGGGTAGCCTCAAGGAGAGCCTTTCTCAAGACCATTCTTGACGAATTAGTTACCAGACAGCCGGCAGTGCGAGGGCACCTAAAGAATGCCAAAAGCAAAAACGCTGAAACACAATCCCCCCATATCTCTTCAACCTGATGCCTTCTTTAGAAACTTTGGCTGTATAACAAAAGCGGTCAAGTGGGACAAGGAATTTTGAGCCTGATATATTGTACTCACTTAATAGGGCACTTGCAGGCAACATTCCATGTGCTTAACCCAGATGGCAGACACCATACACAACAATGACGGATGGAATATTGGATTGCATTGGATATGACAAAGAATCTGACAGGCAACCATTGTGGGAGCTATTCATCCTGCCCCAGGTACCTCCACAGAAAAATGATGCACTGAATCAAATATATATTGTACAAGTGGTTCAGGAAACTTGCATTTGGTCAAGCAAATGACCATTTCAATATGAAGCAGTTGATGAACTCCTTATCTCCAAATGCCCAGCATCCCATCTGGGAAATCCACCAAGCATCTTTAGAGGTGGTTATTTAAATTGCTACCAGCAGTAAAAACAGTGGAGTCGAAAAAGTTCCAAGGCCATATCTAAGAAAGCAACAGCATATTTTCCTGATTCGATCCAGTGTTGACATTCCCCCATCCTACTGCTGAGCCTACCACTAGGGTCAATGTTTATTTTGTCCCCATGGTCTGTGAGCCCATCTCACTCAAAACCAAAAAACCAACAACTACAGCATCACATCACTCCCAGGTTTCCCATCATGGGGAAACCTGGGACACATTGTAGAGAGTTGTCCTAACAGCTTTCCACCAGTACCTGCAGACATGTGCTACTGCATGCAAGTTGAGCAGGGGGATGAGGAGGAGGATTTGCGTGAAGACCCAGATTTTCTGGGTGAGGCCAATAAGTAACTAGAGAAAAAGACATGTAGGACCAAGGAAGGGCAGGCTCTGGAGCTAGATCTTTTAGGTTAGGACAACCAAACGCATAGAGGACATTTTTAGAGGCTTTTTACTGGACTCTGTACATGAGAGAGTAAGGAGATTCTTAATTAGACCCATCTGGAGTCCAAGTGCTAGAAGCTGATTTGGAGTTTGGTGATTACATACAAGTTATAGCAATGCAAAATATCTGGGGACTTACTATATGAGGATTTGGGCTGAGGGGCTGAAAGGCTAGGAGCATTGGATGTTCACTGCCCCAATTTGAATTCTTGTTATTATTAGCTGTTGTCTCGGTGTCCATGAGAACAATTGTCTGTAAATGGGATTCACCACTAGAGTCCACCAGTAGAGCCCCAGGGAAGAGTGTTAGGACTCTTATGCGCCTCACACACTCTTGGAAACGTTAGATACAGAGTATTCTATCACCTTACCCAACACAACTGATGGGAAACCCCAAGGAATATAGCATTCAAGTGGATTACCCCTGGAATGAACTAACATGTATAACCACATGTCTGGGGTTTCTGTTGGTTTTCTTGTTCCGAAGACAATTGCCTAGCATTTTGGTTCTGGACTGCTGAAGTGGGTAGGACCAGACTGATTTGCATACCGTGTATTTCTCCTCTGTGAAAGGTACAATGACATAAAACATGGTTGTAGACCTTCCCGAGAGAGAACCTACAGAGAACAGGGTATTTGGCCAAGTTCATCCTCGGGAGAGGGGCTCCCAGACCTTTTGCACACTTATAAACTAAACCCACTTGAATCAAACATAATTCATAAATTAGAAAACAATATGTATTTGCATTTTCTAAAACACATCAACAAATAGGTTGCACCTCATATGTGTAGATCTCTTAACTGATGACCTTTCAAACATATTTCACAGAATTGTTTTATAAAAAACATGTAGAAAATATAAGATAACATGTTCACATTAACAGTGCAAAAAGAGCATCTTCTCACATTCACTCTACAACTACCATTCCTAAAATTAACTAAAGAACATTTGTGCAATACAATATCAAAACAACTTCCTCAAATTGACAAATGTGTATGTGTTCTATCACCTTACAACTTCATGTACCAATACCATGTATAAATAATATGCAACACAAATGTAAGCACCATTTAGTAATGGGTACCCAAGTAAACAAAGGTGTAAGAACACTTTACGAATTAATAAATAATTTCTAATTGTGTGAAGTACACATCAGAACAGAATTATGGGTCAATCAATACAGAATCAGTGTTAAAGAGGGAATTTTGCTAAATAGTGTAATGTAATGTAAAGTGGTCTTACATAGTGCCCTTCTGCCAATAATATTGGCCTCACTGTGCATGGCTCTGTAAGAAAGGGGGTCAGGGTGTGTTAGTCGGCATATGCAGAAAAACTGTGATTTATGGAAGCAGGTCAGAAGTACCTATAATCTGTGTGATAATATGTTGTTTGTGGTTGGTACCGAAGACCTGGGTAGGTTAGCCATATGGGCAGTTCATTATTGTGGAGTGCAGTAATTGACAAACCTGTTGTTGATAGAAGGTGAATAGGATCTAAATCTGTTAAGTACACAATACCTGGTCAGTTGTCTGAAGTGTGATGATGCAAGATTTTAGTAGTGAGGAGTTAGTTGGAGTTTGGGAGGGGAGGGCAGAGAGCAGAATGGGGGGTTAAGGTTTTGTCACTTTCTGCCTTTTGTATGTGGATTACACCAAGATTAAAGTTTGCATCAGTGTTACACAGTGTTACACAGTAGAAGATCCATATATCAGAATGATTTACCACGGATGGAAGTGCAAAGGTTTGTATTTGCATGTGCTTGTGCGAGATATGTGGTCTGCACTGTAATTAACCATATAGATGTGTGGCAAGCATAATTGATCAATCTAGATGCGTGTTAAGGTTTTCAGCCATATATATCAGCATTCATACGTTTTAAATGTACATGCGAATACAGACAGTACAGGAATGCAGGAGAGATTGAGGCGTGATTTCATCTTAACTGCATGTTGAATGTTATCTTACCAGATGGTGGTGTCAGGGCTGGGACAGCCAGGCAAACACGAGGAACCCTTGTCCACTTAATTTGCCTGGGTGCCTGGGCAGTGACTACCCTAGAAGCAGAGCATAAAAGATGGGGAGTGGCAGTGGAAAAGAGAAAGCCAGAACCAAACAAAAGAATATGCTGAGCAGAGTGCAGTCTAGAAGAAGTACAAAGAACAAGGAACAGAAAAAAGCAGACACAAAACACAAAAACACTCCAACAAAGCACAAACAGGACCAAAGCTCCTTACCAGGTGTCTCCCCTGCATGATGGAGCCAGATTGAGGTTTAGGAGAACAGAAAGAAAAGAATGGGAAAACAGGTGAGAGTCATGTGACTGCATAATCCAATTGTCATGGGTTTATAAGGTAAAGGAAAAAACGAGAAGCAAACAAAAGGACTAGGTGTGAACAGAGCGCCATCTAGGAGAAGACCAGAGAAAAGGCGTAATAGCAATAGCACAAAAAAGCAGAAAAAGAGGGCAAAACCTTCTTACTAGGTGTCTGCTTTGGAGAATGGATGCTGTTCTGGACCTGAACCCACTGAATTGTTTCACTGTATATGTTACAAACTGAAGATTTACCAACTGTAAAATGTGGCATTGTCACCAATTGCATGCTATACATAATACGCATGGAAACGGGTTCTCTTGATATCACAACAGTTGGCATCAATGTATGTTTTATGGAATTCTTTCTTTACCACTGGAAATGCTGGTGAATCATTAATGCGGTACAACGTTGCGCTAGATCCATACTTATGTGTACATTTCACAATAGTTATAATAAAGTCACTCCTATATTGTTAGAGCTCCTTATGCATTTTTGTTTAGAAACGGTTTCCTTCCAAATATGTGAGAGTGTCTGCTTCTAGTTAGGCAATTCTGAAGGCCTACTATGCTGTTCTGCGGGTCCTATAATAAACAAGTATTGAAAAAGCCAATAGGTCTGGCATTTTTACAGGAAGAAATGTGTGCTTATGGATGGAAAGGTGGTTTGATGCGTGGGTTTGATAGTGTGTTTGAAGGATGGATAAGTGGATTGATGAGCACAATTGTTGAAATGGATGTTGCAAGTCATTATACACGTGGATGTGATGGGGAGGGGTATGTGGGTGTATGGTGCTGCACATGACATTGTTATAAGACTTTACCGGTCAGGACATGCAGCAAGGGGACTTTTCCCAATAAATCATGTTCATGGTGATGCGTCCGCAATTTATAACATTGTTGCCCATGTTAACAAGATGAGTGGAGCCCATCTTTAGGTTTTGTCTTTAGGCGCACAAATAATTCCAACATTTTAAGGCCAATACCTAGTGTGTGTGTGTGTGTGTGTGTGTGTGTGTGTTGTCAAATATATGTAGAGAGAGTGATATATATAATAAAGAAGATGTTAACGTTAATCTAACAAAAAGTAAAGTGTATATAGAGTGGGAATAATGATGTTAAGGTACAAACACTCACTGAATAACACTACAAATACAACAATGAGCCTGACATTAGAAAAAACAACTCCATAACACTACAAATCAAACCTGAACACTAACTCCAGCTAAGGTATTGATGTAACTTGCCTTATAATTGGAGTGAAACAATTCACTGTAACCCTGTGTGCTCCAAATAATGCATTTGAAAACATAGTTCCTTAATAAAATTGATTACAACTAGTGTAGTAACTTATGAAACTGTCCAACCATTGCAAAAAAGTGGTCCATTCTGTCATAGAAATTAGCCCCTACTAGAATAATGGACTGACACTTTGTGCATTCCTCTTTTGCCCTATGGGCAAGTCCAAGGCTGCATGCTCTAACCTCTGAGCAACTGGCTGTCATTTCAGAAAGCATAGATGTATGCATTATAACACAGCGGTCAAAATTGTAATGAATGAAGATGCATATGGGAAATAGGTATGCCAGTTGAGATAAACACACGTGCTGGTCTCTCTCTCTCTTTGAGCTATTTCCATTGGAAATAAACATAATACATTGTTTTTATAACAATACAAATACATTACATTAACAGATCAACCTACCAGTTTGAGTATTTGCATGCAAACACGGGGACTTGAATTCACAACCTTTCAATTGTTCAATCTGTGCTCTAACCTCTAAAGCACTCTTCTGAAGCCTTACTGCTTTGCTTTGTGACATGGTATTCAAAGGTGCATCTGGGAACTTGCAATGATGGTTGGAATGAACACATTTGCTGGTCTCCATCCCTGAGCCATTTCTAACAGAAATAAAGATAAAACAATATATTAAATGAAAAATGTGACATATCTATACCTAAAAAAAAAATACTTGGGGACTTGGGGTGGGTAACTGACCTGTGACTGCACCCTTTCGTTTTCACACACAAAACATACAGGTCCAAGGTATTATTTGCTTTCATTTCGTATTGCCAATATGTACAACCTATGTTGCCCTCCAACCATGCTATCTATTCCTTCCTGAAGTGGCTAGACCCTAGGTTGCGGTGGTGTGCCACTTATCTAGGATTAAGGGACAGTTAGAAGAGGCTTGCCCTATCTATTTAGGACAATGAGTAATTTTCCTAGCTAGCATATTATAAAACACCACACTTCGCAGGGAGCTAAGCACTCTTGCCCCACATGTGATGGAGGCCGAACATGATAGTCACAATTGTTTTTAATTATCCTGTTTAGCAACCCCACAGTGAATTAAACTAAAAGTAATAGCTAAAAACAAGGCTCAAACAATTCAAGAGCTATATGTGTAGTATGTGGTATACACTAGTGTTCCTAAAGGTGGTTTCCTTCGTGTTTGGACTACCACAGGAACCACAAAAGGGCCTACCGGTTTCAGTCACATATATACATGTCACCACTTTCTTCAGGGCCACAGTGCAAAAATAGGAACCACAAAAAAACAGGCTGGGCTGGGGATGATTTCTGCATCTGCATAGAGAAAGAATGGGGCAAGGGGTAGAGGGGTAGGGATACAACATGTTCATTACTTTCCCTCTTCACACTTCCATAAGTACTATGTTCAACCATGTGAGATGCCATGTAATGCACCCTTGAACCACAATACAATGTCATGTCATGACCCAGCTCTACAGGGCGTTTTAATGCCTCTTCAGAGGTGGGGACTCATTAACAGTACGGAATGCCTGCAAAACAAGTCATTGATGTTAGGCTGGCTCGCGTGATTGGGGGCCATTTTTTCAAATGTATAGTTATTAAGTTGGACAAAGGACCGTCTTTCTGTGTGGGTTGCCAGTGTAGCGTGAGCGGGGAAAGGAAAATCATATTTCCTCCCAACGCAAGTCAACGAACAGGTGTGTGTATGTTGATACTAGTGGGGGCACTTGGACGTGCATTTTTGTCAATGATATCCAGATGCTCTAACCTCTGAGCTATTGCGTCTCACTTCAGAAATTCTAGCATTTAGCATGATAGCATAGCTGTCATTGATGAAGATGCGTTTGGGAACTTGCCAGGGTCAGACTGTCTCATAAAACCGTTCCAGGTACCAAACATGAGCTGGCACTTTGTGCATTGCTCTATTGTCGCTGCATGCTCTACCCTCTGAAACACTGTTTTCCATTTTAAAAAGCATAGCTGTTTGCCTTATCACTCGGTGGTCAGAGATGTAATGGATGAAGATGCATCTGGGAATTAGCTATGCCGGTTGGGATAAATGCAGGTGCTGTTTTCCCTCTCTGAGCCATTTGTAAATATTCAAAAACATGTTTATAAAAGTTAAATCGTCATCTATTCTTTACCAATTCCATTATCTTTAGGCCATTCAGGGGACTTGAACTTCAAATGTTGCTATTGGTAAACCCATGCTCTAACCTCTGAGCCACTAGGTTTGCCGTCAAAATGTTTAGCGTCTTGCATATAGACATGATGGTCAGAGGTATAATGGCTGACGAATTTGTGAACTAGCCATGTTGGTTGGGATACGCAAACTTGCTGGTCTCTATCTCTGAGCTATTTCTAATGGTAATAAAGGTAAACAAATATTTGTATAACAGTAACAACATTACAAATTAAACATTTGACCACCCAAAATAGATCAATCTACTATGTACAATGTTTTTTTTATGGCAAAAAAGGGGACTTGAACATGCAACCGTGTTACTACTACACCTACATGCTAACCTCCAAGCTAACGCTCTTTTCGGAAAACTTTAAGTTTTATATGTGTTACATAGCTGTGGAAGGTGTATTCAATGAATATGTGTCTGAAATCTAGCCTGGCTCTCCTTTCAAATAGCATAGAATTTTGCATCATGACACAGTGTTCAAAGTTGCAATGAATGAAGATGCATCTGGGAACTAGCAATGCTGTTTGGCATAATATAAATAAAGATAAAACAATATGTGTATTGGAGTAAAAGCTTTACCTATTTCCTCCAAATGCACAGATCTACCTTGTGGTTTGAGTATTTGCATGGCAACAAGGGGACTTTAACTTGCAACCCTGCCATGGGAGATGAACCCATGCTCTAAAATCAGAGTCACTGGGTCTTCTTCTAGAAATGTTTGCTTTTTGCATTATGACATGGAAGTCAAAGGTGTAATGGACGGCTAGGAATCTGGGAACTAGCAATGTTTGTTGGAATACACCCATTTGCTGATCTCTTTGTCCGAGCCATTTACAATGGAAATAAAGATAAAACAATACTTTATAATAGTGAAATAAAATGAAGACATGCTACCTATTTCCTCCCAACAGGTAGATCAACATACCTGTTTCCGTATTTTCATGCTAAGCAGCAGACTTCATCTTGCAACCTTATAACTGAAAAAACCATGCTCTATCCTCTGAACAACTAGCTCATGGGTTTTTGCATTATAACATACCTGTAAAATGTGTAATCAATTAATATTTGTCTGGGAACTAGCCAGGGTCGGACTGGGGTATTTAATCTGTCCAGGCATCTATAATAAACTGGACCACAATTACATATTACAATTCATTGCTATCAATTGGTATTACAGGCTGTTTGAGTACTATCCAAGGGGGTATTTCTGGTAAAACATGTTGCAAATAATGCATTTGAAAACACATTTGCTTACACTTGATCTAGATTGGAAAAATTGTTTGGCATAGATTTTCCCCTCACTTTTGGTTCGCTGCTGTATAGGTATATATGATCATGGCTATTGCCTGCCTCGGAGAGTGATGTCTGCAGCTGACTGAATCGGACATTGGCCGTTTGTGAATGATGACGCAATTCGTGCTGGTAGCCACAAGTGATAGAAAGCCCAGGAAAATGTTAGTGAAAGTTGAATATAACGTTCTACGCTGATTGAGTGACTCACTAAAGTTTGAAAGATAACTACCCCATGATTGAGTGTTGAGCTAAACTTAATGTTAAAAGCTGTCCTGAAACTCAAGGGTCCGTATCTTTACCTTTTTAAAGCAGGCAAAGAGATATGAAGCACAAAAGAAATTGCACACCTGAAGAGGAAATATGGGGAGGTCTGATGACCTTTACACTTTTCTAAGAACTGTTGTAATAGTAACACGCACCCTGGTATTTATGGATATCTGACTGGTAATGACCAGAAGCAATTGAGAAATAGTTCACTGTTGCTCTCATCTATTCCCTGTATGAAGACAAGCCAACGAGGCATACATAACAAACACATAGATCACTGTTAAATAGCACAGGTAAAGGCCTGGGATTGATAACAAAGGAAGAGAACACAGATTCAGTCTAGTAGTAAAACTAAAACTGTGTGCATTATGGCAGTCTTACATGACCAGGCGGATGCACGGACCTTAATAACAAAGAGCCACGAGCATGCACACAGAGACATATGTACAGTAAGAGTCTGCATCCAGAATATACAAAGCTCATCAAAATGTACAAACAGTGAATACTATGGGACTAAGTCCATCATCTCCCCTGCAACATGACATGTGGGTGACACATGGTTCCATTGCTGCAATGGTGCTCTCTCTCCCATGAATGCATCCACATTTTATTTACTTATTTATTAGAATTTGTGTTCAGGGTCTTGAGGTGCCTTACAAGGTGCAAAGGTTGAAAAGGTGGGATCTGAAATAGAATGCACAGAATGTTTTGAGGATAGGATTAAAATATGAGGATAGGCAAGTTATAGCAGGAGAGATGGAACCCAGTGTTATGTGTGGGAAACAGGTATTGGTATGTCTGAGCAAACCTTTGCATTATTATTATTAACCCCTTAAGTGCCCAGGGTGAGGTATCCCGTCCTTAGGATTACCTCCCTGTTGCCAAGAACGAGATATCTTGCCCACCGCATCGCCGCTCTTTGAAATAAAGATATCAGAGAGGAAGGACCCAAGTTGGATCTGGGAGGGTCGGTCGGAGAGGAAAGAAGTCAGCCATGCCAGAGCCTGACCAGTGATGCCCAGGTTATCACGGAGACGGTTGAGCAGGATGGCATGATTGACAGTGTCAAAGGCAGAAGAGAGATCAAGTAAGATGAGGACGCATGGGGTGTTGGAGTCAAGGTTGGAGAGCAGGTCTTCACGGATGTTCAGGAGAACAGTTTCCATGCTTCTGGTAACTCTAAAGCCAGACTGATGATCATGAAGACAGCCAACAGATTCAGTATGGAGATTGAGTTGGGAGAT
Source organism: Ambystoma mexicanum (assembly GCF_040938575.1). Classification (NCBI taxonomy): domain Eukaryota; kingdom Metazoa; phylum Chordata; class Amphibia; order Caudata; family Ambystomatidae; genus Ambystoma; species Ambystoma mexicanum. The sequence continues at coordinate 842,690,308 of NC_090935.1, forward strand.
GGCCAGTTTCTCCAGGAGCTTGCCCAGAAAGGGAGTGATGGAGATTGGGCGATAGTTAGCCGGGCAGGAGGGGTCAGCAGAGGGTTCCTTAATAAGAGGGTGCACAAGAGAGTGCTTCAGGGGAGATGGGAAGACTCCTGTGGTGAAGGAATGATTGCAGAAATTAGCAAGGGCAGGAGCCAGGTATTGGATGTGGTCCTTGATAGTTTTGGAGGAACAGGGATGAACCTGTTTCGATGAGACTCTCATAGATCGGACTTGTCTAGAAACCTTATCTGCAGAAAAAAGGGGACATGCAGAGAAGGAGGGAGGGGGGTTGGCTGCAGAAGGGCCAGCGGAAGAGTAGGGAATAGAGGGAGGGAGGCGATAGGAGGAGAGTGAGGACAGGATGTCCTGAGTTTTAGAAATGAAATGAGAAGCCAATGCCGTGCAGAGGGCCTGGGAAGGGACAGGAGAGGTAGAGACTGCAGCGGGATTGGATCCTTGCAGATTTTAAAGAGTTCAGCTGAGTCATTAGATGCCACAGAGATGCGGGCTTGGATAAGAGCTCTCTTCTTGGTGAGGAAGGAGAGTCTGTATTGCCTTTGCAGCAGGCCAGTTTGTCAGAGGATGAACATGAAGCACGCCATTTCCTCTCGGCCACCCTGCACTTGCGTTTTAGGGTGACGAGGTCAGAATCATACCAGGAGTTGCACTTGGCTTTGGGCTTCAGGCGCATTCTCATGACAGGGGCAAGGATATCAAGAGTATCATATGTAGAAGAACTGAGCATGGAGAGGGCTGTGTCAGGGTGAGAGTCAGCCAAAAGGTGAGAAGGGGGCGAGAAGGTGGCAGCGGAAGCCTCAACTGACACGCGCTTCATGGGTTGGATGTCCGAGAAGGTGGGTGGCAGTGATGGAGGCGGCTTGGCCTGAGGGAGTGGGAGGGTGAGGTGGTAGGATAGGAGAAAGTGATCACTCCAGTCGAGAGAGGGACAGAGAGAGGGAAGTCTGAGGAGATCAGAGCATCTAGAGTGTGCCCTGCAGAGTGAGTCAGGCCAGAGGGGAGAATACAGAGGTCACAAAAGAGCCCAGAGGGAGGACAGGAGGCATCCAGGTGGAGGTTGAAGTCTCCAAGAAGGAGGAGTTGAGTGGTAGAGACCAGGAGTAAGGAGGAGAGGTCCACTCACTCAGAGAGGAAGGAAGACATCTGACCAGGTGGCCGATAGATAGTAACCACAGTAAGGAAATGGCTAGGGGAGAGAGAGAGCCTTCAGATGAGGCATTCAAATGAGGAGTAGACCTGCGTAGGAGTGACAGTTGCAGGAATCCACTCAGGGAAGATCAGGGCCACACCGCCACCAGAGCGTTTGGGCCTGGGCATAGAGAGGATCTTTTTGCCGTCAGGGAGGAGAGTGTCAAAGCTAGTAACAGAGCCAGCCGTGAACCATGTCTCGGTGAGATCGAGGACATCTAGGTCAAGTTCTTCCAGAAGGCGGTAGATATCATAGGCGTGTTTGACAGCAGAGCGAGAATTAAGAGTGGCGATACGGAGAAGGTTGCCATCCTTGAAGGACTTCCAGGGAGGGGTACAGATCATGGGTACGCCCTTCGGAAGTGTAGCGGGGGCAGAGAGGGAAGGAGGAGGCAAGGTAACCTGGGAGGAGGCAGAAGGGGGAGATGAAGTAGTAGGGGAAAGGAGGGAGGGAAAGTTGATGAGACGAGGGAAGCGTTGATCAAAGAAATGAAGATTGGCCTGGGGGCCTTGGACCAAGACGGTACCATTAGTGTAGACATTAATGATGACCTTAGAGGAATGGAAGGAGGCCAGGAGGGCGTCCCAACGGGTGCCACCATTAATGGGGGAAGAAGAGAAAGGAGAGAGCACAGAGACCATATGGGGGGTCCATAGGTCTGGTGAAGGAACGACAAAGAGGATGTCGGTGAGAGTTTCCTTGGAGGTGGCACTGGTGTAGGTGTCAGCGATAGGGAGGCCTGGGTTGGAGACCAGGATGTCCTTTTTAAACTTCTTCCTACCAGACTTAGTGAGGAGAGCAGGATAGTCAATGGAGAAGCAGTTAGAAAAGATAGGAGAGACAGAGAGCACCATAGGGTAGAGGGGGAGTGGGAGCCCTAGGGTAGACAGTCAAGACTGTGGGAGGGGGGTGAGTAGAGCTATGGGACAATGAACTCGGGATGAGAGCTCAGGAGAAGAACAGCGGGGAAGGGGGAATGGGATTACAGGGGACACGGGCAGGAAAAACAATATTCAGGCAGCACAACACAGTAATAACAGAGCCCCGGATGGCCACATTGCAAGATCTAATAAGCGCTGCTCTCACCCACTCAGCCTGGTGGAATGGCGAGCACGACGAGTGGCGCAGCTGACCCAACAAACACACGGCCCCATAGAGCCAATCAGGGGGGGTTTGGGCGGGACGGGAGGAGGGCAGGAAGAGAAGAACAATGGGGAAGAGGGAGAGAAGGAACAGGGGACACAGGCAGGAAAAACAATATTCAGGCAGCACAACGCAGTAATACCAGAGCCCAGGAGGGCCACAGTGCAAGATCTAATAAGCGCTGTTCTTACCCGCTCAGCCTGGTGGAATGGCGAGCACGGCAAGCGGCGCAGCTGACCCAACAAACACACGGCCCCAGAGAGCCAATCAGGGGGGTGTGGGCGGGAAGGGAGGCGGGCGGGAAGAGGAGAATAACGGGCATGGGGGAGAGAAGAACAGGGGACACAGGCAGGAAAAACAATATTCAGGCAGCACAACTCAGTAATAACAGAGCCCAGGAGGGCCACAGTGCAAGATCTAATAAGCGCTGCTCTCACCCGCTCAGCCTGGTGGAGCTTCTGTTCACTGGGAAGGGTTTTCTTTGTTCCGCCCCTAAACCTAAGCATAATTGGACTTATGTTTCAGAGAATTGACTTAGAATAGCTGCTTAAAAATCTCAGCTTAAATAGATATTGCCACAACTGTTCTCTAGGTATTGATTCAAAAGCTGTAAACGAGTCTATAACGACCAGAACCAAGTTCGTATGTCTATTTAGCACATATAAAAAAGAAGGAAGAACCTAAAATATGATCCAACAGGTAGGTTCCTCATTTAAAGCCTGCTTGTAAATAAGACAGAACACCTTTTTTCATCCATTCCTAAGTATTTTCTCAAATATATTAGATCTAACGTTTACTAAGGAGATAGGCATATTTCTTTGGGAATCAATTTGGTTGCCTTTCTTATAGATAGGAACTATCACTGCACCTCTCCATGAAGAAGGTAAGGATATACCTGAGAGAGAAGGATAATAGCTGTGAGGAAAATTACATTCCTATCCTATCTCTTTAATGGAAATATTTACTGTGCAAATATTAGGTATAGGCAGATGTGTTGATTTAAATTCATAGGATATTTGAGAGAGATTGATCAAGTTTACTGAAGTACTTATGCTAATCATCAGATGCAATATGGGTTTCGAGTGATGTGGGTGGAGTAGCATTCCACAGATACGATTCTCAAATAAGCTCTTGTTTCCTTATCTTTAACCACTACTTTCAATTCCTCCCATTTCAGGCTCTCATAATCGCTTTGATTTTGATCAATACATACCAGATATTCTGTTTTTATGTGTCCTGTTTAATGTGATTCCCTATGATCTTTTCGTTTGACAATTTCCAATAGTTTAACTCTCTTAGATCTAGATTAGATCAGATTACAGGGAAGGTCAAGCAAAACATAGTCAATGGAAGAAACATTAATAGAGGGTGGCTGACGGGAGATAGGACCTCACATCTTCAAGGTAAAGGGCAAGGAAGTCTTGCTTGAGTTGTTGTTTAGCCATTGAAGAGGAAAGAGTAAAAGTGGACAGTGGAAGGACTGAGACATTAAAGTAAACAATTGAATCATTGAAGGGAGAACGGCCAATGCAGGGTTCAGAGGAGGAGAACAAATGAAAGAGAAATCCAAATTCAAAAGAGTCTCCAACACAGTGGGTAGGCTGATCATAGTGGAAGTAGAAACAATGGACAGATAGGAGGGAGTACTGGATGAAGGTAACTGTGCATACAAGTTGGGTCTTCCAGCTTTTCTTGGATTTCTGATGATGACAACATAAAACGCTTTGATCAAACACAAATAAGTCTACAAGGGAAATTGGAGGCCTTTGCTTATGCTTCAAATAATAATTTAAAAATAAATATCAATAAATCGAACATCATTATAAGGAAATGTACTGAGTTTCTGAGGCAAATTGGAGGGATATCTCTCGCGTGAGTTTCCTTCATCAAGTACTTAGGATTCTTTGGTTAATGATAAAACAGAATAGAAGTTTTATTTGGGTACAGGTCGAAGTGATAAAAAAAATCTGCGTATTTGATTATTCGCCTCTAATCAATTTATTTCCACGATTATGGTGCTTCCAAAGATTGGTCATGGTTTGGAACTAACCCCTATGAAAATCTGAGAGGACCTTAAAAAGACAGAGGGGAAAATTTGGAAAACAATTCTTGGTATCCCGATTTCCTCAAAGTGGATGGAGAAGAGGGCATCCAATGTGAATCCAAGATACTCGGGCCCTCAAAGGAAAATACTTCCACTGGCATTGCTAGTAAAGCCAAATCAGCGGGTGTAGAACATGAGCAACATGCCAAAGGCTCTTTGTCAACAGCAGCCGGCATCCAAATACATAATAATGTTCTTGTTGCCACCTCGATCGTCCTTCTGCCTTTCATGAAACTATATGAATCACTAAATTATGCAGTATGTGATCAAATGTCCATCTTATCAACAATGCACAACAAGCTTCTCTCTCTGGATGTTTTTTCGCAAAATATTGTGCAAAGACTTGACCATGAAGCTGAAACCTTGCTAAAATGGCAATCCCGTTTGGCAGATGTTGCTTGTGATGCGACGGGAGGCAAAGATGCCATGATATGATTGAGGCAGTGTTAGAATGCACAAAATGGATGCCCCACTACGTAACGACAATAAGGTGTTCGCTGGGAGATGAGTTTGGAATGTCCTTAAATACTGGAAAAAAACTCTGGGACAAAACCTAGAGAGAGTCAAGTAGAATCTACTACACATCCAGGAAGTTGTACGGAAACTACTATTGACCTTGTGCCAAGAAGTCCTGCTTCACACACTGATGTGCTCCCAATTCCAACGAACACTTTACCATACAATGTGCCACTAAGGAAAAAAGCTTTAACGGTCCCTACGCCTACTCAGACAAGTGAAAGCATGCCACAAATTGTGTCCGCTAACTCAACTTGCAGCATTAAAATTCCATCAGCTGCTGTGAAACCTGAAATTAGTCTAAATGGTACCAAAGCTGTGGCACAAAGCACAGCTGATCCCAATTTTGGAAATTTGACAAAAAAACTGTAATTTGGGATCTTTAAAAGTGCTGGAAATTCTCAGCATGCGACAGGGAAAAATAAAAAAATAAAAATTGATGGCAAGACCGCCCCTACAAAATGTCAAAACCAGAGACCAGCTGCAAAGAGCACTCATACAAATGATGCAAAGAAATTCATTAGGAATCTGACAACACCTCCACGAACAAATATATTTGTACGTGCTGTAAGGGACATTTTGAAAACCCAAAAAATTTCAAATGACGCTGATCAAAATACCAGCCTATCCACATGTGCTAAAAGAGCAATAGATACTTCTGATGCTGATGAGGACTCATTCTCTGATGGTTCAATCGAGTTATGTGAATTTTCAACCTATTCAATTGAAGACTATGATGTTTCTACCGCCTCAATTCCTGATACAGAGCATCCTTTCGGCCACCAAAGTAACACCTGTTCATCTATGCCAAGTAAGCCAAATAGTTTACTGGCACAAAGTGGTGCGCTCTCACAAATGCAGAAGGTGGCATACACACTCGATCCACGATCTAATGCAAGAGATGTCGAGGCCGGACAACGTTCTACCAACGTGCCTCATAAAATAATTGATTCTATTGTGAAGTTAAATCCAAAAAAAAGGCAGAACAGCTAAAAAATGAAAGACAAATTAATGATTGTGGCCAATTATGGAGAATTCAAATTGAAAACATCTTAAATGAACAAAGAGATGTCAATCTGAATAGAGGCAATATATTGAATTTATTACACAGTATTTCAACACTACGCTCACTAAGATCTGATGACATAGCTGTTGTTGAATACATGTCAAAAGACAGGTCCGACTGGGTCACCTTGCACATTAAATCGAGAGCGCTAGTAATGACTATGTTAGATGCAAAAGATGAGCAGTTGTTTTTTGGTTTTGAACTGCAGATTGTTGAGGATCAAGCGACAGAACAGGAACGTCTCCCAACTGATACAGGGGAGCAAACATCTAATGAACAATGATGAGAGGAGATATGGACCAAGCTGAAATCCAAACAACCCCTAAACACAAATGTTAACCAAAATTCCTCAAGCTACATACGCCAATATCAACAAATCCACTAGCATAATGCTGGTGAGAAGGAGCCATGTCATATTTTAGCGTCATGGAATACTAGAGGATTTGTCCACATGTTCCAGGGAAAATGGCAAATATCTGATCAATCATCTATAGTATGCTTGCAGGAAACTTGGCTTCGTGAACCACCGGTATGTGATGGCTATAGAGTTATTCTAAATCCTGCAGGGAAGAATCTGTTTGGCCACCCCTTTTCAGGGTTGAGCACAATGATTTAAAAAAGCTGTGAGTGGAAGGTCAAATCATCACTAAATCCCAAATTGTTTGTACAGGCCACCAGTTTGGAATCCAGTACTTTAATGACCAAGAAAACACAATTGACTTTGATAATCAATGTATATTGGAACCCGGCAATGATCTCTCAGGCAAAATGTATTTAATCTGTAACTGCCCTGATCGATTATTGTCTAATATCATCTACTGATCCTGAAATCATAATTTATGGATACTTTAACTATTCATGGCTCAACTCCTCAGTGATAACTCAGAAAAAATCTAGTAAGAATGGTATTTCATCTCAAATAGGTAGAGGTGACTGCTGGACAAATGTGCTATCTTAGAGAGAATGTACAATGCTGAATGGTTGCACCAGTGGGGACATTCCGCCAGTGCATAATTGGCAGTGTGGCGAGAGTAAGAAGACCTTGGATTACATTTGGGCTTCAAGAAACTTACTGGCTAAAATCACTTCTCTTTTTGTAACAAAGACAAGTAAAAGTGATCATGAATGCCGTGGTATTGACTTAGTTGGGCCCCTCTAAATTGCACCAAGTGAAATACACTGGAAACATCACTGTAAACAACAGAGCAAATAGAGTGCGATTAAGTGAAACCCAGGTGAGCAATTTTACATCTAGATTTATCAGCACTACTGCTGGAGATGCGGATGTAAAGTATGCCCCATTGTTGCAGCAATACACGGTAGGGAAAAATATATATAATGGTGATACCATTGTAAAGACACATCGCTTTAGTCTAGCAATTAATGAAGCAAAGAAAGCTCTTCGGATTGATCTAAAACACCAGAGAAATTCCAAATCAGAGGATTGTCTGTCTGGTATTAATGAAGACACGTGGACTCAAATATCGAAATTGGTCTAAGTCATTTAATACAATACGAGATCAAGAACAGGCAGAAATGATGCTCCAACTCATCATACAAAAGGATAGCAGACACATTTGGGAAATTATAAATACTGGTTCCCTGAAGCATGCCTACTCACTGTCAAATGGGGTGAATGGTGCTAAATGGGTCGAGCATTTTGCGAGGGTCTTTAACAATGAGAGTTGTTCGACAGTACCTTTGACATCTGTATCCCCAGTAAGTTGGAATGTTGCCGATTCACAAGATGACATTGAGTGGGCAATTCACAAATTAAAGAACTCAAGGGCAGTAGGCCCAGATGGGATTTCTAATGTGATGCTTAAATCCAACAGCCCTTTATGGGCAACGTTTATGGTGGCACTCTTCAAAAGAATTGCAATGGAGAGGGTCTTGCCTGAATCATGGGTGAAGGCGGTTCTGTTTCTGGTGTTCAAGAAGGGCAATCAGAACAATCCCTCCAACTATCGCCCGATTGCCCTCCTTGATACCATTGGTATGGTTTTTGCCTCGTTTCTTCAGAGACATTTGAAGAGATGGGCTGAGCACTCAGCTGTAGTAGACGTACGTCAAACTGGGTTCACTAAAGGTGTGGGAGTAGAGCTAAATTGCTCCTTCTAAATATAATAAAACTAGAAGCCATGTAGCAGGGCCGAAACGTTTTTATCGCCTTCATAGACCTGAGTCAGGCCTCTGACAGCATAAACCGGAACTGTCTGTGGGCTAAACTGCAAACCTGGAACTGTCCTAGTGATCTGCTGCAACCTCTAATAGCACTACACAGAAATACTTCAATTTGTGTACGCTTAAATCCTCAGGGTGATTTATCCGAGGAAATTCAGACCACGAGAGGGGTGAAGCAGGGCTGCCCTCTTGCAGCTTTGCTATTCAAACTGTTCATCTCTGACTTGCCTGTGGCTTTAAGCGAACCAAGGACTTTTGCACCAATAATAAATGGACAACAACTAAGCTGGGCAATCTACGCAGACGATATTGTGCTCCTAGATACCACTCAAATTGGGCTCCAAAGATTGCTTACCGCTCTACAAAGATACTGTGAGACAAATGACTTCGAAATTAACATCATGAAATCAAAGATCATTCCATTGGGACAAAAAAACTCAAAGCAAAAAAACTATTTTGTCTGGCGAATAAACAATGAACCACTTGAACCAACAAATAGCATTCGCTATCTAGGTCTATTGTTCAATACCTCATTACGTGAATGGGAGAGGACACAGGATTTATTTGCTCGCATGCAGACATTCGCTACGCAAGGAGCAAAACTTCATGCCGCTTTTGGTGAATTCACTCTCAGGCCAGCCTTGACATTCTATTGCCAGAAAGTGGTACCCGCAATTTCATTTGTGAGTGAAGCAGGCTGGACTATCTCCCATGATATTTGGCCTAAATTGGAGGGAACATTTTGGCGTAGGAGTTTGAGATTACCACAGAATGTATCAATAACAGCGATTCGTTACGAGTTAGGTACTGAGTCGCTCTATGGTACTGTTCTATGTAGAGCTATAATGACCCTCCGCAAAATTCAATTGACACCTGTGGCTCGTCCATTTGATATACTGAAGATAAAGTCAAAGCATCCATCAGCCGACCTGCTGAATATCTGGGGTGCTAAACTTTGCCTGATTATGGAAGATGCAGGTGTATCATTGGATTAAATTCTAACAAGACCACAAATTGCAAAAAACAAATTGTGTCAAAGGAATTGGATCCTGAATGATGAGAAACGGAATAAATTAGCATCAACAATTGATTTTGGAATCGCATTACACAAACTCAATGAGATCCCAAAATATGTAAATGTCCTTCTCGCCATCATCGTGACAAGTTTTTGAGACTACACCTCAACTTGTACAAGAAAAAAGAGATGCAAATGTTAAAGCGAGATCCGTTGACTGTTGATAATCATTGTCGGTATTGTAACAACTCAGTAGAATCGGTTAAACATCTAATGATTGAATGTGCCATGATTTCCTCACACCGTTCCTTGCACCTTTCTAATTTTGCGCCGCAGAATGACAATATGGATGAGTGGTGGGTGTACCTGATTGCAGGAACTAATACTCGGTTGACTTGTGCCGCAATCAATTTTATGGATGATTTGTTATCTGATAATTAACAAATTAAGTATTTTGGTAAGGAAAAAAATAGGGTATTTTTATCTAAGTGATGGATTGTAATGTAAAGTGTGTCTTTTTTGTACTAAACTAACGTTACAAATAAAAAATAAAAATAAAAAAAGTACAATTACATATTTTTTTCTCCCCCTCTCTCCTTGAACGGGCCTGAGGATATCTAGATCCATAAACTACCAGGGCATGCCTGGTAGATCTAAAGGACTGAGAGGTTCTTCAACATTTTGTCAGCATCAACACAAAAAACACATTCTTTGATATATTTATTTATTTATTCAATTTACATTTTTAAAGTGCTCACACAGCCCACGGGCATTGAGGCGCTGTTTCAGGAATTTGTTGGGTTTTAGTTGCGTAATTGTTTTTTTCATCTTAGTTGCGTATTTATAACATGCTTAAACACCCAGAGGTTTCTAAGCGCGGACTTGGGGATCAAACCTGCATTGCTTTGTGTCGTCTTGCTTCCAAGGCGTGCATGTTGCCGCTGAGCTATCGTTTGCTCAAATTGCCTATCTAATCCTGGCCACCAGGAATCAGACCGGAGTCTACCCTTTGTCTTGTTCCTGCCCAAATGGCCTTTCTGAGCTGCTTCAACCAGTATTTTCCTAACCACCAGTGGATGAATAATACATACGGACTTGCACACAAATGACCCCCTTAATCATCCATCCAATCTCTCCATCCTGATTCGACATGTCCATAGACAGCTCTCAACTCCTCATCCTCAGCATCATCCGATTGCTGTTTACACACAATTGCCTCGCACACAGCAAACACCTGCTCACCCTCCTCACTCTCCACCTCTTCAGGCTCCTGCTCTGCATCAATTTCCTCCCACAGTATTGTCTTTTCCCGGAATATACTTCATTGTGAAATCATGCTCCTGTTCTGAAGTCACCCATTTCACAATACTGTGTGACACGCCATCCAATCCCTTACTCATAAAGATCCCAATCAACGGTTTGTAATCAGTGCGCACCATGAAACTTCTCCCACGCCCAAGAACGGTTTGAATTTCCTAATGCTCCATGTTGCACTAAGGGATTCTTTTTCTATCACTGAGTACTTCAATTCAGCCTCTTTCAAAGACATGGATGCAAATGCTACTAAACGCTTCACTCCATTCTGGGTTTACATGAGAACAGCTCCAAGCCCCTTGTCACTGGTATCTGCCAATACCCATGTCTTAGATTACATTTTGAAGTTTGCTAAGGCTGGAGCCCTATCAATGGCTCATTTTATATCCTCAAACATCCTTCTGACATGACCCACACCCCTCGGAGTTGACCCTTTTTCTTGCAGAGAGACCTAATTGTGCTACATTGATCCAAAAAATGAGGTACAAACCTAGCATAATATTCTACAAGTTCTAGACACCACATGACTTCCTTTTTTTTTTTACTAGGAGTCCTTACACCTGGCCTTCACCAGCTCAGCTCTTCGCTTCACATCCTTCTTGCTACCCTCATGACCCAAATATTCAAAAGATTGCTACTTACATTGTCACTTCTCCTTCTGAAGAGTCATTCCAGCTTCCGACAAAGCTGCTAAAACCATTGCAAGTCATGTGTCAAGCTGCTGCATATCCTTCCCCTTTACAAGGATATCATCCTGAAAATACATCACTGCATCAATGGCCCTAAACAGACAATGCATCGTTCTTTGGAAAAATGCTATCGCAGACACCAACCCAAAGGGCATTCTTGTTCAATGGAAAGTAACTTCTGGCTTCACAAAGGTAGTGAGATCAGGACAGTCTGAGTGTAGCTCCACCTGGTAGTACACTGAAGCCAAGACCAGTGAAGTAAAAACATTTGCCCCTGCTGCCATGCTTACCATCTCCCCAATATTCGGAAAGGGAAAGCTATCCACTCTCTGCTTAATCCTCTGAGATATTTGCACAGTCGCACCTGCCCACTGGGCTTGCGTACCACTAAAATAGGTGTAACCCATTCTGAAGCGTCCACTTTTTCAATCACCCCAGCCTCCTCCAGTGTCTTAATTTCAAAGGCATGGTCCTTACTTTAGCCACTGATGCCCTAGCCCCTGTTGTGAGTTTGATACAGTGCCTTATTTCTTTAAGACAGTCCAATTAATCCTGAAAGACATCCTTGTACAGCTCCTCAGGCACTCCTGCCTTGCCTCCTCTTGCCACGTATATGTGTCCCGGAATGCTGGAGTCTATTATAATGCCCATTCCTCTCTGCTCAACCCAACCCAGCAAAGATTTCCCCCTTTTTAGATACATAAACCTTTGCTAATACTGATTTTCCTCTGCACTCCAACTTTGCCTTAAATGATTCCATCATTTCTACCCAAAAGCCACCATACATGCTTGCCTTAATTGAGGGCTGGAGCAACATCATCCCACTGAAGTCCCTTTTCCCGTATCTTACTATCTACAATGGTATAATCTGATCCTGTATCCACCAACATGGCGGTCTGAATACCATTCACCAGAACGGCAGCATGTAGTTTATCACCTCTCCTAACTTTTGCCCCTTTTGACTCACTGACCAACTCTCCCCTTCAGCTCAGCTCTCACTGTATTCTCCCACATTCTCACACTCAACAATGTCCTTCATACCAGATTTGGAAACACACTTATGACATATAGCCTTGAGTCCCAGGAAAGCTGCATTGCTGGTGAAGTGAAATGATCTACAGCTATGGACCTAGGCTAAGGAAGCCTGCGGTGAGGGTAGCATACCCTTTGCCTAGTATATGTCATAGATTTAAAACATTTGACTGAAGAAATGCCTTTAATAGAATTGTAGTTAAATATATGAAAAACACCAAACAAAGTTTGAGGCAAAAACCACAATGTATTTACATGTAAGTTTAATCTTTTCAACTGTTCCTGTGTAGGGTGAAAGACTGTAAGGCCTTTAGTTACATTGTTGCAATTGCTGCAGTTGAGGCATGGGTAAGTCCCTTGTCTCCCTGCTCTAGAGATCGCTGTGGAAGGGTCCCTAGTGCTCACCAGCATATATCTCAGGTTCTCGCTTCTTTGACAAAAACCAGCAGATTGGGGAACAAGTGTCTCGTTCTTTTGTTGCTTCTTAAAATGTCTCAGTGTCTCGTAATGCTCTATTTTACTCTGTGGCTTTGTAGGGAGAATGTGGAGACAAATACCAATGTGGGGCTGCTTTCTTGGGTCTAGTTGGCAAGAGTGTTTGGCGTGGTTGGTTGATAGTCTTTGAGATAGCTGTTTCGAAGTCTTGGGTCGGGTATGCTCTCTTTTGGAATTTGGGCGTTAGCTTTTCAAACTCTATTCTGCATTCAACTGGATCACTCACAATCTTTTTCATTATTAGTAATTGGCCATATGGCAAGTTCCTAAGTTTGTTAAGAGGTTGAAAGCTGATTCGGTTAAGCAGGGTATTCCTGTCTTTGGCTTTTGTGTAGATGGAAGCAGAGATGGTGGTGTCTTTAACTTTGACCATCACATCAAGGAAATGGACATTAGGTGTGCCAATTTCAGCAGTAAATTGGATACATGGATCTATCTCATTGTAACTGAGAAGGTCTTTCAGAGTGCCATGCCAAATGGAAAACATGTCGATATATCTCACCCATCTAATGAGGTATTTGTGCCAGAATGGTTGGTGTAGTATGTGTTGAGACTCGAATCTGTGCATGAAGCAAGTCGCATCAGAAGGGGCCATAGTGGCTCCCATGGAGGTGCCTGAAGTTTGAAGGTAGTGTTGATCCTTCTATTTAAGTGTTCTGGAAGATGAATTTGAGTAGGATCATAAAAATCACTTTAGCCACACCAATGCTGTTGGTCTGCAGCACTAACCATTCAATAGCCTCCTGTCCTAGGTCATGGGGAATACTTGTGTAGAAACTGGTAATGTCAATGGTGAAGAGTATATCAACTTCAGTAGGTTCAGTGGTCTCAAGTATTTGGAGGAAGGGGGTAGTGTCCTTAATTAAGTGGAGGTACTTTGGATGAATGCTTGGAGGAAGTGGTCAACATATGTGTCTAGTGATTGTAGCAGGCTGCCAGTTACTGGCACAATGCAATGGGTCTGCCTGGGGAGTTCACCAATCTCTGAAATGTGCTAACACATCTGAAGCACCTCTTCACATCCATGTCCCTTTCCTTCTCCCCCTCTGTGGGAGAGTCTCGTACTCTTGGCCTGACAACATCCTTCTTCACTATGACACCTTTCTTGCACAAAATGTTGCATTGATCCGACTTGCTGGTTACCACAGCACACATTTTTTCCTTTTCATGGGTATCCTTTGTATCAAGTTTCACAACACAGGCTAATATCAATGAGTGCTTTCTAAGCGTGGGATAGGGATTCAAACCTGTTTTGCCCTGCATTGATGGGAAGGAAAGCAAGGCAGCAAAAATCGCACATGGCAAGATTGCAATTTCTTCTTTTTTCACGGATTTAAACAAGCAAACAGCTAAGGAAATGAGCTAAACAGTCAAATCGAAAATCGTTTTTTCTGATGGGGTACCACGGCACATAACAGGTAAGATACTAAAGTGAAAGGATGACTTTTTATGGGATGACAGTATGGGATTCTTTATAGGAAAGGTAAATCAGATTTTATAATGAAATCAATTTCACAGAAAATTCGGTTTTATTAACAGAAATTATTTGTTCTACTGAGGCTGTTTTTTAGTGACTAGATCATTAAAGAAAGACATTGCATGCAAGGAGGTTAATTTGCAATGTTAACCAATTTGCGCCGCGTTCCTCTTTATATGGGATTAATTACGTTATCTAAAAATGGTACTAAGGAATTACACAGATTGCTGAATTGATTTGAAAAGAGTTACATTAACATATGTAGACTAACACAGATTCTTCGAAGGAGAGGATAAACAGAGGATGCTGACAATGTGGGGGTATTTCTATGGTTTCTTATAGGATTTGTATAGGATTTAGACAGAATGCAAGATAACAGAGCAGTGTATGCAGTTTTTGGCACTGGGGAGGTCGATACTTACAAAATGCACTGGAGTTGGGTTATTGGGACAGCTTAGCCGGGTCTCTGAACAAAAAGGCCAGGGTCTGGTTACTGGGCAGCGGCTGGGCTCTCCTTTATGGGACAGCTGGGCAAAAAGGGGTCTGGTCTCTGGATTCTCCCTAAGGGGAACAGCGGCCTCTCCATTTTTTTCCCTGGATTAGTGGTTCTGCCTGGGCATAGATGGGTGGTTCTGTCTGGATCCGGACCAGCTACCTCTAGATCTGGTTCTTGAGTCTTTGGAGTCTTGCAAGGGAATTTTGAATGTCTGGATTTTTAAGTGTGCGGATTATAGAATGTCCTGAATCTCCCCATGCCTCCTTCTTATATAGGCAGAATGACATCAGAGGATTTTTACAATGTGGGCGGAAGTCATCTGAGCATACCCCTTGGATTGGATAGGTCAGGCTATGGGTGGCCCCTCCTCCCTGCGGGTGGATTGCCTCCAAGAAAGAGACATCAGTTTAAGTGTGGGTGTTTTATGACCTGCATTGTTTCACCAAAGTTACTTTTACCAAAATAAGTTATGGAACAAAACCCTTATATTTACAAATGTCATCATGATAAAAATCCCATATATCACAAGGAATATGCTGGTTGAAACATCCAGTCTGTGTGATGCTGCTCTTCGCTTTGCCACTCTTTTGCAATTTCTCAGGGAAAAGATTTTCCCCCAAAAATTCTATAAATAGCTACACCTAAGCCTAACAGCATCGGGCATATTGCCATCAAGTTTCATATCTGTGTCGTTTACGCTTTCCCCAGAAATACCTTTTTACTGCTGTTCACGTCCACCACATGTCATGAAGAACCACATGATCCTATTTTACTTGTGCAAAAATTACATTAAAGCTGTCATAATTTCACATTACTACTTCTTTAGAGTACTGAAATAAATGTCTTAATGTAAAAAGTCTTTTAAATCAAATGGGCTGGATTTGTCCCAAAATGTGGGCAGTCTTTCCAACCACCAGACAAATGTCTTCCCTTGGTCAGCTTGCACAGGGGATGCCATGGCTCCCTCTTTGAAGTCCTCCAGTTGGAATGGAAAGGAACTCACACTTACTTTTGAAGTGCTAATTCCCCTTGGTCCATTGTGCCTTGCTGGGGAAATGCTGGCCAGTCTGACGAGGTCACAAATTTCCACACGTTGACCCTGGCTTCCTTTCCCAAAGGGGCTGGATACCTTTGAAGTGCCTGCCTTACCAAACTGGTTCTGGAGTCGTCAAACATGTTTCTTTCTTTTTCTCTCTTTCTTCCCCAGAACCCAAGCCTTTTTGTAAAGAAATATGATTAAACCACCCCAGTCCCACACAAATAATACTGTTTCTGTGCGAATATTGGCATGATTTTATATTTAGCTTTCAAAAGAGCAGTTTTCTTGCTTTTGCAAAAGCAAATTTCACACGTGTGTTTATTTCAGTTCATTTTGAGATTTCCAATGCGGTTTCTGTTGCAGACATTTTCTTTGGCATCAACTTTCTGAAAGCTTTTCATAGCTCTGGTCAGTTTCATTACACAAAAATACGATTGGCAAATGGGTTCTTTGAAACTGACCCATAGCAAGTGAGAGAGAGAGCTTCTTTTGAAGTACTTTGCGTGAGTTAACTTGTTTCCAAAAGTAAATTTAAGCCGTGTTTCAGTAGAAATCTGAATTCTTGGCCTTTCAAGTGGTTTCCCACCACATCAGCTGCTCTGGGAATGCTTTTGCCTCACCTCTTGCTACTCAGCAGAAACGAAATATGCCAGGAGGGATTTCCTTGAATGGCACAATCTTTGTGGGAAATGAATCAAGAGCAGATTTCAAAGCCATCTTGGGAGTCATGTGTGCAATTTTAGTATTCAAAATGACAGAACAGAAAAAGGTGATGCCCTTCTGAGCAGAGATACTTTTCTGCTGGATTTAGATGAAAGAAGCAAATGCAGCCATTCTTTGTAGTGGCAGTATTGGAAGCCTGCCACTCCTGCAACAGGGAAAGAAAGCACAACCGATTGTGGGGTGAAATGGGGAAATGTGTTTTTTGTTATAGGTTTTTTTTTGTTGGGGCTGTCAAATGTACCCCATATATATCATCAGCAGGTGCTATCTGCGTCCAAGAGATCAAACAGGATAAGCATAAACAGGTTAAACAGAGTGGGGGAGAAGCAAGAACCCTGTAGCAGTCCATATTGAAGAATGCAACCCTCTGTTGCAGCGTCTCCATGGAAGACCTTGGCTGAACGTTCTGACAAGAATGAGACGACCCAATTGACTGCTTCCTTAGAGAAAGAGGCCTGTTCCAATAACCTGCTGGCAAGAAGGGACAGATCAACCAAGTGAAATGCAGATTTTAAATCCGGCAGGAGGAGTAGTGAGGTCTTGTCCTTCTCCATAGTATGTAGGATGTTAGTTTTCAGGTCCAAAAAAGTGGACTCAGTACTATGTACACTCCGAAAATCTGATTGTTTGTGGCCTAGAAAACAGTGTTCAGTTAAAAAAGCTTGAATCATTTGGTGAGCTACTTTGTCCAATACTTTCAAGAGAAATGGGAGTTGGTAATAGGTCGGTAGCTGCTCTCCTTTTTTGGAGAATTACAAGGATGAGGAGGAGGGGGGTGTAATCTCTACTTAACGAGTCTGTGATCCTTCCAAGATGGACTCAATGCCATTTAACGACCACATGTCACAGCATTTCCCCAGCAGTGTGTGCAAGCTTTCCTTCACTCACACCTACAAGTACAGGGTCACGCGTACCCATATTCAACAGATGGCACCCTTTGGCAGTTTGATCCCCGTGCAATGTTGGGACAGCCTCCCTCCTTGGGAATCAGTAGTGGGACAGCAGCTGAAGATACAGAGGCTGCACTCTCATGCTCTCATCAGTATGTTGAGCGCAAATGGCAAAGCTGGCAGCCAAACCAACAAATACGGAAGGCGTATAGCGCTGCACCAGCCGGTGGTAAGTCCATCACTGTGCTAAATTGGCACACACTGCACAATTGCTGCTCACCAGGAGACATGGAGGTGGTCCCTGGGAGCCTGGCCCGCTCGTCAACAGTATTACAAAGGAAGTCCAGACCTTTTACTCTGTAGTAATGGTTTATTCAGCATATGGGTTGCAAGTAGAAGGTGTACAGGCCCCCAGCTTCACAGCATCCTCTGATCCAGCCACTCTCCTCCCAACTCCTAACTCTCAGGGTTCTCTTAACCAACCTTCTCTCTTGGAACAAATAACCTTGCTCAAGTTATAGCATTTTGTGAGTTCCAAAAGAGAAGGTACCTGGAACAACATAAAAGAAACCTATACATAACAAAACCTTAATTGTTTATGATTAATTGTTCTGTGTAAAATATGATCAGTTGTTCTGTGTAAAATATGATGTAGCACTTGAAGAATCATTTATGTGAATTGATCTCTAATAATTCTTTTAATGTTAAACTGCTCTTAGATTGTTACTAAATTGTATTTATTATTACTGTAGCTTATGATGTCTATTAATGGATGTTTACCTATCATATGTAATGTTTTATTCTAAGAAAGGAAGGCATACATTTAAAAACAAGTGGTTTGTGGAATGCTTGGGAAGGTTACGTCTCCGATCATGACACAGAGGATGTTGGTGGGAAGTGATTCAATGGAAAGCTTCTTGTCAGGGACAAAGACATTGAGCAGGCCATGGTGTCAGTAGAGACCCAGAACAGTGAGAGAAACAGGAGGGAAGAGTTGACTAGAGGTATATTAAAAAACAAAGTCGGTCATGTCAGAGGGGGGCAGAGCGGAAGTGTTGAGGGCTTTATTTATGTATATGGCACCCAACTCCACAATGGTGTCTGGCATCTCTCAATGTTATCCAAGCCACATCAAATTGTTAACACACATGTGTAAGCACTGTGAGCTGAGTTCAGCTGTGGAGGAGTTATGTGTATGCCCCCAGCCAGGCTGTCATGCTGCTTCCAGCAAACTGTAACCCTGGGCGTGCCTCTCTTCGTTCCTTGGTTCCTTTGTAGGGCACAGTCTCCCCAGAGAGACCGCCACTCCACAGAAACAAAGCGTACAACTGTTCATAAAAGGAGTAGCCTTACACCAGGGTGCTGTGTGCCAAATGGGCCTTGGATTCTATTGAGAAGGGAAGGGGCAGGGTTGGAGTAGACAGTGCAAGCTCTTTTCAGTTGGAGGAAGGTTCTGCCATCGTGCTTCTTTCTGCCTCTATCTTTCCTTTCTGTCCCCCCCCACTTCTTGTAGTACAAATCACTTTGGGTGTGATTTCGGAAAGCAAATTCCAGGTATTCTAACAACAGGGATTGACCTTAGAGCAGGTTTGCTTTAGTCCAATCAGATGATCTTTTAAATGAAGGGGTCTACCACTCTTTCTTTGATTCACTACTGTACAAACACTCAAGGAAGAATTAATTGGACCCCTGTTAGGGAAGTTGATCTTGTCAAGGTTGTCTGCCAGTGAGGTGAAGACTGAGTGTCCAAGGCAGAGACAGGCTCTGTCTGCTAAACCCCACCACATTTCTCAAAGTAATACAAATAAATGCATCTTCTGCAAATGTTTTACTTGCATTACTTTTTGTGATTATGAGTTTGGCAGTAGTGGTAAAACATCCAGTAATTTCCCCTTTTGGATGATTTACCATACTTCCAATTGTATTACTGATACTCCTAAGACCTACCTTTATGTGGAGGTACTTACCTCCACACAAAAGCAATACCCCATGTGTTAATTACCTCCTGTGATAATTAACACATGCAGTAAACATCGGACACGAAGGAGTCCTGATGAACTACAAAATGCGGAAAACAGAAATGGCCACTTGACTTAGAATCATGTGGACATTTCCGGGTACCCAGTATTTACCACATACAGTAACGGTAAATAGGTTTGATGTTATTACTAGTGGTAATACTTACAAACTCACAATCAGGCCCTAAGTATTGTTTTAAGTACAATTTGTTATCCACTGAAAACAAAGAGTCAATTGGTTATTGATGAAACAGCTATGTGAAAGCCATTAGTTGTTAAGAAACTTTGCTTTCTTTCAGCATCCCTACCAGAAAAGTTTCTGAACTGACTTATTGAATTAACTGTATACTTTGTTTGTTTTGAATAAGTGATGGTAGGAAAGGTCTGTCTTCTTCAAGCTGATGTTTACAGCTACATTCCATCAGCATGAATTGTCGGTTCTATGTGATTTTAACAAATACAAAAATAAAGGATTCATTTTTACCAAAACAATAAAAACTATATCATTTTTAGGGGATGGGGGGGCTAAATCACCCCTTTCCCTCATTTTTGTAGCCCTGATCAGTCGCATGGTGGCACCAATATCACATTTGTGCAGTCCAAGCCTCTATACTATTAAGGAATCGTGCAAGGTCATAAAAGCAAATGTTGATGGCAGGTGTGGGTAGTGCTGTCTGTGCTGCTGTATGCTGTTGGGATGCATCTACAGCCTCCCAGCCAGGCAAAAAGGTTCAGGTCGGGGGAAAACCTATTAGAATGTAACATTGGAGGAGCAGAGTGAGGTTTGGGCCATAGACAGCGAATATGTTGTTTTAGTTAAGTCAGATGCACATACAGCAACACAGAAAGAGCAACACATGTATTACTGTTTTGGTTGCAGAGGTCAAAGATAGGGCAGGATTATAGACCTGGTGTTTAGTTGATGTACTGTAGTGACATAGGCTATCATGATGTGCTGGAAGGATTGAAATAAGTGGAAGATGGAGTCAGTAAGGCAGTGTGGTAGAAGCGAGATTGCTGTGCTAACTTGCAGAAGAATCGCCATTTTTGATGTTAAGGACTAGCACATGATGAACAGAAGAGGATGCAGGCCTTTCTGTGAAGCTGCGGCTCTGGTAGGTCCGCTCCAAAAACAAACTCCATTTTCCCATCCACAGGAGAGAGCCGAGGTCAGAGGTGCCTATGGTGTGCAGATAAGCACCAATTGTATGCAGCTGCTGCTCCTGAATGTGGTGGGTACGGAATATTAGTTGGTAGAAGAGCAGGAAGGGATATGCCCTTTGAAGGACAAATTCATGAGAATAGGGCACAAGGTTCTGTGATGCCAATGAGTCAGGTGAAGATTTAGAATCCTACTGCCCTCCCCCAGGGGCGGGCAACCCATATGACACACAATCTAAGCAAAAACATCTGCAAAAATCAAACTCAAGAGTGTTGCCCTGGTCATGTCATCCCAGGGCACCTGGTGCTGGGAGGAGATAAGGGGGAGCGGTGTCTAGAACGTCTTGTGATGTGAGGAGCAGAGGTGAGACCAATACATTTGGTACAAGGTCAGGTTGCAGCTCATGTGCTCCATGGTTTCTGGGTTAATGAGGAAGCCTATTCTTTTATCAAATCAGACTTGGCCTCACCAAGTTACTTTGATTATGTTTGGAACAGGTTGGTGCACATCACGTGATGGTTGTAAATGTACTAACCTATTGATAAGAACCAACCAATTAGATACTTGGGTTCGGCAGAGTAGGGGACAACTCATCTAGGGGGATGGGGGTAGAATAGAGGTGGCCAATTAGTCAAGGGACTATAGGGGGGATTAGCATGTTCTATAGATGGTAGCCAATGAGGGAGGTGGGATTATGCTGTACTCATTATATGTGTAGTATAAACTGTAATCCTTTGAGATATGAAGAGCTCTGTGTCAGTTTGGTTCTATGGGATTCTTTGCAAGTAATAAACCTTGTTTATCTTTGAAAAAAGGTGCTGTGATTATGTTGCCTTTTAGATTGTTTTTATGTCTCGGTTTTTGTGCTACCATCCTTTCAATGGCATAGTAGGGCAGGAGGATTTACGAGAAGTTTGGCTGTGGAATGCCATGCACCTTGCCTCTGTGTTTTGGAACGTGTAAGTTGCTAGAAATCGGTGGACAGTCACCATCTTCAACAGAGAGCATATGGCTATGCATATCCTTCTAAGGTCCCCCCTATATGAGCTGCATTCCATAAATTGTTGTGGGTCTGTTCAAACAATATGTTCACAGATTCTCTGAGTCAGTTAGGCTCCATGTGGACAATCTGACTATGGCCATCTTTTGCCTGATTTCTTCATTACTCCTTCCCTACAAAATAGGTGCAGCATGAGATGAAATTACTGCTGCTCTGCAGAAGTACAGGGGTGAGTAGTGGCTAAATCACAAACTCAAATTCACACTACTACAAACCAACAATTATCCCAATCATAAAGGTGGAACAGGCATATTCAAGAGATGTGCCTCCTTCACATTTTCTGGTAACGTAGGCCGAGAGCAGGCTATCTTCCTAAGAGTCGTGTGAATGTGATAACAGTAGCAACCCTAATCACAATAGTACACATACACCAAAACAAAAGAATGTTGAATCAAGGTCCTATGAAAATATATACTTTAAGTAAACACTCAAGAATGAAAATAACTAAACTAAAACACTATTAAAAACCCATCACTATGTAAGGAACACAGAGCATGCAGTACATATATGTCATGGTGCTCTGGGTACTGAAGCTGGGAAGAATAGGCAAGTCATTGCAGCAATGGCAACTGAAAATAAATGTTCTTGTTTAGAAAAAAATGACAATTGATGGCTTATCACCACTATTGATGTGTAGTTTTTTGTAGTTTCGTTACTTACTAGAATTGTGAGCTTAAGACATATTCTTACACTAGAATTGTGAGCTTCAGGCACATTGTTTTCATCATCTTTTCCCACTATGGAAATAATTATAATCTATGATCATTAACTGTATGATATTTTTACTCATACCACCTTTTTTTCACTTTTTTCTATTTTTTGTTTTTCTATAAGATTTCCTACATTTCTCTTTTATTTCACAACATTCACGTTACATACATTAAGCATTCAGTTTGACATTATTGCATCAAGCAATATTTTGCTTTCATTATCAATCACATAGGTTAATAACATCATTCCAAGATGTCCGTTCCGTTTTACACGCAGTCATTACAGCGTACATCGAATCACGTAGCATCACTGTTCTCAAGGCAACCCACTACAATTTAGCAAGCCCGAGCCTGCACGCGAGTTCCCACAGCGCTGTGCTCGTCAGCTTCAGCAGCGGCGAGCCGCTTTAACGTTCGACATCTTTTCAGGTAACTGACTTTGCCCACATAATCTTACTCTTTGCTTATTCCCACAAGAGCGGCATAACAAGGCTCTATTAACATTACAGATCTGCGATTTTACAGAAGGTATCATTGTTCCGTAGGCAACCGATTACAACTTAGCAAGCCTGAGCAAACGCGCAAGTTCCCACAGCGTTCTGCTCGTCAGTTTCAGTAGCGCTCAGCCGCTTTTATGTTCAACATTTTTCAGGTAATAGACTTCGCCTACATTATTGTATTCTTTATAGACCCTCACAAGAGTAATATATAACAAGGCTATATTAACCTTACAGATTACGATCATACAATTGGGCACAGATGGTTGCTCTTCCTCTGTGAGGCTTTTCATGGAGTTCTATACATGCGAACAGCAGGTCAGTCTTCTGAGCACTTTCTGAAGATTAGCACTGCTAATAATTAACACTTCCGTTTTTTTAAAGTGTGCTTACTTGTTGGTATTACTTTTTCTTGAACTCTCTCTTTCCTCTTTCTCTCAATGTTTATCTTAACTGATGAACCCCTTGGATGATGATCAAACCAATTATCTACTTTATGATACACTATTGGTAACTTATATGGAACTTTTTACTCATACTCAACTGTTCAATCATGCTTCTTTTGATGATTAATTTTTGCTGCCACTTGATGAATGCTTTCTCATTATCTAATTGTGGAAATTGTGGTTGTTCTGTTAACTGTTGTAATCACTAATATTAGGAGATTTAATCAGAAGGCACATTAAAGCATACATGTTCACAGGCCCTGAGGAAGGGTGTTCAACCCGAAATGCATAAGCCTCAATGTGACATTTCAGCCTCATAATTTGAATTCCCTTGGAAGGACTACAGCTTATGAAAATAATAAGCAGAAAAAGATAAAATAAAAAAGTATTTGTTTTGTAAACCACAACAAAAATGTGTCGAATTTTAAGTATTGTACTAAAACCACACCAGAGTGGTACATGGGAGTGCAGCCCGGACCGCTGGTTTCACAGCCAAGGTCTTTCTTTCACGATTTACACAGTGTTTTATCATGGAGACACTCTTTCCAGCGGGTTTGCACCCCAAGATTCAAAAGAGTCATCTTTTCATTTTTAATGTTACCTTATCAAAAACATAACGTAGTGCAAAGCTCACCGCCACTCTTGTAATTGATGGCTTATCAGTCACTATGGTACCAAAAGTGGACCAGGGAGGCCGAGCCTCTCAAGAGTGCCTTATTGTGGTTCTTGGGTGGTTCAACAGCACCATGCCATGTTTCTAGGGGCTGTCCTTGCAGTTCAAACCCGGTTCAAATTCAATGAGCCACCTTTATCCAAGCAACGATTCAGCATTGAGTCATGTTTAAAGCAGAGTTCTGTGTGGTCAAATGCAGCATTTGAGCAGTGCAGTTTGATGAGTCCACAGGGTTGGTTCATAGTTTGCAAAGGTTCAAGAAGATGAGTACCTCTATGTCCAGTCGGTGCATGACACAATGCTTGCAGTGCTTCGATTTGAGGTGTGTGTCAGGTTGAAGGAAAGGGCCTTGTGGTTCAATGCATTGCTCAAAGATGCAGTGATTTGAACGCTACCGTAGTGCTAAACTGTTGTTCAAGCTGAAATGGTGATGAGCGTGGCTGGTGCAATCCATTGGTAAACCAGTTAAAAATTCAACAAGAGTCCCAAAGGCAGCAGCCCATGCCATGTATGGTTTGAAGGCTTTGACCATCGTCTAGTCAGTCTGTGTACTGTTTGAAGTGGTAGAAACAGATGTCCAAGCTGTTCTGGGCTTCTCTGGATGCTCTGAGTTCTATTCCAGGGGTTCTAGGACAAGGTATATCCTTTATACCTTTCACTCACAGTCTGGGAAGCTTACCTCCAGTAAGGAGCCTGAGTCCAGTGGATCTTACAGAGTGTCAGGCCTTGGTCCAAACAACAGTCACACCCAATGTTCCCTTGGAATGGTCAGATGACCGATCTCTCCTCTGCCTTTGATGCACCTGTCTATGGCATAGGACTTCACTGTGGACAGCACTTTCAACAGGGGTCCAGAGATGTCTTCTTTGTGTCCAAGAAAGTATTAATGAAGGATTGTGAGACCCCTTCCTTGTAGATGTAAAAGGGCACAGGCAACTCAGCAACATCAAACCTATTTTAAGGGGTCCAAACCCTGTTGTTGTGACAAGTGCCCTTTGCCATTTTTCATCCTTCCCGGAGAGCTTTGTTCAACAGTTAGTGGGGGGGGGGGGGGCAGGAAAGAAAGAGAGCCCGGCAGAGAAGCAAGATGTTTCAATCATTTTCTCAGGTCCAGTTCCCTCTCCGGCTACTCTGAATCTGCCCATTTTCAAGCCTGCACCTTCAAAGGCCCTTTTGTGTGGAACACCCAGATGTGAGGATGGCCTTTGTTATGTGTGTGCCTCTGTGAATTATGGGTCCCATGAGATGCCCAGGTGCGAGTTCCTGGGATTTATGGGAGGTGTTAGCCATCCTCCAAGAGAATGAAATGAGAGGGGCATTAGGCCTTCTGCCCCACACCCTGAGAGACAGGCAGGCTAGCCATACATCTACTTGACATGGCTACCTGGGCTCACAGGGTTGACAGTTGTATGGTACCAATTTGATGTGTCTGTCATAATTGACCCCATACCAAATGCAGGTGTGGATACCTTTTAGAATGTACCCTGTCATCAGACTGATAGGGCCAGAATAATTCTTCAGCTGAGGGGTACACACAATAAAAACAGTGTCTGTCTGTAGGGACTGTAAGGATATTTGGCGTGTTACAGCACAGAGTACAGCACTACTGCACAGGTAGCAATTTTTTTTTGATGCAGCACCACCACATGGGTGTGGTGCATTGCTATATGTGTTGCCAGAGTAACATGGACATATAAGTAAAGACAGACTATTCAGTCAAAAACGATTTTTACATATAAGATGCAAATCTATTTTTAGAGTTAAAAGCACACGTGCACATTCAAAAATGCACACTATTTTTCACCTGAAATGCCTATGGTGCAAGAGACACATTTGAAAATTAATAACTAACCTTATTAATAACTAACCTGACTAATAAAACTGCATTTAACATAACCCACTAATAAAAATGTGTCTCCACTGCAGAATTAGGCCTACTCTGAAAGTGAACTTTTAAACGCACATTCATTTTTTTTCCTTTTTCTCTGCTGCTCTGTCCACATAACTACAGGAGGTAAAGGGCTCGAAGGAACAGGAAATCAGTTGGTTACAAATGGTTACTGTAGAAATTAGCAATTGTTTAGTGAGGGAGGAGATGGCATGATTGATTCTGATTGGAGCAGCGTCATAGCAAGTATCATGCTAGAGCCAGTGATTAGAGTTTTGCTGGGGAAGCTTGAGGAGAGGGGGAGAACAATCGAGATTTGGCAGAGCTGGGAGAAGGACCTGTTTCCTGGCTGAAGCATTTCTGCTGCAAAAGCTGAGAACTCCAGGCAATAACCCCGGTTTGAGAACGAAAGACGCTTGTTTTCACTGGAGTTAATCTTCAAGGGAGCCAAATTCAGAAAGAGAACAGCCGGAGAAAACTCATGCTGAACAGATAAGGTAATTACAGAAGTGTGGGGGCTGAGTGTGTACGAGAATATTCAGTCAGTGTAGGAAAGGAGATTCCTGTGCTTTACTCACGTGTTTAATGTTGCAAATTGAGTTCTTGTCTCCGCCACTCTCTTTTCAGTGTATCACAGATCATGCTGTTACTGTGCTATTTTATTTATTTCTGTAAAGAGTGGGATCGTGTTTAAATGCAACTTTTATAGTACACAAAAATATTTGAAAGCAGACGGGTGGTGTGTTTTATATTTACCAATACAATGCTGATGATGTGGGGAGATGTTTAGACAGTGCAATTGTCAATTATAACTAACTGTGTGTGTTGTAGTTTGTCGGAGGTCTATGAGTCGGCAAAAAGGGAGGCCCGGGACATAGTTCACTACCGTATATAAGATAGTGAAAATACCACATGATAGCTCGCTGCCGTAGATAAGACAGAGAGAAATTGCCCATGGTGGCACACTAAAAATGAAAATGTGGTGTTCCTGAAATGCAAGCCTGAGGTCTCTCTAGTGATTACACGAAAAATCTAAACAAAAATAAGGGGTTCTGGATATTGGGGCCATAAATAAAACAAGGGAATTATGCTCACCAAAATACCACCAACCACGCATACCAACCACGCATACCAACTACGCATGTCTGTGTGCTGAAATAATGCATGTCCACTGTATTATTGTTGTACATGGCCCAATCTGAATACAAGGAGTGATTGTTGCTAAGTTATTTTTCGGCGGTAAGAAAGTACCGTCAGGCCCCAAATCTCCACAAAATACCCTACATATTTATGGTGCGTTGCAGGCCAGGAAAGTGATCATAGAGTACCTACTGGGCGTGGCAAGCGTGTCTCACACTGCCATTTGCACATTAAAGGGAACCCATTTTATAATAGCAGTGTGCCACTAAAAACGAATTTCAGAATGTCACAAAGGGAAACCACATTTTCAGACCTAGTGCAATATTTAGAGGCAAAGTTGTTTGCACATGCAACATGGTCGTCGAACAGCACGTTAGAATGGCGTGACCGCATTCAGGGTGAGGTGCAGAAAGAAAAACTAGACAATATTTTTGCAGAAGGCAGCATAATTCAGGTCTGCCTTACAAGATTATTGAATGCAGCCGATAAAAGTGCAGAGAAAGACTGTTTAATACGGCTATGCGGCAAAATATGGTTTATTTTGAATAAGTCCCTGCGAATGCAGGAGAATGATACTCAGCTAATTAACAGGTTAAAGACTGAATTAGATGGGGCAAGTAAAAGTCAGGAAATGTTAAGAGCAGAATTGGATGTGTGCCAAAAAGACATGCAATTAAAATGCAGAGACTTTGATGCTCAGCTATCCAAAAGCAAGAAACAATTTGAGGATAGTGAGCAAGAATTCGTACACTTAAAAGCCTTAGTGGACCACATTAGACAGGATAAAGATGAGGTTGTTTCAGAAATGCAGATTTTACAAAAAGAACATTGTGAAAAAGAATGTGATCTCCAGAGTGCAGAACAAGAAATGATTAAAATGATTCAAGAAAGAGACAAGAGAAATAAAGAGTCAATGAATGCCAAATGCAAATGTGCGACATGCAGGAGGTGATTAATAAGATGAGTGATGAAAACAACTATTTGCAAAATGAAGCAAACAGACTCCTTAAAAAGTGTAAGGACTTAGAACAGCAAATGTGCATTCCCAGGTCCCAGGAGAGGCGGCAGGGTACCACATTCAATGGAGTGGAGGTGAATTCTAGCTCTGCCCAAAGAGCTAGTGCTCCAGTGACTGGGCCGGTGACTGAACTTGGTTGCAGCGCCCTTGGGGGATTTGATACTCCCATTGGGGGCAGCCACCAATCTCATACACCTGAAAACAGGATTGAATCACAAAATAGTGCAATTCCATGCATTGCAACAAGTAGCCCCATAAAAATAATGAAATCTATTAAAGCCCTGATCAAACCATTTAAAAAGGGAGGTGAATGCTGCATTGAGGATCACTTTGAAGCGGTGCATGACATTTTTAAAGCACTCCAGATACCTAAGGAACAGTACAGACAATATTTTCATTTAACTTTAGATGCCGCGACGGCCAGCATCATAAGGGGATTAAATGAACAGCAGAATATGACCTGGTTGGAGTTTGAAAAAGAAATTAGGTGTCATTTTTCTCCTTTTCAGTCATTGCAGGAGGCAAAGAAAGTCGCTTACACAATTACTGCTGGACCTAATACATCCCCTCGCCAATTTTTACAAGACTTAAAAAGAGCATTTCCTCGCTTTGATGTATCTTTTGACTCAAATTCCAATGAGTTTAAAACTGCATACTTCTATGGGCTACAGAAAGACATCATATCCCAATTGGTCCGTGAATTTGACCGTGACAAGTCCCTTGAATGGATTGTACATCAAAGCACAAAACTATATGAGGTACTCTATTGTCAGGGTAGAGAAAGCGATAAAATGAAAGATACTAGACCTAAATCTAAAGAACCCTCAGCCACAGTAATGGAAATCAGGTCAGCCAAAATGTCCCTTGAGTCTGCTCAAAGCCAAGGTAAAAATAATGTGACACCTGAACAAAGGGGTAATCAACAAAGATTGCCATTTCCTGTACCAATGTTCCAATCACATGATCCTAGTAATAGAGAGAGCTACATCAGACCTAGGTATTTAGGGGACAGACCAAGGGTAGGATATCGGCCTGATATGGCAGGTATGAACAATAACCAGAGACAAAATCAAGATCAAAGAAATGATGGTCCCTACCAGTCATTGGGGACACAGAGCAGATTTGATCCCAACACCATGATATATGGTAATCAGGATAGGCCCCGATATGTGGATCGGTTTACTGATAATGGAAATCAACCTAGGGGCCAGTACCCACAATCTGAGAGACAGGACATGAGGCAAAACGTGAACTACAATCCACGTCAGTACAATGATTCCCCACCAGGGGACTATAATCAAAGGATGGGTGCAACCCGCTCCCCTCCACGAATGAATCAAGAGTTCAGAAACCATCCCAACCGACATCAATCACCTGAGAGGTATCAGAATAGATCCAATCAGGGGGAAAACAACCAATATCGACCTAGGCCACAGAAAGAGGATCCTAGAGAGATGGAAAGGTTCCAGTGCCTTGAGGCCCAAGTGAAAATGTTAGCTGAGCAAATAGGAAAGCTCTGTACAGCGCAAAAACAACCTTCCAAAGAGGGGGCTGATGGCCATAGCAATGACCGGGGGGCTTCCGAAAAGTGACTAAGTACTCATGATAACTGCAGTGCCAAAATGACAGATTGCTCTGATATAATTTTGCATAACGACTCTGAGATGCCTAATGGATTAAAAATGAAAGTGCCAGTAAATGAAATTGTGACAGAAAGTGCAAATACTTCTAAAAAAGAGGTACGGTTTAACCTAGAGCTAAATAAAACAGTAAAGATTTGTATAAATGAAAAAGAAACATTAGGAATTCCAAAAGAACAAAGGGACAGATTTAAGAAAAATGACTCATGCATGGGGAATACCAGTGAACAGGGAGTAAGTGGGGATACTATAGCTCCTTCCCTGGGCAAGCAAAACAATGACCAAACACAGACAGAAAAAGGAAATACTCAAAAGGAGGGTACAAGTCAATCACCTGAAGAATTCTTTGAGCCACATATTTTTGAAGAGGCTGAAAGGGCTGGTATCACACTAAATGATCACAAATGCACAGAATTAAAAAATGACAAATTGCTGAATGATGTTGTTTCACATGTTCAGTTGGAAGGTTGTAATGTGGTCTCTGATGTTACCCAGATGGATGGGCGAATAGTGGCCACACTCCAAAAAACCTCTGATCATGGAGAAATGAATAAAGTCTCTCGCACAGAAATGGGTAAAAAGGAGGGAAAAATGTCTTTCCATTTACCAATGTGCTTAGCCAAAAGTGAAAAAGACCTGAGAAAGGTGAGCCCTGAAATCAGTAAGAATTCACACTTATGTGTATTAGAGGAAGTTGAGGACAGATATTATGCACCCATCACTGTAGAAGAAAAATGCCACACCTTTGCTATGATTGACACTGGCGCACAGGCCACAATTATGTCCAAGGAGCTGGTAAAGAGTATCAATGAAGGGAGACCCCCACAGAGTCAGATCACAGTGAAGGAAAATCAAGGCCCAGTGCATAACTTTAATGGGGAGGAGGTGCCCATCATAGGTGTAACTGAGGTTGACATAAAAATAGGAAAGCACAGAATGAAACAAGAGGTATTGATCACATCTATTTGTGAAATTCCATTTCTGATGGGGACAGATTGCCTGAAAAGATTGTCTCCTCTCATAGATGGGGTGAATGGAGTGCTGTGGTCCTTAACCAAAAAACCATTGAGGCCTAAGAAACTAAAATCACAAAATAGCAATATAAATGAATGTCACACCGTTGCCAAAACAAATGATGCTGTGGAGGTATATCTCCAGAATAGCTGCATACCTAGTGTCACTGTTATATTAATGTGTCAAGACAAAATGCAGAGCGACAGTGAAAAACTACCTGTACAAATATACTTGGACCCAAGGAAAAATTGGCAGACTGCCATAGATGAGCACACATTACGTTTTTATTTAAAAGAGAAAACATGCAAACAGAATATTGCTCCTAAAACAGATTCAGAAAAACACATTACCACTCTGGCAGAAATACACATGGAAGATGAGCAACCATGGGTTCATGTTGGTATAAATGACTATTTTAAAACAATAAAAGCCACTTTAGCGCTTGGACATGAAAGGAGTTTCATTAATGAGAAATTGTTGCAAAAAATAATGGAGAAGGAAGAAATCCCGAAATTTAGGATTAAAAACCAATATGTTTCTGGGTTGGACAGTCCAGACTTTGAAAACCGAATTGCAGGCAGGTGCATGCTTAAAATTAGCATTGGGCAGAAAACAATTTACCATAATGTATGGATAGTGAGTGGAGCACAAAATGAATTTTACATGGGCAATGACATCATGCACAGAATGTGTATGGTGTTAGATTTCCTTAATCAAAAAATATGGTCACGCCTAGGTGGTCCGGCACCTGCATTTGAAGACAAAAGAAGGGCTTATCATTGTGCACAACTGGTTCCTTATGCAATCGAATTACAAATGAGGAAAGATACTATTATTCCTGCATTTACAAAACAGTTTGCAATAACACTGAAATGCAAAAATGGACAGCAGATGAAAGGTTCTGATGCATTTGTATGCCTGAATGAATCCATAAAACAGCAAGGCCTGTATTATGAATACATTCCATTGGTAGACATTGGTGAAGAATCTGTAAAAATTATGGTAAATAATAAAGGTTGTCAGGATATTCATTTAGAGGAAAACTCCCCATTAGGAATGGCCATACAAAAATCACATTATACGGCAGATTTAAATAACATGGTGATTGGAAATATTCCTGAAAAGTATGTAGATGCCAAGGGTGAGTTGCCAGAACACCTGGACTCTCAGCCCAAAGGAATATTTCAAATTCATTCTGTGTATCCTTATGATTCAAATGAGACAGTGTGCTGCCATCAAGAGGATTGCATAATATTTAATTTAAATGAAAATGAAACAGAAAATCAGCCCATTGAAGTGGAAGCTGATATGCCAAAATATTTAAAAGTGGCAGCTTTACAAAAAGACACAGCCACAGAGTTAGAGGAAAGCGCCGAGATTCCCTTACCAGAAGATTTTCCAGAATTTTCCAAAATGGTAGAAGAGCAGATCTCCTTAGCGGATGCGTGCGAAAGCAATGAGGATAGGACAATCTGAGGGAGATATTTATGGAGTTTAAGGATGTATTTGCAAAATATGCTTATGATTGTGGTTTAACTGACTTACATGTGGCCACACTACCAGAAGGGTGTAGCAGAAATCCAGTGTTTGTACGCCGCTATAGACTACCGCTGGCATGTTTAGAATCATTGGCAGAGATTATTAAAAATTTGGAATCGCGGGGAATCATCAGGCCCATTCATAGCACATCCAATACACCTATTTTAGGTGTGTTAAAGCCAAATGGTCAATGGCGGCTATGTGCAGACTTGAGAGAGTTAAATAAAAGAGTACCAGTATCTAGATGGCCACTGCCATTCATTGATCAGGGCCTAGCTCAGGTACATGGTTCAAATGTATTTACCACATTAGATCTCACCTCTGGATATTGGTGCGTGCCATTGGCAGAGGAGATACTACATTTATTTTCCTTTACATTTGACAGGACTCAATATGCCTGGCTTAGAGCTCCGTTCGGGTACATCAATAGTGGGAGTGAATTTGGCATATTTTTGAGAAAGGCCATGCCGGATGCAGCGGAAAGAGGATCAATAGTTTATGTGGACGATGTCCTGATAAAAAATGAAAGCCTGAAAAGCCATTTTGATGAAATAAGACATGTACTTGGCCAACTGCAGAAAGCAGGCGCCAAAGTATCTTTACAAAAAGCACAATGGTGCAACAAAAAAGTGAACTTTCTAGGGCATGAAGTGACTGAATATGGGCTAAATCCACAAAAGAAGAAAATAGAGGCCATACAAAGATTAAAAGATCCTAAAAATGTGAAAGGAGTAAAAAGTTTATTAGGGATGACAGGCTATAACAGAAAGTTCATTGAAAATTATGCAGAAATCACTCAACCATTGACTAAACTGCTTATACTGAATACTCCCTGGAAATGGGAAAAAAGAGCAGTCTGATGCAGTGGCTAAATTAAAGGAATGTCTTGTAAAGGCACCATGTTTAGCATACCCCATAAAGGACAGGGATTTCTTTATAGAAATAGGTTTTTCTGAACATTGTATGTCAGCAGTGTTATCACAAAAACACGATTTGAATCACAAAACCATTGCCTATGCAAGTAAGGCATTTTCCCAAGTTGAAATGAAATTTAATGAAAGTGAAAAGGCCCTATTAACCACTGTGTGGGCGCTACAACATTTCCGCCCCATTGTTCAGGGAGAAAAGGTGATTATTGAAACAAATCATCAACCTTTGCAATTTTTAGAGAGTAAAAGAATTAGATCAGGTAATCTAGCGCAATCCAGAATCACTTCATGGACGCTGGCATTACAAGGTTTTCCCGTAGAAGTGAGATATGGACAAAATAAAAAGAACCCAATTGCTCAAGGGTTAGCTGACTTACATGACTGCGCAGCTGAACAAATACCAAATGAAATGGAAGTGGAAACTAGTTTGCAGGAATTTGAACAATCACCACACAAAGCTTTTGATGAAAAACATGCAAGGATTTGCCAACTGTATATGTGGATGGTTGTGCTTTTCACATTGAAAATGACAGTAATAAACAGTTAGTGGCAGGAATAGGAAATGTCTGGTTGAAATGTGAAGGCGTCCCCAGTATAGGGATGAGGATTGGAGATAGGAGCAGTCAGGTGGCGGAATTGGCAGCCATTTATAAAGCAATTGCTACTGCAGTTGATAAAAAGTTCAGTGAAATTGTCCTGGTGACTGATTCTGACTATGCACGGAATAGTTTTGTGGAGTATTTGCCTGGTTGGAAAGCAAGAGGCATGGTTACATACAACAAAAAGCCACTTAAACATGGAAAAATGATACAAGCCATAGACAAATTGGTGTCAGAGAATAATTTAACAATATACTGGAGAAAAATTGGTGGGCATTTAAAAACACCAGGAGAGGATAAGGAGGGAAATGATAAGGCAGACCACCTGGCTAAGATTGGGGCTGTGATGGGAGAATTGCTACCTATTGATTATTTAATGGGTGAAATACGAATTGATGCAGTGACACGTTCTAAAGCACCAAAGGAGGTAGATCAACCGGTGGTGCAGTGGAGTCATGACACGTCAGACCAAGATTTGATTGAGGCACAAAAGAATGATCGAATTTTGGGAATCTATTATAATTGTTTGAGAGATCCTGAACAAAATTCTTTAACAGAAAATGATTGTATGGGAAAAGAAGAGTTGAGGGTGCTATTAAAGAACAAAACACGAATTAGATTACAGGATGGACTCATGATTAGAGAGTCCATAACATGACAAATACAGTGGGTAGTACCCCTTTCATTCAGAGGGCTAATGCTACACCATGCACATGATGCCATAACTGCAGGCCATAGAGGTTCACAAAAAACATTAGAAATACTAAAAGATTATGCTTACTGGCCACATATGTCCCAAGATGTGGAATTATATACTAGAGGATGTCTAGTATGCGCCCAATTTAAACCTGCTTCACCAATGCATAGAGCACCATTAATGAAAAGAGGCCTAACTCTCCCATGGTCAGATTTGCAAATAGACTATGTAGGTCCTTTAAAAAGGTCGAGCAGGGGAAACCGTTATATTTTAAGTGTGGTATGTTTGATGTCGAAGTGGATTGAATGCATTCCTGCACCAGATTGTAGTGCGCAAACAGCAGCCACATTGCTGGTGAACCATGTGTTCTCAAGGTTTGGGTTGCCACAAAGAATTGAGTCAGATAGAGGAAGTCATTTCACAAGTACTCTAATGAGTAAGGTATGGCAAATACTAGGTGTGAAAAGGAAACTACATATCGCATATCGGGCAGCGTCTTCAGGTACAGTTGAAAGAAGCAATAGGTCTGTTGTGGATATTTTAAAGAAATTTGTGGCAGAAGCAGGTTCCAGCTGGGATTTACGTTTACCGTTGTTTTTGATGGCAATCAGATCAACTCCTGCCAAAGCAACAGGTGTTAGCCCCCATGACGTCTTGACAGGTAGGAAAATGGTGTTACCACAACACCTACTAAACAGAACACATGAGCAGACACTTGTGAGTGCATCCACAGTTCATGAATATATTGATGAACTGAGGAGGCATTTGCAACATGCATTTGCTTTTGTGCAGAGAAATCTGGAAAGAGCTGCTGACAGTGCAAAGTCTTATTATGACAAAAAGACATCAGTAAAGGAATACAGTGTAGGGGATCAGGTGTACAAGTTTCATTTTGGAAAAAGTAAACAGAAAAATTCTAAATTTCTAGCAGCCTGGCAGGGGCCATTTCGAATTATAGATAAGGTCTCTCCTGTAGTTTATAAAATTTTGAAAAATGAAGGTGAAACGGCAATAGAGCAGTTCGTCCATGTAAATCAAATCAAACCATGCCATCCCAGACATGAGATCAGGCAGCTTGAGCATGTAGAAACAGATAAAGTCCCTTGAACACAAAAAGAGAAAATAAATGGGTACAATCAGGAGGCAGTGACAAGAAGTTAAAAAGTTGATTGTTATAATGGCACATAAACACTGTAATATATGTAAAAATATATAATATAAAATAAATAAATAAATAAATATATATAATGGAAGCTCATGGTTGGTGTGCAGAGAGAAAATGTATTAAATATTGAATGCTGTTTTATATGTGCTTGTTTTCTTTTTAACTTGTATTTAATTTCAGAAAAAAAAAAAAAAAAAAACGAAATATTTTTACCAAGCATGTTTTATTTTTGGCAAAAGGGTGAAGTTAGTATTGTGCTATGTACTTAATTTGTTTATTTTCCATTTGATTTAGAAAATTAACATTATTTGTTCGGAGGTTCCGGGATCAGAGCCCACGGGAGACGATGGAGTCCTGGAGCCCACGTGGACGGATTCCGGGAAAGCCCCAAAGAGGGGTGAAGACCAAGGCTGCAAAGCGATCAGCATTAAAGATGATATCGATGATATGGTTAATTGATATTTGGAGGGATCTTCAAGAATTCAGAAGCACAGGTTGTCATTGAACCTGGACCAGCATCTGGTATCGCGGTGGAAGAGGCACCAGGATTCATCATGAGTGATAGAAGGATGATTTTCCAAAATATATACATACCATTGAATCCTGAGATTTTGATTGAAAAACACTTGAACAATACCGGAATTAAAATTGAAAAGGCTAAAGAGTGGCTGGAAATAAGAAAAGAGGACACTAAGCAGTCAATAAGAGATATATTAATGCAATTGGAAAAAACATTCGTGAATTCAGCAGACATTAAGAAGAGGAGAGGAAAGAGAGGTGCGGTGATGCTCGCGATATCATTGGTAATGTCTATAGTTGGAGCCATAATAGGTACCACATTATCAACAGCCAATTCTATTTCGGTAGGAACACTGAGTACTAAAGCGCAACAACTGAGTATTGACCTAGAAATAATACAAAAAACATTAGATGGAATTACAGGGGGACTGGATGAACAAGTAAGATTCATAAAGGAAACTGCAATCATTCTAAATGAACAAGCGGATGTAATGCAACGGGCGACTAAAATAATACTTAAGCATGACAGAACTTTAAATGAAATATTGAACATAATGAGTCCTGTTGATAGACTATTAACAAATTATATGAGAGAAGTTCAAACTGCAGTTTCACAATTGATTCAAGGACATATTCCCTTGTATTTTGTTTCGCAGGATATTATTCGTCAAATGATAGAAAGATTGACCAGGAGGGAAATTGATATAATACAGGTAAAAATTGCATTCGAAATGGGTAATGCAATGCCGTTATATGTGGACTTGGAAAAGACTTGAGATCGGATTTTTGCTATGCATCCCATATGTAGCCCCTGAACTCATTTATCAAACGAAGTGGGTACACAACGTGGGATTTTGGCAAGAGGACAAATTTATTAAGATTAAGACTCCAGAAGTGGTGGCATTTCAGTCATGGGAACCTGAAGTTTATTTAATACCAAACCTGGAAACATGTGTAAAATTTAAAGAACAAAATTATATGTGTCCAGGTAAACCGTTTGTTCCTGATGCCACAGATGCTATTTGTGGTTTGAAATCTGACCCAAGTATATCAGAAGGATGTGAAGTGATTATTAGCAAATTGGGGAGTGAAGAAATGGCACAGGCTAAGATGGTCAGAGGTAAATGGTTGGTCAGCACCTGTTTAAAGAACATGACGGTAGTACATTTAAACCATGGAACATACGTGGTTAAACAGGTGAAATATAATGTTTTTATTTACAGGTTCCAAAGGATACAATTGTGTCAATTGGGGGGTTAACATTGTTTCATGTAACAAATGATGTTTGGGAAAGCCAAGTGGAAAATATCGATTTTTTTCAAAGGGATACTTTTCCAATAGATCCGGATGTGGAATATTTATTGAATCACAAAGAAAGACATGTTATAAAAATGAATTTGAGAAAAAACAATATTACAATTAGTAATCTGGGGATAATAGAAGTGGAAAGATTAAATTGGGGAACCTGGGGGGAACGCTCAATAGTGGGTTTGGCTGTCCTGGTGCTAATCATGGGTGGATGGTTGATTGTGCTATCAGTAAAAATGAAAATGTTACTGATTTTACTAGCTACGTCAGGAAGAGAAAGATATCCCAATACACATGCATTTTAAAAGAAAAAAAGAACAAGTTGTTTTAAGGAATTGGCTTGGATCGTAGCCAAGTTCTAAAAACAAAAGGAGGGTATGTAACGATATTTGGCGTGTTACAGCACAGAGTACAGCACTACTGCACAGGTAGCAATTTTTTTTGATGCAGCACCACCACATGGGTGTGGTGCATTGCTATATGTGTTGCCAGAGTAACATGGACATATAAGTAAAGACAGGCTATTCAGTCAAAAACGATTTTTACATATAAGATGCAAATCTATTTTTACAGTTAAAAGCACACGTGCACATTCAAAAATGCACACTATTTTTCACCTGAAATGCCTATGGTGCAAGAGACATATTTGAAAATTAATAACTAACCTTATTAATAACTAACCTGACTAATAAAACTGCATTTAACATAACCCACTAATAAAAATGTGTCTCCACTGCAGAATTAGGCCTACTCTGAAAGTGAACTTTTAAACGCACATTCATTTTTTTTTCTTTTTCTCTGCTGCTCTGTCCACATAACTACAGGAAGTAAAGGGCTCGAAGGAACAGGAAATCAGTTGGTTACAAATGGTTACTGTAGAAATGAGCCATTGTGTAGTGAGGGAGGAGATGGCATGATTGATTCTGATTGGAGCAGCGTCATAGCAAGTATCATGCTAGAGGCAGTGATTAGAGTTTTGCTGGGGAAGCTTGAGGAGAGGGGGAGAACAATCGAGATTTGGCAGAGCTGGGAGAAGGACCTGTTTCCTGGCTGAAGCATTCCTGCTGCAAAAGCTGAGAACTCCAGGCAATAACCCCGGTTTGAGAACGAAAGACGCTTGTTTTCACTGGGGTTAATCTTCAAGGGAGCCAAATTCAGAAAGAGAACAGCCGGAGAAAACTCATGCTGAACAGATAAGGTAATTACAGAAGTGTGGGGGCTGAGTGTGTACGAGAATATTCAGTCAGTGTAGGAAAGGAGATTCCTGTGCTTTACTCACGTGTTTAATGTTGCAAATTGAGTTCTTGTCTCCGCCACTCTCTTTTCAGTGTATCACAGATAATGCTGTTACTGTGCTATTTTATTTATTTCTGTAAAGAGTGAGATCGTGTTTAAATGCAACTTTTATAATACACAAAAATATTTGAAAGCAGACGGGTGGTGTGTTTTATATTTACCAATACAATGCTGATGATGTGGGGAGATGTTTAGACAGTGCAATTGTCAATTATAACTAACTGTGTGTGTTGTAGTTTGTCGGAGGTCTATGAGTCGGCAAAAAGGGAGGCCCGGGACATAGTTCACTACCGTATATAAGATAGTGAAAATACCACATGATAGCTCGCTGCCGTAGATAAAACAGAGAGAAATTGCCCATGGTGGCACA
Source organism: Ambystoma mexicanum (assembly GCF_040938575.1). NCBI lineage: Eukaryota > Metazoa > Chordata > Amphibia > Caudata > Ambystomatidae > Ambystoma > Ambystoma mexicanum. Next base: position 842,729,413 of record NC_090935.1, read on the forward strand.
CTAAAAATGAAAATGTGGTGTTCCTGAAATGCAAGCCTGAGGTCTCTCTAGTGATTACACGAAAAATCTAAACAAAAATAAGGCGTTCTGGATATTGGGGCCATAAATAAAACAAGGGAATTATGCTCACCAAAATACCACCAACCGCGCATACCAACCACGCATACCAACCACGCATACCAACTACGCATGTCTGTGTGCTGAAATAATGCATGTCCACTGTATTATTGTTGTACATGACCCAATCTGAATACAAGGAGTGATTGTTGCTAAGTTATTTTTCGGCGGTAAGAAAATACCGTCAGGCCCCAAATCTCCACAAAATACCCTACAGGACATAGTGTCCCAGAAAGCTGTCAAAAAGGCAGATGTGACCTTTGAACCTACCCTGTGCCACTGAAGGGCAGGTGATGCAGATGTCAGGAGATTTGTGCAAAATGGTGCATGTGCGCACTATGCTTTTGGCATGGTGCTTTATTAAAGGGGTATGATCAGCCGACCACCCTTTTAGAGATGGTTTACCTGCATCATTTTATTGATTGAAAGATAAAAAATGCTTTAGCTATGTCACCTTCACAAAATGGCAATCCTTCATCCAGCTACAGTACACCAGCCTCCCTCATGTTGGTGTGTGTTGTGTGAGCTTTGAGTGAGCCTTTTTGTAGCTTTGTGGTGATTGACATGCACCTGTGTTTATTTGCACTAACTTTACAGTCATTACCATTTACTATTTGCAGGGGGTAGAATTGACATTTCGAAGTGTTTCATATTATTTTGTACCCACTGTCTGAAGTTATCATCCAATATTTACCACATCCATCATCATGTCATGGTTACTGCATTCACTGCATTGGCACACTTCCCGACCGTTTTTTTTTCCATGTGGTATGCAACTCAGAATTATGCTTATAGTTAAAACATTTTGGTTGTAAAAATACTGAATGTTTTAACACTAATAGCAAGCTCATATTTAGCCCCGTTGTGTTTGCAAGTGTACATTTTGATGTGTAGTGTAATAAAGGAAATGTATGTATGTTTTCGTAATTAGCCTGTCACTATTTAACTGGTATTAATTCTCATCAATAGAATGGTCTATTTTGTATTTGGATATGACTGGAGTATGAGAACAGAATGATTCTTCTGGCTTACCAGATTTAATAATGATATTGCTTGTTCCAGAAGCAACTGAGGCACATGGGGTATTGAAGTCACGCACTGTGACCTCCTCTTACAAGTTGTGTTACTTGCTCCAATCCTCCTTGCTATGGTACTCTCTAGATACCGCAGTGTACATGTCAACATTGTGTGTGAGTACCTAAGGCCCACTTAAGTGCTACCCCACCAGTCACATATTAAAACAATAACAACGTTTGTTGGGACCCAGTTGGAACCCAGGACCTTATGTCTACAGTTCATTTTCATGTCCCATGTACCTGTTATTGATTCAAATGCAGAAAAAGGTGTTGCATACCAAGTCCTGTTGCAAAGGTGGGTGGGGGTGAGGCAGGACAGTGTGATCAATTGATAGGTATCACCCAATGCAGACTTCCATTAACAGCACAGGTGCACAGTGAGACCCAACACTCTTTATTGTATGCACCTTTGCATAGAAAGCTAGACAGGAGGAAGGGACAGGGACCATAGGTCATAATGGAGGTATATTATGGCATGCCTATGTTGGTACTGAGGTGAGTTAATGCACACATGTATATTGGTGTGTGTGTGCATGTCTATGTGTGTTTGTGCGTGTGTGTTTGTGTGTATGTGCTTGCTAACTGTGCATGAAACTTTCATGCCACTGGTTATCTCGAGGGCAAGTCCATGGGCATGAAGTCATCGGGTAATTATATTAGCAATATGACGTTAGATGGATAATTTATATGGTCGACGTGACTATGTAATTTAACAATCCTGTGGGTAAGTAGATAAGGTGAGTCATGACTCAATGTGCAGAAATATCGGCCAATGTGAAGCTGCATATCCAACTCAGTGGGAAATGCATGAGGCCTACGGTTGGTAATATGCAGTGTAATGTGCCATGTATTTGGTAATTGGTCTAATGTGATGTGGACGTTAAGTGTCAGGAGGCAATTCTAGAGGCCGTTTGAAGTATCATTAGTCAATGTGCATTGCCATTGTGAATATTAGGGACAATGTGAAATTGCATCATGTATTTCTGTGGGTAAATATAACGTTGAATTTGTCAATGTTCTGGGCCAGTGTGAAAGAAATGTGTGGACATTCTGGGGAAATGTGAAAAAGTCAGGTTACAGACATTATTACAGACATTAGTTTGGAAATGTGCAAACTATCATTATAATGTGCTTAACTATGTGACAAAAATGATCTGGCAAGAGAATTTTGTTTGTATTAAGGAAACCAGCATTACAATGTTTAACGGTAGTGAACCTACTAAAACATAGGCTTGCAGTCTTGAAACAATCAAACAGATTGAAACCACCAAGCAGACAGCTTTGGCTGAACGATAGAAGTCCCTCTGTCAGCTACTATCCTCTTCTGTCCTTTCACCCGGTTTGCACTTCCACCACAAACTCCTCCTTGGAGGCCCCCAACCGCACATGGAGGACTCATGAAGGTATTCCAGTAACTTGCACTTGAATCGAATCCTGACAGTGGGCGGGTTCTGCACTCATATGGGCTTGGATGGTGGACAATGCTTCGCACTTAAGTTGTACCTTAGGTAAATCGCTCTGATCATCCTGGAAGAGGGCATTCAGACACTTTGGATCCCTCCCTATTAGTCTGCACTGCATGTAACCTTAAAGCCTATGTAGGTGGGCCATGCCACCACATGCAATCATGAAATGGGGGACCTTAATCGCACCACAAGAAACTAGGGATGGCAATTTTTCCCTCTTAGATGGTGAGTATTATGTATTCATTTAGCGCTTAGATTGTCAGTGAAACGTAGCACTGCTCCTTGCACATAGAAGGACCCCATGACGTAGACATTGTTTGTACAGCTAACCCATTTCTCCTCTTGCACACCAAATCTTTGTAAATTAGCAGAAGGCACAGGCTCATTCCACACACCCTGCACTCACATATAAAACAAACACTATTGCATAACACCTCTACCATAAGAATGAAGCTACCCTTAATGACAAGGATTCAAACTGTAGTTTCCCACATAACTCTCTATCTCCTAAAACACAATCTTCGCCCTTTTGTTCAAAGTATTTTTTTTGTATTGTTCATTTATAACAAGCTTAATACTGGCAAGTGTTTTCTAAGGACAAGACTTGGATTTGAACCTCTGTTGAACAGCATTGTCTTGCTTCCAAGACACACACGTTACCCCTGAGCTATCCTTCCTCCTACCTATACAACGCCCTTCGACACACCAGACACGGGTGACTAGCAGGGTCTTGGCCACCCTCTGAAATGCACACACACATAATAGCACCTCTGAAATCTCACTCATTTCGCACTCTGGTCCCTCCGAGGGCATTCAACCAACAGCGCTTTGGGACCATAATCATGGTGAAAGGCGCTATACAAATGACAAAATGACGGAATGAATAAATAATGACATGTTCTATTGTGTATTTGAGGAGCACCCACCTATGAAAATATGTAAATTTTACCTCCTGATATAGTATTTAAAAGAGTGTAATTGTGTCTTTTCCTACGCATTTTAAAACATTTTTGTACTTACCACTGCCTATTTTGTATGAATAGAATTTTCTGAATGTGGTGCTGTTCCCAGTGTATTGGGCACTCTGTAATTGACAACCGTCTGCTCGGTTGATATTCTCAAAACTGTTTCTGGTGCTATTGATGAGGTGTGCTCAAACATTTTATGATTTGCTCCAAAGAATTACTCACCAAAGAGCATTTGAATGTGACTATCATATGAGAACTTTCAAATGACCTTATTCATACCGCTTTAGCATTTGTAGAAATCAGATTCAGGTGTTTTAAAATGCAAAATAAATAAACAGCACATTCTTCTGCATCTGTTATGAATAGGTGCAGAGGGGTGAACTATTCATAACAGGGTAATTCCTCACCTTCTTTTAAAAAAATAAATAGAACTGCACTTACATTTTGTATCATTTAAGCAAGGACAGAAATGCATTAGGCTTTTAGGCATTTCATAGTGGCAGACCCTTTGAGGGTCTGTCATCACTGTGAATCACTGTGAAAGGTGCTCTCAGCACACACTGGGTTGGTAGGAGTCTGTCATACATTAGTGTTGGAAGCGCAATTATTAAACTAATGCATGTAAGGGGGTTGTTCAGAGCATTGTTTGCACTTCCACAAAGTCCCTCTAAAATCTGCAGGTCAACTTTGTGAAGAAGTTGACATGCGCATTCCGCAAACTACCGCAAATGGCAACAACACATCCCTTGTAAACTATTACTGTGCACTCTGGGATTCTATTAGGGACGCAGACATCCTTTGCTGAGGTGAAATGCGTGTATGTACTGGTGGAGAGATTGATATATTATCCAAGGTCTTGCAAAACATGCACAGTAAAATACACCATTTAAAGTCGTTGACGGCAGGCCCTGCACAATTCACTGAGGAAAGTTCATTCTCCAATTCAGGGCGACACCTAGGTGCACACACCCTGCCCTGGCCATAACCAAGAATGGAAAATCTGGACAATCTGCTCTCCCCTGTTTACATGGTTTCTTGTAGGTTCCTGCTGACAAATATCCCCCCCTTTCCCTGCCCCTTTGTTAGGCCCCTGCTCACTTTTATTGATCCCGTGCAATCTGCGTCCCTCGCCATGTACATCCCCCATGATTTATCATGTGCTCCACTGCTTGCTGAAGCTAGGCGCATGCTCAATACATACCCCAATATTAACAATGAATATAAAAAGGCAGACACATTAATTACGGCCCTAGCCGTCTCAAAAGCCGTCTGCTATCACTGCATGTTACATAAGCACAGCACATGGCGCATGAACACATTCAAAATGTTTTCTCCACATCTGCAAATATTTATATAACTTGGTTTTAAAACTACTGCATATGCATCTGTTTTGTTTTGTGTCTAGCTCACTGAAATATTATAATAACACAGAAGAGTGCCAATAATCCTATACAGCACATACCTTTGAACTATGACGACCAAGGCAGCAATTTCATCAATGGATATTGGCATTACATTTGAGCATTGCAAGGCAAGTCCAGGAAAGGAGAATCAGACCCTGTTATTTAAAATATATCATTGGTATTTCATTACATATATTGAATAGTGAGCCAGGCATCAACCTCACTTAAACTGAGAATAGGAATTGATCATGTGGCATCCATCACTATTGTGCAGTAGTCCACGAAAATTACATCCTCCAGTCTGGCAAGAGAAAACAAAATGAGAATTGTATCGCCCTCCACAGTAAAATTGTGCCACAGTCAATTATACGTGAATCAAGCACTGTTGTTTATTTGTACAAACACAATGGCCCTCATTACGACCCTGGCGGAAAGTAACTGACCTGACCGCCATAGCGTAAATAGCGTTTCCGCCATTGCACGACGGAGTAAAGTGCGGCTAATTCCGACCCATCGGGCACGAGCACTACGCCATGGCGGAAGTGCAAAGTCCGCGATGGCGGAAATGTCCCCAAAACGCCCCTCACCGCCGTCGTACGGCGCCCTAGGTGCAATTCCGCCACCCATCATAGCGGTCACCGTAATGATCGGCAATCGGAAAATACGGTGACCGTAAATATACGGAAACGGAAGTAAAAACATGGTCCCGGAACGGGAAACAGCACGCCGTACACCTATAAAATCAGAATTCCCACACAACCATTAAAAATACTACCCTGAGACACATCCCAACCCGTCATCCACCCTAGTGAAAACAATAAAAATGGGAAAAGTAGCGAAAAAAGCGTGTGACCGCAAGCGGCAAGTCCACTTCTCCCGTGAGGAACTCACCGTGCTCACAGAGACCCTCCAGGAGAATGCTGGCGTCGTCTTCTCGACGCAAATGACCAGGACGGCACTTGCGAACAAGAAGGCCATATGGGCCCTGGTGGCACAGCGGGTAAGTGCGGTGGGGACCGCACCCCGCAACCCACAGCAATGCAGAAAGCGATGGGACGACTTGCGGATACGCGTACGGAGCATACTATCCGCCAACCGTAACATTGCCACAGCTACCGGGGGAGGATCGGAATCACCCATCAAGTTGACCCCCTGGGAAGAAATCTGTGCCTCCACCATTGGAATGGAGAGTATAGAGGGAGTCGGAGGGATGGAGAAAGGAGTGCAGACATCCGAAGAATCAGGTAGGTGGCCCAAATAAAACAATGCTAAATCCACAATGTCCAATCATGTGAAGTACCATGTGTCCACATAGTGCAACAGAAACACATGGCCAGGAGAACGTCCACATACATTGGCCTGATAGCGCACTTTAAAAGTCACATTAAATACATAAATAATTAAAAATCCTAAAAACACCCTCTACACGTGCAGCAGGCACACCCTAACTGCAGGCTGCAAAACAACTGCATCCTCAATCCACACAAAAATGAAACCACCCCCAAGGCCCTGACCCAAATCACCCTCAGGTACCACCCCAATGCATGTGATACATTGCCATTCCAATTTCCACAGACCCATTAATAACGTTTGCCCTCCTTTACTCCACCACAGGGTCCGATTCAAACGACGAGCTCCAGGACACCCCTACCAGCACACCTGCAAAGAGGGCCAAGACCAACGGCCAAAGACCCTCCACCTCAGCTGCACGGATCAAGACACGGCAGCAGCACAAATCAAGTGGCAGCACACAGGAGGGGACTCCAACAGGCACCCCAGCAGCCAGCATGCCCACAACAGCACCACCACAGGTCCCCCCAATGGATGCCACAGAAGGCACTGCTTCTGGTGGCAGCAGCACCATAGGTGACACTGCATTAATGGCAGCATGCTCCGACACAGAAAACGGTGATGTCGATGTAGGATCCATCCATGACCTGTCTCAATCCTCCTGTTTGTTTCATCCCGTACACCATGAGGATACCACGCAGGGGCACCCACAAGACGACGACTGGCCATCCCCCACAAGCCCTGTGGCAAGGCAACATGAGGTGATCAGCCCCTCTGTGACACCACCGCAAATGGCCATGGCACAGCAGAGGCAACAGTCCCTCGACCAGGTGATCGTGCAACAGCAGCAACTGGCCACGCTCCTCAAGGACCATGCTGATGAATGTGGGGGTACTAAGGCAGCCATAGAAACATCTACTGAGACACTTAGGGCAGAAATGGAGAGAAGTACAGAGACACTAAGGGCACAAATGGAGAGAAGCACCGAGAGCCTGAGGGTACAAATGGAGAGAAGCACCGAGAGCCTGAGAGTACAAATGGAGAGAAGCACCGAGAGCCTGAGGGGGGAACTGCATGCGACGTCCAAAGACGTATGTGCTGAACTTGCCGCTGTGCGCCGTGTGCTCACTGAGCTCTCACAAACCCTTAGGGACATGCATGGACGTGAGCAGGCAGAGACATCATCCGTTGCAAGTTCCGTCCAGGGCAGCCCCCAACGTAGATCTGGGAGGAACCTGCGCTCCACAGGCAGGGGTGCCCCTGATACCCGGAGAGGGGGCTTGCAATAGCGTCTGCCCACTGACAATGAGCATCTTTGGACACTGGTGTTCGGGGGGGAGGTAGGAGGGTGGAGGGGGTGTGTTGGGCTTACTTGGGTGGCGGGTCGATGGGGTGTGTAACATAATTTCACATATGCTATAAACATTGCACAATCATCCAATGAGATGTGTGGACATTGATCTTTGTGTACGAGGCCTTTATAGGCGTACAGTCCATATTGTGCATGTTCCAGACACACACAGTGCCACAAGTCCCGTGTCCATGTATCAGCCACCAGGCGTGAGTGCTAGAAGCATGAATCTATGAGAATCTGACGAATTTCACGGGCCTCCTGTGCCTCGCGGACTCCTTGAGGTGCTGCCACATCCCCACCCTCATCATGACCATCTTCAGGTGCTTGCAGTTCTGCGTCAGGGGGCATGGTCACATTTCTACGTACGCACATGTTGTGTAGCATGACACATGCCATGACCATCTTTGCAACCTTCTCATGGCGGTACAGGAGTGCCCCGCCAGACCTGCTGAGGCAGCGGAAACGAGTCTTCAGTAGGCCGAATGCCTGTTCTATGACTACACGGGTACGTGAGTGGGCATGGTTGTAGTCCTCCTCATGCTGGTTCTGTGGGTTCCGGAGTGGTGTAAGGAGCCATCTCTTGAGTGGATACCCGGCATCACCTGTATGTGGACAATAAAGGATGTTTGTGGAATGACATAGCTACGTACGCATCCCCCCCCCCTTCCTGCCAGGTCATTGCCGCATCACATACCCCACATTATCATGCATGAGACGAGACTCACCGAGTAGCCAGGATCTGTTCCCTGCGTGTCGCTCCATGTAGCGTGGTATGGTAGAGTTCCTCAAAACAATAGAATCATGGGTTGATCCAGGAAATCGGGCACAACAATGTGTAATGATCCTGTTGGAGTCACACACCATTTGTACATTAAGAGAATGATATTGTTTTCGGTTGCGGTACTGGGCCTCCATGGCATGTGGGATGACCAATTCCACATGGGTGCAGTCGATGGCACCAATGCAACCCGGTATGCCGGCAAGTGCATGGAATCCCACTTTTGTGTTCGTAATTTCCTGCTCCGAGCGTGGTAGAGAGATGTAGTCGTCTGCGTGCTTCAGGAGGGCATCGAGCACTTGCAATAGTGTCCGTGACAACAGTGGCTGTGAAATGCCATGCAACTGTCCGACTGTGTGCTGGTAGGTGCCTGTGGCCAGGAAGTGGAGTACAGACACCACCTTCAGTAGGGGTGGGATGGCGGTTGGGCTATCTATCATGCTGACAAGGTCAGCGTGTGTCATGTCCACAATGGCGATTATGGTGTCCCGGTCCAAACGGTAGAGGGTGTGGATCTGCTCATCAGTGAGGTTGAACGGATGTGCTCGGAGGCGTGGGATTGCGGGCTGCCTGCGTGGTGGTAGTGGCTGTGCTGGTGGGCCTTGCTGGCCCTGCCTTGCCCTCCTCCTCCTCCTGCGTCTCCTCTGTGCGGCCGGTTGTTGTAGTAGTTGGTGTTCGTCTTCTTCTTGAAGTTGGAGTACTTGCAGTGCTATCAGGTCCCCCAGGGCCAACATCGCTAGTCCTGCCGGTAGCATTTTGGAGTGGGTGTGGTTGTGGGAGGGGGTTGGGTGTGCATTTTATGTGTTTTCAGGCTGTATAGCCTCCACCTGTGGTGATTCATTCCACCTGTGCCAGCTGCAATCCCCTTTGGGCGAGCACTGTACCGAGTTTCACCGACGGGCGAGGCGTCCCATTTGTGAGTGAAGCCAGTTGCCATTTTCACACACTGCCGCACTACATTGATGGATTTGTGGTTTCAAGCGGTCACAGATGCCTTTTCGACGTGATGTTGCAAATGAGGAATTCGAAGGACAGCGCTTTCGGTTTTCAGCTAGCGGCGAGGAGACGCCCACAGGTCTGACTGCAGATATAAAGTTCTATTGTTTAATGTCCTTCGGACAGGGGCCATGGCGAGAATGCAATGATTGATATGAATAGTATGGGATGCGCAATAGCGTAGTGGACGATAAGGCAGGACGTTCCCAAATACATGTTACTTTACAACACTGGGATTCCGGGCTGGGGCACAGTGGATTTTGCAGACTGCATTACGCACAGACTCAATGGAAATTTCACATGTTATGTGAGTAAATAATCAGGCGTTTTTATACCGGGATGAGGGGATGATGTATGGATGCATGGACAGATGATTTAATAGAGAGTTTGCCATGTACAGGGCTTTTTGGAATCTATCCACTTCCCCTGCGCTATGTGATGCAGGGCTGCCATAGTGGGACCATTGTCTATCTGCCCTTGTTGAACCCTCCCTGTCTCGACGCGCCTTCAAACACTTGTGTCTATGCACGTTACTAATCCCATCTAATGGATTCTGTTTTAACAGACGCATGCACACAAACACTCGTTTGTAATAGTGTTTTCACCTCGATTTATATAGTTATGATTCGCAAGTGATTTTTGGGTGGGAATAATCCTTTTGAGTGGGCTAGCATGCATATGGCTGTGGATTTAGTGTGATCATTGAAGTGAGTAATTCAAATGAAGTTCTGATGCCCATACTATTGTTTTTCATTTCATTTGGGTGACAGGTATCTCCTCCCCTTTTGCCGCTGCCATCTGTATGCCACTCCTGCAGATGGGTTTTACTCCCGACACCTGCTGCTTCGTGTTAATCAGTGGAGCACCATTACGATCTTAAGGGACGATCGCCAATGGGCCACATGCCCTTACGCAGTACTAGTGGCTAGGAGCAACATATCGACCTTTCAGCTGGACTAGTGCCTACCTAATGGGACGGCCCTGCGGTTCTAGGTGCTTCCATGTTGCCTTTTTGAACGTGAATGTAGCCCCTGTGTACCATGAAGGAACAGGGCGTCACACAAGAAGAAGCTGGTCATTTATTGCGGTTGCAGCCCACAATAATGAAATATATTTTGGAGTTCATGACCTAATAGCTGTATGGGCTTGGTGATTTTGTTGTGCATTAAATTTTGATTATGATATTGACCGTGTAGCGTTATTCTTTGCAAGTAATGTAGCATGTTCCTATTTGTGGAGCGATGTATTGTGAGGAGATCTGCATTGGGTTCCGGCTTCTGAGTATAGTTGCGTGGTACTGTACTGGGTGCGTTTGCCTACGAAGCCCAGTGAGGTCAGGGATAGGGGCTGCCATTATGACTGTTTTAATGATGTCATGCTCAGGGGCGGGGGATTAGCTTTTGTGTGACAGATGCCGGTCAGCCAGGTGGATTGGTGGAATGATGTGATTATCAGAATATGGCTGGTCACAGGTGCCTGTGTTTGCGTGCGTTTCTTGGAGGGGGACTGAGGTCATGTCCATTGGAATAGCTTCTGTATTCGTGCCATCTGTGCCCTGCAGCTCCCATTGGCCCCTCTTGAGATGAGCCTGGCTGCTCAGTCACTCTGCCAACTTGTGTGGTACATGCTTATGCTGATGGTTGGTTTGTTTACTGGCAGGAGTACAGGGCTGGTGCAGTCTCACTCAGGATACTGCTTTGAATGTTGCCTTACACTGGTGTCAAGCGATGGGGGGCCTGTTTTTGTTTGTCTCATATTTCAGTTCATGTTGCTGTACTTGAACCTTCACATGCCTGTGCTGCATCAGTACGGCAATGGTGCCATGGCAAATATGGATGGCCACTCACAAGGCACTTGGAGCCCCTACATTCATTTGTTCGTTGGCATGCATGGGTGACTTGTACATTTCACTGGTTGCATTGTGTGACTTCATTGCACCTACGAGGAGTTGTGCAATGTGGCCAGGGAGTGGTGTACAGGCACTCAGTAGGGCCTTTTACGGTTGGTTCGCGATGCCGTACTTCTCACCATGGCGGAATGGTACTTTCCGCCATGCTTGATGGCGTTAGGTAAATGTCCGCTAGGGTCAGAATTTGCGTACCGTTGCGCCATGGTGGTAATTACAGTTTCGCATGGCGCGCGTGCGCGTACTTGGTGCAGTTAGCGTTGGCGTTCACTATGGTGTCGCTAATGGCATCGTACTTTACGGTGACGGGTCATAATCGCACCGAGCGCTATTCGATGGCGGTATTGCATTTCCGCCATCGTTTTTCGATTTCCGCCAGGGTCGTAATGAGGGCCAATATGTGTGAACATCACAAATTGCCCTTTGGATGACACGTGTTTTGGCAAAAATCCTTGCCTCTGCCACATTCGAGGTAATTAATACAAACTAACAAAATAACACATAATTGCAAAATTCCAGCAACAGTTGTTATAGCCATAAAAGATATATCAGATGCAATGGTTTAGCAGACAGTGAAGAGAGGATGGGGGGTAGGGAAGGATTCGAGGGAACAAAAAATTATTAAAAGAACATGTGACGAAAAAAAATAAAAATCCCTGGTAAGTGTATTCACATATAACAACACAAAACAGTTTTGTTAAAAGTTGCAATTTGTCATTCTATAGCTAGTAGCTTGTAAAAAGCATTTTAGCCATTTGAAATCAAATATTTGCTATGGTGTCAGATAGATTGTTAGTCTACTTGGTTATATCATGGAAGATATGGAGGCACCTTGTGACACACAACCTTAAACTAGAAAATACTGTCTTCTTGTGCTATGAATATGTTAGGAACTTACTAGTTTATAGAAGGTGTTTACATAATAGGTTACCTTTTTACCGTAAGTTTAGCATTCTTAGGTGTCATAAAGTATTTGGGTAGGAAAGTAATAACCGGGATGAATCCCATCTACAAAACAATAGAAATTGTATAGACACTCCGGAACCTTTACATGTTGAGTGCGGCTACAAGAAAGATGACCTTGGACCAGCAGACTTCAATGCCAGGGACGCAGCCATTGGCTCCTCTCGGCAGCTGGCAGCCAGCAGAAGAACCCCAGCTCTTCTGTGCTTCCCAATTTATTCAATCTGCCTGTCAATCAAGACTAAAACTTCCTCCTTTCTGATGTGTCTCAGCAACTTCTCCTGATCCCACTGCCCAATCACTCACAAGAGCATGTATGTGTATCAACTTATTTCTTGCGCAGACAAAGAAAGCTCAAAATGCAGAAAGACAACCCATTCATTTTCTTTTTTTCTACAGTGCATATTTCTCTTCTATGGAGCAAAAGAAAGAAAAAAAAACTGAGACAGAATTTCGTGTTCACTGACATTGCATTGCAATGTTAATCAGGAGAACTAATTTGTTACTGGGGTGTCATTTAATAAGGGTAATTAGTTGGTTAATCTGGGTTATTTTTCAATGCAATTTTACACAGATGGGAATTCCCATAATTTTATGTGTGTGCTCCATGCACTTTGAACCTGCTGTCTTTTTGCAAACATTCTGCCTTGCCATTGAAGGCCTAATTCACTGTTAGGAAGATTCAATGGGTCTCATTATGAGTCTGGCGGTAGCCATGCTGGAAAAACCAGCAGGCTGCTGCCAGACCCAAAATACAATTCCGCCTCTGTGATTACCGGAATCACTGGGGCATTATAATCCCGGTGACCTGGTAATTCGGGAGGAGGAATTCTGTAAATCCCCATGGCCATCCCAAGAAAGAGGCATGCCTTGAGTCTGTGGATGTTGGAGGATATCTTGAGGTAGAGCAGCATGTCACCTGTGTATTGGTGGATGTGGATGTTGTGTGGAGTGAGGAGAGTTCCAACCAGTTCCATTGAATTTCACGGGGAGAGGATGGATCCTTGTTGGACTCCACAGGAGAGGGGTAGAGTTGATGATCTGGAGGAATCAATTTGTACAACTTTCAATTTTGAAAGGTATGATTTGAACCCACTGAGTATCATCTCACTGATGTCAGCGCTGCAACTTATATTTTTGGTGAGTGTCGGTTGGTCTACTGTTTCAAATGCTGATAAGAGGTTAAGGAGAACCAGGATACAAGGATGGCTCTCACAAAGTATTTGAAGGACATTGTCGATCACGTTGAAGGTAGCCATTTCTGTGCTACATCTTTGTGTGAAGCTTGCTGGGTAGGACTGAAGGAGGTTGTTGGCTTCAATGTGTTAGAGGAGTTGCATGGCTTCTGCTTTCTCAAGGATTTTACCTAGGACATGAAGCTGGGCGATGGGCGCTAGTTGCTGAGGTCGTCAATGTTCAGTGTTGGTTTCTTGAGATGCAGGATGATTTTTCAGGTCTTGAGGGTTAAGGGGAAGTTGCATTGAGTCAAGGAGATGTTGGTGATTGTCAGGAAAACAGGAGTGGTTCAGTCAGACGTTTCTTGAGTACAGACGCAGCAAGGATGCCATCCACAAATGATGTGGCCTTGAAGGATGCTAGAATGGCACTGAGGACTTCCATAGTGAGTGTCTTGAAAGTTGTCCAGGTAGTTGTGGTTTTGCAAGATGCTGTCAGTTGCAGCATTGGTATCTATGTGTTGGCAGATCATGATGATATAATATGTGAAGAAAAAGCTGATGGCAGCGTATTTATTGATGCAGTCCAGTTTGGATGGTTCGGGTGGAGGTTTGATACAATGCTTGATGTCTTTGAAGAGTACTCCAATTTAATTGTTGGCCTTGGCTATGGTATTTTGGTAGTAGTTGGCCTTGGCAGTGGTGATCAGTCATCTGTGTGCAGCACGGAGTTCCTTGACCAGGCCAAGGTCAGATGCACTGCAGGATTTTCGCCAAGTTTTTGCTTGATTTCTGATGGTTTAGTTGTTTAAGTTGAGTTCTTGAGTGTACCAGGGTGCGGAAGGTTTAGGCTTGAGGTGTGTTGTTTCCTTGGATCATTGTGTTTGATGTTTTTGGTGACTTTGGTGTTATGTTCTTGGAGAAATGAGTCACAGCCCTGGTTCATCCGAGATAATTCTGCCTGTGTCAAGTTGTGCTTGGTGAGGTCTTCCATGAGAGCATTTCACTGGGAAATTCTTGAATGATCAGAAGGCTTGTTTGAAGGGTTTCTGATGGGTTTCCTTGACTGGTGTGGTGTGCCGAATGTCAAAGGGCATTGTCAGGTGATCTAATCAGTTGAGCTGAATTGGAGAGCTGTGATGTAGGATGGGAAAGGCGGTGATGATGAGTCGAAGGACATTACCTTTCCTGTGAGTTGGATCTTTTTTGCTGTATGTGGTTCAGAAGGTTAAGCAGACTGTGAACACCCAATCTCTCCTACTGCTCGAAGTCCCTCTGGCTGCAGATCGACAGACACCTCTCCTTCAAGACACACATAGCTAAGAAAGCTCAGACAAATTGTATCAGTTCTCCCTCCTGTGGATAATCAAGCCCTTGCTCTCTCCGTACAGCTTTAGGTTACACTGTTCCAGCACTGGTCCTATCCCATCTGGATGGGGGCAATGCACTCCTCTCGTCATCCTCCCTTGTGCACCTAAGAAGTATCCTACATGTGGCTGCATGCCTCATTAGGGTCTAACCAGATATGACCACAGCACCCTGGCCCTCATTGACCTTCACTGGCTCCCACAGCATGCATGAATCACCTTCAAGTCTTGTTGCATCATTTGTAAGGTAGTCGCCCTCAAGTCACCCAGCTCTCTAGCGGGGAAAATGAGCATCTCTGGCAGACAGCGCACCGACAGAAGCCAGGACACGTGCAGACTTTACATCCACTGCAGCAAAAAGGAAAGGACCAGAAAACAAGCCTTCTCTGCCTACTCCCCAAAACTATGCAACCTCCTCCCCATCAGCATCAGACTGGCACCCATCCTCCTACAATTCAGAAAAGAACTCAAAACCCACCTCTTCAAGGAATCTCTCCTCCTCAACACCTAGCCCATCTTGTCACCACTCTTGCCACCTGACTCCCTAGACACCACCTTCCCCTCTCCTTCCTGCCACCAGTACTGCTGTACCCCTCATCTGTGACCCTCTGTATCCTACCCCCCATTGTATATCTGTTATTTTCTGTTACCTCTGGAAAGTGCTCTGTTATGTATCTGTATTGTTGCATACCTCTGTAAAGCGCTTTGTTGCTTCTCGAAGCTAGGTCCGTGCTCAATAATTACAATAATAATAATAATAATAATGCAGCCTTGCCATGCCAGCCGTAGTACCACTCCAGATACCTTGCCAGTGTTCCAGCTAGCCTGCCTTCCAGTTCCAGCATGTCCGAACATAAAGGGATTAACCCGGAATTCAAGTTATTGCTGAAAATTATCTCAAATATTTGCAAGAAACAGAATTACAAATCATTGGGGAACAACTTTTATTTTTATTAAGAAGATGGTCTTAATTGATGAAGACCTGCTGCAACGTGGGACACAAATTCTGTTTGGACTTGGATTGATTCTCTGAAAAGGCGTTACTTGGCGTGTGTGCTCTTGACATGCCTCCTTTCTAGTCACTCCCAACTACATGACTATATATTTGAAAATCCTGCGCTCCAGCACGCGTGCTCCTGCTTAGCAAGTACCGCTTGATAAGTACTGCTTGTCCGCTTGAGACGCTCCTGCAGCAACGTGGGATGCAAATTCTGTTTGGACTTGGATTGATTCTCTGAAAAGGTGATGAAATGAACACTTATCAGTGCCAAGGAATCTCTTCAGAAATCTACATTAGGTGACATTTGGTGACGTGTGTGATGCTTTTTGTTTTGTTTTTAGGTGTTACTTGGCGTTTGTGCTCTGGACACGCCTCCTTTCTAGTCACTCCGAACTACGTGACTATATATTTGAAAATCCCACGGCCCTGCGCACACGCTCCTGCTTAGCAAGTACCCCTTCATAAGTATTGCTTGTCCGCTTTGCCGCGTGAAGCATTTAGCTTTTGGCGACTCTTATTTATTTCTTGTTTTATTGTTTTATTTTTTATGAGTTTAAATTTGGTTGTATACTGTCTTTTTCTTGTTTTGTATTTTTATTTGAGTATATAAAATTTGGGTAGCGCATGCTTTCTGCGCTATATTCTCAAAAGTCTAGTATGCCGATCACTTGGGACTGAGACACACGTTAATCCTGTCGGTCCAATCCCAAATCTCTTGTCAATCCATACTTCTAACACCAAGAAAATTTCGCATCAGAGAGAGCAGTGGCAATAGTTCACCGAGTTGTGAGCCAAATAAATTCATCAAAGAATGCCCTGCCCAGTCCATGAGTTGGTCAGTAGTGCATACGGTATCTGACCATACCATGCTACAGACTCCAGAGAGCAGGGTCATTCCATCCAAAAGGGTCCCTGACTTGCCGTTAGCACACTCTTCAGTGAGCGAAGATGGTTTAAATATTTCAATTTATGCGAGTCAATGCGAGTTGCCAATCTCAATTTATAGTGACCACACATTGCAAAAGGGAAATCAGTCCTTACATTCCTCGAGCGGTTCACGCTCCCTTTCCTTTGTACATCCCACTCCCAGACCATGTAGAAATAATCATGCAGATGATGCCAATATGCCTCCTCCAGTGCTATCATTGGCCCTATCTGCGATTAATACTAAGCTATTAAGTCTGTTTAAACTTTTTTGAAGTTCTAGATGGAAAGGTGGATAAACAGGCCACACAAACAGATCGTCTGCTTGATTGGTTAATAACACATATCAAAAGCGAGATCCTGATCAATAGAGATGTATCTAATATTCCTTCATCTCATGTAGATGTTATTGATCTATCAAGATCAAAATCGGTCACTCGAGCGATTCCTTGTGCGAGCCTGTCGGCCTTTTCTGGCGTAATACGCCTGGTAGAAGAGGTAGCTTGCCTAAATACAACTCAAAAGGAGGACGATATTTCAAATAAGGAAATAAGTAATTCATCGCTTATTGTGGTCCCAGGCGACTCTTTACATAAGGATAGGTCTTCCTCTCCAAATCGCAATATGTGCCCCAGTAAAGAGATCACAAAAGGACCGCAAACATTCACAAAAAAAACAAAGAAAATGGCCATGATTAGGTATTCTAAAAATCTAGTTAGTTCTTTTTTCCGAACAAGGAACATGATTCAAAATGCAAATAAAAAACGTCTGAGTCAACTTAAAAACATTTCCCCACTAACTGAGGAAATTGATCAGGAATTGGCAATTAATCAAGTTAAAGCCCAGGCTCTAGCACTTGAAGAGATCAATATAGCAAATATCCCGTTATCATATACTCCTTTAAATGATCTAGTGCTAGAAATCCAAAAATCTGCAAGTAGTGTGACGAAAATCCACATTACTGAAGAGAAGATGGTCCTGGGAGAAACTAACAACCCACCTCCCAATGTGGGCACGAAAGCAGATTCTTCAACTATCCTGCCGATGGCCCACATAAGAAAGCGGTTGATGACTATTTAAATCAACGATCGGCAACCCCAATCATTCAATCTGAGCCACCTGTCTCACGCAAAGGCCCAAGTTTGTATCCTACATCAAGCTCAGGGCCCAGGTTAGCTACTATGCTGCCCCCGGGCAATGTGGACACAGCAAAGGCGTGGCAGTAACCTAAACAGGTGCCATCCACAAGGACGGTTTGTCAAGGAAGCACTATGCATCAACGAGACTCCTCCATTGATCATTTGTGGGCTAATCCTAATTCCACAAAAGGCATGGCACGCCACAGCATTTTGGTTTACAAACTCCTGCTTCTGCGCAGGAGCCGAAACACCAAATAAAAACAAATGCTGCACTGTGCCACTCACTTATCAAGAAGGTCAGTTTCCAGTCTATGATCTAAATAGGCAATGCGTTTTGAACATACTCAGAGATGTGACTGACCTGGAAGACATATCCTCCTGCGATATTCAACAGGTGGAATTTCTTTCTGATACTGATTAGTCCATAATCCGATTGTGGATTCCTTCCACAGTAGTCCTGAACTGTATTTGGAAAGTCAAACTAAAACTTTTGGACATGGGTTTCTTGGTTGCACTGATAAGAGTTTCAGTGGAATCAAAGAAACTCTCATATCAACCTAGCATATACATGGGGATGTCAGCGAGAAATGCAAACTCAAATGGGAATTCCTCACAGGCCAACCTGAACTAACCATTAAAGCAATGCGTCACATCATGCCTCTCCATTGCCAGCTGGGATACTCGAGGACATTCCCACTTGCAATCTTCCATTACAAATCTGCTATCCACATTCCAGATAATTGCATTACAGGAAACGTGGCTTACCCAAATACCCATATGGGAAAATGTTGATGTATGTCTGTTACCAGTAATCTCCGACAACAAGGGAAGAGCATCATCTGGTCTGTTGGTTGCAGTAAGCAGCAGTGTAGGGTTCTCAAACACAAAGTGGGACTCTGTCAATGCTTACATTCAATTTGTCAGGATCACCGGGCCCCATCATCATATAGCCTTCCTACATTTATATTGAAATCCGGCTAGCATTGCTGATGAGGAGTTTTATGAAGCGTTATCCAAATTGTTGGATTTAGTACTGATGTCGACCACTGTGACTCATACTGTGTTGACTGGTGATTTAAACTTGGACTGCTTCAAACATGTACCAATAGCCCCTCGTAGAGAAGTACAAAGATGGATCTCATTTATGTCTGAATGTAACTTTTCCATGGTGAATGGTTCTGTCAGTGGGGATGTCCCGGCCCAGCCTAGGTGGCATAGAGAACATGCACATAGCATTATTTATTATATTTATGTTGATGCATATTTGTTTTCCAAAATAGAAATGTTCAAAATTATCACCTCACAACAGAGTGATCATAACACTATCTCTCACTCTCAAATGGCCATTTAGAACAAACGTCAAGCAATATATGCAGTCACAATTAATAGCCAATCATGCTAGGACGTGCTTTAGCTGGTCTCAGGAAACACTGGCAGCATTTGAGGAAAGTATTAGTGTAAATGCTAGAGCCAGTCTGTTATCCCAATTTACTGCAACTCTTTAGAAACACAGTATCTATTCCTGGATCTGGTTACATTAAGCATCCCCATGTTTTTGATCCGGTTGTTAAAGCTAAACAGGCAGAGCTTTGTAAAGAAAAAAATTGATTCACTCTACCTTTGGCTTGCACTGTGGACCTGCCCTTCGATCCTTGAAATGCAAATACAAAAATTGAACAACATCCAGAAAGGCTTTGTTGTTTCAGAGGGATAGTGAACTTATGTTACATGCAATGAGTAATACAAATTTGCCAAAACATGGCAACTATTAAACAATCACTCGATCTATCTGCAAGCAGATGCTCAGCTAAATGGGGTACAGGAACATCAATGAATCACGTACTTCTCTGATCTATATGCTGATTCAAATTATCATCCTTCGTGTTATATTCAATGATCAACTTGTCCATGGTCCCAGAGTAGGTGAAAGATTTAATTATGCAAGCTAGTTCCTCTCGGGCTGCTGGCCCTGATGGTCTCAATAATCTGATGTTTAAAAACCATCCCCATCAATGGTCACATATCTTATATAAAATCTTTATGCAGGTGCTACAATCTCAAATTCTTCCTCCCTCTTGGAAGACGTCCTTGATTGTTCCGATCTTCAAAAAGGGTGATCATACATTGCCACAGAATTATCGTCCAATAGCACTCTTGGATGCACCAGGCAAGATATTTGCCAAATTACTTCTTCACGATTTCAACGCTTGGACTTTAGAAAATCAATTACGTGATCCCCAGAAAACAGGCTTTGTTGCAGGCATGGGTACTCTCGTAAACCGTCTGTGTCTTAATGCTATCAAAACCCAATGCCAGTTGACCAAGCAGTCAGTATTTTTTGCTTTTGTGGATTTGAACTCTGCTTTTGATTCTATATCTCGAGTATTATCGATGGCCAAGCTTAATAGAGATCGCTGCCCGCCGACCTTGTATGACATCATCTATGCATTTCACTAAGAGACCTCAATAGGAATCTGCCTATCACTTGATAGACAATTAACAACAGCCATACCTACCAACAGGGGATTAAAGCAAGGGTGCCTTTTGGCTTCTTCGATCTTTAACTATTTCCTTCATGACGTCATTAATTATTTTACATCTATTTGTTCAGATTCTCCTATCCTCAATGTGGTGTCAATCAAATCTTTGATGTATGCAGACAATCCTGTTCTTATCTCCAAAACACCCAGTAGGTCTGCAGAAATTGCTAACAGCATTCCATGATTATGTTGAATTAAACAAATTGAAAATCAATACGAGTAAGACACAGATTGTACTATACTCAGCCTCTAAGAGAGCTTGTAACAAATTTACTTGGACAATTAATAACACGAAATTGATGATTGTACCACAGTGTACATATCTAGGAATGATCTTTGATGGAACGTTGTGTCCAAAGGGCCAAGTAGAGTCCATTGAGCGCAAATTAACTACTGCTATTTCACAATCTAAAATCATCTTACACCATTATGGTAAATTCTCCATAAAACCGACTATCATATTCTGGAACCAAAAAGTCACCCAATGCATATTGTATGGAATTGAAACTCA
Source organism: Ambystoma mexicanum (assembly GCF_040938575.1). Classification (NCBI taxonomy): domain Eukaryota; kingdom Metazoa; phylum Chordata; class Amphibia; order Caudata; family Ambystomatidae; genus Ambystoma; species Ambystoma mexicanum. The sequence goes on from NC_090935.1 coordinate 842,750,386, forward strand.
AACACCTTGGCTAGCATTGAACCTCGATATATTAGAAGGGAGGTTTTGGAAAGCCATTTTGCATATACCCCAGGCCACTCCGGTGAACTGGATAAGATATGAATTAGGCATTACATCACTCCACGCACTCTATCACTGGCGTATGTGCACAGTGTTTCGCAAATGTCTAATATCAACTGACTTAGACACGATTTTGAAATTTCTGTCTTCCTATTGGTTCTCTACACAGCACTCATTTGTGATAGCATGGGTGAGAGAGGTGTACAGAATTTTAATAAATGCAGATGTGACTATTGAGTTATTATTTAGTAATCCAGACAAAGCAAAGGAAAAAATGTGTTGCCTGGACTGGATAGAAACTAGACAAATATGCTTGACTTACAAAAACACTGACTTCTTTAGATTCCCTCCAAAAAAGTGTTGTGTCACAGAATATTACCGGATAAGATCCCCATCTCCAGAATTTCGACAGGGTTTTCATCAAATACATTTTATTTTGTGCCATAGAAGAGAGGTCCTGGCCAGATGCAAAATGTTAGAGCAATCTAGTAACTTTTGTTGGTTTTGTCAGGACAAGTATACCAAAGAGACATTAGAGCATTTAATATTATGTTGTCCTGCATTGTTAACATCTAGAGTCACAAATTTTTCAAAATATTGTTGATATGTGAGCTTCCTGAATGACAAGCAAAAATGGTACTATATAGTATGTTCTTCGTATGCACCCATTCAAATTGCAGTAGTCAACTTCCTTAATATGCTTAAATTGAACAACATGACATGAAGGTTTAGATCTTTCATAGTTCAGATAATATGGGACAATGTAACACATTGCAATGTGTAAATTGCATTTGGTCAATTGCACATAATGAAGAAATGTTTCTATGTAGGATTGAGTAGTAATGATCTAATTGTCTGTGTTGACTAATTGATGAATTGTATGTATTGTTGCTTTTTGTCTGATTCTTTTTCATATTTTGCTATTTTTATTGTATTTGTGATTTTTTAATCTTTTGAAAAGTTGATTAAATTCAGCTATAACAAATAATAATAAATAATAATAATAATACTAATAATAATAATAATAATAACAATAACAACAACAATAATAATAGTTATTATTACTAATATCATATCTTCTTTCATTGCCTGGGATGTTGAAGTCATTGAGGAAGAAGATGGCATCGATGAAGTAGGTGAGATTAAAAGTGACAGAGTTTAATATTAATTCTAAGCCTTGCAGACATCACCTCTTTTGTTTTTTCTGTAGTCACCCTGATTGGGACGGGTATGCCTAGAATGCCGAGACGTGGGTCCCAGGACAGCTGGTCCTAGAGCCCCAGACTACTCCTCACTGATGAGGCCCAATGAGGCCGAAACCTGTTTGAGGATGCTGGTGGCCTTGTGCAGAAGAGACATGACCAAGCAGTTTGTGCTGGACTGCCCCTTTTCGGGTGGGACTACGCCTGATTTGTATTTGCTTGGCATGTGAAGAACAATGGTCTGGAGGGTTGCCCAGAACAATGCCAGGGGTCAAGATTAATTATAAACCTTCCAGCCATCACCTCTTTTGTTTTTCTTTAGTCACCCACGTGGGATGCATATGCCCAGACCTGGGTCCCATGCCTGCTGGGCCTAGATACTCTTCACTTATGAGGCCCAACAAGGCTGAAACATGTTTGGGGATGCTTGTGGTCTTGTGCAGAATGGATGTGTGTGACCAAGCAGTTTGGGCTGGACTGTCCCTTTTGGGGTTGGGCTAAGCATGATTTGCATCTGGTATTTCCCTTTTGTAATGGCTTAGCAGGTGAAGAGCAGTGGTCTGGAGGGTTGGCTAGAGCAATGCAAGATGTTAATATTTTATTCTAAACCTTACAGTCATCACCTCTTTTGTTTTTCTGTAGTCACCCAGAGTGGGGCCAGTATGCCCAGACGTGGGGCCCGTGCCTGCTGGGCTTAGCAACCCAGGCTACTCCTCAATGATGTGGCCTAACGAGGCTGAAACATGGTTGGTGATGCTTGTGCTCTTGTGAGAAGTTATGCAACCAATCAGTTCGGGCTGAAATGCCCCTTTTGTGGTAAGACCAAACCTGATTTGCATATGGCCTTTCCCCTTTCTGTAATGGCTTTGCAGATGAAGAACAATGGTCTGGAGGGTTGACTAGAGCAATGCCAGAGGTTAAGGTAAATTCTAAACCTTCCAGCCATCACCTCTTTTGTTTTGCAAAAAGTGACTTTGGGTTGGGAAGGGCTGAAAGCGGCAGGAAAGGTTTGAGAAAGAGCCAATTGTGGTGATGTTCAGTTGGGTGCATGACCATTATGCCTTGTGAAGGATGGTGAGGCCTCCAGCAATCCTATTTGGATGGGCTCATTGTTGAATACTGCTTCGATTGGGGATGAGAACATCTAGGATGTAGGTGGAGGTGGATACCATCCAGGTCTCAGTAATGAGGATTACATCCAAGTCATGTATGGGATGAGGTTTGCAATGTCTGCTGCATGGTTGGTTGCAGAGTGGAAATTGCTGAGCATCAGTTTTCTTGAAGTTGTGGATGATGGAGTGCTGATGCACTTACTGGTGACACAAGTGAGATTGCTGTGATGCAATGTCCATGTTTTTCTGGTGAGCGTCACTGTTGGTGGTGTGTGGTTATGGTAGGGATCGGCTGTTGGGAGACATAGGTGAGACACATATTCAGTTGAGCAAGGGTTCTGGTCCTGGGTCCAAACGGGAATTGCCTTTTCTTCATCTGCCCTTATTCTGGACCCCTGCCCGATAGAAGAACTTGACCTAAGAGCTAAGAAAGGAATGGAAGGGGCAGGGCAAAGTGTGTGGGTGGGGCTTAGGTCACATGACAGCAGCCTCATCAATGCTGTCTGTCTTGAGCTGGCCTGGAGTCTTTAAGTAGCTTTCTGAAAGGCACAAAAAGAGGTGGTGGGCAGAGCAAATGAGTTGCAGGGCCTGTTGGTGGTGGACTGCACTGTTTCCCAAATTGGTGCTTTTGAAAGCATTTTGGTTGAGTTTCCTAGTAGTACTGGGTGGTGTATTTTGAAAGCTAGTTGAACAATTTTTTCAATTTCTGTGTTTGTTTTTGGCCCGCTCTTTACAGGTTTTAACTTTGCAAAGAACAGTTCCTCTTGGTTTTCTTTAGTAATACATTGTTGGTAATGCCCACTTCTGGTGTGCTCTGTTCATTAACCGGGTAACATGGTTGGATGCTCATGCTGTCTGTTTGATTCTGTGAGTGGAGTGTATATTGGATACATATGTGAGAAGTAAGGTGAAGTGTTTTCTGTTTCATGCTCAGTCGCTTTGGGCTATGGGCATGATTATGTGATGAGGTGGTAGTCACGGGGCCCTCTGTGTTTGCTCTCTACTGCCTAATGCCTAATTCCATGTTTATTTCTCAATTTCTTCATAATTAATCATATTTGAATGTCACATTTTCTGCATTTAGCCTCTGGGACATGGTGCCCGATTAGGTAGTCATCATTATCGTGAATGCAAGTTGCCCTGTTTAGATTCAACATATGTGATGTATTACTTATTTTTGTATAGCGCCGTCCCAGAGGTATCACTGTGCTTGGAAATAGTAAAAACTGTGTACATAGTCACTTATACATATTTGTTAAAAAGACAGGTTTTTAAACTTTTTTTAAAAACAAGAAAGACATTAATTTCTGATGTAGTCAGGGAGAGTTTTCCAGAGGGTACGAACAGTAACATAAAAGATGGAGCCCCTGCACACAAACGATTGAACCTGGGAATAAACATGGTGCAGCTGGACAGGCATCGAGTCACTGGTTTGAGGTAGGGTGATGCGTTTTGGTGTAAACATCAGTGGGCAATGGAAAGCGTTTGAAATTCAGGGCCTGATTCACAGAGCATTTTCCTATGGGATTGCACCATTATAAAACACTTCGATGAATCAGGCCCTCAATCAGTTCTTTTATCATTAGCCAGTGCTTGCTGCTGGGATGTTGTCCGAGTGTTTTAAACCCAGGACTGTAGGAGTTGGAGTTTTGCCAGGTTCTAGGAGGAGGCACCAGAGTAATCGAGCTTACTGCCAATAATGGCACGTCAAGGGTGAGACAGTTTGGGGGAGAAATACATTTCCTGCTCAAGGAGTTAAGTTTGGCATGTAGACTGTGAAGGATGCCAATGCATTGATATGGCGGGCCAAGTGCACACACAGTGTCTGCACGTGCTTGGAGACCTGGATGGTGGTTCCGTTGATGGGGAAAGAGGAGTAAGATGGACCCACGGTGCTTAGTCATTGAGGGGATCTCACAATGGGAAGCAAAGTCTTTTCATCATTGAGAGGTTGTGGATAGCCATCCAGCTTTGAATGACAATGTAGGTCTGGTTGATCATTTCTACATCTTGGGTGTAGTTCCATGAGATTGGTAGAAGAACCTGTGTGTCATCTGCAAAGATTGTATGGGGGATATCAAATGCATCAATGTGATCAAAGGGTGGTATGGTGTAGGTGTCACAAAGTGCTGGGGAGATGAATGAGCATTGAGGGATGCCACAAGGAACGGATATGGGGTCAGCAGTGTGGTCACCTATAAAGACGTTTGACATATGCTCACTCAAGAATGATTCAATCCAACAAACCACCTGATGTGGGAAGTGGAAATTTGTCAGGAGGTGTTGGCAGAGGACATCATTGTCAATAAGGTCAAATGCTGCTGAATGCTGCTGACAGATCTAGGAGGAGTAGTATGGCCAAATTGCCCAAATCGTGCGTGCCGTCGAGTTGGATTTTGAGATCCAATAGTGCTGTTTCCTTACTGTGTTTGGGTCTGAATTCAGAGTGTCTTGAAACTAAGAGATAATACTGTTCTAGGTAATTTTGGATTTGGGAGTAGGGAACACAGTCAGGCATCTTAAAGGAATGATTCGGTCAAAACTTTTTATTGTCCCTACGGGTTGGACATGTGTTTTTAAGCCTAAGTCGCTCGATTTTAGAAACATTTCCTATGGACCTTACCCGAGTTTTCGTCCATTAAATGCACGTGAAAACAGGCATCAGGGCGCTGCCATTTTGTGATAATCCTATCACTTTCCCCATCGCCCTGGCTGACCTGCTTTTGCGGCACTAAATCATATCTCCCTCCCCTGAGCCTGTAATCAGCAGATACGTACCACCCTTTTCACAACGCCAAAGCACGTCTCGTGTCAACATTCGCTGCGCTTCAGCTAATGACGTGTCGCCATGGAAATGGCAGGACGCCTCTTTCCTCAATAAGTATAAACAGACCGTTTCACAACACACAGCAGCAGATTTTCGATTCTATTCCTCTCTCTGTGTTACTTTGAGTCTTCTGTGACTGGTTTCTGTGCTCTGGCCAGCTACCTTCATTGCTTGTAGCCCGTGTGAACAGATACCAGTACCACTGCTATAAATTATTTTAGTTTGTTTAACACGCAATGGCTACAATAATGCCCTACATGTACGAGCCCGAGTATACCGAGGAGGAACTACTGGAAAGGGAAACACGCGAAAACGATGGGTCTTCGGACGGCAGTTGGGAGGACGATTCAACAGCTGAAGAGCCTGGAACTAGTCGCATGGACAGTGTTTCCACCTGGTGCACATGCAATCAGTGCGAGCTAATGCCAACCGAGGACGAGAACTGCTGCTGCTGTGAAAACTCGGGATGCGTGGCCTACATATCGGAAGGCGAGCCACAACCGCAATGCATCACCGAGCTGCCAGACTTCAGGGCAGCCTGCCTCACACGGTCCAGGTTGAGGATAATGATGGTGCTTATGCATGAACTTCGCGCAACTGTTCGTCCTCGTAATCCGAGTAACGAGTAAGTATACTCTGCTTGTCATGCCACTCTATTTCATGGTCTTCTACTATATCCAAAATTACATATACATATCATTGTAACACATGAAAGTCGTTCAATAGTGTGCAGTGTCTAGATAGCATTTGTCCGAGCAGAATGCCATTAGTTACAAGAATTGTCATTGACAACAAACGTTTATTAAACTTATCTTGGTCATTTAAAAACAGTTTGTTTCATTCCTTTTCACAGGTGGTACAGTCTGGTGGCCTATCGTTCCTTTACATGGTGGCTTCACAGGAGGCTTGTACACCGTGTTCGAAGAGTAATACCCGCCTGTGCCGTTGTGCCATAAGGCAAACTTTCCCAGGTGACAGCGGTCATTACAGGGGATTTTCTCTCGGTGTGCTGCAACCTGACCTGTACAATGTGTAAAGTTTTGTATTTTTGTGTCATCAAAATAAGATACAAAATAAAACACCACATATATTTTAACAACGTTGCTTCGATTTTTTAAATGAATCAAGTGTGTCTCCATTCAAGGATGGACGTCAGACATCTGTGCTCTGAATGGGTGAAGGTCAGGTCGCTGTGAAGCAGGGTGGTCACTATCTAAGCTAACATAATATAGTCTCAATAATGCATGCACTAAATAACACTTGTTCAAAGTCTTTCAGTGGGTTATGTCTCTATAAAAGTCACACATATATCTATACTATCAATCAACATTGGATTATACAGGCCTTAGGTTAAGGGTCTTGACCACTATAATACACTGTTTGAAGTGTGGGTCTGTGCTCACAAGAATCTCCGGTATGTGGCATTTGTTATTGATAGGCATTGATATACTGCAGTAGGGGTCTAATGTTGGGGATCTGCTAGGTGGGCTTCATGGCGTGGTCAGTGGTCTGGCACATGAAGAGAATACCCTGCAGGGACACAGGGTCATAATAGCAGTAAGTTTCCACTGGCAAGGGTGCGTGGGCAAAGACACGTTTGTGGAGATGAACAAGCTATGTGCTTAGTTCAGGCTGGTTCACATGCAGGACAGTGATCTCAGAGGAAGAGTGATGTGTTACTTTTATTAGCTGTTGCAAATACCGCTGGAGTTTTCCAGTCAGAGTAGGAACAAGGGTGGGGGCCATGTGCTCCGCGCAGTGAGGCCTGGTCACCAAGATGGAGTGGAAAGGGGGTACAAAAATGGATGCCCCGTGTCCTGCTCAGTGGTCCCATCTACGCGAATGTCAACCAGAGTTAACATCACATTAGGGCAAGGGGCGAACCCACTACTGGAGGCACTTGGTCCGAGTTTCTACTGAGAAGTAAAGGATGAGAGGGGCCTGATGGCCCCTCGCTCCCACACACTTGCCTGCATGCCCACCGGCCCATCCATCCCACCCCCCTCTATCAAAGGCGGTTCGCACCCGGGGATGGGCGCTGGCATGGGAGGCTGTCACGGGCGCAAACGGCCAAGGTGCCAAACAGCATGTACACTTCAAAAGGTATCCCACGCCCAGGGGCCATCGCTCACATGGCCTCCTCAGACCCCGTGTCTCCAGGCAGGCCTTCCCTGAGGCAGGCCGCCCCCCTGCAATCCACATAAGTGTGTCTCCATTCAGCAGTCTTCCTGTGCCTTATCTGCATGCCCACCAGCCCCTCCATCCCACCCCCATCTATCAAAGGTGGTTCGCACCCGGGGATGGGCGCTGGCATGGAGGGCTGTCACGGGCGCAAACGGCCAAGGTGCCAAACAGCATGTACACTTCAAAAGGTATCCCACGCCGAGGGGCCATCGCTCACATGGCCTCCTCAGACCCCGTGTCTCTAGGCATGCCTCCCCTGAGGCAGGCCGCCCCCCTGCAATCCACATAAGTGTGTCTCCATTCAGCAGTCTTCCTGTGCCTTATCTGCACGCCCCAGGCCCATCCAACCCACCCCCCTCTATCAAAGGCGGTTCGCACCCGGGGATGAGCGCTGGCATGGGGGGCTGTCACAGGCGCAAACGGCCAAGGTGCCAAACAGCATGTACACTTCAAAAGGTATCCCACGCCCAGGGGCCATCGCTCACATGGCCTCCTCAGACCCCGTGTCTCCAGGCAGGCCTTCCCTGAGGCAGGCCGCCCCCCTGCAATCCACATAAGTGTGTCTCCATTCAGCAGTCTTCCTGTGCCTTATCTGCATGGCCACCGGCCCCTCCATCCCACCCCCCTCTATCAAAGGCGGTTCGCACCCGGGGATGAGCGCTGGCATGGGGGCTGTCACGGGAGCAAACGGCCAAGGTGCCAAACAGCATGTACACCTCAAAAGGTATCCCACGCCCAGGTGCCATCCCTCACATGACCTCCTAAAACCCTGTGTCTCCAGACAGGCCTCCCCTGAGGCAGGCCGCCCCCCTGCAAACCACATAATACCACGACATACACACGTCATTCATTCACAAACACACCCCTGTTTCTAATACTTTATAAACCACTTGATATGTCTCATGAGAACATCTTTGTGCTTTGCAAGTCAAATCCTGAACCTTCTACCTGAGAAGCACTGAGATCTTTGGTAATCTGCTCGTCATCGTGCTATCTGTGACCGCTTTGAGCAAACTCGTCAGTTTGCTACCTGTGGCCATCTACCTGTTCTCCTGCAACATACTGCTCAGCCTGCTGAATCCAACTGTTTGTTGGTCAAGGTAAGGCCTTGTATTCTAGTCATATTTCGGTCATTTTTACATTTCTATCTATTTGCGATTACAGTACCCAATAGTGCTATGGTCATTGGTCTCATTGCTATTGACTTGAGTTTCAATTGTTATGCTATCAATAGATCTATTTATTTTCATCTGTGTCAATTGTCATCGAATTGGATCCTTCGGGGGTCCAGTCTATAATGTAAGCATGTTTCCTTTTCGTGCAAGACAGAACATCCAAGGGACGAGTCACATGTTCAGAGTTTAGTCACATCATTTAAAACATTTCTGTAACTTATGCAAATACTAAGCCGCACATGATGAACTGGTATAGTTCCGGCGACCAAAACAAACCTTGCATTGAACATGGTATGGTTCATTTACTTTTTTATGACATTTTTATTCATCAAGGTTTTATAATAATCTTGATATTTACTTTTCAGAATTTTCAACAATGCCTGCCTGTTCGATTAGCGGTTGCCCTTCGAAGACCCATGTTAAATCTGAAGGCACTACAATGCATGTATTCCCTAAAACTGTTGATCGAATAAAAGAATGGGTCAGACATTGCGGATATCCACCGGTAGAGCTTGAAAATAGAGTCCAGCAAGTCTTTGAGGACAAGAGGGGTGATCGATACTGCATCTGCAGCTGGCACTTTTCCTCGAACATGTACGCCACATCTTGGGTAACAAAGAAGAATAAACGGCGAACGACACGAAAATTGCTCGCAAACGCTATTCCAACTCTATTCGTCCACATTCCGCCACTGGTGAGTCAAGTGTCCGGATTTAGCTTTAGGCCTTGCGGTAGTGTGTAGGTAGCCGAATGGATTCATTGATATTTTAGGTGTTGTGTCCCTTGTAATACTTTTGATATTTATGGGCACAGGGAACTGTGCTATATTGCGCATTTTCAATAGCATTATTCTCAAGTATTCTGTCAGTTTACATGGCAATTTTTTTAATATTTGCATTTCATTATCAAACAATAATTTACCTTTACAACTGCTTGACTATCCACTGAATCTGAAGCAAGAACATTCTACATCATTGACGTGCCCGCAGTTATCAACCACTTCTAGCGCGTATCAGGTAATCATACTTGGCTATTCCGCTACAGACTTGTTTTATGCATGGCAAGTAATAGTTTTTATGTATCGTGTGATTATTTTACCAATTGTTTGGTTAGTGCTTTCCAATTGATATACACCTTAGTTGTCATCCCCTGGTGTTTGTTTTCAGTTATAATTAGTGTTATCCATACTAATGCAAGTACTGTCTTTCAGGGAGATGCTGAAGCGTCCACCACATTGACAACAGCCCTACATGTTCTTCAGCAGCACGAGGTATGGATACTGACAGCTTCATCGACCGTGATCATCAGGACTGGAACACTTGTCGTTTGATTGTTCTACACCATGTTTCATTTGTGGTTAGCCATTGATATGTACCTGTGCGGTCGACCCCAAGTGTGTGTTGTGTTTTCAATATTGTAATCCTTACTAATGCAAATTCTATGTTTCAGGCAGTTGTTGAAGCATCAACCCACGCACTTGATGCGGAGCATGACATTCAAGTAATTCGAGAGGAAGTGGAAGCGGGACCATGCGGATACGAATCGGCGCAACAGCTTTCGGAAGTGCGCACCACATTTACAACATCCATAGATATTCTTCAGCAGCACGAGGTATGGATACCGACAGCTCCATCGAGTGTGCTCATATAATGTGATTCCATTTGCTATACTTTCGTCCCTATTAACGCAAGTACTGTGTTTCAGGGAGACGATGGAGCTTCAACTACAATCACAAGGTCCCATTTAGATGATGCAGATGTAAAGAAATCGGAGAAATAAGTCGATTAAATCTGATCATATTTAAATATTCCTTGATTCTTTTAGACAATGCATCATTTGTGGTTATCTCTTTATTTGTACCTCTGCCGTCGACCCCATGTGTGTGTTATGTTTACAATATTGAAAACCATACTAATGCAAGTACTGTGCTTCAAGGAGTTGCTGATGCCTCCTCTCCAATAAAATCATTCATGGCAGTCCATGCAAAGCCAGAGGTATGGATACTGACAGTTCCATGGAACTAGGTCATCAGAGCTCGAATACTTGTCGTTTGATTGTTCTACACAATGTTTAATTCGTGTTGAGCTATTGAGATGTACCTGTGTGTTCGCCCTCACGTGTGTTTTATGTTATCAATATTGTGATAAATAGTAATGAAAGTACTATGTTTCAGGGAGTCGATGGAGCCTCATTCCGCGCTGTCTATGCGGATACATAAAATATAGTCGAGGAGGGAAGAGATGCGGAAACTAATCAGAGCTACAGCGTGCAGATGTTGAAGGTCGAGTCAAGAAAGTTGCAAAGAAAAGAAACAAAAATAAGGTTAGTTACAAACAGTTCATAACTTTAGAATTTATTTGTGCTGGGGACTATTTTATGTTTTTTTCAGTCAATTCTACTATACTTTATCTTGTGTTTAAACTGAACATCCCTTTTCCAATCTGTCCTGTAGTTACCCATGGGTCTACGAACTATACATACACAGACAGTGAAGCGAATGAGAGATGTTGCTTGCCAGACCATTTACACTATGGAGGAACTATTAATTCAGACGCTGCATGTTGAGACTAGAGATGCTCATATCCAAAGGCCAGAACATGAAATGAATGTGTCCGGAGAATCCAGTAAAGTTGTAATGGACCATTGCTACAGTGTGACTGCACCACCACAAGAAGATGATACTGAATGTATTGAGGATAGCTCGGAAGTAGTCGCAGAACAATTCACACAATCTACACCCGTCAAAAAATTGCCACCAAAAAAGCTGTCGACAATGTTGTGTTCTCCCATCAATGTTGAAGTAACAGATGTTGAAATAACAGAGAATGAACCAGCAGCAGCATTCACCGACCCATCAGAACCTGATATCAGCTATATTTCTTTCAGTTGTGGTGAAATGTCCTCAACGATGCAGTCCGAAACAAGTGTGATACCGGATGACAGTCTAATGAAAGAGGGCAAATACATAGTATTCGACAGTTGTTTGATGGATATTATAAGTATGCTGAAATGTGAGCATTCCATCAGAGGGAAAGTATGTCGGAGGCCATTGATTCATGTGACTCCTCAAAAACAAGGCAGTAACGTCAAAATACATGCCGCCTGTAGATTAAATCATGCTTTCTCATGGTCTGCACAACCGATGCTGGGAAAGCTGCCAGCAGGCAATCTACTGTGTGCAGCTGCATCACTTTTTAGTGGGTCCGAGTCTTTCTATCGGTTTGTGGCACTTCATTTCATTTCTAAAACGCAGTACTACAAATACCAACATGATTATCTGTTTCCGGCCATTAGTGATGCTTGGAAAATTGAACAATTGTCTCTAGCAAGTACATTCGAAGGGAAACGACCCAGGCTAGCCGGTGATGGACAGTGCGACAGCCCTGGATTTTCTGCCAAGTACTGCACCTACCACTTTCAAGACATGGATAGTAAGAAAATCGTGAGTTCGGTGGTCGTGCAGGTAACACAATGTACATCCTCAGTGGCCATGGAGAAACTAGGATTTATAAAATCAGTGGAATATCTACAATCGAGGGGAGTGCACATCGACCTCATAGCCACGGACAGACATGTTTCAATTGCCAAGACAATGAGAGAGCAGTTCCCACATATTAAACATCAATTTGATGTATGGCATCTTGCTAAATCAATCAATAAGAAAATCTTGGCTGCAGGGAAAAAAAAAAGGTTTGGAAAGTATTTCACAGTGGTCCCAGTCTATCAGCAACCATCTTTGGTGGAGCTCCAAAACTTGTGAAGGGTCAGTGGAAATACTACTTGAAAAATGGCGGTCACTGATGCACCACTGTATCAACGTTCACCGCTGGTCAGAAAACCTACATTTCCACCAATGTGAACATGGCCCTTTGTCCCCAGAGGAGGCAAGGAAGAAGAAGTGGTTGATTCCATCTTCACCGACACACAAAGCCATTGAGAAGATAGTTTTCAATAAAACTCTATCAAGAGATTTGAGGGGACTGACAGAATTCTGTCACACAGGAGGTTTGGAGGTGTTCCACAATATGTGCCTAAAGTACAGGCCAAAGCGCTTGCATTTCAGCATACAGGGCATGAAACATAGGACTCTACTTGCGGTCTTGGCCCATAACAAGAATCTCAGCCGTGAACAATCTAGGACTACGGGTAATGTAAGGATGCCTCGCTACACTAAGGTGTTTTCTAAAAGAAGTAAGCAATGGGTCATCAAACCAGTCTATGAGGAAATGGAGTTCGACTTTGTAAAAAGCCTTATTGTTGCTGTACTCGAGAAGCACAGATATGGAATTTTGAACATTTCTGTGCAGAGCACTGATGCATTGCCACCGAACATTGCCACTGTGCCATGTCCACCCAAAGCAGAGCTGGTTGTGAAGTATAAATCCCGGTTTAACTAATTGTAATATGATTGTCTTTTTGTAAATAAATGTTATTGTGCAGTGTACATACAAAGTATGCTAACCTAACCCCTCCCTTCACCATCCTGGGTGGCGAACAACCTGGGTGTCATATTTGACTTCTCTCTCTATTCACCTCATATCGCTGACCTTGTCAATATGTTTTTGTATATATTTTTGTTGCTGTAATTAAGTTTCGCAAGGCTTGCGTATTGCAAATAATAAAACAAACAATAAATCTCACTTTCAACTCAACTCCTCAGGTACGTTATACTTTCCCTGACCTTCCCCCAAAAAGTCAATGGGCCTCATTACGAGTCCGGCGTTAACCGAGGCGGTAAAACCGTCTGGTTAACGCCGGACTCGTATTACCATTCCGCCTCCGTGATTCCCGGAATTACTGGGGCATTACAACCCCGGGTTTCCGGGAATCACGGAGGCGGAATGGTGTAAATCCCCATTCCCATTGAGTCCTATGGGACTCGATGGAAATGGGGATCATGGAAACACCGGCAGCATCTCGTAATGCTGCCGGTGTTTCCTCGTCCGCCTGCATGCGAGAGGTGTTAAACCCGCCAGGTCAGAGCTGGCGGGAACATCACCTCCCGCCTGCAGGGGTCAGACTCAGGCGGTCCGGAAACAACGGTGGTGGCGGGTTTACCGCCACCGTTATTTCCGGACCGCCTGGGTCGTAATGAGGCCCAATGTCTCCATAGTTATGGTTCTCTAGGGCTACAAAGCTCGCGGACAACGAGGACAAAATTGGGGGCCTCAGAATGCGCCAAGCCAGCCGTTGCAGATGGGAGAGAAGCCAGTTCACATTTGCACATTGAGGCCTAGTGCATAGATGGATTCGAAAATTCAAGTTCTCACAGATGGCTTTACTACGGGATGTTGCAAAGTAAGAATGTATGCTCCTTTAGAGTGAAGGTCAGCGGGTTTGATTTTCAGCTAGCAGCCTGAAGAGGCCCACAAATCACACTGGCAGTGTGAGGTTCTATTGTTTTTTGACCTTGAGAGGCAGGGACGATGCCGAAAAGGACTTCATTTGAAGGAGGGGTGCAATAACGTAAAAGACGATAAGGCAGACAATTCTGAAACTAGACCGAGTTTCATGTTAGTTCAGTATACGAAAAATCGTTGTCAAGAGCACAGTGGGATTTACGGACTGCATTATGCAGAGACACAATGGAAATTGCAAATATAATGTAAGTAACTCTTTAAACGCTTTTATACCGGAATTAAGAATTAATGAATGGATGAATGAATGAATGAATGAAGAGCAAGAAAAACGTTTGTGGGATCGTCTTTGCACCGGGCACATGGGCATGCAGGTCCACATTCCACATGCATGTAGACAAACAGTTGTTTCTCATTGTGTGTTAACCTCGATTTATTTTGTTAGTTTTCCCATTGATTTTAGAGCCGAACCTACTCCATTGCACTATCCTTGAAAGCAAATAGTTTCAGATCGGCCGTAATTAATAAAATGAATAATATTAATAAAGATCGGCTGGCGAGACTAATTATAATTTTTATGTTTTCAAAACAGGTATATCCTACCCTACTGCTACTGCCACCAGTTTCAGACCCCGGCAGATGGTTTCTTCAACCGGCAGCTGCAGCTTATCGTAAACAACTGCACCACTTTGACGATCTTATGGGACGATCGCCAAGGGCCCATATGCCCTTACGCGGTACTAGCGGCTAGAAGCAACATACCAACCTTTATGCTGGCCTAGTGCCTAGTTGATGGAACAGCCTTGCGGTTCACCGTGCAACTAAAGTGCTTCTTTTAACGAAAACCAACACCCTGTGTACCATAAAGTAGCAGCGTGTGACTCACGATAAAACGGAACAGGATTTGCGGATAGAGAGAAAACAAAAAAAATGACATTCCGATTTAATATGCCAATTGCTGAATATTCTATAAACATTTAATGTTAAATAAATGTACTTTGCCAAATGTACCGTGTTGCTGTTTGATTTGAAAGTACAGTTTCATATTCCGAATTGTGGCACGCTGTGTTGTGAGTTGATCTGTGTTGGTTTCCGGGTTCTGTGTGAAGTCGCGTAGAAGACGACTGGGCGCGTTTGCCTACGCAGCACATTAACGTCACAGAGAGAGGTGGGGAATATGAATGTTTTGATAATGTCAGGCTCAGGGGCGGGGGATATGATTTAGTGCCGCAAAAGCAGGTCAGTCAGGGCGATGGGGCAAGTGATAGGATTATCACAAAATGGCAGCGCCCTGATGCCTGTTTTCGCGTGCGTTTAATGGACGAAAACTCGGGTAAGGTCCATAGGAATTTTTTCTAAAATCGAGCGACTTAGGCTTAAAAACACATGGCCGACCCGTAGGGACAATAAACATTTTTTTTTTACCGAACCATTCCTTTAAGGAGGAAGGGTGCTGTGGTGATGGGCCGGTAGTTGGTGGGGAGGGTGGGATCAAGGGAGGTTTAATGATGAAGGCATAAATCCAAGTTGTTTTGAGGCAGATTGGAACATTATTGGAGGAGAAATTAACAGTCTGCGTTAAGATTTATAATAGTTAAGCACTTTAAATAATATATGTCTCTCGGCAATTGTAAATAACACCCACCTCTATGCTGATTGGTAGTCTTGTAAGAGAAGAAGGAGAGTATCATCTAGAAACCCTCATCCACCCAGCCAAAAGGCTAAGCAGAAGTGGAGTCTCCAGGGAAAACCCCAAAAGGGGAAAAACCCTGCGATGGGCTGCTGGGGTGCGTGGATTCCTGAAGGCAGCTGTTGATGATATACACGGGTGTCTTTTTAGTGTAGACTGGAATCCTCTTGTGAAGAATTCTAATAATAACAGAGTAAGTGAAGGTGATAAGTACGAGTATAAGGTATCTCAGGATATGTTGAAAGTCAGAGGGAAAAGAAAGGGGCTTACCCTGACAAGGCTAATCACTTCTAGATCTGTATTGTCCTATCCGATGGTAGATGCTGGACGAGAGCCTAATGGAGCATAGGAGGAATAAGGATGTGACTTTGATACTGCCGAATTGAGAAAAGAACGTTAAATAAGTAGAGGAATAAAACCTACCAAAAACAGTTGACCAAAGAATAGATAGCGGGTAGCAGGTTAGGAGTCTTGGACTCGAAGACAGAAGAGGATCTGTAAGGTTGGGTCCTAATATTTGAATACAGAACAACCAGACAATTAACGCGTGCTGAAAAGACCACGTGAGGACACAAACTCTAACTAAGTATGTCTACACACCAATGGCGGCTGGGAAGGTTGCAGATGGAAGAGAATAGCTTCTTTCAGTTTCCCAGAGGATAAAGGAAGAATTTCCAAACAAGGGGAAAAGTAATAATTAAGGGTGAGAAGTGGAAAGGGTCTTTGCTAGCACTGTGCTAATAAAGATTCAAGGTTGTAGAAGTTAGCGAACTTACGATGCGCAGCGCGACTCTGAATAGAGAAGCAACTCGTTGTTCCGTAGTCCGGGTAACCGGATATTCATTTCTGGAAGTCGGGGGCATGGCTACTCGCGGGACATGGGAGGCGAAAAACACTGGCGTGTTGCTTGCAGTTCCTGGCTCCTCCATGTTACGAGTACCAAATCCGGGCAAAACCGCATGCATTGGCACACGGGAAAGTAAAACAACAGAACCCAGCTGGAGAGTTGTAACAGTATGCCCCCTCTTAAAGTCATTACCCTCTTGTTTATCGGGGTGCTTCTTGTGAAACAGTCTGATAAGTCGTGGAGCGTGAATGCTGGATTCAGATTCCCAAGTTCGATCGGCTGGTGGTCTACCCCTTCCAATCCACCAGGTATTGTAGTCTCCCACAATGAATTTGTGAATCAAATAGATCTGCGACCTCGTATTCTGCGTCGGTATGAAGCAGAACTGGTGGGGGGGCGTGAGGAAACCACGGGATGGTATACACTTCGTATATCTGGCTTTAGCTGAGAAACATGGAATACCGGGTGTATCCGTGCCCAGGTTTTGGGTAATTTGAGTTTAAATGCTGCTGCTTCTATAGCCGAGATCACCCAAAAAGGACCCATGAATCTAGGAGAAAATTTGGATGGTTTGAGATGTCTGGATAAAAATCGGGAGGATAACCAGACCCAATCTCCTGGTTGTATCTTAGGAGCTGTAGTTCGGAGACGGTCGGCCGTTCTCTTTGTTCTTTCCTGCATAGTCTTGAGCGCAAGAGATGCTGTGTGTTGACCCCAACGTATCCTTTCCAAAAGAGTTTTTACGTTGGGGCATCTGTCATCTGTAAGTCTGGAAATGATACAGGGTGAAACCCAAAGGAACAGAATAAAGGAGAGTTCTTGATCGCTGAATGGTAAGCATTCTTATACGCGAATTTAGCGAGGGGTAGTAAACCAAACCAGTTGTCTTGTGCGGCTGATATATAACTCCGTAGATATCCTTCTAGAGTCTGATTTAACCTCTCAGTCTGACCATTGGTTTGAGGATGGAAACTGGAACTTAAAGCCCGGGTGATTCCCAAAATCTGACAGACAAGTTTCCAATATCTTGACGTATACTGAGAACCTCTATCAGAGATTATCGTCTCTGGTAGACCGTGAAGAGAAAATATTCGGGAGATGAATGTTCGTGCCATTTGGGATGCTGAAGGAAGACTGGCTAGAGGTAAAGAATTAGCCAGTTTGGTGAATGAATCGATGACTACCATAATCGTCGAGCATCCTTCAGAAAGAGGAGGATCTACAATACAGTCTGTTGAAATAATCTGCCACGGTCATGTAGGTAAAGGCATCCTGACTAGAGCCCCAAAGGGAGAATGTCTCGGGCTCTTATTTTGTAGACAGACTGGGCATGACTTGATGTATTTAAGAACGTCACTCCTCATCGAAGGCCACCAGAAATGCCGGGAGATCAATTCACGGGTATTAATATTTCCTCTATGCCCTGCAGATTTGGAGTCATGGCACATGCTCAGCACTTCTTTCTCTAAGGATTTAGTGGGTACGTAAACCTGTTGACCATGGAAGTAACACCCTTCCTTTTTAGACAAATGGCTTAATTCCTTCATGGTTAGCCCCTTCAGTGTGGAGGGACCTGAACGCTGTTCCAGACGTTTGAGAAAATCAGTTGATTTGCAGCTTTTTTGCAACACTCGTAATATTGCAGGGAAAGATTGGTTCTGGCTTTACTGAAAATTGAAGAGTGATCTCTATACGTGATAAAGCATCAGCTTTTAGATTACTTTTTCCTGGTATTAAAGAAAATATGATTCTGAAGGGGGAGAAGAAATGAGCCCATCCCACCTGTCGGCTGTTGCATGTCTAGGCATATTGGAGAATCCTTAAGTTTTGATGGTCAGTGCGGACCTCCACTGGATGCTGTGCTCCCAATAATAAATGCCTCCATTCTTCAAAGGCCCGTTTGATAGCCAATAATTCCTTCTCGAGGACCATATAATTAAATTCAGCCGGCGATAGAGTTTTGGATAGGTATGCGACAGGCCGTTCCAACCCCTGATCATCTTCCTGCAGAAGAACCGCTCCCAAAGCGTACTGGGAGGCATCCGTCTCGATAATGAAATGGCGTGACTCATCCGGAGTCATTAGTATGGGTGCAGAGTAAATCTCTTCTTTAGAGTGTTGAAAGCCTTTTGTGTTTCCTCGTTCCAAACATAAGGAACTCCCTTTTTCAATAGATTGGTTAAAGGTTGAGTGAGAGCTGAAAAGTTGGGGATAAATTGGCGGTAGAAGTTGGAGAATCCTACAAAACATTGAATCTCCTTAATTGATCGAGGAATAGCCCAGTTCTTAACAGCCGTTACCTTTTCTGGATCCATCGCAATAGCTTGGGCCGAGAGAATGTATCCCAGATATGTCACATGAGGCTGATGAAAAAAGCATTTCTCAAGATTGCAGAATAAATGATTACTCTGGAGTCTGTATAATACCTCTCTGACATGAGATTCATGTTCGGAGATGTCTTTAGAGAAAATCAGAATGTCGTCCAGGTACACGATGACGGTGTGTAACAGTAAATCAGAAAACAGATGGTCCATAAATCTCTGAAAGACGGCCGGGCATTGGACAAACCAAAGGGCATAACTTGTAATTGAAAGTGGCCAAATGGTGTCCTGAAGGCCGTCTTCCATTCATCACTCTTTCTAATCCTGATCAGGTGGTAGGCACCCTTTAGATCTAACTTAGTATAGATGAGATCTCCCTTGACAGCTTCCAGAATATCCGGAATAAGGGGCATCGGGTACCTGTCGGGTATAGTGATTCTATTCAATCCCCTGAAATCTATGCAGGGTCTGAGTTCAGAAGAATTCTGTAACGCTCACCTGGTTCCCTCGCAGGCGCGGGTCTTGGCTGGGCAGTGAAACCGTCTTCAAAGTTAGGCGTAGGGTCCGTCTGGCTCCCTGGTTTGGTCCCCTTCTCACCGAAAGCTTGACTTGGAGGGTGAGATGTCTACAAGTGGAAAAGATCAGGGGGTGTTAGTAGCTGGAAGGTTAGACGAAGTCTCTACCCCCACACTCTCTCCTCCCGTGGTACTCGGTTGCTAACTGTGCTCACCTTAAATAGGTGAATGCCGGGCTCTCCATCCTGCGTCTTGTGCAGACGCTCTGGGTCCAGTTACTTCACTGGTTTTGGGATCAGCCTCTTGATTGCAGAGAGTAAGTAGAGAGCGATGCCGCCGTTAATTGCACGAGCGGATTTTGCATATATCAAGTCCTTAATGTCCTCTTTTAACGTCCCTTTCTTGCAGGGTTGGCTGAGAAGAAATGATGGCGAAAGAATGCCAAAGTTCGTGGAGGCACGTAAGTAGAAAGTCTGTGCAGGGCCTTTCAACGCACCTTAATGTCTCTCTCTTGCTTTCAGATGGAGAATGATGAAGGCGCCGGTGATGATGCCCAGGTTCGTACCGAGGCGCGAACAAGATGATGGAGAATAGGAAGGCACGTAAGTAGAAAGTCTGTTCAAGGCCTTTAAACGCACCTTAATGTCTCTCTTTGCCTTGCAGGTAGCGGAGTGCGGTGCGAGCTCACTTTGGAGCGTATGTCGCAAAGGTAAGCCGTTCAGAAACAAAACGTTACTAACCAATGTTCTTTTGTCTTTGCAGGGCTCGATGGCGGAGAAAGGGTGCGGCGAATACCTTAAACGCTCCGGTGGATCGGGTAAGTTGAAGCGCTGACCTTGACTCTTCTAATCTGTGTTTTTTGTTGTTGTGCAGATGCTGCTGAAGACTGAAGAATGGATCCTCATCAGGTAAATCCGGAGATTTCGCGTTCACAGGAGCTGGAATGGAAGATTCCCTGGAGCTGACACGTTGAGCGTCCTGCTGCTGATGCAGAATAACGCGAAGCACGTGGCACCAATCGGGTGTGGTTTAAATAGTGCACAGGAGTGCTTAGGCGTCTTCTTCCACAGCCTCGCCCAGGTAAGAAAAAGAGTTCCAGTTTCCAGAAGAGTTCCAGTCCTAGGGAGTGGTTCCAGCCCCACCCAGAAGAAAAGTAGTTCCTGCCAGAGGAGAATGAAGACTTCATCCTGTTGGTAAGGAAGCAGCATGGTCTGCTGCAGGTAGGTCCACCCAAGCACTTCTGAATTTGCTATGAGCCCGGCGCTTCTTGTGCCGGGACCAGTCTCCACAATGAGCCTGGCACCACCGGTGCCAGGACAAGGCCCAAAAGGTCCCTAAAGGGACTTGCTGGCGTCTGCAATGAATGTTATGAGCCTGCTTCCAAGGGCGTTGGGCTTCTCCTGTCTCCTTGGAAGCAGTGGTCATGACAGCACCCCCCCTCAAGGCCCCTCCCAAGTTCGTCTTCTCCGGGGATCTTGGTTTGTCGGGAAAAGTTCGGTGAAACTTCTTGACCAGACGGGGTGCATGCACATGTTCCGATGGTTCCCAAGATCGTTCCTGGGGTCCATAACCTTTCCAGTCAATCAGATAATATAGTTTTGATTTGGAAATCTTGGAGTCTAGGATGTTCTGAATTTCGAACTCCAGTTCTCCATCCACTAGGATAGGGTCTGGAGATTTTGTCAAACGGGTTCCAGGTTGCATGGGTTTTAGCAAGGAGACGTGGAAGACAGGATGAACTTTCATATGAGTAGGTAAGCCCAATTTTACTGCCACTGGATTTATTATGGCGGTGATCGGGTAGGGTCCCAGGTATCGTGGATTGAAAGTACGTGGTCCTTTTAAGGGTAAATATTTGGTGGACAGCCAGACTTGATCTCCCACTTGATATTGGGGAGCTTCCTTTCGATGTTGGTCTGCACCCTTCTTGTAATGTTCCTTGGCTTGCTGAAGGTGAGAAGTGGCTTCCTTAAAGGCTTGAGTGTTTGTAGAGTGCAGGTGATCTACAGCAGGTGTTCCAAGAGTCTGAGATGGATCAAGATTTGAGGTGCGGGGATGGATTCCATACAAGAGGAAAAAAGGGGTTTTTCCAGTTCCAGAATGGACTGAATTATTATAAGCGTACTCCGCAATCCAGAGGATTTCTTTCCAAGTGCCTTCTGCTTGCTGCAACATGCAGCGTAGATATTGTTCCAGAGTTTGGTTGGTCCTCTCGGTCTGCCCGTCGGTCTGGGGATGATGGCTGGTTGAAAGCCTTACGTCAATTTGGGCTAAACGACAGCAACTCCGCCAGAAGTGGGAAATAAACTGACTTCCTCTATCCGAGATTAGAACTGAAGGAAAGCCGTGCAACCGAACGATGTTCTCGAGGAATTCCCGGGCTAGAATTGAAGCTGTGGGTAACCCCTTTAATGGAATAAAATGAGCCATTTTAGAAAATAGGTCCACAACTACTAAGATCGTATTATATCCGGAGCATGGTGGTAAATCAGTGATGAAATCCATGGATAGAGTATGCCACGGGTGAGGAGGAATGTCTATTGGATGTAAGAGGCCTGATGGTTTCTCCTTCTGGCTTTTGTTCTGAGCGCACACCCCACAGGAGATTACAAAATCTTTAATGTCCTTCCTCCAAGAGGGCCACCAGAAATGTCTTTTTACTTTTTCAGACGTTTTAGCAATGCCGGGATGGCCTTCCATTAAGGAGTCATGGTAACATGAAATGACCTGTGATTGTAAATCCGTACATGGCAGATATAATCTACCTTGAAAGTATGGCAAGACTTTTTCCATTGTAAAGTCTTTCCCCTTGAGTTTCCAGTCTTTTATTTCTGCTGGAGTCATAAGTTTTATAACTTTCGCTTCAATATCTTCAAGGGATTGTGTGTTAATTAAACCCAGGATTCTTTGTTCCGGAATTATTGGTACGGGTTCAGGACTAGTCGTGAGTTCATCTACTCCCACTCGGGAGAGGGCATCCGCTTTTCAATTCTTGTTGCCTGGTCGGTAAGTAATTACAAAGTCGAACTCGGCGAAAAATAGTGCCCAACGGAGTTGTCTAGAGGATTGAGCTTTGGCTGATTTTAAGTATTGTAAATTGCGATGATCCGTAATGACGGTGACTGTGTGTCGGGCTCCCAGGAGATAGTGCCGCCAGGCCTTAAAAGCGGACTTAATAGCTAAAAGTTCTTTATCGGTAATGGTATAGTTGATTTCGGGAGCCGAAAATTTGCGGGACCAAAAGGCCACAGGGTGCAACTGGTTTGTTTCTGGGTCCCTCTGCGAAAGCACTGCTCCCATCGCGAGACTGGAGGCATCCCGGGCGGGGATGTTTTAAAACCGGAGCTGAGATGAATTTAGTTTTCAGTTCTTGAAAGGCTTGTTCGGCTTCTGTAGACCATTCGAAACGTTTGTTTTTTCTGAGAAGGGCTGTAATAGGTTGAACTATTCGAGAGAAGTCTGGAATAAACCTACGATAAAAGTTGGCGAAGCCCAACATGCTTTGGACTCCTTTTACTGAGGTTGGTGAGGGCCACTTAAGAATAGCGTCCACTTTTCTTGAGTCCATGTGAACTCCGTTAGGTGACAAAATGAATCCCAAAAATTCGACCTCAGTAACGTGAAAAACGCATTTCTCCAGTTTAGCAAAAAGTCGGTGTTGACGGAGCCTCTCCAGTACCGCTGTGACGTGTTTTCGATGATCAGCCTCTGAGGCCGAGTAAACCAGAATATCGTCAATATAGACAACTACACACACATCAATGAGTTCTCTGAGGACGTCATTCATAAAGTACTGAAAAGCGGCCGGTGCATTGCATAATCCAAAGGGCATTACTTGATACTCGAATAATCCATACTTAGTACGAAAGGCCGTTTTCCATTCATCGCCCTCTTTTATTCGTACCAAATGGTAAGCTCCTCTGAGGTCCAACTTAGTATAAATACACGCACTTTTAACTTGGTCAAGTAGTTCTGGGATCAATGGTAACGGATATCTGTTCTTGATTGTTATCTGATTCAGGGCACGGTAATCTATACATGTTCTCAGGTCTCCCTCTTTTTTTGGAACGAAGAACAGAGCTGAGGAGGCTGGGGACTTTGAAGGACGGATAAATCCATTAGCCAGATATTGGTCCAAATATTGTCTTAGGTGAAGATTTTCTGGTTCGGTAAGGGCATAAATTCGACTGCACGGAGGAATGGATCCCGGAATCCGGTCTTTCTGACAGTCGTATGACCTGTGAGGAGGCAGGGTGTTAGCTTGATCTTTCCGAAAGACATCATGATAATCCCGGTATTCAGAAGGCAGTTGTGGAGTCTCAGAGGAGATTGCTGCCAGCTTGGTGGGAGGCTGAGGATAACAGGTGGGAGCGCATTCTGGAAACCGAATTGTCTTTGCTCGCCAGTCGATTTGAGGATTGTGCTTCTCCAACCAAGGGATTCCCAGAATAACATGAAATCGCGGAGCCTTGATCACGTCAAACACGATCTTCTCTTGATGTCCATCTTGGCCTACCAACGTCACTTCCAAGGTGGTGTGAGTTACTGGTCCGGAAGCTATTTCCGTACCGTCCACTGTGGTAATGACGTCTCTCACCGCCTTAGGACAAAGAGATAGATTCATCCTGGCGGCCATTTCACAGTCCACGTAATTGCCGATCGCGCCACTATCAATGTATGCTTTTATGGCATGCATACGATTGGGCTGCTATGGACTCACGAGGACCATAGGCATGACGAAATGCGAGGTCAAAGAACTGGTTTTAACGCTCGGCAAGCAGACCTCTACACGTGTCGGGCGAGGTCGTTTTCCGACTCAGAACCTTCGGCACCTTTATCGGATGCTCCTACCATCTTTTTCTTTGGTTTCACAGGGCAATCTCGAAGAAAGTGTCCAGAATTTCCGCAATAGAGGCATAATTGCAATTGTCTTCTCCTTTCTCGTTCCTTTTGGGTTAGGGGTCCTTTCACGACCCCAATTTGCATGGGTTCCACAGAATCATTTCCTTTAGCGGAGCTCTGTGGTCTTGAAAAAACACGGGATTCAAATCTGGAACGATCGGCCTTCCGATTCTGCAGCCTGTGATCTAATTGAACCACCAGATCGATATATTCAGAACAGTCTTGTGGCGGATTTTCCACCTGGGCTAGAACGTCTTTAAGTTCCCCTCGCAGGCCTCTGTAGAAAAGCGTGATTCTCTTGTCTTCCGGCCATCCGGTTTCCACCACTAGTCTGTTAAATGACGCAATGTAAGTCAAGAGGTCTTGATTACCCTGTCGTAGTGAAAGAAGTTCATTATCCAAGGCCTGACCCTGGGAGTGTCGTGCGAACAATCTCTCCATACTAGCTTGAAAGTCTTGGAAGTTATGAAGAACAGGGTCATCTTGAGTCACTAAAGGTATAGACCAATCTGCGGCACTGCCACTAAGATATGAGAGCACGAAGGCCACCTTGGCCTGGTCCGTTGGAAATGCGGCGGGTCTACACAAAAAGTGCAAGCGACATTGATTGAAGAAGACAGCGAATCTCCTTGGATCACCAGAAAAACGCTCGGGCGGGGCCAAAGGTACATTTCCTGGTAGATTAATCTGCACCGGATTAGTGGAAGTCGTTGGAGCATGGCTCCCTCCCGAGGCGGGCAGAGGAGTTTGTCCCGCTTGGGCTTGTAACAACTGTCTGGCAAGATCATCAGTTTGCTCCTTAGAAACAACTAACTCTCTCCTTAAGGCAATCGTTTCCTAGCGTGCTGCGTGTACTTCTGCCCTCAACTCCCCAAGCAATTGGGCCAATTGGTCTGTGGCTGAGGTTTCCATTGCGCCTGGGCGGGAAATATGCGGTAAGGCTTCGCGTTCTGTAACGTTCACCTGGTTCCCTCGGAGGCGCGGGTCTTGGCTGGGCGGTGAAACCGTCTTCAAAGTTAGGCGTAGGGTCCGTCTGGCTCCCTGGTTTGGTCCCCTTCTCACCGAAAGCTTGACTTGGAGGGTGAGATGTCTACAAGTGGAAAAGATCAGGGGGTGTTAGTAGCTGGAAGGTTAGACGAAGTCTCTACCCCCACACTCTCTCCTCCCGTGGTACTCGGTTGCTAACTGTGCTCACCTTAAATAGGTGAATGCCGGGCTCTCCATCCTGCGTCTTGTGCAGGGGCTCTGGGTCCAGTTACTTCACTGGTTTTGGGATCAGCCTCTTGATTGCAGAGGGTAAGTAGAGAGCGATGCCGCCGTTAATTGCACGAGCGGATTTTGCATCTATCAAGTCCTTAATGTCCTCTTTTAACGTCCCTTTCTTGCAGGGTTGGCTGAGAAGAAATGATGGCGAAAGAATGCCAAAGTTCGTGGAGGCACGTAAGTAGAAAGTCTGTGCAGGGCCTTTCAACGCACCTTAATGTCTCTCTCTTGCTTTCAGATGGAGAATGATGAAGGCGCCGGTGATGATGCCCAGGTTCGTACCGAGGCGCGAACAAGATGATGGAGAATAGGAAGGCACGTAAGTAGAAAGTCTGTTCAAGGCCTTTAAACGCACCTTAATGTCTCTCTTTGCCTTGCAGGTAGCGGAGTGCGGTGCAAGCTCACTTTGGAGCGTCTGTCGCAAAGGTAAGCCGTTCAGAAACAAAACGTTACTAACCAATGTTCTTTTGTCTTTGCAGGGCTCGATGGCGGAGAAAGGGTGCGGCGAATACCTTAAACGCTCCGGTGGATCGGGTAAGTTGAAGCGCTGACCTTGACTCTTCTAATCTGTGTTTTTTGTTGTTGTGCAGATGCTGCTGAAGACTGAAGAATGGATCCTCATCAGGTAAATCCGGAGATTTCCCATTCACAGGAGCTGGAATGGAAGATTCCCTGGAGCTGACACGGTGAGCGTCCTGCTGCTGATGCAGAATAACGCGAAGCACGTGGCACCAATCGGGTGTGGTTTAAATAGTGCACAGGAGTGCTTAGGCGTCTTCTTCCACAGCCTCGCCCAGGTAAGAAAAAGAGTTCCAGTTTCCAGAAGAGTTCCAGTCCTAGGGAGTGGTTCCAGCCCCACCCAGAAGAAAAGTAGTTCCTGCCAGAGGAGAATGAAGACTTCATCCTGTTGGTAAGGAAGCAGCATGGTCTGCTGCAGGAAGGTCCACCCAAGCACTTCTGAATTTGCTATGAGCCCGGCGCTTCTTGTGCCGGGACCAGTCTCCACAATGAGCCTGGCACCACCGGTGCCAGGACAAGGCCCAAAAGGTCCCTAAAGGAACTTGCTGGCGTCTGCAAGAATGTTATGAGCCTGCTTCCAAGGGCGTTGGGCTTCTCCTGACTCCTTGGAAGCAGTGGTCATGACAGCACCCCCCCTCAAGGCCCCTCCCAAGTTCGTCTTCTCCGGGGATCTTGGTTTGTCGGGAAAAGTTCGGTGAAACTTCTTGACCAGACGGGGTGCATGCACATGTTCCGATGGTTCCCAAGATCGTTCCTGGGGTCCATAACCTTTCCAGTCAATCAGATAATATAGTTTTGATTTGGAAATCTTGGAGTCTAGGATGTTCTGAATTTGGAACTCCAGTTCTCCATCCACTAGGATAGGGTCTGGAGATTTTGTCAAACGGGTTCCAGGTTGCATGGGTTTTAGCAAGGAGACGTGGAAGACGGGATGAACTTTCATATGAGTAGGTAAGCCCAATTTTACTGCCACTGGATTTATTATGGCGGTGATCGGGTAGGGTCCCAGGTATCGTGGATTGAAAGTACGTGGTCCTTTTAAGGGTAAATGTTTGGTGGACAGCCAGACTTGATCTCCCACTTGATATTGGGGAGCTTCCTTTCAATGTTGGTCTGCACCCTTCTTGTAATGTTCCTTGGCTTGCTGAAGGTGAGAAGTGGCTTCCTTAAAGGCTTGAGTGATTGTAGAGTGCAGGTGATCTACAGCAGGTGTTCCAAGAGTCTGAGGTGGATCAAGATTTGAGGTGCGGGGATAGATTCCATACAAGAGGAAAAAAGGGGTTTTTCCAGTTCCAGAATGGACTGAATTATTATAAGCGTACTCCGCAATCCAGAGGATTTCTTTCCAAGTGCCTTCTGCTTGCTGCAACATGCAGCGTAGATATTGTTCCAGAGTTTGGTTGGTCCTCTCGGTCTGCCCGTCGGTCTGGGGATGATGGCTGGTTGAAAGCCTTACGTCAATTTGGGCTAAACGACAGCAACTCCGCCAGAAGTGGGAAATAAACTGACTTCCTCTATCCGAGATTAGAACTGAAGGAAAGCCGTGCAACCGAACGATGTTCTCGAGGAGTTCCCGGGCTAGAATTGAAGCTGTGGGTAACCCCTTTAATGGAATAAAATGAGCCATTTTAGAAAATAGGTCCACAACTACTAAGATCGTATTATATCCGGAGCATGGTGGTAAATCCGTGATGAAATCCATGGATAGAGTATGCCACGGGTGAGGAGGAATGTCTATTGGATGTAAGAGGCCTGATGGTTTCTCCTTCTGGCTTTTGTTCTGAGCGCACACCCCACAGGAGATTACAAAATCTTTAATGTCCTTCCTCCAAGAGGGCCACCAGAAATGTCTTTTTACTTTTTCAGACGTTTTAGCAATGCCGGGATGCCCTTCCATTAAGGAGTCATGGTAACATGAAATGACCTGTGATTGTAAATCCGTACATGGCAGATATAATCTACCTTGAAAGTATGGCAAGTCTTTTTCCATTGTAAAGTCTTTCCCCTTGAGTTTCCAGTCTTTTATTTCTGCTGGAGTCATACGTTTTTTAACTTTCGCTTCAATATCTTCAAGGGATTGTGTGTTAATTAAACCCAGGATTCTTTGTTCCGGAATTATTGGTACGGGTTCAGGACTAGTCGTGAGTTCATCTACTCCCACTCGCGAGAGGGCATCCGCTTTTCCATTCTTGTTGCCTGGTCGGTAAGTTATTACAAAGTCGAACTCGGCGAAAAATAGTGCCCAACGGAGTTGTCTAGAGGATTGAGCTTTGGCTGATTTTAAGTATTGTAAATTGCGATGATCCGTAATGACGGTGACTGTGTGTCGGGCTCCCAGGAGAAAGTGCCGCCAGGCCTTAAAGGCGGACTTAATAGCTAAAAGTTCTTTATCGGTAATGGTATAGTTGATTTCGGGAGCCGAAAATTTGCGGGACCAAAAGGCCACAGGGTGCAACTGGTTTGTTTCTGGGTCCCTCTGCGAAAGCACTGCTCCCATCGCGAGACTGGAGGCATCGGTCTCAACAATATAGGGAAGTTCCGGGCAGGGATGTTTTAAAACCGGAGCTGAGATGAATTTAGTTTTCAGTTCTTGAAAGGCTTGTTCGGCTTCTGTAGACCATTCGAAACGTTTGTTTTTTCTGAGAAGGGCTGTAATAGGTTGAACTATTCGAGAGAAGTCTGGAATAAACCTACGATAAAAGTTGGCGAAGCCCAACATGCTTTGGACTCCTTTTACTGAGGTTGGTGAGGGCCACTTAAGAATAGCGTCCACTTTTCTTGAGTCCATGTGAACTCCGTTAGGTGACAAAATGAATCCCAAAAATTCAACCTCAGTAACGTGAAAAACGCATTTCTCCAGCTTAGCAAAAAGTCGGTGTTGACGGAGCCTCTCCAGTACCGCTGTGACGTGTTTTCGATGATCAGCCTCTGAGGCCGAGTAAACCAGAATATCGTCAATATAGACAACTACACACACATCAATGAGTTCTCTGAGGACGTCATTCATAAAGTACTGAAAAGCGGCCGGTGCATTGCATAATCCAAAGGGCATTACTTGATACTCGAATAATCCATACTTAGTACGAAAGGCCGTTTTCCATTCATCGCCCTCTTTTATTCGTACCAAATGGTAAGCTCCTCTGAGGTCCAACTTAGTATAAATACAGGCACTTTTAACTTGGTCAAGTAGTTCTGGGATCAATGGTAACGGATATCTGTTCTTGATTGTTATCTGATTCAGGGCACGGTAATCTATACATGTTCTCAGGTCTCCCTCTTTTTTTGAAACGAAGAACAGAGCTGAGGAGGCTGGGGACTTTGAAGGACGGATAAATCCATTAGCCAGATATTGGTCCAAATATTGTCTTAGGTGAAGATTTTCTGGTTCGGTAAGGGCATAAATTCGACTGCACGGAGGAATGGATCCCGGAATCAGGTCTATCTGACAGTCGTATGACCTGTGAGGAGGCAGGGTGTTAGCTTGATCTTTCCGAAAGACATCATGATAATCCCGGTATTCAGAAGGCAGTTGTGGAGTCTCAGAGGAGATTGCTGCCAGCTTGGTGGGAGGCTGAGGATAACAGGTGGGAGCGCATTTTGGAAACCGAATTGTCTTTGCTCGCCAGTCGATTTGAGGATTGTGCTTCTCCAACCAAGGGATTCCCAGAATAACTTGAAATCGCGGAGCCTTGATCACGTCAAACACGATCTTCTCTTGATGTCCATCTTGGCCTACCAACGTCACTTCCAAGGTGGTGTGAGTTACTGGTCCGGAAGCTATTTCCGTACCGTCCACTGTGGTAATGACGTCTCCCACCGCCTTAGGACAAAGAGATAGATTCATCCTGGCGGCCATTTCACAGTCCACGTAATTGCCGATCGCGCCACTATCAATGTATGCTTTTATGGCATGCATACGATTGGGCTGCTCTGGACTCACGAGGACCATAGGCATGACGAAATGCGAGGTCAAAGAACTGGTTTTAACGCTCAGCAAGCAGACCTCTACACTTGTCGGGCGAGGTCGTTTTCCGACTCAGAACCTTCGGCACCTTTATCGGATGCTCCTACCATCTTTTTCTTTGGTTTCACAGGGCAATCTCGAAGAAAGTGTCCAGAATTTCCGCAATAGAGGCATAATTGCAATTGTCTTCTCCTTTCTCGTTCCTTTTGGGTTAGGGGTCCTTTCACGACCCCAATTTGCATGGGTTCCACGGAATCATTTCCTTTAGCGGAGCTCTGTGGTCTTGAAAAAACACGGGATTCAAATCTGGAACGATTGGCCTTCCGATTCTGCAGCCTGTGATCTAATTGAACCACCAGATCAATATATTCAGAACAGTCTTGTGGCGGATTTACCACCTGGGCTAGAACGTCTTTAAGTTCCCCTCGCAGGCCTCTGTAGAAAAGCGTGATTCTCTTGTCTTCCGGCCATCCGGTTTCCACCACTAGTCTGTTAAATGACGCAATGTAAGTCAAGAGGTCTTGATTACCCTGTCGTAGTGAAAGAAGTTCATTATCCAAGGCCTGACCCTGGGAGTGTCGTGCGAACAATCTCTCCATACTAGCTTGAAAGTCTTGGAAGTTATGAAGAACAGGGTCATCCTGAGTCACTAAAGGTATAGACCAATCTGCGGCACTGCCACTAAGATATGAGAGCACGAAGGCCACCTTGGCCTGGTCCGTTGGAAATGCGGCGGGTCTACACAAAAAGTGCAAGCGACATTGATTGAAGAAGACAGCGAATCTCCTTGGATCACCAGAAAAACGCTCGGGCGGGGCCAAAGGTACATTTCCTGGTAGATTAATCTGCACCGGATTAGTGGAAGTCATTGGAGCATGGCTCCCTCCGAGGCGGGCAGAGGAGTTTGTCCCGCTTGGGCTTGGAACAACTGTCTGGCAAGATCATCAGTTCGCTCCTTAGAAACAACTAACTCTCTCCTTAAGGCATTCGTTTCCTGGCGTGCTGCGTGTACTTCTGCCCTCAACTCCCCAAGCAATTGGGCCAATTGGTCTGTGGCTGAGGTTTCCATTGCGCCTGGGCGGGAAATATGCGGTAAGGCTTCGCGTTCTGTAACGCTCACCTGGTTCCCTCGGAGGCGCGGGTCTTGGCTGGGCGGTGAAACCGTCTTCAAAGTTAGGCGTAGGGTCCGTCTGGCTCCCTGGTTTGGTCCCCTTCTCACCGAAAGCTTGACTTGGAGGGTGAGATGTCTACAAGTGGAAAAGATCAGGGGGTGTTAGTAGCTGGAAGGTTAGACGAAGTCTCTACCCCCACACTCTCTCCTCCCGTGGTACTCGGTTGCTAACTGTGCTCACCTTAAATAGGTGAATGCCGGGCACTCCATCCTGCGTCTTGTGCAGGGGCTCTGGGTCCAGTTACTTCACTGGTTTTGGGATCAGCCTCTTGATTGCAGACGGTAAGTAGAGAGCGATGCCGCCGTTAATTGCACGAGCGGATTTTGCATATATCAAGTCCTTAATGTCCTCTTTTAACGTCCCTTTCTTGCAGGGTTGGCTGAGAAGAAATGATGGCGAAAGAATGCCAAAGTTCATGGAGGCAAGTAAGTAGAAAGTCTGTGCAGGGCCTTTCAACGCACCTTAATGTCTCTCTCTTGCTTTCAGATGGTGAAGGATGAAGGCGCCGGTGATGATGCCCAGGTTCGTACCGAGGCGCGAACAAGATGATGGAGAATAGGAAGGCACGTAAGTAGAAAGTCTGTTCAAGGCCTTTAAACGCACCTTAATGTCTCTCTTTGCCTTGCAGGTAGCGGAGTGCGGTGCGAGCTCACTTTGGAGCGTACGTCGCAAAGGTAAGCCGTTCAGAAACAAAACGTTACTAACCAATGTTCTTTTGTCTTTGCAGGGCTCGATGGCGGAGAAAGGGTGCGGCGAATACCATAAACGCTTCGGTGGATCGGGTAAGTTGAAGCGCTGACCTTGACTCTTCTAATCTGTGTTTTTTGTTGTTGTGCAGATGCTGCTGAAGACTGAAGAATGGATCCTCATCAGGTAAATCCGGAGATTTCCCATTCACAGGAGCTGGAATGGAAGATTCCCTGGAGCTGACACGGTGAGCGTCCTGCTGCTGATGCAGAATAACGCGAAGCACGTGGCACCAATCGGGTGTGGTTTACATAGTGCACAGGAGTGCTTAGGCGTCTTCTTCCACAGCCTCGCCCAGGTAAGAAAAAGAGTTCCAGTTTCCAGAAGAGTTCCAGTCCTAGGGAGTGGTTCCAGCCCCACCCAGAAGAAAAGTAGTTCCTGCCAGAGGAGAATGAAGACTTCATCCTGTTGGTAAGGAAGCAGCATGGTCTGCTGCAGGTAGGTCCACCCAAGCACTTCTGAATTTGCTATGGGCCCGGCGCTTCTTGTGCCGGGACCAGTCTCCACAATGAGCCTGGCACCACCGGTGCCAGGACAAGGCCCAAAAGGTCCCTAAAGGGACTTGCTGGCGTCTGCAATGAATGTTATGAGCCTGCTTCCAAGGGCGTTGGGCTTCTCCTGACTCCTTGGAAGCAGTGGTCATGACAAATTCTTCTTGGGAACGAAGAATAATGAAGCTGCAGCTGGGAATGTGGATTCTGTTATAAGTCCATTTCGTAGGTTTAGATCCAAATATTCCTGAAGGGCAAACTTCTCGGTAGAAGAAAGTATGTACATCCTTCCAAAAGGTAATGGCTGGTCTGGAATGAGGTCGATGACACAATCATCTCTACGATGAGGAGGAAGCAGAGAGTATTCTGAGGAGGAGAATACCTCAGAAAATTCCTGATACTCAGATGGGAGTCCGATGACTGAACCGACTGTAGTAATCTGTCTGGTTTCGTCCTGTTTAGGACAACATATCTTGCCAGTTTGGCCAAGGCAATGATTTAGACAAAACTCTGATCCCAGGAAGAGAGAGCCTGCGGCCCAATTGATATAAGGGTTATGCCTTCGTAGCCAAGGCAATCCTAAAATGACTGGGTAATGGGCGGCTCGTATAACATCCATAGTTATAACTTCCTGGTGTGTAGCAATTGTCATGAATAATGGGCCGGTTTGATTCACAATTGGTCCAGAAATCAAAGGGCTACCGTCTACACTCTCTACTGGGATGACTTCACCCTTGGGGAACTGAGGTAGGTGATTCTGTTCAGCCCATACTTCATCTATAAAATTTCCTGCGGCTCCACTGTCAACTAATGCCGGGACCTCGGGAATTTTCTGGATGCCAAAAGTGAGAGTAATAGGTAAAACAAACATTAGAGTTGGTGGATAATGGTTTTCTTGTGAAACATGCAAGCTTGAAGAGGAACCTAAAAATACATCAGGATCCCGGAACGCGGTTCCTCCTACGACCGGGCGTTGGCGTTTCCTGGCCATCTGGGGGGAGTGATGGGACACTCCTGGACTGTATGGGTATTAGAGCCACAATACATACACAATCCCTGAGTCCTTCTGCGTGTTCTTTCCTCAGAGGATAAAGGACCTCTGTTTGCTGATCCCAGTTGCATCAGTTCCTCAGTGGAGTTTCCTCTTTGTGTGGCAGGGGAAGTAGCGAAAGTACAAGTGGTGAGTTTCCCTTTGCGTTTTTCACTACTCCTTTCCTTCATCCTATAGTCAATCTGCATGGCTAAGGCGATAAATTCTGTCAAGGAAGTGGGAAGTGGGACCCTGGACACTTCATCTTTTAGGCCTAATAGATGTTCCAGGGCCTCTATCCGAATTTCCTGCCTTCCGAACATGGACCTAATGCTATTACAAAAGGCAGTGTGGGAGTCTAATATCACATTATTGGTCGTAACTAAAGGAGTTGCCCAGGCCAGGGCAGTTCCCACCATCTATGAAATCATATACCCTACTCGGTTGTGATCAGTGTGAAAGAAAGCAGCTTTAAAAGAAAATTGAACTGCACATGCGTCCAGAAATTCTTTTATCTTATGGTGATTGCCATCAAATTGGCCCCCTGGTTGGGGCCCAGGAGGAACCTCAGAGCAATGGGGAACCCTGCTAGCTATTGCTTGTTGAGCCGCCAGCTGGTAGCTTGTTGTTGAGTCTGTTGTTGAGCCTGTCATAGATTGGCATTCTCCTGTTTAAGATTCTGTACCTCTGAGGTCAGAGATTGAACAGCAGCTATAAGTTGCTGAATCTGTTGATCCATAATAGAAGTAATGTCCTTTACAATACCGAGGACAAAAAAAAGGTACCTAGGTCTACTAGGCATTGCATACTGTTAAGATTTATAATAATTAAGCACTTTAAATAATATATGTCTCTCGGCAATTGTAAATAACACCCACCTCTATGCTGATCAGTAGTCTTGTAAGAGAAGAAGGAGAGTATCACATAGAAACCCCTCCTCCACCCAGCCAAAAGGCTAAGCAGAAGTGGAGTCTCCAGGGAAAACGCCAAAAGGGGAAAAACCCTGCAATGGGCTGCTAGGGTGCGTGGATTCCTGCAGGCAGCTGTTGATGATATACACGGGTGTCTTTTTAGTGTAGACTGGAATCCTCTCGTGAAGAATTCTAATAATAACAGAGTAAGTGAAGGTCATAAGTACGAGTATAAGGTATCTCAGGATATGTTGAAAGTCAGAGGGAAAAGAAAGGGGCTTACCCTGACAAGGCTAATCACTTCTAGATCTGTATTGTCCTATCCGATGGTAGATGCTGGACGAGAGCCTAATGGAGCACAGGAGGAATAAGGATGTGACCTAAAGGACTTTGATACTGCCGAATTGAGAAAAGAACGTTAAATAAGTAGAGGAATAAAACCTACCAAAAGCAGTTGACCAAAGAATAGATAGCGGGTAGCAGGTTAGGAGTCTTGGACCAGAAGACAGAAGAGGATCTGTAAGGTTGGGTCCTAATATTTGAATAGAGAACAACCAGACAATTAACGCGTGCTGAAAAGACCGCGTGAGGAAACAAACTCTAACTAAGTATATCTACACACCAATGGCGGCTGGGAAGGTTGCAGATGGTAGAAAATAGCTTCCTTCAGTTTCCGAGAGTATGAAGGAAGATCGAGGTATCTAGAATTTCCGAACAAGGGGAAAAGTAATAATTAAAGATGAGAAGTGGAAAGGGTCTTTGCTAGCGCTGTGCTAATAAAGATTCAAGGTAGTAGAAGTTAGTGAACTTACGATGCGCAGCGCGTCTCTGAATAGAGAATCAACGCGTTGTTCCGTAGTCCGGGTAGCCGGATATTCGTTTCCGGAAGTCGGGGGCGTGGCTACTCACGCGACATGGGAGGAGAAAAACACTGGCGTGTTGCTCGCAGTTCCTGGCTCCTCCATGTTACGAGTACCAAATCCGGGCAAAACCGTGGGCATTTGCACACGGGAAAGTAAAACAACAGAACCCAGCTGGAGAGTTGTAACAGTCTGCTATGGCAGGTGCTAGTGTAGCTGTGCAAAGTTTAATAATATGGGCAGGACAGCCGTGCCCTCTACAATTAGACAGTTTGAGTTGTTGGACCGTGGTGGTGATGTTGTCAGTGGAAATGGTGGAGAAGTGGAATTGGAGGGTGGGTTGCGGGTGAGTGAGGGGTGGTGTTGCTGGATCGGGGGATTCAGGGCAGCCGGTTTGGATTGGAGATGAATTTGTCTTGTAGTTTATCAACTTTGTTTGAAATGGCTGCTTGGATGGTGGTACACCAAGCAGTATCAATGTAGCCAAGAGAGGGGGTAGGGATGGGGTGTTCTAATTATTTGAGTATGGAGGAGAGCTCTTTGGAACTGGAGCTGGCTTTGGTAATCCTGGCATTGAAGGAATTGGCTTTGGTTGATATGAGGGTGTTTTTGAAAGTTTTGGAGGCAGTGTGGAAGGTGTCAAGGTTGGATGGTGTAGGGGGTTTTCTCCAGGCATGTTCCATGGTGCATTTCCGACACTACAGGGTGGTGAGTTGTTCTGTAAAACAAGTGTTGGCTCTTCTACCTGGTTTGAGGTTTCTAGGTTTAAGAGGGACATGTTGCTTCCTGGTGTGTGTGAGGGCAGTAAGAATCATAGAGGCATGGGCTTGGGGTCATCTAGTGTGGTTGTATTATTAGAGAGGTGTTTAACCAGTGTGGGGGCTAGGCAAGCTTCAGTAAGTTTGCACGTGTTGCCGGAGAGGTCAGGCAGAGTTCTGATGGCTGGGCTGCATTAAATTTGGGTGTGGGAGAGGCCGAAATCTATGTTTGAGTGATCAGACCATGGCACAGGCTTGATTGTGGTGATGAAGACTGTGGTGTTCAAAGTAAAGATACAATTCAGAGTGGGTCAGGGAGTGGACAATTTGAGTGAAGTTTAATTCAGTGAGGGACATAATTAGGTCTTTGGCTTTAGAATCTGTAGTATCATTGAAGCCAAGGTTGAAATCACCAAGGACTAGAAATTTGGTAGCTGGTTTGATGAAAGGGGAGAGGAAGAGGGGGATGTCAGGTTCTGGCCAGTTCTGGTGGTTGGGTTGGCCGTAGATAGATAGGGCATGGTTGGTGGTTTGAGGGTTGAAAAGGAACCTGGGCAAAAGTAGTTTGTAATCTAGTTGGGGGGATAGTTTGAGGGGGACTGGTATCTCCCTGAAGGCTATAGCTGTTTTGCCAATGAGGGTGACACCACCTCATACTGTATCTGACCTGTCAGCTCTGATGATGCAGACGTTGGAAGGCATGACAAGTGAGAGGGAGGGTCATGCTGCACTGTGTAGCCAGGTTTCCGCTACCATCAGGAAATAAAGGTGGTGTGCCTCTATGAGGCCATGGATATTGGTGGCCTGAGCACAGAGTTAGCAAGCGTTAATCAGGGCACCATTGAGTAATAGTCTCTTCTGCTGTGGGGTCACACCTTTTAAAGATTGGAAGGTGGCAGTGGGTGGTTCAGAGGATCATGCTGGAGAGAAGGGGACTGCTGCGTACTGAGATAAGGGAGATTCTTTTTGCACCCAAGATGGGGTGGGAGGGTGGGATGTGTGCTCTAGAGTACAATTTGGAGGTGACATTCTGTCTGTTATCCAGGCACCTGGGCAAGGCTGGGAGTGCTGTTGGTAAGTAACGGGCGAGGCAGACTGTGCCTTATTTTGGGTTGCTGTGAGTTGGTGCAGGTAGATGAGTTGACGGGTGATAGTATCAGCCCTGGAGCCAAGGAAATTAGGTTTACTACAGGTTGTGTTGCGTCACCTGCCATCTAGCTGGGGCCTCGGAAAGGCATGCCAGGGAAGATGAGGGTGGATTGAGAGTGGAAGCATTTCTGAACCGGAGGAGGATGTGAAGGTGTCATGGTGGTTAGTGTTGCCTGTGTTGGTATTGCATAGATGTCTGGTGATTTAGTAGTAGTGACATGTACAGCAGGTTTGGACCTGTGTAGACTGGGTAAGAAGCTGCTATGTGCCCTTACCGGTACCGGTAAACACTTACCACACTACGTGTAATGAAATCGAGCCTGCCGATTTACCACCAGCCGCATATAATACTGTATTGTACTTGTGTTAGTGAGGACCACTGCTAACCTTGAGGTTCAGTTACATTCTACGACTACTTTTTTGAGTTAAAATCAGACTGAAAGTAAATTAAATTATGCGTACATAATCAGGGCATTGGTGTACAGGACTTTGTTGCAAAATAAAAAAAAAAATGATTGATCGTATTGCAATGAAAGTCGTCTCTTGTATCATAAAATAGCGAAATCACTGCAGTTCAAGATTGAGATCAGTTTTAAAATTTCTTTGCCCGAAGACTCTGGAATAACTGTGACTTTGGCTAATTCGTGAAATTGCATTTTCTGGTAAAGAATTCTGCCATGCACAGAATGACTTTACTGTAATCAGAAGCCATGTGCACACAAAGGACTTGTTAAACCCATTCTGATCAGCTCATTAAAAGCCTGAATGCTGCTCAGAAGCTATCTTTGCTCCATGCATTCGAATTTAGAGTACCAGACGTAGAGCACGCGCACAATGGAAGCAGGGATCATATTCATATCCACTTCACAAGGTACAGTATCCTTAAGAAAAATGTCTATCTCGGCAATGACCTAGCAAAGCAAAATCCATTGTATTGGTGACAATGCATGCCCGCATGTATCTTGCCTCCGCAGCAAAGATATTGTCTACAAAGTCGAAAAGAGAAAATCGTGTTTCTAATGTGGTAATAGACATAACACCCCAAAAAGTATGTATGCTGCTCGTTAAAATGCTGTGTTTTTAAAACGGTCTATGTGAATATTATTATTAAATAAATATATAAACTATTTAATTTGTGTGTGATTGACAGTGTATGTGTGTTTGCCTATGTACCTTAGAGTCTGTTTTGAATACGTTATGTGTCTACAGATATGGAGTTTATTGGCTTTGGACACTTACATTGTGGCTGTGTTCTATGTGCATAATTACTTACCTAGATTCCAACTCCATTGAATGGGCCTACATGCTTGAGTAGCATGAAGTGTGTAGCTCTCTTGTTAGTGTGTTCAACAGGGCTATGTACATATTCGTATTCTGAGAGTGTCACCCCTGCTTATCATCATTCCAAACTGTGACAAATTGACATCTGCCCTGCAGGAGTACGAGGATGAGCAGAGGCTAAAGTGCCTAATCAGCTCTCACGCTTCTACAAACCGAGAGGCAACATAATCATAATGATAAAACAGGTGCAGTTAATAGATATACCTCCCTCACCTTTTGTGGGAACATCGGCCGATGGAAGGGTATACTATTAAGAGGGGCGTGCAAGGAAACAGTAGCAACACAGACAGTGAAGTATAACATTCCAAAATAAAGGAATGTCCAATCAAGGTTCTATAAATAATATAAAATGTGCAGTAGCACCTTTAGGGGTTCTTTATGCACAGAATGGGATTACCATAATAAATGATCTTGGACCCAAATAGCCGGACAGACTCAAAGAATATGGCAAAATACTACTTTATTATCGATTACATTTCAGTTACACAAAAGCTTTATACTTTGACGTCTTCCTGTGTGGCAAATAATAAAAACTATCGGACAGAGGGATTGGTTAGGGGAACATATCTACTTATAGTTTCTGTAAGTGTTAGTAACATCATTGGCTGCCCCTTTTCTGGCAGGCATACCTTGACTTCCCTCTAACTACGTATAATACAGAGTATAGCAGCATAACATCACCAGATTGGCCTCTGCAACATTGTATGCTCACCATTGCATAGGCCCTCATGATTAGTTGGCATTCTCCCCCAACCTTAGACATTTGGCTCATTAGCAGCACGTAAGCAAAACAAAACCCAGGTGCAGAGAACAACATTAGACAACTGCACACTTGCCAATTAGTCTACGATCTCTCATCAGCAAAACCTTCAGCCAAGGCCCCTTTTGTATTTGACCTTGCTGGATGTTCTCTTCTCTGGAACTTTAAAGGGAGTTAAGGTACATTGTTATCTTCGTCGGGAGCTTCTGAATAGGTCTTGTTTTCTGGTCTTGCACCACAGGTAAAGAGACCATGATTTTGTCCATCTTGCTTTTCTATTTAGAGCTATTTGATTTAATTATCCTGGATGTCATGACTCTCTTTGGCCTCTGGAGACTTGGTTGCTCCGGCTCACATGTGCTTTCTGCATCTTTAATTGTTCAATAGTTGGCATTCGTAAATGTTCGCTCATTTACTTAATCTAAGAGAAATATGTCCTGCATACATTGCTTATCCCTGTTGACCCATTTTTGTACCCTGCAGTTGCTTCTTGCTGTGGCATCCCTGATCTCTGTCCAACATCTATCCTTTGTTTATGCACTTTGTATTTCCAGTGTCTGTTAGCTCTGCAGCCCTCGTCTCTTTCCTTCGAGCATCGTGCTTACTTTTATTCGGAGCTGACGTCCATCTTTTCAACATGGCCGATTTACCCATGTTATATTTTCCCCTGTAGCAAGCTTCTATGTGTCTTATCTACCTTACGTGCCGCGTATATACATTTACAACTCATCTGGTTACTTATGTTCTTTGTATATATGTTTTATTCTCACTCGCATACATGTTTACTTTGCTCCTTCAGTTACATCTTCATTCTTTAAGTTTCCTCATATTGTTTCTGTGCATCAGCTTATCTTCTCCTTATAACATCACTTTACACCTGTCAGATATCCTTTATAGCTCTTCGATGTTGAGTGGTGTCTGCAAATCTCCTCTTACCACTTCTGTTCGAGGGTACATTCAGTACGGTTGTCTGAGTACATAGCGTCTCTCATACACTCAATTCGGTATTGGAATAATACCTGGTGTCATGCACTTTGGGCCTCATTACAAGGTTGCCGGTCCGGTAATAACAATAACGGTACAGGAATACCAGCATCGTCTACCGGACCAGTGCATTATGACCCACGATGCCGGTGCTATCGGCATCTGCAGGGACCCCTTGTGACTGGCTAGCACCTTCCCTGAATGAGCACAGGTATGCGGAAGCCGTCCCAGTAGCACCGGCATGCCGCAAGGAAGTGCACTTTACGAGGTTCACAGACATGCACTTACCTCAATCCAGATGCGGGTAAGTACGGTTACCATGATGCCATCAACACTGGCATAGCGGGGAAGCCGTTAAAAGCAATCTGCTCTGTTGAAACCTGCCGCAGGTGTACACAATCAGCACAGGTGGAGGCAATGGAGTCTGGCACAGCACAAATGGAGCACACCCACACACCACACCCCTTCCAAACCTAAAATGCTACCATTAGCAGTTGTAATACTGGGGCTGGAGTACATGCGTGCACCTTACTACTCCAGCAGGCATTGAACCAGGGAATGCAGCGGAGGAGACGGAATGTGAGACAGGCCAGCACATACCACCAGTAGAGGCATTTGTAACCCGCAGGCATCCACCAATCCCTCGCCTAAGGGGCAGTCCATTTGACCTAACCCCTGCACAGATCCACACCCTGTACCGCCTGGACAGGGACACCATATGCACAAAAGTGGACCTCATCCATGATGACCTGGTAAGCCTCATTAACATTCGGACAGGCATCCCCTCCTTGCTGAAGGTAGTGTCTGTGCTGCACTTCCTTGCCACAGGCATCTACCAGAACACAGTGGGGCGGCTGCATGGCATCTGACAACCACGCTTCTCCCATGTGCTCAAACAGGTGCTAGATGCCCTCCTTAAACATGGAAGGGACCACATATATTTATCACAGACTGTGGAGGAGGAGAATGCTTCCAAAATAGCATTCTATGCACTGGCAGGCATGCCATACGTAATCAGTGTCATCAACTGCACCCATGTGGAGCTGGTAGTCTGACATGCCGTGGAGGTAGTGTACTGCAACTGGAAGCCCTACCATTCCCTGACTGTCCAGAAGCAAAATAATTATGCATTGCTGTGCAAGATTCCCGGGACCCACACATGATGTCATGGTGCTGCGCAACTCCACGCTTCCCTGCTACATGGCACGATGCGCTGCACAATGTACCTGGCTGCTGGGTAAGTCCAATGACAGGGCACGGAGGGGTGTTGCCTGGGGGGGACCACAAGCATAGGCAACCTGTCTGCTAGCTGGGGTATGGAAGATGTTGCCAGGGAGTGGGGGGACCACAAGCGTAGGCAACCTGTCTGCTGGCTGGGGTGTAAGGGGTGTTGCCTGGGGGGGGGGCACAAGCATAGGCAACCTGTCTGCTGGCTGGGGTATGAGGGCTGTTGCCTGGGGTGGACCACAAGCATAGGCAACCTGTCTGCTGGCTGGGGCATGAGGGGTGTTGCCTGGGGAGGCACAAGCATAGGGTATCTGTCTGCTAGCTGGGGTATGAGGGGTGTTGCCCAGGGGACCACAAGCATAGGCAACCTGTCTGCTGGCTGGGGCATGAGGGGTGTTGTTCTGAGGGGAGACCACAGCGACTTGGGCGAGAAAAAATGTGACCCCAATTACCTCAACAGAACGTTGGACACAGCCAATGGATGCAGATGTGCATGACTACATAGCTGTGCATAAATGTAATCAACATACACAGAGCCCACCCCAGCACATACACCTGGAACACCATCAGACATGAACCACAGGTACCACGATGCACCTCCCTGCGGGCACAATGCATGAACTATATGAGCGCAGCAAAGTACATCACGGGGCATGCAGCCGTGCCTGAGCCAAATCCAACTGCCACACATGGGAATCCCTGTCACTGCTCCCACCCCACAGGTACACTGCAGACCAGTATACCGGCAAAGACACCTTAAGGGACACTCCCAAATGCAATGGTGCAAGCAAGGAAACTATTGTAATCATCAATCATTTACCACCACTAACATAAGAGCCAGTAGTGCAGGACCCATCCATACTACCTCAGCTCCACCATGGCAGTGCACACCCAGCCCCTTCACAGTAACATTTGCCTTCACTGGCAGACCATACCACCAATGCCATTGTGCCTTGGTCATATGGGGACAGCGTTGATAGACAAATACAGCTGGTGGTTACGGGAGGAGGTGTGTGCGTGGTTCTTGGGCTGCGTGCAACTACAGGCATGTCATCCGCATAGCTGTGTCCACCTGATCCAGACTCGGGTGAGGACTGTGGGTTGGGCAGCATGGTTGGGGTGTTTGGCATGTCTTCAGACATGCTATAGCCTGCAGTGTCTTCTTCCTCCACCTCCTCCTCCTCTGCACTATGTTGTGCAGATTGTGCCACCTCACCAAGATTACTGGTGGCCATTTACTATGGCACCTCCATGTCACTGGCCGCTGATGATCCCTCCTCTTCCACCTGATGAGTTTCCTGTGGGGCAGATGTTTTTTTTGTTGGGACCTTTGTGGCAGGGGTGCCCTTTGCCAGAGTGCATTGATGGCAGCAGTGTGTCCTTGCTGGGACTCCTTCCTGGGTGTCGATGGTTGCTGTCTGCCTGGTTCTCCAGCCTGTGTGCCCTTTTGGCTGGGGGGCTGTTGCTTGGGAGCGGTAGTTCGCTTCTGGCCAGCCCTTGATGTTGAAGGCCTGGAGGCATCGTCGTTCCGTCGGCTCAGGCTTGCAGGTGTCTTCTTTGGTGTTGCGGTATGTTCCGCCTCGCTGTCTGATCCTGTGCCTGTGGGGGACAGAGAGACTGGGCATCAGTCATGGGTCAACACACATCCTACATAAATCGATGCTAGTACATTTGTGCATTCTCGTGTACATGTTGGAGGGGCGGCAATGGTGCTAACAGGTGTTGGAGGGGGTGCAGTGTTTGGCCATCCTTCTGGTGCAGCCATGATGCAGATGGTGTCTGTTGGGTGGCCTACAGGTGTATTGTGGCGTTCGTGTTGTAGCCATGCCTCAGGGTTGTGTACCATGTGTTGTTTACATGTGGGTCAGATGTGCTTGCACAAAGTGCATTGGTGCATTGGTGTTTACACTGAGTGCATGGTCATGGTGGGTGGGTCAAGTGTGCAATCGGTAGTGGTGATGTGTGCACCATGCAATGGGATGGCACAGTGGTCAGGCCTGCATCTGTACGGAGATGTATATATGTGTGTGTGCATGCAGATGGTGCATGTGTTTGTAATTGGGGACTCATGTGGTTTGTGTCAGTGGGGTTTGTTGTGTGTTTTCATGCCAGGGATTTTGCGGTTTTGTAGGGGCTGACTTTAGGTGGGAAGTGATGGGCCATGTATTTGCTCTGTCTACTTGCCTTTTGGACTCCACCATTGTATTTGGGGTATTAGGTGTGTGTTGTGACATTTGTATTATGCTAAGGGTCACTCACCGTCATCGGCCAATGAAGGGACTCTCATCTCTGAATAGCCAACACCCTCGATGGACTCCATGTCAATGACAGTCCTGCATGTCTCCTCCCAATGAGCCA
Source organism: Ambystoma mexicanum (assembly GCF_040938575.1). Classification (NCBI taxonomy): domain Eukaryota; kingdom Metazoa; phylum Chordata; class Amphibia; order Caudata; family Ambystomatidae; genus Ambystoma; species Ambystoma mexicanum. The sequence goes on from NC_090935.1 coordinate 842,794,112, forward strand.
GCTTAATAGGGAATGGTGCTCCTCCACCTTTGGCCTGGGCCTGGCTGCGATTTGCAGAAAGGATGTTGTGGACACGCAGCCGTAGATCGTCCCAGCGTTTCCTGCAGTCTCGTACGGTGTGTGGGGTTTTCCCCACCACAGAGACCTTTTGCGCCACCTCCTCCCAGATGTTTTTCTTGTGGATTTGAGTCCCCCGGCACAGGTCTGCGCAGAAAACTACACCTGCGTGCTCCACCAGTGTGTCTGCGAGCATGTTGAGCTCCTCATCACTGAAACGTGGCTTTCACAGCCGCACTGTGCCTTTCCTAGTTGCCATTGTCATCACCTTGCTGAAATACTCCACAATTCGCCAATCCAGGTGCTGTAGGCAGAGGATTGAAATGGATTGTGTTTTTTAGGATGGCCGCCGGAGCATTTCCCATTCCGTTGCGATGAAGTTACTTGCGGTACCGGCACTTCTGGTACCAGTATTTACGATACCAGTATTTATGGTACCATTCCTTACGGGATCTAGGATGCCGGTGCCGGTGTCTGCGGCATCGATAAGTTGCCCTTATCAGGGGTTTGGAGGGTATTACCGGGATGCCGGTAGGCGCGTGCACACTGACTCGGAATCAACCGTTGATCCCGGCAGCAGTGCTACACGGACAGGGTTACACTGGCATGCCGGTAATTTGTTTTTTCTACCGGCCAACTCCTAATGAGGCCCATTGTCTTCTTGCTCTTCATCCAGCATGTCAGAGGTGAGGGGCGGGATCTATCAATGACATACACATCTGCTTCTCTACAATAATTTAACCATACAAGCCATATGCAATAATAACTAAATATGAAACACTACAAAAACCTACTCCTGTAAAAATAACATAGAATATGCAAGATAGTGAAATGCAGCACCGGGAGAGAAAAGGCAATACACACTACAATGTCCATAAGGATATGTTATATGGTTGGAAAATACTAATGTGCCCAAGTCTCTAGGACATAAAATGGACCTGGGGCACAAATATCAGTCAATAATTACTGTGTAGTCGACAATACAAAACCAGGCTTCTCATTGCTGTTCGACGGTTCAATGTCATTTGAAATGTGGCAGGCAGAGACTTCCAACAGCAAACAGATGTCAAAGCAGAGTCAAACTGTAGAAGGCTGAAGTTCCTCAAGCGTTATTGATCATGGTGGAAGTCAGGTTTGGTTAGGTAGTCAATGTTCGATGGCAAACGGACTGATGATGGAATGTGCAGGTGAGTCAGTTTGATGGAGGGGCTTGAAAGACAAAGATTGGGATGAACACCAAGGTCAGTTGTATCAGATACCCGCTCAGAAATGATGGCCGATGTTCCCACAGTACTTTTTTTGTTTGAGCCAATGCACTGATACACTTTCGGATGGTGTTGTGCACAGCAAATGAGTTTGAATAGGCGGGACAGCAGTTTGAAGATCAGCGAGTACCAAAGACAGCTCCGGAGAATCCTGAATACATTTGAATCCTGGCTCACAGTGGTCGGATGATCTCAGGGACAAGATGAGTCCTTTTTTTACATGCTTCCAAACAAGGGGGAGACTGGGACCTACCTGGAGGTGTCCTTCACTACAGTGAGACTGTGAGGTCCTGGGCAACAGAGTGACTGGTGGAGATGCAGGTCTTGTTCTAGCGCACACCCTGGCCAGCTAGACTTGTGTCCACACCATCCGAGGGTGAATTGGCTGGGGGAGCACAAGTTCCATTGGGTGAAGCCTCTTGGGGTATGTCCCAGGAGGGTGTTGTGGTGGGGACAAGGTGCCGAGACGGAGGGGCAATCCAGGAAGGAAGGCTCTCTGGAGTCATCCAGGGAGCTGGAGCTGGTGGTCGAGGAGGAGGCAGATGAAGGCCAGGACACGGGGTCGGGTTGGGGCATCCAGGAGGGTGTTCAGGCTGCACACCTGGGACATGGACAGGAGGATGTGCAGTGCACCCTGAAGGGAGCTGCCCAACCTCCTGTTCCTGATCCATCTGTCCCCCTCCTCCACTGCCTCCTCTGTGACTCAGTAGTCCTCCAGTAGGCCTTCTTTGCCAGTTTCCATCATGGCCCCTCTACTCCAATTCTACCCACACTGCCCAGTCAGTTGGTCAGCACGTCCCTGCCTCAGGTGGAAGTCCTTGATAGAACAGTAGAGGTGGTTGCTGTGCCTGCCCATGCACCAACTCAGGAACAGGCATCAGAGGGACAGCTGGAACATCAGGTCAGTGCTGGCACTGTACCCCCCCGTCTTGCAACATCCAGATGGTGGGGGTGCATGCCCAGGGTGCTCTTGGCAAGGCAGCAGCAGTATAGGACTGGGCAGATGCAATCATTGCAGGTCCCTAAACATCGGGGAGGCATGCAACACAGCGACATTCGGACACCTGGAAGGAGGCGCCCTGCTGCGTTAGGCAATAGGTGTGCGTCCGGATGGAGTTGTGGATGCAGGTGATGGAGGAAAGGCAGAGGGCTAGTATGGCATGGGTTTCTTGGGCCAGGGCAGAGGTGGTGGAGAAAAGGACACAGAGGTGGTTTGCCATACTGGAGGAGGCTTGCAGAGATGTAGGGGATGAGGAGACGGGGATGATGTAAAGCCTGCAAGCCATCCAGGAAGGAATGGCAGCCCACCTCCAAGTGGAGGACAAGGAATGTGACACTGCCCTGGAGTACATCATGACAGACTATTGTGTCTGCTGCCTATGTATATAGTTCATTGTGTTTGCAAAGGTAGCGGGCGCCCCTCTCTCGACAGAACAAGGCCTGATAACCTGTTCAGTGGTTATTAACCACTTGAGAGTTCGCAGCCACTGCTTTTACTCACTGTGCCTTTCACAGATGGGAAATATCCATTTGCATATCAGTCTTTGTCCTGCCCAGGGGCAGTCCAGCACCGAAATGCAATGGCAATTCCAACCTGAACGAGACTACCACCAGCAACCCCATACACGTGTTTCACCCTTGTTGGGGATCATCAGTGAGGTGAAGCTGATGCCTCTCTAAGCACAGTGAGAGGGAGACCACGTCTGGTTGCCCCCAGGAGACCTAGGGTTACCAATCCCAGGTTCCTTGAAATTTAGTTTGCAAAGGTAGCGGGCGCCCCTCTCTCGACAGAACAAGGCCTGATAACCTGTTCAGTGGTTATTAACCACTTGAGAGTTCGCAGCCACTGCTTTTACTCACTGTGCCTTTCACAGATGGGAAATATCCATTTGCATATCAGTCTTTGTCCTGCAGTCCAGCACCGAAATGCAATGGCAATTCCAACCTGAACGAGAGTACCACCAGCAACCCCATACACGTGTTTCACCCTTGTTGGGGATCATCAGTGAGGTGAAGCTGATGCCTCTCTAAGCACAGTGAGAGGGAGACCACGTCTGGTTGCCCCCAGGAGACCTAGGGTTACCAATCCCAGGTTCCTTGAAATTTAGTTTGCAAAGGTAGCGGGCGCCCCTCTCTCGACAGAACAAGGCCTGATAACCTGTTCAGTGGTTATTAACCACTTGAGAGTTCGCAGCCACTGCTTTTACTCACTGTGCCTTTCACAGATGGGAAATATCCATTTGCATATCAGTCTTTGTCCTGCCCAGGGGCAGTCCAGCACCGAAATGCAATGGCAATTCCAACCTGAACGAGAGTACCACCAGCAACCCCATACACGTGTTTCACCCTTGTTGGGGATCATCAGTGAGGTGAAGCTGATGCCTCTCTACGCACAGTGAGAGGGAGACCACGTCTGGTTGCCCCCAGGAGACCTAGGGTTACCAATCCCAGGTTCCTTGAAATTTAGTTTGCAAAGGTAGCGGGCGCCCCTCTCTCGACAGAACAAGGCCGATAACCTGTTCAGTGGTTATTAACCACTTGAGAGTTCGCAGCCACTGCTTTTACTCACTGTGCCTTTCACAGATGGGAAATATCCATTTGCATATCAGTCTTTGTCCTGCCCAGGGGCAGTCCAGCACCGAAATGCAATGGCAATTCCAACCTGAACGAGAGTACCACCAGCAACCCCATACACGTGTGTTCACCCTTGTTGGGGATCATCAGTGAGGTGAAGCTGATGCCTCTCTAAGCACAGTGAGAGGGAGACCACGTCTGGTTGCCCCCAGGAGACCTAGGGTTACCAATCCCAGGTTCCTTGAAATTTAGTTTGCAAAGGTAGCGGGCGCCCCTCTCTCGACAGAACAAGGCCTGATAACCTGTTCAGTGGTTATTAACCACTTGAGAGTTCGCAGCCACTGCTTTTACTCACTGTGCCTTTCACAGATGGGAAATATCCATTTGCATATCAGTCTTTGTCCTGCCCAGGGGCAGTCCAGCACCGAAATGCAATGGCAATTCCAACCTGAACGAGAGTACCACCAGCAACCCCATACACGTGTTTCATCCTTGTTGGGGATCATCAGTGAGGTGAAGCTGATGCCTCTCTAAGCACAGTGAGAGGGAGACCACGTCTGGTTGCCCCCAGGAGACCTAGGGTTACCAATCCCAGGTTCCTTGAAATTTAGTTTGCAAAGGTAGCGGGCGCCCCTCTCTCGACAGAACAAGGCCTGATAACCTGTTCATTGTGTGTTTTGGAATTTTTGTTCATTCTTTCCCACTTTCCACATAGTAATTATTGGTGGTGTAAATATCGTTAATACAGTTTCTTGTTATTAATCAGGCAGTAGTTGTCTCTTTGTTCATGTACTGCACATGGTTTACTTTGATTTTGCAATGCATTTTTATGTGAATGTCATATGGGCTGGGGGCCTAACTGTGGATATGTGGCATGCACTCATCAATTATGCAGTGGTGGGATGGCGGTGGGGTGTGGCTCACAATGCATGGATTTTCACCAATACATATAAGCTACCAATCTGTGGGTGTTCTCAAGTCATGCAGCACATCTGCCAATCTAATGCTTCATCATCACATGTGAGTTTGTTTATATGTGGCTGTAACCATCATCCATCTACTTGGCTCACGAACTCTTAGACTTCCTGGGGCTTTGAATGCTCTGCTTTCCTACCTGAGTCCCTTCATTCATTGATTGTTGTTTGCTACTTTGACCTGACATTAGATGTGACTCTGTCCTATCAGTGATGTCTTGGACTAGTGCCCTCCTAGGACATTCACCTATAGCAAAAATACAAAAAAAAAGGTAGCAGGCACACCTATCTAGTAAGAACAATAACCAGTTCTGTTTTATTTCTTCCGACTTTGAGAGCCTGCAACAATCGCTTTTTGCTCACTGTACTTTAAAAAAAAGAGGAATACCCATTTGCAAATCAGTCTATGTCCTGCCCCCAAAGTACGGCGAGCACTGAAATGCCAGGCAAACCTCCTTTAAAAAAGAGCAGCAACAGCAACCCCAGACATGTATTTCAGCTTTTTTGGGCCACGTCAGTGAGGTGGAGTTGTGCCTCTCTGAGCACAGTGAGCAAGGTGTGCATATCTGGGTCCCTCAGGTAACTTATGGTGACCAACTTCAAGTTCATTGCAAACTTATGAAAAAGGTAGCAGGCGCCCCTCGTAGAAGGAACATAGCATGATAAACTGTTCTGTGTTTTTTTCCCACTTTGAGAGTCCACAGCCATCACTTTTTGCTCACTGTATTTTTCACAAAGGGGGAATAACCATTTGCTTATCAGTCTGTGTCCCTCCCACTTGGGCAATCCAGCACCGAAATGCCGGCAAACCACCATTGAGCAAGAGTACCAACAGCGAACCCAGTAATGTTTTTCAGCCTTGTTGGGGCTCATTTGTGAGGTGGAGCTGTACCTTTCTGAGCACAGTGCGCAAGGGGTCCATGTCTGGGTTCCCCCAGGTAACTTACGGTGACCAACCTCTAGTTCCTTGCAAAAAATACAAAAAAGCTCCATGCGCCCCTCTCTAAAAAGTACATGGCATGATAACCTGTTGCGTGATTTTTTCCCACTTTGAGATTTAGCAGCCATCGCTTTTTGCTTACTGTACTTTTTACAAACGAGGACTAAACATTTGCACATCAGTCTTTGTCCTGCCGACAAGGGCAGTCCAGCATCAAAATGCCAGGCAACAATCCTTTGAACAAGAGTAGCAACAGCAACCCAGACATGTGTTTCAGCCTAGCTGGGCCTCATCAGCAAGGTGGAGCTGTGCCTCTCTGAGCACAGTGAGCAAGGGGTCCATGTCTGGGTTCCCGCAGGTAACTTAGGGTGACCAACTCAAAGTTCCTTGCAAAAATGCAGACAGAGTAGCAGGCACCCCTCTTTAGAAAGAACATGGCATGATTACCTGCTCTGTGGTTTTTTCCCACTTTGAGAGTTCTGCAGCCGAAGGAGGAAAATCCATTGCATGTCAGTCTTTGTCCCGCCCACAAAGGCAGTCCACCACTGAAATGCCTGGCAAATCTCCTTTGAGCAAGAATACGAACAACAAACCCAGACATGTGTTTTAGCCTTGTCGGGCCTCATCAGTGAGGTGGAGCAGTACCTCTCTGAGCAAAGTGAGCAAGGGGAATTTGATTGCAATGTAAGGGTAAATATGCTAAAATGATTTTAATTCACTAAATGAGATTCAGGATAAGTGAGAGTTACTTTGGATTGGATCAGGTCAACACTAGCAATGATTCATGAATGATTATCCGATTGAACATGAAATTCAGCAGTTGAAAACAATAAACAGCTATTTTGACATGTGGCAAAATTGAGATAAATTGCAATTCACTGCAATTTGTCCGAGTGCGGGAAACATGATTACAGCAAAACTATAAGGAATTGGAATGTTTTTGTGAAGGTAGATTTTTCAGAAATAAAATCAAGATTTCAAAAATGACAGATGCGCTTTAAGGATTTACCAACAAGGATAGGCTTATACTAAGGAGCTATGAAGAAGCAAGACACTCAACGGGCAGCCACCAGAACTGCTGCACCTCCGCTCTGATCTCTGTCCGTCAAAACACTTGTCCCTCTTCAGAAAAATATCAGCGCAAAGATCGTTATTGCTACAATTATCACAGACAATATAATGAGAAGAATTCAGGATGGACACAAGATTCTATAATGAAGTTATGGACAGGTTGAGATGGATGGAATAGAATTACTTTAAACTAAGAGAATGATTCTGTACAGTTCTAGACTGGATCCTCACTCCTATGGCTTTGGAATGGAGTGGGCCCCATCAAAAATCTAGTCAAGGGTTTGGCTGGGAGTCTCTCTCGCCACCAGACAGGTCTCCGGCACTCTGGTCTCAGCACGGCATTGCGGTCTGCGCTGCCTCTTGGACTGGATCTAACAGTTTCTGGGTTACAGCTCTCCTCTGCAGATCTGGTTCTTGGTTCTAGCACAGGGTTCTTTGCCAGAATAATAGCAAAACAGCACAGCCCGGCTGTTGAAAGTGAGAGCCCCTTGGAGGTTTAGGGGTTAGAATGAGGTTGCTAGATTCTGAAGGCCTACTGGAAAAGGTTTAAGCTTTTGGGATTGGGACTATGTCTGGAGCCTGGATCTTCCTGCAGGGTGCATCGCCAAGAAATCAGTTGAGAAGTGGAAAGTGTGTGTCTTCTATCTGTCCTCTGCAGTCCCTACTTATGTATTTCCAAAGTGGGTGGGGAGGCTGATTCTACAATGCCCAACCCTCTAAGGATCTGATAGGTTAGAGGATTCCCTGTCCCCTGATTGGAGAACGGAGCAGTGTGTCATCCTGTGTCATCATGTGTCATGTTTATGGCTTAGGGGAAAGACCCTCCCCTTTTCTCTGTACAGTATATCTTAGTTTTCATAAAAAACATATTTACAATATACACAACTTGTTAATACTACATGAATTACATGACAGATTAACTAAGGTACATTTCTGTTCAACTCTCCTCTTCCTAAGAGCTTTGGTTCAGAAATGACCACTTTTTGCGCTTTTGGTGGGTTTCTCAATATTATTTCAGCACCAATATTTATCCATGCATGCACACCTCATCTGAGCACATTTCTGTAATTGTTCAGGTTCCTGGCATAAGCATAGTACCTACAATATGAATAATTCTGGGGTTTGGTCTCAGAAAATCGTACAGAATCCAGCTTAGTCTTCAACTGTGAGCACATTTTTCATTTTAACAATCTCAAAGTTTCGCATTTTGGTCAGTTCAGTGCAATTTGTTATAAACATTTTTCTAAAACATACATGTGCTGTGCTTTCTGAAATCACACAATGGTTTGTCTCCGCCTCCAAGGTCTGGGCTGATTCAGACGTCACATTTCTTTCTTCCTGCTAGCAGTTTGTTGTCAGTCACACCCAAATTAGCATTTTCAAATCAGCCAAAGGATTCCTTTTTCTGCACTGCGAGAAACAGGCCAGGGTGCCACTCCCAGTTCCTTTTGACACCAGCCTGTCAATCTCTTAGTCAAGGGCAGGGGGAAGTATCCTTTGTCCAGGGAGAATGTGTGGAATTCATTTGAACACAGTGTGGGAAACTTTTAACTCTGAAACCCAATGTCCAAAAACTGTCTTATCTCATGATATAACTAACATTTTTAACACATACATTAAACAATTTCTTGCTTCAAGCCTTTTCAGAATATAGTTTTGAATTGTATCCACCTCTTAGGCTTCTGATAGCAAGTCTTTCTTTGGCATAGATTGGGTTTAATGTACAACTTTACACAAAATGGTTTTAAAACGCCGGCTTCTGGTAGAGGTGAGTAACGGTATTACACCCATTTTTGACAGGTTTCTTCCAGCAAGCAATCCTCAAAAGGGGACTTTGTTCAGATATAGATACACTTCTGTGGACCTTATATTTATGTAGCTTCTTGCGGGAGAATGATGTTGACCACCCAGCAAGGAGGTTGGATCTTTTTGGGTGGTTTGTGAGCCATGATTTGTGCAAATTTGACACCAAATAAAAACAGATTTTTTAAACCAGCTCAGTTTCTTGAGAAATGATTTTGCTCTGTGAGCAGCCAAATGATGGGTTTTGGCAGTGGTCTCCTGTGTTACCACTGACATAGGCAAAAGTAGATGGTGGCTTATTTTTCAGGTTTTCACTGCGCACTTTCTGGTGATTTCTGGCGAGCAGCATGCTTTCCGGCGGCCATTATGATGTTTCTGCGGCCAGCAATGCACAGTGATGTTGCAGGGCTTGGATTAGTGGGTTAAGACATCCCACAAGCCCCCCTCTTGTGATGGCCATTGATCTTCCATCATTGGAAATTCGCAAAACTGGATTTCAGCCTCCTCTCTCCGGATTCCACAAATGTCAAAGTTCAGCATCTTTTCCATCATCAGGGGTAGATCGATCGGTTCTCCTTGCCAGTCCTGATGGGAGTATTGAGTGATACTCCGGGCTCCTCACATCTTTGCTCCGGGTCCCCGGGTCGTCCTCCTTGGTCAGTCTCCATGGTTTGTCTCTCTCTCTCTTTCTCTCTCTCCCTCTCTGTCCTAGGATGACAAAGCAAAAAACATATTTGTAGACATTTCCCCACCACTATTAATGTAGTGGGGTGGACATATACATTTTATAAATCAGAAGACATTTGCATTATTGTATTTTATAGACTATATATGGAATATTTTAGGGTTGGAATGTTATGGATCTGGAGTGGCCCTCTCTGGGGTTCCAGAAGACTCCTCCAGTTGCTGCATGTTGTGCCTAGGATGGCAACACTTTAGTTGATTGATATGGAGCCACTTATCTTCCCCTTCTGCCAAACTGCCTTTGGGGATGCGGATCTTGTAGGCGACTGGTGAGATCTTGTCTACAATTTCAAAAGGTCCCTTCCAGGTAGGCAGAAATATTCGCTGTTTGGCTTGGTTCCGTTGGAAATTGTATAGATAGACACGTCTCCTACTTTGTAGTCTTTCCTGGTAGTCTTTAAGTCATAGTGGGTCTTCATGCTGTCGGCTGGTCTTTCTAGATTTCGCTGAACACAGGCAAAAGCATGATCAAGGTGTTTTCTTAAATTTTCAACATACTCATGAGTTGTGGAGGCATTGATCAATGTCTGCTCTTGGGTTCTATAAAGCAGATTCTGGGGAAGCACCATCCTGCGTCCAGTCATCAGCTCAAACGGTAACATTTTAGTTGCAGATGAAGGGGTGGATCTGATGGCCATTAGGACAAGAGGTAATCAAATTTCCCAACTGGGCCCAGAATCTGCCACAATTATTTTTAATATGCTCACAATTGTTTTGTTGTATAGTTCTACTGCACTACAAGAGGCTTTAAGTAAGAAATATGTAGCTTCCTTTAACCCCTTGTATCTGCCACATTTTTGTCATGACTTCGCTGGTGAAATGGCTACCTCTGTCTGACTCGATCCTTTGGGGTAGACCAAAACGCCAAAAGATGTGGTTGATCATCAAGGCAGCTGCTGTTTCTGCCTTGCAGTTTGGGGCCGGGAGACATTCCACCCATTTAGTAAATAAGCATGTCACGGTCAACATGTACTTATTTCCCCTAGAGGAGCGAATCACGGGCCCGATGAAATCTACTTGCAAATCTGACCATGGCAGTGTCATCCCCCTCTTTTGGAGAGGCACACGGTGTGTGAGGGATGTTGGCTGGAATTGTGCACACACAAGACACCCCTTCAAGTATTGGTCGAGCTCCTGCCCCATGTGTGGCCAGTATGCAACCTCTCTTAAGATTTCAAGTGTTGTATGAAACCCCCTATGACCGCTGGTGGCTGCATCATGGGCGTGACTTAACATCAGGCTTCGGAATGAGGTAGAAACCACCCACTGATCATGGCCAGCTAGGGATTTCGTCACCAACAAACCGTCTTGGATTCGGAACATTTTTGGACATTTCATCAACACTCTGAGGTCCTCTTTCCCAACGTAATCGGTATCCGTCATGGGAAAGTTCTCAGGGTCCTCAATGTGTTGATAAAACTTACCAATTATCGGATCCCCCTTCTGAGACATAATAAAATCAGCAATCCTTACTCCATTGTGCAGTTGACAGATCATTGTGAGCATTTGTCTGGGACCTATTGATAGCAGTGACATGGATTTCCACCAACAGGGACTCAATCTCTATTAGATCCCCTTGGATGGCCCCATTTTTGGCCAGCTGATCAGCTAAGTCATTTCCAGTTTTGTCTGGTCCCTCTACTTTGGAATGACCCTTTATCTTTTTCCAGAAGATGGTCATCCCATTCGAGGTGACAAGATCATCAATATTTTGAATTAACTTCCCATGTTTCAAGGATTTGTTATTAGCACATAACATGCCTCTGGTTTTCCAGTTAACCAGGTGCTCCACGAACCCGTTCCGTACATAATCCGAATCTGCGATTATGACCAGTTTGTGGAGTTGATGTTCGACAGCAGTGAGGATGGCTTGATGCACTGCCATTAACTCTGCCACTTGACTACTTTGGGGACCAATCTTGTACCCAGCGGAGGGTTCTGGGGTCTCATTCACCCATGCATTCCCTACGCCGGCCACAAGTTATTTTTCCCCGTTGTTGTCAACATGGTAAGAGCAACCATCCACATAGACAGTGGGCATTCCCTCACACTTGTCTTCTTCAAAGACTTTTTGTGGGGAATTAAGGTATGCCTCCATGTTGTCCTTGATTTTTAGACTCTCGTCCTCGAGACAGTTTTCTCTGGCACAATCATGCAAGTCAGCCAGACCTCGTGCAAGGGGACTCTTCTTGTTTTGGCCATATCTGACCTCCACAGGAAAGCCTTGCATTGACAGAATCCAGGAAGTAATTCAGGAATTACTCAGATTTCCGGCCCGGATTCTGTCACTTTGGAGATATTGCAGAGGCTGGTGTGGAGTCTCCACTATGATGTGTTCCCCCTGGATAAATGGGCGGTAATTCTTCAATACCCACACCGTTGCCAGGAGTGCCTTCTCACAATCGTTGAATTTTTCCTCCACAGAGGATAAAGATTTGCTCGCATAGGAGATTACTTTATTGACCTTGTCATGGTTTTGGCATGATACTGTAGTCAAGCATGTATTAGAGAACTCTGTCTCCAAGAAGAACTCCTTGTTTCTGACAGGGAAAGCTTGGCAAGGCACTTGTGAGAGGCTTCTTGTGAGTTGTCTTACTGCCCCCATTCCCACGTGACCCCCCTTCAAAAGATGAACCAGGGGTCTGGTGATCTTTGCCTAGCCCTCAATGAACTTTCTACTGTAATTAGTCAGTCCAAGATACTCCTTAGTTCCCGCAGAGTTGTGTGGTCTTTCAATTTCTGGCGTGCTTCCACTTTCTTTTCCTGTGGACAGAGACCCTGAGGATTAATCTCATGCCCCAAGAAATTAACATGGGTTCTACACCACTGTGCCTTCTGAAATGAAGGTTTTGCTCCGGCGGCCCTCAACTGTGTTACAACATAACGGATCTCCGCTATGTGTTACTCAACAGTTGGGCTCTTGATGAGGACATCATCTACATAAGTTAGGTTACCCCTCTCACCCAGGTCGGGTATGGCCTTATGTAAAAAAAGGTTGAACTCATTGACGGAGTTGAGGTATCCGAAGGGAGTCCGGGTCCATGTGTACTGCTGGCCCCCAAAGGTAAAAGCCAGCTTGTATTGGTCCTCCCTACTGACAGGTACAGTCCAGTATCCATTGGTCAGGTCTATTGCAGTGAATACCTGTGACCCCTGGATCTAGGCCAGCCCTTGGTCAATGTAGGGAACAGGCCATCGGGAAATATGGACACATGTGTTGAGCTCCCTAAGGTCGGCGCAGAGTCCCCACTGGCCGTTTGGCTTCAATATCACCAGCACCGGATTATTGAATGTGCTGTGGACTGGACGGATTATCGCACGGGACTCAAGGTTCTTAATTATTTCAGTAAGGGAATCTATTGATGCGAAAGGCAAGCGATGTTGCTTCACAAACACTGGAGTCATACCAGGGTCTGTGGGAATTGTTGTTGTGTGGATGTCGGTGTGACCACAGTCGTATGAGTCCACCGGAAATAGATCTTGAAAATCCAAGAAAACTTGTTTCAACTTTTGCTTCTGCTCCAGGGTCTCACAGGCATCAGCTACGTTGACTCTCTCTTCAACCATCTGCCTGAAGCCTGGAAAGACTTCTGGTTTCGCTATCTCAGCGGCCTCCTCCAGCTGGGTGGAGAAGTCCCTGGTCAAAGTCCTGATTTAGACTGGTGGCTTCAGGTGGGAAAGGCAGCCCTCATGGACCTGGAAAATCACCTCATCCCTTCTGAAGTCACAAGTCACATCTTCCTTGCCATAAGTGCAGGAAGTGTACACCAGGAAGTTCCCCCAATGCCGGGTAAAGGTCCTGTCTGTCGGGTTGTCATCACTGTCACTATCAAAACACTCCTTGGGGATTGGTCCTAACAGTTAATTTCCTAAATCAATGGAAAAATGTCGGTCATCGACTGCCATTCCAATAATGCTGCCTAGAGTGATACTCTTTAAGTCGCATTTATCCACCTCTATTGGAATGGTGCCATGTTCTACATTGACTAGTCGTGTTAGGTTTACCCCCAACCCTTGCTGTTGGAGAGAAGCATTTAGATTAATATAGGCATTAGGGTTTTTCAATTTTTGTTCTCTTTTAACTTTCACTTCCAGGGAGAATTGTCGGGTCCTTTCTGGGATGGTGACTTCCTCTCCAATCTGAATTTCAACTGCATAAGGTAGCAATTGAGCTGAACTAAATGCTTTCTCTGGATCACCAAAGCCCATGGGATTATCTGCTAATCAGGACCAAGCTTTGAAGTTTATTAGGTCCAAACTAATGGCAAAGCGATTGAGAATATCACTGCCTAAGTAAAAGGCAGCAGTGACGTCTCGCATGACCCAACAATTATGGACTATGCTCTTGTTGCCTATGGAGATTTTGAGCATACACCTGCTTGGCAGGAGATGTTTGGAATAAGGTGTTTCCAGATCCATTTCCCATTTGTCTATCAGTTTGAATGTGGGAATGGCTGGATCTTTTGGGAGTTGGCGGAACATGGCTTCGCTGATGAAGCTCTTACCGTTGTTCACACATACTCGGGCGAGAACAGAGTCCTTCCCTTCATTTAACTGAATTGGGATGAACAATTGCTCACCAATTTGCTGAATAACAGTCAGGCTCTGAGCTGATTTCACATCTTTCTGGACTAAAGGAGTGGGAATGTGGGAATGTCTGATTGTGGATTGGGAAAGAATTTCAGAGTGTTTCCTTCCAGTGTGGGATACCACCTTAAACTGGAAGGAAGGTTGATTTTCAGAAATAGAGAGGCCCCCCCATCACCAGTCTGTTGTCCTACTGCTATTACTGTCACGTCTGGAATTTGGTTGTTCTGGAAGTGAAATTCTACTTGGTCAGATTTTTGTTCAACCATGTGGCATGTGCTGTTTAAACTAACATGGTTGACACTCTGTTTCAATTTTATTGGTCGGTTAGCCTGGGTCCAGAGGACCTTGTTTACACAGTCTATTAGGGAAGACAACCTTCTCAGGAGGTCATTCCCTAGTACACAAGGGGTGTCCTCTGGAGTCACAACTATGACTGGGTGTTTCACCTTGTGTCGCCCAATTTTAATGTCCAAATCTACAGTCCAATCGATGGGAATTTCCTTCCCGTCAAAGTTCTGAAGTTGTCCAGGAAGAGAGGTGAGAGGAATTTGTTAATTTCCCCCCTTCCTGAATTCAGTTAATCAAAGGCCTTTTTGGACAGAAGGGTAGCTTGGGATCCAGTGTTCACCAGTGCCAAAATTGTACCCTGCCCCTGTTTTTGAACCGGGACATAGTATCTTCCCTCCTTCTCCGTAAGGAGGCACAGATAATGCACATTTTTTGGCAACTGGTGGGCTAGTTTTTTTAGTTTTGGACATAGAGAGAGAAGAGATTTGGGCAGAAGTCTGTGGGGAGTCTTGGGAATAAGAAAGTAAAAGGTGGCAACTATAGATGGGAGAAGTTTTGAGTTCCCCTAGTTCCGGCTCTATGCTGCCCCTCCCTTTTGGAGGCAGTCACCAGGATGGGTTTGAACCTGGGGATTTTGATGCTGTTGGTTCTGGGATTGGATGATGGGCGGCGCTAGCTCAGGCCCCACATCTACCCAGTCTGAATATGAATCTCTTGGGACCCATTTTTCTTTGGGAGGAGTTTCCCCATCTCTGAAGGAGAAGATCTTTTTCCCAGGATCCTCTGAGGATCCCTCTCCTTCAGATTGGAAGATCTGTACCTCCTCCTCAAAATGGGTCTGTTTGGGTCCTTTGTTTCTCCTACCCCCCCTCTGCTCCTTGGGTAGCAGACTTTCAGGGGTAGGAGATTTTGTTTCTGGTTCCTGGGTTTCCAGGGACTGTTTACAAGTGGGGAAGGAAGCTTCCTCCAAGGCTTTACACCCCACTTGTGCCTCCTCCCTGAGAACCGGTGAGTTATCGGGGTACTGCCCCCGTCATTGTTCTGGAGCACCAGGTCCAGAGTTTGGGGCATTCTGTGCCGGCATGCTCATCTGAGGGTTCTGCTGAGCCTTCAGCATACGACCCAGATCCTGTGCCATGTTTTGGACCTGGCGCTCAAGCTGTGAAACCCGCTCGGGCTGATACAGGGTTCTGTTTTCTCCCCTGGGCTGATCCCGGGAAGGGTAGCTGTCCCTTCTCTGGTAGTACACCGGGTTGGGAAGATTTGGCTTCCCCTCCACCCTTGGCCTCCCCTCTCCCGGATTAGGTTGTCTGGGCTCAGGAAAGCGGGGAAAGAAGGATGGATGATTTTGGGGTTGGAAGTTCTGTGGGTACCTGGGGGAAAAGTTCTGCCCAGGATTTGGGGAATTTCTGCCCTCCTCGGGCAGGTTAGGAGGGAAGTTCCCTGGGTTAGGTGCTTGGTTGGATCCCCCCCTTGGGATGGAGGAGTCCACACATAACCCAGAATGGGTCGGTTTCCCTTGTAGCAGGGACTTACATAGTCAGGGGAGTGAGGGACCCCATTTGTGGGACCACCTCCTTGGCTCCCTGTCTGCGACTGGCCCGAGGGCCTTCTGGGCTTGGAATTATTCTGTGCAGGCAAGTTTTTAGGCCCCCCCATCTCCAAATCTAAAATGGGGGCAACCTTTACCTCTGCCACCTTAGCAGCGGCAGGGGTGCTGGTCGGTTTGGGGCTTTTCTGAGCATTATTTTTATTTTCTATGGGCTTCTGCACCTCATAGATTCGGGGGATCTGTTCAATGACCCAGTCTAGTGACCTTTTCTCATGAAAATCTCTCAGTAGCTGGGTCATGATGTATTTTGGCAGCAAATGGAAAAACGTATTAACAAATTCTTTACTGTCCGTGCGCACCCTTTTGGTAGTCTCCGCAAAGGCACGCTTCAACTCCTGCACAAATTCTTGTGGGCCTGATCCTCCCCACATTGTAAATAATAGGCTGCCTTGCGAGCCTCTTGGGGATTTCTATGAACAGAAAAGTGCTTTAAGATGGCCGCCCTATATGTGGACCATCTTGAATGATTTTGGTCCTCCAGCCCCGCGTAGAAACTGGAGTATTCTGGGGAGAATTTCCATTTTACGTACCAAATTCATCTACTGCTGTCTTTCAAATGGAAGGTCTCCATCATTTGCTCAAAGAGCGCTAAGTGTTCCCACACAGAATACTTGGTGTTCTTGTGATAAGACGTGATGACACTCCTTATTGCCTTAATCTGTTTTAAGGGGCCCTTAAGCAAGGCCCTTTTTGCCTTATTGGCCTTCTTGGTTCGGGTAACCCTGGTCCATTCATCCTCTGACTCAGAGGCACAGCTCCCAGAGGTGCCCGTCTGATCTTCTAGGTTCTGCCGGATTCTGCGAGCCTGGGAATGGCTGGCAGTATGTGGGGACCTAGTCTCCTGTGTCCTGGGACGCTCAGAAGAGTCTTCAGATCCCTCCTTGCTGCCAGGATTTGATGGGTACCCCCCACTGACCTAACTGGGCAGAGGTTTTCAGGATGCCCTTAGTGGGCCTACTCTCCTGGGGTTCCCCACTAAATTGCACTGTACTTGGTTGCCCATACCCGGATACCCACCCATCCATTCCTGGGAGGTACTGGCCTATGAGCCCCATAATTCTGACTGGATGGTAATCTGCCATCCCCATGGCCCTGGGCTCATGTGCGCCAGGGGACATGGGGGTGGCAGAGTCCCGGGACTGCGAGAGATGAAGACCTATGGTACTAGGGTCCCTGAGGTTATGCTCAGGTGTTTCCCTTTTCCAGCAAACCTCATCTCTATCAGCCCCTGGTAGCTGTTGCCATGCAAGAGCCTGAGCTTTCTGTTCCTCAATCAAGGCCTTACTAGACTCTATCAGTCTCTCTTGCATGGCTACCTGTTGCTGGAGCCTATCATTGTACTGACAGAGAGCCTCATTTTCGCTCTCTGTGCTTCCTGGTTGGAGTACTGGGCCAGTCTTTGCTGCAGGAGGGTTACCTCCTGAGTCCCGTCCCTACTGGCCTTCTCCTTTCTTGCCAGAGCATCTTCCACCCTCCTGGTGTGCTCTAACAAGTTTTGATGCTCTTTTTGGAGGTCACCCAGTCCCTGGAGGGCCAAGTGATTATCTTCCCGCTTCCCTCTTTAGTTTCATACTTCCTGGCCTAAGGTATCCATTTCCTGAGCAAGTGCCTGCCTCTGTGCCGCCAGGTCATCCCTCTGCCTTTGAAGGGCACCAGCTTTCTGGCGCTCTTCCTCAAATTCTGCCTTGGGGCCTCATTACACAGTAGGCGGTAGGGGTTTACCGGTACCGGTATTTTACCAGTACCGGTAAACCCTTACCGCCTTACTACAAGGTCCCTTTGCGGGTTGGTACATTAACGCCTGCTTTTAGCAGGCGTTAAAAAATGAACCCGCAAAGGGACCGGGGTGCTAATTACGGTACCGCAATTTGCGGTACCGTAATTAGCGCCTTCCCCATTCCCATTATGCCCTATGGGGCAAAAATGGGAATGGGGAAGGGCAAAGGAGGAAGGAGGAATTGCCGCCTTCCCAACCTTGGAATAGGGCGGTAATTCCCCTTTCCTCCAAGGCGGTACCGGTAAATTACTAGCGCCATGGTTTACGCCTACCGTGTAATGAGGCCCTTGGTGTCCAAGTCTTTCAGAAATAATGTATTGCTCTCTTCCTTTCCTCTATCTAGGTGGCTTTGCAGGGTGACTACCTGCTCTGTGCATACCCTATTGAAATCCAGTTGTTGCACCAGCTTTTTCTGGCTCTGCAGTAGAGAGTCCAAACCTTCTTGATACTCCTTCTGCAAGGCCAGAATTCTGGTATCCTGGTCTGCCCTTTCTTGTTGCAGGATACCCATGTCCTCTTTGATTTTAATTAGATACTGCCTACTTTAATTTTCTGACTCCTGGCTCCTCTGCAGCCTGTGCTCAGAAGAGTCCAGATCAGATTGGGCCTTCTCTAATGCCAACAGTTGCCTACTTGCCAGATCTTGGCATTCAGCACATTTGGCCTGTATGGCTCCCATATATAAATATAAGTATACTGCTATCCTGGCAATCTTGTTGTGCTCATCCTTGGCATTATGGGCCATATATAGTTCACTCAGGGCCACATGTAAGGGATTCTTGCGGGAGAATGATGTTGACCACCCAGAAAGGAGTTGGATCTTTTCGGGTGGTTTGTGAGCCATGATTTGTGCAAATTTAAAACCAGCTCAGTTTCTTTGGCAATGATTTTGCTCTGTGAGCAGCCAAATGATGGGTTTTGGCAGTGGCCTCCGGTGTTACCACTGGCATAGGCAAAAGTAGATGGTGGCCTATTTTTCAGGTTTTCACTGCGCACTTTCTGGTGATTTCTGGCGAGCAGCATGCTTTCCGGCAGCCATTATGATGTTTCTGCTGTCAGCAATGCACAGTGATGTTGCAGGGCTTGGATTAGTGGGTTAAGACATCCCACCTGCCTGGGGATGGTGGCAGCACTTGAGAGGGTGGGTGGGTGTTGACAAGACTTGGGAGTGCTGCCTGGGTGTGGTGTCATAGGTGAGGGGTCTGGTTGGTGGTTTCAGGACTTGTGGGGGAATCCTGGGGGTATTGTTGGAGGTGAGGGGGCTAGTGGGTTGTGTCAGCACTTGAGAGGGCTCCCTGGAGTAGCGGCAGAGGTGAGGGGGGCTGGTGGGTGCTGTATGGAGTTGAGGGCATTGCCTGTGGTCATGTCAGAGGTCAGGGTGGCTGGTGGGTGTTGTCAGGACTTGAGGGGGATGCCTAGGGGTGGTTTTGAAGGTGAGAGGGACTGGTGGGTGGTGTCTGGACCTGAGGGCGATGTCTGGAGTAGTGTCAGAGGTGAGGGGTGCTGCTGGATGGTGTCTGGACCTGAGGGGGCTGCTGTGCAATCGGGGTATGTGCCAGCGGTTTGTGCACTGTGGGAGTAGAGGGTACGGTTCGCAGGGGTGCATATGTTAATTACCTGGGACCTCGCCCCGATTAGCTGGGGAATAGCTGCTACTTACATGGGACCTCACGCAGTGTTATTGGGGTGCAGTTGTGACTTACGTGGTACCTTGTGCAGAGTATCTGGGGTGAAGCCATTACTTACGTGGGACCTCACACAAAGTAGCTGGGCTCAGGCTGGGACTGACCTATAGGGCAATAGACCCATGGCTGAAGCAAAAATGCAAAATGCTGGTGTGGGCCAGTATTTTGTCAAAGTGGACCACTTTTTTGGGCCATTCTGAGTCTGTTTGATGAGCTACTTCATTGTGCGGCTAATAGATTTGACCAGTGTAGCTGAATAAATATTCTTTAAAATGCACAATTTGCATCACATTTTATTGAAAAAAAACTTCCCCTTGGCTACGATTCAAACAGTGTCACAAAAGGAATGAATTGCCATTTACAACTGTGGGACACTTTTTCATTGGTGCCCGAGACAATTTTATGGCCCAGTCCGACCCTGGCTGGGCTGCAACATTTACTTACGTGGAACCTCGAGCAGAGTAGTTGGGGTGCTGTATTTTGTGTCAGTAGTGGATACAGAACTTTGCAGAAAGGTTGGTCTACTGCTTTGTTTTTTGGTTTGCGTGGGGGAGTGTTATGGGCGTTCCTCACTCAGCTCAATTCCCTCAGGCTGAAATGTATGTTTGAATCCTTGAATACGCAGAGCGCACACATTTCCTTCTGCGTGCAGGCTCGCTCTTGAATAGGGCCCCCAATGTCAAGCAAAATGTACGATAAGACTAGCAGGGTGTTCCCAAAAGTAGTTTAGCAGTGAATGTCTCAGAAAAAAACATGTCTTTTGTCACATAAAGATAAACAGTAAATCGACCTATAGGGCCTTATCCATGGATGTGTTTTATAAAGGCGCAATCCCATAGGAAAACGTTCAATGAATCAGGCCTGTTGTGTTGTTTATGCACTTGTTGCTTGAACACTTGCAGTGAGAATTTCAACCAAGCAACACAAATGTCAAAAAGACGAACAAAAAAAGTGTTTTATGATTGCATCCCTAATGTGTTCTTCTCTTTCACTGAAAATATTTAAGGGGTATCCAACATACAACTTTTCGAAGTATTGTCTAATATATGAAGACACGTTTCATGTTTTAAAGCGATGCAGTCCTGGAGCGATTTTTCGAATCCATGAAACATTGTGTGACCGAACGTCAGAGGCACACAACCCAGCTTTGTATAACAAGATTAAGCACCTCACAATGTCCATCTTTATTGCAGAAAAAAGATGATATTAATGTCTGATTACATTTCTTGATTCTTGAAACAATATGATAATGCACCATGAGTTAATTCAATCTTTAATTGCAGACGTTATAACATATTCATGTTACTAGTAATTGACACCTAGAATATTGGATCCTGGCTCCTGAAGGCAATTAATTAGCACCACGCGGGATATCTCTTGTGACGAATGAGGCGACGAGCTCATTGCAGGGAATAAACGCAGGCTTCGCTGGTTTTTATCTTGCAGCACAAATATGAATTCACGATCCTGTCGATAACACTGCAATCGAAAGGTCATCCCCATGTGTGCAACGTTGCGTTGCTGCACTACGTATGTTGACACGAAGATGCAAATGGAGGAAACCAGAGCGTCGTTTGCTAACACAAAAGAAACCCACCCACTTGAGCAGTTCAGTTTGCATCGTATTTGGAACACAAATGAAGGGACCAATTCTGGGATCACTTCATGCATTCTGGGCCCTCTCCCGCCACTAGCACAACATTCCTTTCATTGCCATGTGGGAGGAACCGCAGTGTCTTGCAGAATCTTCCTGGCTAATGAGTTTCTTTTATTATCCCCACTTCAAACATTGCTCGGTGACAACAGCAATTATTAAACCTGAGACATGAGGAATGATTGTTTACTAAATGGATCTCTGTACTAAGTTAGACTGAATGACACCCACAGCACTAATGACTTTCAATAAAATAAAAGCCAATTGCTCCACCTGGGAGCATGTGAAGGCAGGCGAGAGAAGTATAATTAAAACAAGCGTTGGCAACGCCAACAGTTTGGCCTTTTGTGGGCATCGAATAGCAGTGCCTGTGAAATGGCAAACACTTTATACCCATGGTCAATCAATGGGTGGGCAAATAACCTACAACCTACAAGCTTTGTGTCGATTCCAACATACGGTACCCACACAATCCGAAGAGATGCAACAAAATGTATCAAAACGGAAGCGCACGCAACTTCAAGTAATCAGTTCTGGGCTCTGCTTGGCTGCAAGATAAGCTATCAACCAAAAGAGAATTTTCTGCTGCCCCTGCAAGAAAAACATTGGTTTCAGCTGGGTGCTACCAGAAAGAAAAAAAAATATACTGAAATGTGATTGTCCTATTTCTGATCAATCACAGATGGATACAATCCTGATTCCACGTCATTGGGATTAAAACATGTGACCCATAGATTGCATTATGTGCTCAGTCCGCAGCATTCTCTCAACCAAGCCATCTATCTTAGCTAGCAAAGCTAAAATCGTTCCCTCGCCTCTAACCTGCCTCTGTCCCTCACTTCCTCTGCCTCCAATCTAGCACTTCACTCATCATGGTCACATCCTAAGCACAGCTAGCCATACTGCCTACCTGCACTTAAAAATGTCCAATGTTGGTTGTCCTTAATCTATTTATGTCCACTTATCGCGGTGCAGACTCGGAGCAGCAGCAAATGTGTAGAGGTAGTGTGGGGCATGCCTGTCCTGGTGTTAAGTGAGTTGGACATGAGCCTAAAAGGCTGGCAAGCCTCCCGATTGCCCAGTGATGCCTGCTGACTGGAACAAAATAAACACTGATATGTTGAAAGTTCTCCTGCCACGGAGAAAACAAGATCCATGTACCACTTGCTTTAAGAGTGTCCCTTCCAGGAAAGCGCTACACTCGACATCACTGCTGCACAAGCAAGTCAATAAGATTGGGGTGGGGGATTGGGAGATGTGCAAGTCTCACTGCAGTTTGTCAGTGCATGTAACTGGCATAAAGCCTAGCTTCAACAGAGAATGGCCAAGTAACCACCTTCGGTTGACCAAAAAATACTTTCCGGGAGCTGAGCGTGCACACTTACTGGCATTTTGTTCAACTGTCTCGTGGAGGGTATTGGAGGAGAGTTCAAGTGCCCTGTGTCTTCAGGTGAAGACACGACAAGAGTTCAACCTCATGTCTTTGTCAGGTTCTCAGAGTTGCCTGGGGAGTGGGGACACACCTTGCTCACCGGGTGTCGAGGGGGAGATGAAAATGTAAGCTCTATTATGTTTCAATCAAGGAGGTGGCTAATCAATGATATACAAAATCAAGTCTCACTTGCAAACGTGTCACGGAGACTGCCCTGCCCTACCTGCAATACTCACCAGCCACGCCTTGCATCTCTGTTGTGTGGTTTTTATGCTTCAGAAGAGGTGAAAAAAGCCTCCCTAGCCAACAGACTCGCTTGCTGAGAAAAGGGGAGCCATCCAGCAAGGTCAAAATTAATCTAATCCAACAATCATGCTTGCTTACCATTTCCAAGCAGGTGAAATGTTTAAATGACAGTTCCCAAGCAGTAAAAAGACACTTCTACAAGCAGTTAATTTATTCTGGAAGCATTGACATTGATTTTCCCATTGAAAAACAATTTGTCAAATCAGGCCCATAATAGTTACTAACAGATAGCATTGCCACACAGTTTTGTTTTTGTGTGTCTTTATGACTTGACTGAAAATCTGCATAACACACAGAAGATTTATTTTAGGTTAACATGTTTTGCATTCATATACTTGTATTCTTCCATTCCAAATAGGTAAAGCAAAGTGATTGCCATACTATTTTTGGTTCACTTAAGTATTTATATATTTGTAATTTCAGTTTACAATGTGATTTGGCACAAAATCCCATGAACACACAGGCGACAGTGCTCAAAATCCATTAGCACTGTCCTCTACGTGTCTAGATCCCCGCTGCCGGCATGCGCCACATTGATGGCAGCATGGAGCTAGAAATCCAAAGTGCAAGCAAAATCCTGTAAACACATAAAGGACATTGTTCATGTGTAGAAATCCTGAATGCAAGCAAAATCCTGCAAACACACATCAGACAGTGCTCACGTCAGGGAGAATCTCAGGGCTAAACACCCTGAGATCCTCTCTGACAGAACACTGTGGGTTTCATGTCTTATTGTAAGTTTCTTATTTGAACATTTTACAGTCGGTTTACCAATGGCAGGGAAGGAAAACAACACAAAGGGAATGCATCGAAGGACAAAATAGAGGTGGGGTCAGCCACACAATTCATGTATGAAGCAAAACACAACAGTCAGATTGCTGGACCATGTGGGGCAAGCATCTGCAGGACCCTTCTCAGCTAACAGAAGCAATCATTAGAGCACTACATGTATCACAACATTTCCGATTTTGTGTTGTAAAACATTGATACATATTAAAACTCATTTAAAAAGGACGAGCAACAGCCCAGCTATATTAAAAAAAACAAGGAAATGAAATGTAGAAAGGACAAAAATAATTACTGTTGTTGAAAGTACTGTAAATTACTTTAGCTATTTTAAAAATGATTATACTCACATGATTCAATGTATCATTGTATTGTAAAGATGCATGGAATCTTTCCTATTCAAATATGGCCACTAGTTTTGTCTTGTTTCTAGAGAGCTTCCTTAGAGACAGTCATCCAAGATGGCTGCCTCTATAGAAGAGCTCAAAGGGTTCCTGACAAACGGGAAATCATATTGTGCCTCCTATACTGTATGAATATATGTATATTGGCCTAAGCCAAGCCGCTTGCGAAGAAATCCGCGTTGCAAGGTCTTGACCTTAGAACTGAGTAAACCGCCATTTTAAGAATCATCCTCCATTTTAGATTCTCCCTCTAAAGTCACCCTGTGGTCCAAAATGGTGGACCGAGTAATTCCGAATG
This sequence comes from Ambystoma mexicanum, assembly GCF_040938575.1. NCBI lineage: Eukaryota > Metazoa > Chordata > Amphibia > Caudata > Ambystomatidae > Ambystoma > Ambystoma mexicanum. The sequence continues at coordinate 842,818,372 of NC_090935.1, forward strand.
TAAGATGGCCGTCTTGACCTCTGAGTACAAACTAATATGTAACTTGCTTGCAGGCCACATGTTGGGGTCATGAATTGAGACCTTGTCCTTCGTTGACCTGTGCATAGAGGATTAGCTGAGCCAATGAAGCTAATCCGCAAGCACATGTTAAACATAATATATTCAAATACTGAAATGTGAACACTTGTTTGACTGCATTGTATAGAAATGTATGAGAAGGCTCAACGAGAAATCCAAAGACATTGTAACTTGTTAGTAAATGTATTAATGGTAAACTCTAAATGTATAGATGCATGAACTCGGCATGAACCCTAGATCCGTGATGTATTAACTTGTAGGTGGGCTGGACATCATGTTTCAAACTGTATAAAAGGTGTGACTATTCTAATGAACAGCCCCACTCACTGAGCACACCGAACAGGGCTGGAGTTCGCTGTGTTGTACTGAGGGCCGATAACTATCTGTTGCTTTGTCCTTTGCAACTGTTCAGTATAGAATAAAGATCTTTGTATCTTTCTTTGTAACCCGCATTTGGTGTATTTCCTTTTGGGGTACTCAGCCTCGATATCTTCTTTTTGATTTCAGATTCCGAGATGGGCAGGGATGGGTGGGATCAGTCATAGGGATTAACATGGCTAGAGAGAGGGAACGGGAGGGATTCAATGATCTAACTGCTTATCCCTCCTCAAATGTCATCTCCATTGGAAAAGCATTACAGACCCTCATTCAAAGCCCATTTTTGAAGCTTTAATGTTAAAGCTCCTATTTTAATGACAATAGTTTCGGCTTAAAGGTAGCACTTGCAGAACTACCTAATAGCCCAAACTAAAAACATGATGCAATTCATTCAGCAACCTCTACTCACCCTCTAGCGCTGAGTGTAAACATTTCATGTTTCCAGACACAGTAATCTCCAAGTCAGCAGAGGGAATAACATGCTGCGCCATTCAACTATGTTCCTAAAACAGTGTTCCAACATCAGACATCCAGTACTAAAATGAAGACGTTGCTATGGACCAAGACTGGGTACACAGACATTAAAAATACAAATGTTTTATTTTAGAAATGCTTAATAGTATATACCTTTTCCAAATAAGTGCTTCTCAAGCTGAGTTGAATACTGAAAGCTATGTTTTAGTGAAAGAACACATCCAGATGGCGTTTTCAATCTTTGCTTTTGTGAGCACTTTAGAAATACATGTCTAAATAATTTGTATATAGATTCATGTTTTCTATAATTGCTGTGTGCTTTATTCTTGACAGAAGTTTTATACTGAACAATATGAGGAAGTAATGCTCCTTGTGGTATTGACTAAAGTAGCGTGAAGTTCCCACTCACCAAACTTCATTCATTACTATGGTAATAGATTTCTCCTTTAACCTGATGACTCAGAATGTGCTAAGTCATCTGGCCTGAAGACTGCTGGCCGGAACAAACTTCTCCCATTGGTAATAAACAGGTGGTAGAATCAATGGATATGGATATGTTGCCATATTGCAAAGGTCTGGCATCGATGTACCCTGAACCTCTGCTCAGGACACATCCCTACCCCATGCACATACCCATAGATATATTGGTAGTGAAACAAAAAAAAGCCACAGTGTCAGGAAACTCCAGAGTAGTAGTCCATCTCTGAAGGCCGGAAGTATGTGAATGAGGAATACTCAGTCTCAGGTATAAATATATCTTGTTGGTGGTCCATGAGAATACTTGACACTGTTGCAACAAAAAAACAGATGAACAGGAAACTGAAAGAATCCTTCAGACACAACATAGAGCTAGCAAACGAGCTACAGAGGACACAATGACATTCAACTGTACATCATATGAATGCAAGTGAATGCTATACAGGAATTGGTAATTGATAGACACGCAAGAGGTAATTAATGTTCTATTGCCAGCAAACATAAGGAGAACCCCAAAGAACATTAGAATATTTCTGAAAGTACTAATCTTGTCACACTTTACATGCAATCACAAAACAACATCCATGATTCATAGTCATGCCAATGATATAGTCATACTTAGAATGCATGATCTGACATTCTTTTCAGCCAATTCTGAAAGAGAATGTGATTAGGGACGGACACAGATGAAACAGAATTCATGGAACCTATTTGACAAAGAGCTTAACCAAAAGATCTCAAGAGGAGTATCCAACTCCTGTTCACAGAGAGATACAACAGAATATTAACGAAGATGTACTAAGTAGACTTTAAGACTAACAGCCAGATCCAGACCTGGACCTCACCAGTTAACCCACAACAGAGGGACCACGGTGCAAGCGATACTCACCCACAATGCCATCCAAGAAACACAATGGAGGAGGAACCCTTCCACTTCATAAGTCGAACTGTCTGAATGTGTTGATTGAGAAAGGAAGATCCACGTGGGAAGAACCTGGCCATACAGTGTCGAGAATCCTAAGAGTACCCCCTGGGAAAATATCACACCATTGATACTCCAGTAGTCACACAGTACTCCATGTCTTGCTCTTCCATGCCGAAGCACTGAAAGTGTCAACATTCTCTATGAACTGACCTTGTAATCAATGTGGAAGGTGGCTGATCTGAATCGGCCTGGGACTTCAGATCCAGAAGTCTCCTGTGCTGCATGGGAGTTCCAACCGGAAAGATAGCAAAGTCAAATTCTGCAAAACTTTACAAGAAGAAGTTCATATGTGGTAAAACCTCACAGCGGCAGATTGCAAATGTGCTGAAAACCCACAGTTGCATAATTTAAAAATGGCAAAATCCCACAAGAACAACATCCAAATATGATGAGACCACACAGCAGCAATACTCAAATGCAGCAAAACCCCATGGTAGCAGAACCCACATTTGGTTAAATCCCCTTAGCAAGGTTGAGATGTGGTGAAACCTTGAACTATCTCACAGCAACGTTAGGTGGTTTTTAGAACACTTAAGTTGGTTTATCCTCTCAGCATTTTAGTTCATTTGTTTGTCACTTTTGTCCCGTGTTGGTTCACATTTGATTGTCCCTCCTTTGTGTTATCACATTTTGCTTGATATTGCTAATAGCAATGTTACCATATCTTTATTATGAAATAACTAGCTGATATACCTGGCATTGCCCAGGCTCTCATTCCCTCATAGGTACAGGTAACTTGGTGAAACAGTGTGGAATTGTGTAAGGAACAACGTTTCACCAAGCCACAAACCCGCAAACACATTTGGACTTTTGCTGAAATCCAGGGAAAAGGGTGGGCTGTACAAATGTCATGTAGCCAGTAATGTCCAGAGGGTCCAACATTTGACTGTGCAAAATTTAGTGCAGTTTGGTGAGATGGTGTAGAATTGTATAGGGAACATACGTGAAGCCACACACCCAGACACACATTTTCACTGCTGCTGAAATGCAGGGAAAGGGGTGGAGTATCCAAAAGTCATGTAGCCAGCAATGTCTGGAGGGTCCTAACAGGTGACTGTGCAAAATGAAGTTCGGATTTGTGAAACAGAGTGTAATTGTATAGGGAAAATATGCAAAGCCACAAACTCACAAGCCCAGAGACTTTTTCTGAAATCCGGGGAAAGGGATAGGGTGTCCAAATGTAATGTAGCAAGTACTGTGCAGAAGGTCCTAAATGGTGACTGTGCAAAATCTGGTGCAAATTGGTGAAACTGTGTGAAATTGTATAGGGAACATACGCAAAACCACAAACCCACACACCCATACCCAAATTAGCAATTTTGTTAAAATCCAGGGAAAGGGGTGGGGTGTCCAGATGTCCTGTAGATGGACATTTCTCACAGGTGACTGTGTAGAATTTGGTGTACATTGGTGAAACATTATGGAATTTTATAGGGAGCGTACACTTTGCCACAAACTCACAAACCCACACATGTTCACTTTATATATAGAAAGATATATACAAAAATGAATGCATTAAAACGTTCTGATTAAATCAAAATGTCAAGAGTGTGCTTAAATAATGTGTGCACTGCGTCAACCTGAAAAATGGGATTTGATTTAATACTCTCCAAAAAATCTGCATGAAATAATCTAAATAATTTGGGATTATTTTTGTCTGGTAGGAACCCCTCTTGTGTTTTCATTTCGTGAAACCACATAATAGCAAGACTTTAGTGTGGTGAAAACTCACAAGAGCAAAACTCACATGTGGCAAAACCCCACAGTAGCAGAATTCAAATGTGGAGAAACACGACAGTAGCAAGATCCAAATGTGGTGAAACCTGTCATGATGCCCGCTCCCCGGGAGCCGGTTCAATCCCCGCGTCCCCGAAAGCAGACATCCAGTCCCCAAGGAAGGACCCAGCAATCCCATATAGGGGCCCTTTGGACAGTGTCCTGGTGCCTATGGCGCCAGGCTCATAAAAGACATCAGTCCTGGCGCCATAGGCGCCAGGCTCATTATGGGAATGCTTGGGTGCACTTACCTGATGCAGACCATGGTGCAGGATCCCGGCCTCCTTGAGGCCTGAAAGGTACTACTTTACCTGTGGGACTAATTTACCATCCGGGCGTGGTCGGGGAAGGATACATACCTGATTGGAGGAAGGATACATACCTGGAACTTCTTCCAAGGCTATTTAAACCCCACCCGAACAGCCACACGTGCTTCGCGTTGTTCTGCATCTAGCAGCTGGACGCTCACCGTGTCTGCTCCTGCATCCTGACTTCTGCAACGCCTGCCAGCATCCTGGATCACCTGCAAAGGAAGAGAAGAAGCGAACAAAAGAAGGAAAAGTCCTTACCTGCTAAATCCGCATCCCTGAGACATCTCGCCGACAATCCTGAAAAGGAAGACTTTAATTTAAAAGCTCACCGCGTCGATCGCTGCAGCGCCACATTCCACTCACCTTTACAGGGCGCCTCCATGTTCAGCAGCGATCATCCGGATTCGCAGTCACGCCCCAGCGCCTAGGGAGAAAAAGACCAGAACAAAAGGTGAGAGAGAGAAGGGAATAAGGAAAGCTAAATCTCCATGTTAAGACTTACCTGTTGATTCATTCCCTCTTCATTTCGGGTCCGCGCCGCATCCTGGCATTTCCGGACCCCAGCCGCTATGGGGAAAAAGAAACATCAGCGTTAATGAGCGAATGAAAAGACATTACCAAAAAACGCTCATTAAAGACTTACCTGATTTCTACAAGGATTTCACCTCTCATCTCGGGTCGGTGCCTGTTCCCCGGCATTCCGTACCCCGGCCCCTATGGGGAAAAAGACACTAGCATTAGTACATTAATGCATGGACACAAGGGGGACCTCTTATCAAAAAACTTACCTGGAAGCCAAGCAAGTTTGGTTCTCCCAATCCGAAAATCCTGTGAAGTAACTGGATACCAACGTGCCCCTGCATCAGAAGCAGGAGGGAGAGCTCGTCCTTCCAGACCCTAAGGTGAGACACTACCAGAAATCACAGAAGGGTTTCAAGGAGGGTGAGAGGGGAAAGTGGGAGGCCGATTGCATTACCCCGCAGACAGTTAATGCCCTATTTTCGCCTACAGAAGGATACTTCTGCGAGCCAGACAAGCCAGATTTGGGGGCCCGGTCCAGTCCGTCTTCCGAACCCTGCGCATCACCTTAGAAGAGGTCACAGCAGCGCGAACCAGGCCAGCGCCTCCGTGGGAGTCAGGTGAGCGTAACAGAACGTGAAGCCTTCCTACAAATTCCGACCCAGGCGCTATGGAAAGTTCTGAGACTGGTCAGTTGACCCAATTACTGGGGGAATTACGGGCCGAAGTACATGCCGCTCGTCAAGAGACTAATGCCCTCAGGAGGAAATTAATAATATCAAAGGAAAGAACTGATGACCTGGCCAGACAGCTTTTGCAAGGTCAAGCTGGGCAAACTCCTCTACCCGGTTCCGTAGGGAACCCCGCTCCTGTGGTTTCCAGTAACCCTGTGCAGATTAATCTACCTGGAAACATGCCGCGGGCCCCACCCGAACGCTTTGCTGGGGACCCCAAACGATTAGCCGTATTCATGAATCAGTGTCGTTTGCACTTCCTATGCAGACCTGGGGCCTTCCCTAATGATCAGACCAAGGTAGCCTTCGTATTGTCATATCTCAGCGGCTGCACTGCCGATTGGTCAGTTCCACTGGTTACTCAAGAAGACCCGATTCTCTGTGATTTTCAAAGTTTTCAAGCAAGCATGGAAAGGTTATTTGCTCGACACTCTCAGGGGCAGGCTCTGGATGACGAACTTCTATCCCTGCGACAGGGCAATCACGACCTCCTATCCTATATTGCAAACTTTAATAGACTAATTGTGGAAACGGGATGGCCAGAGGATAAAAAAAATCACGTTGTTTTATCGAGGCCTTCGCGGAGAACTTAAAGATGTCTTGGCCCAAGTTGTAAATCCGCCCCAAGAATGCACAGAGTATATAGACTTAGTGGTCCAATTGGATCACAGGCTTCAAAACAGAAAAGCAGATCGGTCCAGGTTTGAGACCCGGGTGTTGGTCAAGACCCATGCTAATCCCAAGGGAGTTAATGTCTCTGAGCCTATGCAAATTGGAGGGGTTCAAGGACCCTTAACTCAAAAGGAACGTGAAAGGAGGTGGCAGTTAAAATTATGTCTTTATTGTGGGAATTCTGGACACTTTCTACGAGATTGCCCGGCAAAACCGCCCCGAAAGGCGGTAGGAGCCGCTGATAAAAACCGTGAAGACTCTGTTTCGGGAAACGACTCCGCCCGACAAGTGTAGGGGTCTGCTTGCCGAGCTTGAAAACTAACTCTCAGACCTCGCATTTCATTGTGCCAATGGTTCTCGTATATCCAGAACAGCCTAAGCGGTTGCATGCAATAAAGGCATACATCGATAGTGGGGCTATTGGAAACTATGTGGATCGTGAATTGGTCTCTAGGATTAACCCCCCTCTCCGTCCTAAAACCAGCAAAGATGTCATCACCACAGTCGATGGAACTGAAATTGCCTCTGGACCGGTAACACATTCCACTACTGAGGTGACTCTTATTGGTCCCGACGGCCATCGGGAGGGTGTTGTGTTTGATGTAATCAAGGCTCCACAGTTTCAGGTTATTCTTGGAATCCCTTGGTTAGAGACACATAATCCTCGAATTGATTGGCGAGCTAAGAGAATAACCTTCCCGGATTGTACACAAACCTGCTACCCAGAAAACCTGAAGATTAATCTAGCATCTGTAACCTCTGCCTCCATGCAACTACCTCTGGAATACCAAGACTTTCAGGACGTCTTCAAAAAGGAACAGGCCACCACGTTACCTCCTCACAGATCGTACGATTGCCAAATCGATCTGGTGCCCAGTGCACAACCCCCTTGTAGCAGGATTTATGCCCTTACCGAACCTGAGAATCTGCATTTGAGACAATATTTGGATCAATACCTAGCTAATGGTTTTATTCGCCCGTCAAAGTCTGCGGCATCCTCGGCTTTGTTCTTTGTGCCCAAAAAAGAAGGCAAAATTAGACCATGCTGCATGATCCCGGCCTCCTTGAGGCCTGAAAGGAACTACTTTTCCTGTGGGACTAATTTACCATCCGGGCGTGGTCGGCAGAGGATACATACCTGATTGGAGGAAGGATACATGCCTGGAACCTCTTCCAAGGCTATTTAAACCCCACCCGAACAGCCACACGTGCTTCGCGTTGTTCTGCATCTAGCAGCTGGACGCTCACCGTATCTGCTCCTGCATCCTGACTTCTGCCACGCCTGCCAGCATCCTGGATCACCTGCAAAGGAAGAGAAGAAGCGAACAGAAGAAGGAAAAGTCCTTACCTGCTAAATCCGCATCCCGGAGACATCTCGCCGACAATCCTGAAAAGGAAGACTTTAATTTAAAAGCTCATCGCGTCGATCGCTGCAGTGCCGCATTCCACTCACCTTTACAGGGCGCCTCCATGTTCAGCAGCGATCATCCGGATTCGCAGTCACGCCCCAGCACCTAGGGAGAAAAAGACCAGAACAAAAGGTGAGAGAGAGAAGGGAATAAGGAAAGCTAAATCTCCATGTTAAGACTTACCTGTTGATTCATTCCCTCTTCATTTCGGGTCCGCGCCGCATCCTGGCATTTCCGGACCCCAGCCCCTAAGGGGAAAAAGAGACATCAGCGTTAATGAGCGAATGAAAAGGCATTACCAAAAAACGCTCATTAAAGACTTACCTGATTTCTACAAGGATTTCACCTCTCATCTCTGGTCGGTGCCTGTTCCCCGGCATTCCGTACCCCGGCCCCTATGGGGAAAAAGACACTAGCATTAGTACATTAATGCATGGACACGAGGGGGACCTCTTATCAAAAAACTTACCTGGAAGCCAAGCAAGTTTGGTTCTCACCAATACGAAAATCCAGTGAAGTAACTGGATACCAACGCGCCCCTGCATCAGAAGCAGGAGGGAGAGCTCGTCCTTCCAGACCCTAAGGTGAGACGCTACCAGAAATCACAGAAGGGTTTCAAGGAGGGTGAGAGGGGAAAGTGGGAGGCCGATTGCATTACCCCGCAGACAGTTAATCCCCTATTTTCACCTACAGAAGGATACTTCTGCGAGCCAGACAAGCCAGATTTGGGGGCCCGGTCCAGTCCGTCTTCCGAACCCTGCGCATCACCTTGGAAGAGGTCACAGCAGCGCGAACCAGGCCAGCGCCTCCGTGGGAGTCAGGTGAGCGTAAAAAAACCACACAGTAGCAAAATTGAAGTGTTATAAAACCTCCCAGTGGCAAAATGAGAATGTCCTGAATCCCAATTGCAGCAAAAGTCAAATGTGGCAAAACCTCATGGTAGTAAAGCCCACATGTGGTGAAACCTTAAGGCATTAGATCACAAATGTGGAGAAACCTCACAGTAGCAATACTGAACTGCAGAGGAGCCCCACCAACATCCAGAGTAACAACATTCAAGTGTCGATAAAACTTTACAGTGGTGTAGGGTAAATCCTCAACAACCAGACATAGAAAAAACAACACACTAAGAAAAAGGTGAGTGCACACTTTTCCAAGGAGAACAAGAGCTTTATTGTGTATACAAAAAGGAAAATGGTGACAGTGGTGTTATGGCTCCACTGCCACAGAGCTCTCTGCCCTCATCAAAATTGAGTCATCTTTATAAACAATAACATCATCATTCATGATGCATTCGATATACAGTATTAATCCCCCCCTCATTTGCTACCACCTATATACATGCTACTGATCACATATAACCCCTGTGACGATTGGTGGTGTTGTCTTCTTTGCCATCTTCTCCTCACGTGGGTAGCGGGCTCTACACCTCAGAGCACAGGTAATTGGTTAAACTTAAAAAGGCACCATCCTACCTTCACTCCTAACCATGTGATGTGCATCTGGTCATCAACATGAACTCAGCAGATAACTTTGAGTTCAGTCTTTTCTCATCCCAGACACTTAGGCCCCCCTGTCATAATCTTATATCTTGATATCACTCTTTGCTCTCCCTGGCACAACTCATTGACCTTGATGCGCTCAGCTCCTCCTTGTATCAACTATCCCTCCTGTGGGATTAGGCCCTACTAATCCATACAATTCATGAAGGATTTATGAGCACTATTTCTGTGCATCTGGTAGTTCAAATAGAAGATGACCATTCTTCCGGGGGAGGAGGGCACTGGTATCCTAAATCTCAGTTCCTGTTTTGGCAGTTCAAGACCTCTGCCTCATCTCCCATGAGTGCAGCCTTCGTACATGGGCCGCAGCCTGTCTCACGTTTGACTTCTAAGATTCCCACTTAATTGTTCAAAGGGCTAATTTGGTACAGTTATATGTGGGTGTGTGTGACGTTCTTGCCATGCCTGAGAATTGAAATGTGATAATAAAACAAGAGATGAGGCCTTTTTGTTCTATGGCTCTGCCACAGCCTGCGAGGATTCAGGTCTACTCTCAAATGCAGCCCTAGTTCATGTTGTGAATGTCTTGCATATGCAATGTATTCTAAATTACACTATCACAAAGCAATGATTTGGATTGCCGAACATAAGTTCCTAAAATACATGTGTTCGCCATCAACTACTTTTACCCATACATTCCCGCCTCCCCTATACCGCCTTCTAGGCATTCTCTGCAATTTAAGGTATTTTCCACAATCTAAATAGTGTGGGAAGGGCAGTGATCTGAACGTGCATCTCCTCATTCCCCCCTTAAATTAATCCTTTCTAATCCAACTAATTCCCTTCTCCTATAATAATCATCCTTAGGCAACCATAATTTACATACATGTTGCAAGCTTCCCCCATCTTGGGCATATTTGTCTGCAGTACATGTGAGATAAAGAGAGTCTCTATCCCTTGATAAATCGACCCAGTACTCCACATAATTCTCTGGGTCCAGCAGGGGTGAAATCAATTTCCCTTGGGTGTATATTGGTCTTTAAATTCTTAACATTTGTGGTTTTCTGAGTCCTCTATTTGAGCCTGCCGATCCTCTGTATCCGGGAGAGCCATTTGTCTCCAATAGTAGCTATCATCATTGCACTGTTTCAGATAGTCTTAACACATCATCGAAACATCATCTGATAGGTAGAGAACAACACCAGCAATAGCACCACTATCAGAACCAATATCTTCATCACTACCCCAAACCAGGGTGGTGCTCATGAAACAATATGTCAAACCAATCTTCGGTTTGCACACCTGCTTCAGTTGCCATATCAGTCTTTAACTTGTGCAGAGCCCCTATGATGAGCGTCAGGGACACGTTCTCAGCATCATTTGGAAGTATGTAAGTAAAGCAAGATAAGAACATTTTTTGCACATGCTGCATTCAATGGGCGTCAGGAGATCCAGGACATCCCGGTTTTGAAGCGTCATCAACCGGATCACCCTCAGCTCACTCTTAATAGCATTAAAACCTTGCTCAGTGTCATTTGCCAACTGGATCAATTTCCACCAGACAATATGCAACCATTTAGTGTTTGCTGCAGCATTGATCCATGGAACCAAGAGGAATGTGGAGAATAGCCCTGTCTTGGTGTACAGTGTGTATTTATCTGGATTCGCTTTGAGTAGTTTGGGCGAATCGTCCGGCAGATAGTTTGACCTTCTCCTTTGCTGTTTCAATGACCTCTTCTTCCTCTCTATTTTGGGTATTGGATGGAGTGTGAAATAACTTGCAACACTTCATGATTGGATGCTTTTGACAGATGGGCTTAAGGCAGCACTAGGATAGCTGAGTGCAATGTTATTAGTGTGCACCTGCCTTGTCAAGAAGAAGGAAGATGGAGGCATGCTTGCTGACCACTTACCCAGTACAAGTCCATCAACGCTGCAGTTCCTTTTTTGCAAGATCTGGGATGAACATTGTCTCATTGCACTTAATGGTACTCCCTACAGGAACAGTTCCATGCCCTTAAAAAGAAAACTGATATTCATCTGCTGGTTAAACTTTTACTGGTGTTTCACATTCTTCTTTCCATGTTAGCTTTGATATGTATTCAACACATATTGTAAAACTGTTTTTGTGGACATTCCATATCACTTCTTCTCCAAAACCTGCCAACCTCCTGCTGCACAACCCTCCACCGCCTTCTCCCATCTATCTGACACAGATAATACTCCATCCAATTGTAACATAGACCATGGCTTACAATAGGGTGCACTGTTGTATTTGGCACACTACTCTACATCCTTGTCAATTAGTACAACTTGTACCTTGTGCCACTGGAACAGTCTACGCTACAGACACAGCGCTAAGTGCACCAAACATTGGGCTTCCAAGGGCAATATTTCTTGGGGTGCTAACATTTTGGGTGCCCAAGATGCATGGAGGATGAGGCAGCAAACATAACAACTCCCGTTATACCTCTGTTTCCCCGCTGAGTTCATATGACTGTACCACACATTACTAAATTATAGGTGTGCGCATCGGACATTGTATCAAACATTACACTTTTGTGTTGATCATATTCATTTTCATTGTCTATACCTCTTTTAATCTGCAAACATAACTTCCATATTAGTGTGTCATGTATCTTCATATGTTTAAACCTCATTTCAGTAGTCATGTACTCATCACTTGGTGTTGTAGCATGAACAAATGGAGTTGTCTCACATCCCCCTACATTAGATGCCCATCACCCATTAAATGACCTAACCATATAACTTCAGCAGAAAAATATAAGCATAATCCAGAGAAAAACCCATACATAAGAGAAAAAAAAACATTCTTCCATAAAAAACAGGAACATTTGTTACATTTATACCCTTAAAAAATGGAAAAACAGACAAATACATAAACACAAAATAGTGTGTCAATATATCACTGACAATACATGTTTAAACAATGTCTAACCACTAAACCACAAAAAACTTTAAAAAAAGAGACATCATAGGAAAGATAATATCTTTACATGAAAGAAAAATGCTAGTTTAAAAACACTCTGATAAAATGGTGGTTGGGGAGGAAAAGTTTGTGCTGCCTTCCAAACATTAGACAAATGCACTCAGTACCGTCATTCCTTGACCACAAGTGGAGTAGCGTACACCACAGAGTAAGGAACGTTATATCGAGGCTCACTCCACCTGAGAACAAAGTTTTTAACACAGACCATATCACCAGGAAACATTTATAATGGTGGCAAGCTTGCAGTCTCTGGTTCAGTGCTGGTTTCATCTTCTTCTGTTCGACGTGGAGCAATCTGTTGATAAAGGTATTTAATACACTTTGATAACTGTTTTAAATATGAATGGAGCTCATCCGCCAAACTGGACATTCCCCTGTGAACATCAGATGCACTGCACACTGGTGCTAATGGCATGTGCATACATCTCTCTGTCACAATTTTGGTGATGAACAGGGCTGGGTCCTCAAACTAAACAGGGCCAGGGGGAGAAAGTGCACCCAATTTTGTTTTAATGTGGCACAACGTTTAGATAGCTTTGTCTTCAGTAAACCAATTATCTTTTCCACAACATTGCTGGACTGCGGGTGATAAATGGAACACATCTTGTGTTTAATTCCCAAAAGAGCTGCAAATTCCTTGTCAAGCTCATTAAAGAAGTGTGTGCCATTATCACTTGTAAGCGTATCGGTGTATGTCAGTCTCTATGAATAGTTGTATTGAAGTGATAATATCGTCCCAGTGTAGGAAGGAAAATCCCTTTCCAAGATGGCCACCATGGAAAGGGAAGGCGAGGGTTCCATACAGGGCCCCTCTTCGCGAAAAAGAGAACCCTATGACCATATTACGACAAGCATATTTTTCTTCCCTTTCAGATCTATCCTAATTTCGAATAACTTTTCCACAAAGCCAGTCCCAGGTGGACATGGCTACTTTAATCCTATGTTTTGTATGAGGCCATGAGGCCAGTAGCCAGATTGTCCGGATCATGACCTTATTTCTACAGCTACATTATGACAGTTGTCAAATAATAAAACACTGGCACATTTGCAAAACTATGCTTGTAGGTCCTTGCCAATGTACTTACGCAAGTTTCCTGGAAATCCACCCATGTTTTATTTTTTCAAAAGTGTCAAATGTATGCACATACAATTGTCATATAACCTAGCCGCCACTTGACAAAATCCATTCAGACTTTAAGAAAACATCTAAATCTAGATCTATAATCTTTTTGCAAACCTTTCTGTAGATTTGTCAAATGGCACCACAAGTCTTTAAAATATTTTGTGACCCCCCTTCTAATTTTGCTCCTTCTTGACAGAATCCCACCAAACATCGCAGAAGCATGTATATCTTGATCTATTATCAGTCTGCCAAACGAAGTGTAGATTAGTCAAATGGTACCTCATTTATAAGCCTTTACATTATTTTTGGACCTCCCCTCTAATTTTACCCCCTCTTCCCAAAATCCCACCAAACTTCGGAAAAACATTCACATCTGAATGTATTATCAGTTTTCCAAATTAAGTTTAGATTCGTCAAATGGCACCTCATTTATAAGCCTTTATATTATTTTGGGACCCCCCCTCTAATTTTGCTCACTCATGACAGAATCTCACCAAACATTGTATACTCACTTAGAATCAGCTCAGAAATATACATGCAAAATTTCATGCAGTTCCATTAAATGGCGCCAAAGTTATAAGCCATCCAATAACTTCATTTCACTAACCTTGTAATGCTGAGGGGTTCGCGAACTACTCGAGACTGCTCGCGAACATCCGAACTGTTCGCCGACTTTCGTGGCAAAAAACACAATTTTTTTTGCTTCTTGCAGCCATATCCCATCCCATCCTCATCACCCCTCACCTCCCCAGAGATTATTTGATAGGTTTGACAAGTGCAATGTTGTTTTTTAACATGTTTTTACTGCGATGTTCGTGGACACCGACAGATGTCCGCGAGTCCAAGATGGCGGACGTTTCCAGAAATCTGACGCACTTCACGCTCTTCACCATCCAATTAGTGAACAGGTTGCATGTCCGCGGACATGACGCAAGTCGATTAGCCAATCAGGACACTGTCCGCGAACCGAACAGGGAAGTGTGTCCGCGGAGCGGACATAGATATCACTAACTTTTTGTGCCCTACTTTTTGGTCATTTTTTTTAAAACTACTGGACAGATTTTCAACAAATTTACAAAAGCACGCTTTCAGGACCAACCCGCTGCTCCTGCCGCAAATTTAGTGAAAATCCATCCAGCGGTTTGGGCTGTAGGCATGAGCAAAATATTTTCCCCATTCAGTCTATTTGAAAAAAATATATTTCGGGACCCCCCTTATAACTTTGCCCCCCCTGGATCAAACCTCACCAAACTTTGGGAAAAAAAATCAGAGTGGGCCATATGCTGTTTTTGAAAAGTTTGGTGAGGATTCGTCCGGAGAGATCGAAGTTATAAGCCACCCAAAAAGTGTTCTTCCTATCGGATTTGCAACATAACCATAACTACACAGCCACTACCATGGCTGTGTAATATATATATATATTCAGTGAAAAAACTTTATTAAAGGGACGTTATGGTTAAGTTGCGCTACGAAAAGCCTATGAAATTCAGTGAAAAAACTTTGTTAGAGGGACGTTATGGTTAAGTTGCGCTACTAAAAACCTATGAAATTCAGTGAAAAAACTTTGTTAAAGGGACGTTATGGTTCAAAGTAAAACCGAAAAAACCCTGAAATTCGCCAGTTATGATAAGATAAGCAACCATAACTCGCGCCACCGTGCACTGCTAACACTAACACCCAGGACATCAAAGATGACATCACAAATGTCATTGATGACATCATTGATGACATCACATAGCTGGCTCTCCCTTTTTTTTCCTTTACTGACATATCTAAGCCACATAGTTATCTTCAGTAACAGTCAGGAAGTAAAAATTGAAAAGGTAATATGTTTGTAGACATAGGGTCAAGTCAAATCATATCAAACATATACATAGCGGAAGACATAGGCTTGAAAGAGAGCAATCCTTTCTGTGCATGAAGATAATCATTAGGGTTATCAGCACTTTTTCATAGTTTTATTTTTATTACTCTAACTTCCCTGTATATGCTCATATTTGTATACATTACACTCACTCTCCTTTCCTTTGGGTGCAGTCACATCATGTGATACACATACATATGGTAAGTAGCAGCTTTGAAACAGAGCAATAGTTTGTCTGCATAAAGACAATCAGTTAGGTTATGAACTCTTTCTGCTACTACTTCTGCTTTTTTGTTTACTTCACTGTCCCTGTATATGCTCATATTTGTATGTGTTGTTGTCTCTTTGTGTTTTGTCTGTAATAATTATGTATTAAGTGGGTTTTATTATCTACTTATTACATGTTTCACAGTACGCAAAACTCTAATAAGAAAGCACTTATCATTTCACTATTCAACATGGCAAGATTATGAATATGGCACCTTCATCATGTATGCTGCACACACTGCCTATGTTTCTGCATGAGTAGCTTAGTATACTGGATAGAACTTCATAATAGAATGCTATTTATATTATGCATTGCTTAATGCACTAATTAGCTCATGATAATCATCCCAATGATCCTTGACAGTTTTTGGTCAGCATTATTAGAATCCCTTGTACAGAGTTTTTATGAAAAGTAAATGCACATGTGATGTCATCAGTGATGTCATCAATGACATTTGTGATGTCATCTTTGATGTTCTGGGTGTTAGTGTTAGCAGTGCACGGTGGCGCGAGTTATGGTTGCTTATCTTATCATAACTTCCGAATTTCAGGGGTATTTCGGTTTTACTTTGAACCATAACGTCCCTTTAACAAAGTTTTTTCACTGAATTTCATAGGTTTTTAGTAGCGCAACTTAACCATAACGTCCCTTTAACAACGTTTTTTCACTGAATTTCATAGGTTTTTCGTTGCGCAACTTAACCATAACGTCCCTTTAACAAAGTTTTTTCACTGAATTTCATAGGTTTTTAGTAGCACAACTTAACCATAATATCCCTGACTTCATATAGATGTAACATAGAACATACTGAACCCCCACGTAGTGATTTTGATGTCCACGGTCTACCGCCATGTCCGCGGACATATCGAGAATCTGAGTGTGGTGAATGTAAATTTAAATAGTGTGCCCCATTTCCCCTTTGAAGTTGGCTCTGAAAAGAGCCGTTTTTTTAAAAAATTTTTACAGATGCTTGACAGACACCTTTATTTTGTATTTTTCTTCTTGTTTTTTTTCTTATTTTACTCCTAAAATCTTCACATAACCTTCTCCAAAGCAACCCTTACATTCCAAAATAGAAAGGCATTTCCCGTAAAAGATAAAGAGATGCCATCTTCTTTAAAATTAACAGTATTACTGGCATCAATATTCTCATTATTACAGAAGAACATACCAGCTCTAAGCATGAAGGCACACATGCCTCGGTTGATGACACACCTAGCCATGTTTTGCTGAGGACAAAAAACGGAACTATTGTCCCATATTGCCCTAGGTAGGGTAATCCAGAAAAAATTACTTTCGCATTTGGAAGGATCTTCATTACGGCTTGAACCAAGCGTTCCAAATCAGCCAACAAAGTAGGGGCACTGACGTTGCCCAAATGGAAAGCACCATAGTGCAAAACTACCACCTACGGACTGTTCATTGTGGCCATATCCTCACAAACTTGTACAATTCCCTGTACATTGCAATCAGGCACAGTGCTCCACACCACCTCCACTCCTTTCACATCAAAGTTCTTTTCAACATGCCTGCATGGAGCGTACTGTTGTAAACCATGCACAAACATATCTCCAAGCACCAACACCCTGACTTTCTCTACTTCAGCCATCTTCACCACACACAGTCTCTTTCAACACAAATCCACAACGTCGACATCTGATTGGCTAATCTGTACCGTCTTCTTTCCATGTTGGATTTGCTGGAAAACCCCGGATGTAGCACGCCCTGTCCACGGACAGCCGCGGTGTCCGCAGACCGCGTAACTCTTCGACACTCCTTCTACCATTTCCACTTTACTCTCGGTGCCATTCCCTCATTGCATACAGCTATGCAGTCACACAATACGAAGAACATCCTCAGAACACCTCCATTTTGTTTATTTTCGAACATTTCAGTACAATTATCATTTCATTATTGAACATATTAACATTACAAATATTATACTTTCATCTTGTACGCTGCACACAATGATATGTTTCTCCATTAGTAGCTCGGTATACTACATAGAACCCCATAATACAATGCTATTTATATCAATGCATCGTTCAAAGCACTAATTACGGTATGATATTCATTGCAATGATCCTTGACACTCTTTTGCAACATTATAATAAAAATCCCTAGTACACAAATTTCATGAAAAGTAAATGCACATGTGATGTCATCAGTGATGTCATCAATGACATTTGCTATGTCACCTTTGATGTCCTGGGTGTTATTCTTAGCAGTGCACGGTGGTGGCGCGAGTTATGGTTGCTTAGCTTACCATAACTGGTGAATTTCAGGGGGTTTTCGGCTTTACTTGGAACCATAACGTCCCTTAAACAAACTTTTTTATTAGCACGCAAACAATATACAAAGATGTAGTGTAAACAGCAAGTTCTCACAGATGGCTTTACACAGAATGTTGCAAAGTAAGCATTTATGCTCGTTCACAGTGAAGGTCGGCTGCTTCCATTTTTTTCTCGTGGCCCGGAGAGGCCCACGACTCCCAGTATAAGGTTCTACCTTTTTTTGACCTTGACATACAGAGATTGTGCTGAAAGACTACTTTTGAAGAATTGTAGCAAAAACGTTAGACACGATAAAGGTGACATTCCTGAAATGAAACCACTTTTGTATATTATATCACTTTGAGAAAGATCGTTGGCAAACGCAGAGTCGTATTTTGGGACTGCACTACACTTGGACAATGGAAAATGCAATTATAATGTAAGTAACCCTTTAGATTATTTTATACCGGAATATAATAACAATAGCGTGGCATTAAAGCTCAGTCAAGTTGTACTTGTTCGTTCAATGTGACATATTGTTTTCTACCACGCACTATCACCGCCGAATTGATCCCCTGTCATTTAGAGGGCTCTGAAAAAGGCAGACGACACAGGGTGAGTTAATAGAAATAATTTAACCCGTCTGTAGCCGGTCAAGCGCTTTACTTGCTGTGCCACTTCACTGTAGCTGGTCAAGTGGCACAGTGAGTAGAGTGCTCGCTTTGACATCCGTGCACAGCTTGCTAACG
Organism: Ambystoma mexicanum; assembly: GCF_040938575.1. Classification (NCBI taxonomy): domain Eukaryota; kingdom Metazoa; phylum Chordata; class Amphibia; order Caudata; family Ambystomatidae; genus Ambystoma; species Ambystoma mexicanum. Next base: position 842,836,974 of record NC_090935.1, read on the forward strand.
CAGGTTCGAATCTCGGCATGGCCAAACTCAGCCTTTCATCCTTCTCTGGTCGATAAATGAGCACCACACACCATGGGTAATAAAAAGCAGCGCTGAGATACCTGACGGTTCTTAGCGCTATATAAATGCAAAAATATTATTATTTTATTATTAACATACTCCATTGCACTATCTTCGCTAGCAAATAGTTTCACGCCCTAATAAATAAAATGAATATTTTTAATAAAGATCGGCTGGTGAGACTAATTTATGTTTTTTAAAACAGGTATGTTGCCCCATTTTGCCAATGTCACGATTTTCACACTCCAGTGGATGGATTTTTCAACTGCCAGGTGCAGCTCCATGTAAGCAACTTCATGACCCTCACCATTTTATGGGACAATCGCCAAGGACCAATATGCCCTTGCGCAGTACTAGCGGCTAGAAGCAACATACCAACCATTATGGTGGTCCAATGCCTCGTTGTTGGACCAACCTTCCGATTATCAGTGCGACCATTTACTGCTTTTATCATAAACCAACAGCCTATCTACCGCAAAGGAACAGCACGTGGCTCAAAATAAACTTTTGCTGATCGACAGCAGAGACAATTGCAAATCGCTGAATATTCACTAAACATTTAATGTGAAATAAATGTACTTTACCAAATGTACAATCCTGCTGTTTACTTTTAAACCACAGTTTCATATTCCGAATTGTGGCGCACTGTGTTCTAAGCCGATCTAACACCCTCTGTACCGCAAAGGAACATCGCGCTGCTCAACATGAACTTTTGCGGATCGACAACAAAGAAAAATGCAAATCGCTGAATATTCTCTAAACATTTGATGTCAAATAAATGTACTTTACACAATTTACTATCTTGCTGTTTGTTTTAAATCACAGTTTCATATTCTGAATTGTGGCACGCTGTGTTGTGACATAATGTGTGTTGTCTTCTGGGTTCTGTGTAAAGTGGCGTAGGACTGGAGACGACTGGGTGCATTTGATGACGCACCCTGTAACGTCACGGAGAGAGGCAGGGAATATGAATGCTTTCATAATGTCAGGCTTAGGGGCGGGAGATATGATTTAGTGTCGCAAAAGCAAGTCAGCCAGGTCAATAGCGCCATTCATAGGATTATCACATAATGTCGGCGCACACCAGCCTGATTTATCGTTTCTTTAGTGGACAAAAAGTTGGGAGAGGCCCATAGGAAATTGTACTATCACCGGACAAAAGGAGGGTTCCTAGAACACTTTCAACCTGACAACAAACAATACAAACAACGTTCTCAGAACACCCCCATTTTGTGTAATTGCAACCATTTCGGGACAACGCGAGTGTTCTTAGAACACATTCAACTTGACAGATTACAATACGGACAGCGTCCTCAGGACACCCCCAGTTTGTGTATTTATGAACATTTAAATACACCGTGAGTGTTTTTAGCTCAATTTTACCTTCCTTGCAAACAAAAAGGACACATACTCCGTCCTCTGAACACCCCACCATTTAGTTTATTTCCAAAAGTCAGAACAGCCGTGTTCTCCGCGGACAAATCGAACACAACAAAAGCGTATAGCACATAAAAAAAAAAAAACATTGAACCTATCTCATACTCCCCCACCCTCCCCAAACACTCTTACACACCAACACACTCCACTAAATACAATTTTTAATCCAAGTGTCACTGTGCTGTCCGCGGCTGTCCGCGAATGCAAGATGGCGGCCGCCACAGAAAATCTGATGCGCTCCACGCCCCACGCCGTCCAATCAGCGAACACGTCGCATGTCCACGGACATGATGCAAGCCCATGGGCCAATCGGGGTGCCGTCCGTGGAGCGAACAGGGAAGTTCGTCCGCGAAGCGAACACAGATATCACTAATTTTTTTGCCTTACATTTTGGTGATTTTTTAAAAAACTACTGGACGGATTTACACCAAATTTGCAAAAGCACGCTTTTGGGAACAAGCCACCGCTCCTGCCATGAATTTGGTGTAAATCCATCCAGCGGTTCGGGCTATAGCCGTGCGCAAAGTTTTTTCCCATTATGTCTATAGGAAAAACCAAAAGTTTTGGGACTCCCCCTATAACTTTGCCCTCCCTCGACCAAACCTCTCCAAACTTTGCAAAAAGATTCAGACTGGGCAGAGTTTGGTGAGGATTCGTCCAGAGGGAGCAAAGTTATAAGCCACCCAAAAAGTGCTCTTCCTATGGAAACACCAACTTAACCATAACTACATGGACGCTAAAGCGTCCATGTAATTCAGTGAAAAAACTTTGTTAAAGGGACGTTATGGTTCCAAGTAAAACAGAAAAACCCTTGAAATTCTCCAGTTATGGTAAACTAAGCAACCATAACTCTCGCCACCACCGTGCACTGCTAAGACTAACACCCACGACATCAAAGATGACATCACAAATGTCATTGTTGACATCACTGATGACATCACATGTGTATGTACCTTTCATGAAATATGTGTACAAGGGATTCTTATTATAATGTTGAGAAAAAAGTGTCAAGGATCATTGCAAAAAATATCATACCCTAATTAGTGCATTGAACAATGCATTGATATAAATAGCATTCTATTATGGGGTTCTATCTAGTATACTAAGCTACTCATTCAGAAACAGAGCATTGTGTGCAGCGGACAAGATGAAGGTATGATATTCGTAATGTTAATATGTTGAATAATGAAATGATAATCGTTTTCTTAATAGATTTTTGTGTACTGTGAAATATGTAATAAGTAGCTAATAAAACCCATTATTACATAATTGCATTATGCATTACTATAGACAAAACACAAAGAGACAAGAACACATACAAATATGGGTATATACAGGGAAAGTGAAGTTAGCAAAAAAGCACAAGTAGTAGCACAAACAATTCATAACCTAACTGATTATTTTCATGCAAATAAATGATTGCTCTGTTTCAAAGCTGCTATTTACCCTATGTATATGTATCACTTGATGTGATTGGACCCTAAGGAAAGTAGTGTGAGTACAAAGTATACAAATATGACCATATACAGGGAAAGTACAGCCATAAAAAAACAACAGAACTATCAGAAAGTGCTGATAAGTCTATTGATTATCTCTATGCACAAAAAGGATTGTTATCTTTAAAGCTTGTGTCTTCCCCTATGTATATGTTTCATATGATGTGACTGGACTCTAAGGGAATTACTATAAGAACCTACTTGTAGGATACGTCTACAAATAAAATACAATTTTTAGTTTCTGACTGTTACTGAAGAAAACCATGTGGCCTAGATATGTCAGCAAAAGAAAAAAGAGTGAGCCAGACATGTGATGTCATCAGTCATGTCATCAATGACATTTGTGATGTCATCTTTGATGTCGTGGGTGTTAGTCTTAGCAGTGCACGGTGGTGGCACGAGTTATGGTTGCTTAGCTTACCATAACTGGCGAATTTCAAGGGTTTTTCGGTTTTACTTAGAACCATGACGTCATTTTAACAAAGTTTTTTCACTGAATTTCAAAGGTTTTTAGTAGTGCAACTTAACCATAACGTCCCTTTAACAAAGTTTTTTTACTGAATTTCATAGGTTTTTATTAGCGCAACTTAACCATAACGTCCCTTTAACAAAGTTTTTTTACTGAATTTCATAGGTTTTTAGTAGCGCAACTTAACCATAATGTCCCTTTAACAACGTTTTTTTACTGAATTTCATAGGTTTTTAGTAGTCAAACTTAACCATAACGTCCCTTTAACAAAGTTTTTTTACTGAATTTCATAGGTTTTTAGTAGCGCAACTTAACCCTAAAGTCACTTTAACACTTTTTTTTTACTCAATTTCATAGTTTTTTATTAGTGCAACGTAACCATAACGTCCTTTTCAATGGAGGAAGACCACTAGCATCCTAGGTTCTCAAAGTGGCAACCCAAGGTGGTAAAAAATAGATTTTTCTTCCCAAACCGTAGGAAGGAAAATCTTTCACCAAGATGGACACTATCGAAAGGGAAGGCGGGGTGTATAAAGAGAACACAAGAGGGCATCAGCGGGGGGTCGGGAAGACCAGGAGAGAGACACGGGACATGAGTGGGGGGTAACACAAGGGAGACACGGGGCATGAGCGGGTGTGGGGGGGTAACAAGAGGGAGACACAGGGCATGAGCGGGGGGTGGGGAAAAGGAAGACACGGGTCATGAGCGGGGGTGGGGGGGAAAGAAGGGAGACATGGGGCATGAGCGGGGGTGGGGGGAAAGAAGGGAGACACGGAGCATGAGCGGGGGGTGGGGGGAAGAAGGGAGACACAGGGCATCAGCGGGGGGTGCGGGGGAGAAGGGACACACGGGGCATGAGCAGGGGGTGGGGGGAAACAAGGGAGACACGGGACATGAGCGGGGGGTGGACAGAAGGGAGACACGGGGCATGAGCGGGGGGTGGGAGGAAAGAAGGGAGACACGGAGCATGAGCAGGGGGTTGGGGGGAAAGAAGGATAGAAGGGAGACACAGGGCATGAGCGGGGGGTGAGGGGGAGAAGGAAGACACGGGGCATGAGCAGGGGGTGGGGGAAGAAGGGGGACATGGGGAATGAGCAGGGGGTGGGGGGGAAGAAGGGAGACACGGGGCATGAGCGGTGGGTGGGGGGAAAGAGTGGAGACACGGGGCATGAGCGGAGGTGGGGGGAAAGGAGGGAGACACGGGGCATGAGCGGGGGGTGGGGGGAACACAAGGGAGACAAGGGGCATGAGCGGGGGTGGGGGGGGACAGGGCACACACGGGGCATGAGCGGGAGGTGAGGGAATGGGAGGAACACACAGAACATCAGTGGGGGGTGCGGGGGAACAGGGGAGACACAGGGCATGAGGGGGTGGTGGGGGGGAAACAGGGCACACACGGGGCATGAGGGGGGGTGGGGGGAACAGGGACCACAGGGGGCATGAGCGGAGGGTGGGGGTGGGAAAGGAGGGAGACACGGGACATGAGCGGGGTGGGGGAACAGAGGAGACACAGGGCATGAGCGGGGGTGGGGGGGAAGGGGAGAGACACACAGGGCATGAGTGGGGGGTGGGTTAGAGGGGGAGAGACACACGGGGCATTAGCGGGGGGTGGGGGAGGGGGAGAGACACACGGGGCATGAGCAGGGGGTGGAGGGAGGGGAGAGACACACGGGGCATGAGCGGGGGGTAGGGGGAGGGGAGAGACACACGGGGCATGAGCGGGGGGTGGGGGGAAGGGGAGAGAGACACAGGGCATGAGCGGGGGGGAAAGGGGGAGAGACACACGGGGCATGAGCGGGGGTGGGGGGGAAGGGGAGACAGACAAAAACACGGACATGATTTTGTGTGCAGGCGGCAGATCCCGCTCCTCGGCCCTCCGCTGGCCACCGTGTGCCGATGGCATGAGCGGGGGCTGGAAGAACAGGGGAGACATGGAGCATGAGCAGGGAGGTGGGGGTAAGGGGAGAAACACACGGGGCATGAGGGGAGGTGGGGGGAAGGGGAGAGACACACGGGGCAAGAGCAGAGGGTGGGGGGACAGACTACATTACTACCATGGCCATGTAATGTAGTTATGCCATGTAATGTAGTTATGGTTAAGTAGCTGTTTCCATAGGAAGAGCATTTTTTGGGTGGTTTATAACTCAGCTCCCCCTCTACGAATCCTCACCAAACGTTGCAAAAAAAGTATATGGGCCACTCTGATCTTTTTTCCAAAGTTCAGTGATGTTTGGTCCAGGGGGGAAAAGTTATAGGGGGAGTTCCAAAACATCTTTTTTTTCCCATGGACTGAATGGGGGTAAAACTTTGTGCACGCTACAGATCAAACCACTCGACGGACTTTCACGAAATTTTGGTAATAAACCGTGCAGTATTTTTCTCCAAAAGACCAAAAAGTAAGTCTCAAAGAATTAGTGATATCTATGTCGGGTCCGCGGTCACACTTCCCTGTTCCCTGTTCACTCCGCGGACATATAACGATTGGCTAATGGGCTCGCGTCATGACCTCGGACATGTGACGTCTCTGCCGATTGGCTGCTGCAGGACGTGTTCTGCATCAGATTGTTTGGCTGCGCCTGACATCTTGGATCCACCGATAGCGGAGCAACAACCAGCGTACACATGCTATATTTATAAAACTCGTTTGCTGTGTCACAGAGCGTTGGGACAGGTTCAGACAGTAAGACATGGGTGATCAATGCATTTGTTTTGGGGGTTGTCCTTCACAATGTATTTTCTATGGCCACCTTGTACGCACAGAAAATGAGGGGTGTAATAACGGTAGAATTTCAGTCCATGCAGTGCACAGGAAACATTTTACTGTTGTAAGGACACGCGTAGTGGTAGTGAACTTTGAAAATGACAACATGCCATAATTGCAATAGTTTTTCCTAAGAGTATTATTATATTCATTAGTACATCACCATGGGTGTGACATGCTACAGTGGTTGTGGCCAGGGCTTAGTGTCTTGGATGCATGACCGTGGGCCGAAGGCCGAAGGCCGTACTTCCAAGACTGTAGGCCCTGGCCACAGCCACCGCAGCATGTCACACCCATGGATACACCCGTAGTATTGCATATCGATTGCTAAGTTGTGGGGAGTGTGTGCAGTCTTTGGCCATGCACCCAACATCAAACTTGTCAGTACTGGACATGCAAGGCACTGCACACCCATCCCACCTACTATCTATGGACATACAGCTAGGAGTGAATCCTCTGGCCAAAGCAGTGACAGGATACCGCACTTACAGAAAAAACCCTACTACCACACATCACTGAGGTGGTTGTGGGGAGACACTGCACTCTTGGGTGCATGACCGAAGACCATGCACCCAATAACAAAGTTCGAATCTTCATGATGTATTTTATATGGGCACCTTGTACGCACAGAAAATGAGGGGTGTAATAACGGTAGCATTTCAGTCCATGCAGTTCACAGGAAACTTTTTACTGTTGTAAGGAGACGCGTAGTGGTAGGGAACATTGAAACTGACAACATGCCATAATTGCAATACTTTTCCCTATGGGTATTATATTCATTAGTACGCCGCCATGGGCGTGCCATGCTACAGTGGCTGTGGCCAGGGCGTAGAGTCTTGGATGCATGGCAGAAGGCCATGCACCCAAGAACTAAGTTGTAAGTACTTGACGCGCAAGGCACTGCACAACCATCCCATGTAATATCTACGGACATACAGCTAGGAGTGAAGCCTCTGGCCAGACCATATCACAGCTATTGCTGCACTTGAACTGTGCAACATCATTAAGATGGTTGTGGGGAGGGCATAGCATTTTGGGAGCATGGCCAAAGGCCATGCTCCCAAAACCAACGTTGTATATAGTGAAATGAGAAGGCACAATGGTTCCGATATGCTGTGCTGTTTCTGGCCAGGACCCAGAGTCTTGACTGCATGCCCAAAGGCCATGCACCCAAGACTGAATTCATAAGCAGTGGAGTTATAAGTGAATATGGGAGTAGTGTAATTCGTTAGTTGTGTGCATGCCCTAATGTCTTGGTTGCTTGGCTGCAGACGATGGTCTCAACAGTAAATTTACAAGGAACATGGTTTGGATATGCAGCAATGGTTGTGTCTAGGAAGTATACTGTTTGTACTTTGGTTGTAAGGCGTAGGTCGTAGGTTAGACACTGAAGATGCAAGGGCCAGCCTCCAGCCACTACAGCATACTACTACCATAGATTAGACTTGTACATTCGCATGTGTAGAAAATGACTGCCAATATACTTACTCCATACTTTGTACATACTTGTAGGTGAATTGTAACTGTGTATTTGTTCCTACAGATCTGTGACATTCATTTATTTGTGTTGTTGTTACATACTGTTCCCTTCATCTTTCTGATTAATGTTATGTTTGTTGCCTTCCTTCAGATTTTTAACAACAGTTAGATATGTGTAGGCGTATTCTACCTGTGCATTGGTTCCTACAAATCTGTGATATCCATTTATTTGTGTCATTCGTATATCCTCTTGGGCAGTTAGATACCTATTGACGTATTCTAACTGTTTGTCATCTTTCCCATCATTTTTTGGCAATCTTGAAGTACAGATTATTTGTTACATTTTGCCTTTAAGAACATTAAATACGCATTTGTAAGATTAGCTGGCAATCTTTGCTTTAGAGTAATGGTTCTATCATTACATTCAAACCATCCACATTTATTTTTAATGTATGCATTGTAGTGACCTGCATTGGTTGTAGTTCCTGCATGGTAGATTATACCTATTGTTGTAAAGGTTTTCTTTCCAAGTGATAGTTGACCGTGTGTGAATCCAGTCAGTTTGCAGTTGTTTTTGGTACCATCTGCATTATAACGTAGAAGCATAAGTATTATGTAGGCACTATAAGATTCTATCAGTAAGGTGGAGCGATTTTGAAAAACCAAGATACTTCAAAAGTTGTCTCAATCCGCCGAAAATATCGTCACACCTTCACGCAAGTGAAGCCACCCACAACGTGGGGCAAGGGGAGGAAATCCCTTGTAATGACAACCAAGTCTGCAGATGATCACAAAAGAGGACGCAGAACCAATCTCTAGATTAGGAGAAACAAAGGAAGTGGTGAGCGTTTTGCTGCACTTGGTGAAAACACATGCTGGTGCTGCACAGTCTTCTTTCAAACCCCGCAAGTCATTAGCGAGGAGTTTGTTTCTGAGACGCCTTTTGAAGTATCTTGGTTTTTCAATGAAGAAATATTAGCCTATCTGTCATTTACAGACGTGCGTTGAAGATTCACCACATTAAGGCTGGTTGCCTGAAACTACCCATTCAACACGGTGTTGAGAAGAATAGTGGATGTTTTATAGGTTCCCCTGAAGAATGTTCGCCCGAAAGGGGCTTTAAAGAACAGAAACATGTTGGGATTATATGTTGTTTTAGTGACACATATAGGTTTTTTCTATGTACTGTGATATGTGATTTCTTCTGTGTCTATTTGTAAGTAGTTTATTTGAAATTTAGCTTTTTAGATTTTGTAGGTTTTAGTGGTAGTTTTGTACACTGTGTTAGGTGTGGGTAGTATCTTATGTTTTAATTTAAATATTCTGTATTAAACAAAAATGTTTTTTGAAATTTGGAATGTTGCACGCAGTCTATGTTGTCAAGACCTGTAGTGCCGGAGAATCTGTCAGAGGTGTCTAATCGTTGGGGGAGAAGGAGGGGTAGAAGTAGAGAAAGTTTACCATCTTATCCTTCTTTTATAATATAATCTATGTTCCTATTGGTGGAGTAAGATGTGGTACATATAAATAGGATCCTTAAAAAAAACCCATTACCCGATCCAGATTGGAAACGGGATGTGTTAAGCGGAATGCACTCCCAAGAAAACTCGAATATAGAAAGCCTTAATGACTCGCTATACTAAGGCAAAGAAAACCCAATTGGTCCAGACTGACATGCCTTTATTTTAAAGTCAGCATGGATAGGAAAAAGTACAAAACACAACGCGTTTCACGGCACACAGACCGCTTGATCACGTAGAACAGTGTAAACATAGACAAGGTGACTATATATGGACTCATGTAACTCTATCCCCGGTATACAATGTAGAGTGTCTCCAAGACAATTGACTGCTGTCTCAATACTAACATAGCAGACATCTTAACCCTTACAAAACACTGCACAATGCCCATAGTAAATGCATATCAAACTCATTCCCAGCGCTTTACATGTTTTCGTAGTGATTTCTGTTTGCGTAAAATAATTGCAAAACCAAATGCTCACAGGTGCGTGATGAGAAAATGAAATGCTAAATTCAAAACATTTCTCAACATTCTTAAGTTACAACCATTTGTCCAGCATTAATAGTTAGTACGGGCATTAGAGCTATCAGAGCTAATGTATAAAAATGCTGCTCTAGGGCAATATAATTCAGGATGCCACTTACGCCAAACAGCTCGTAATATCAACAAAATCATTACAGCATGTAAAGTATGGGAACTATAGCATAATATCCCCAAAATAGATGCTGGCTATAAAATTGCTTACCATTTTCAATGGATAATAAACAAATGGGTAACCAATGAAAGAATCTCTATTGCTGAAGATCACGTGACTAACTGGCATTAGTAAATAAATAAAATGCCTAATGCTTAGCTGGATAAAGTATATTCCAGCATAGACCAGTCTGTTGCTAATAAAGTGCATAGTACGTATTGCAGCAACTTATTCTAATGTACCACATTTAGGAAAATAAAAAATGCGAATACCTGAACTTGCAAATTGGCAATAACCAACCCCTATGGTCAGACTGCAGTAAGCAGTTTAGCAGCTGATGATACGTCCTAAATGGAGGTATTTAAAGTGCTTAGTGCATTCAATACCCAAATATTATATCCGTGCAAATATGCATGGATGTGCAAATATGCAATAACCAACCCCAATGGTCAGACTGCAATTAGCAATTTAGCAGCTACTGATGTATCCTACACGGAGATGTTTAAAGTGTTGGGTGCATTCATTACCTAAATATTGAATCCGTGCAAATATGCAAGATAACCTAGTCTTAGATGTAATACTAGAATAAGATGTAATAAAGTGCATAGTGCATAATAAAGTGCATAGTGCATGTAAACATCTAGTTAGCATCTAATAACTGATCTATACATAAAAGCAAAAAAGATATTTCTACGCATCTAATGCCTGTTATTTCCATTCTACCCAATACTGTTTAAAAAATTTTTTTTATTAACCCAAAGTAACCTATTCAGCAAAACCACATGGTCCCACAAAATCAATCGTAAGCATGTGCAGAAAGAAGGGCCTATAAATGGAATAGAATCTAAAAGAAAAAATATAGTCTGGAAGAAGAGAAAAGAAAATCACAAAGAAAGGTATATACCTAAATTTGTATGAGCCCAAATACACTTGTTCAAAGAACAGAAAAATTAAATAGATGTTTAAAATAGGACATACGTGCGTATGTCCTAATTTAAAAAAAGGGCCACCTAAGCTTCATATTTCCCTCTGTTATGTAAAGAAGATGACAAAAAATATATATATGTTTTGGGCAATGGACCAACCTAAAATGTAAGAAAGAAGGTGCCCAATTACATAAACAGTGCGATCACTTATGAACCCTCCAGTTACGAAGAACCTAAACGGCCCAGAACTAGGAAACACATAACCCAACTCGAAGAGAACAAGCTGAATGTGCAAACTGCAGTGATAACCTAACATCATAATTTACAAACATCTTCAACCAACATTTAAACATAAGTTGGAATGTATAACTGAATTATAACTTATTCATAATCATACAATAATAAACAAACTGGAAACAGGTCATGCAAAAAATTCTACAATGGATTCCCTGCAAAAGAATCACCTGCAAAAAGTCACCTGCAAAAAATCTTATCAAAGAGTGAAACAAGAGAAAATTAATCTGCTAATCTAGTAGTTCTTACAGTAGCATGAGACAAATGCATCAACAAAATGGTGTTATATGAAATAAAGGAAACATGCATAAAGGTCATAATTAAGTTCCTAAAAAAGTATAAAGTTCTTCATCCAAATTATGGCCTCTTGGTTTTTTAGTTTCTAGGTCCAAAATGCATTTAGTTTCCAATTGTCTCAATGCCAATTCTCTGTTGCCACCTCTCGGGTGTTTGGCTATGGTATGAATGCCAAAAAATGTAAAACCATCCAATTTGCTATTATGTACTTCTTGAAAGTGCATTGCCATGGGGTAAGTAACATCCATATTCTTGATCGCCCTGATATGCTGTAGCATTCGTAGCTTGAGTCTGCCTATAGTGCTACCTACGTACCACTTGTCACAAGGACACCTGAGCACATAAACCACATACTCAGTGTCACAAGTGATACGTGTCATAATAGAAACACTCTTGGCCAAAATCGGATGTTCATAATTGGAGACATCTGTTGCATACTTGCAGGCCTTACATTTCCTACATTTACGGAAGCCTGTAGTTGGTGTATTTAGCCAAGTGGAGCCTATAGATGGAGTAGAAGGGCTCATAAAGCTAGAGACAAGGTTGTCCTTAAGTGAGACAGAGCGTCGAAATGTAATGTTCATCTTGTCGCCCAAGATCGTTCCTAAATGTTCATCCAGTTGTAGGATATGCCAGTGTTTCCGCATAATCCGTCGTATTTGCTGGGAATTGGTACCATAAGTGAGTATGAGTCGTGTCTCACTAGTTTGATCATTTAATGGTAACTGCACTGTAGTAGTTAACAGTGAGGAGCGGTCTAGGTCCCTAGCTTTGTGAAAGGCTCTTTCGAGTATGCGTTTGGGATACCCCCGTTGTTTAAATTTTAGAACCATGTATGCACATTCTGCATCGAACGTCTCTAGTTTGGAACAATTCCTTCTTATGCGAATAAATTCACCATATGGTATGGACCATTTGAGGGAGGTAGGATGATTGCTTTTCGCATGCAGTGGTATATTTGAACTTGTCGGTTTGCGATAAAGTTCTGTAGTAAGTTCTTCCTGAGCCACCTTGACAAGAATATCGAGATATACGATAGCAGTCTTGTGGTGGCTTTCCGTAAACTGGAGATTTAATTCATTGATGTTCAACCTCTGGACAAATTCTAACCACTCTAAACTAGTACCATCCCAAATGATGAATAGATCATCTATGTACCGCAACCAGAGAATTATCTTAGCTGTGTATTCATTATTCTCTGTACCCCAAACAACAAACTTCTCCCACCATCCCATAAACAAATTGGCATAGGACGGAGCAAATGTGGTCCCCATAGCAGTTCCCTGAAGTTGCACATAATATTCTTTGTTGAATAAGAAACAATTGTTTGTCAAACAGAGATGAGTCATATCCAGTATCATACGGCTGTGTGACAGGAAGTTCATAGACCTTGTATGAAGAAAATGTTCACATGCTCGTAAGCCATCAACATGTTTGATAGAGGTGTATAGGGATACTACATCTAAAGTGGTGAGTAGATATGTGGGTTCCCAAGTGATTCCATCTATTTTGTTCAAAAAATCCTTGGTGTCTCTCAAATACGATGGTAATGTAGTGACAAAAGACACCAAAGTCTCGTCCACAAATTTAGAGATATTCTCATATAAAGCCCCACAGAGTGTCACAATGGGACGTCCTGGGGGTTTGCTCATGCTCTTGTGTACTTTGGGCAAGAAATAGATTGTGGGCATAACAGGGAATCTTGGTTGTAAAAATTTACACATGTCATCCTCAAGTAGCCCATTCTCCCTATATACGTTTAGCAAATCAAAAAGTTTCGTGGTCATACCTGGTGTGGGGTCTGTGTCCAATTTTGCATAACAAGAACGATCATGCAGTTGTCTAGAAGCCTCCTTGATGTAATCGGCACGGTTCATCACTACAATATTTGTGCCCTTATCCGAGGGTTTAATAATACAGTCAGACAGGGTACTGAGATCTTTCAATAGGATCCTGTGTACCTATTTGATTACAAGCTGCTCATTGTGTAACATTGTTTTGTACTGCGTAAAGTTCACATCGGTGATATCGCTTTCATTTGCTTTGAAAGCATCTTCATAGCAGTCATCGTTTTCTAGTATGTCTAACTCTTTTCTCCATGGTTTGAAAAGTTGTAACAGAGACATGTAATATAGTTCTTTCTGTTGAGGAGTTTTTAATGACAATATTACATGATTAATTAAGCTTCGTTTGGTAAGTTTCACTAAGCTCCCTTCACAATCGGTCACTCTTTATCTAAGTTTGCTTTCATCGGGTTTTACATTATTTTTGTACGCAACGTTTTGAGCTATAAGGTAAAGACACATGCTTTCCAAAGTGCTACTCCTGTCTGGATAGTGTGTCCAGTAAAGTGTTTTTTAGAATGTCTTGGCTGTTGGGATCATTTCTGGCAATTGTTTCTATGTCCTCATATGATTTCAGTACTCTTTTTCTACATTTTACAGGTCCAAGACTTAGCCATACTATGTCGTCTGACTTAGCATACAAAGCAGTACCGGTTAAACGATCTGCTGCTTCGTAGGCGCCACATTCTCTATGAGAGAGTATTTTTATGCTTAGGCTGTACAATTTCTGTGATAATGTTTTGTCTGGTGCTAGGTCATCCCAGAGGTCTTGAAGCTCTGTTTTTTCTGCTTTTGTTAAGTAGGCTGTAACATATCGTGCAACAGCAGTTGAATTGTCTGCAATGTACTGCACATCTATGTTTGCATTCCATAAGAGGGCAAGGATTGCATTGTAATCATTGATATATTTTGATTCTTCCCTTCTTTTTATGTAATACGAGTTCTTAGGTGATTTACCTTCAACACAATGTCGAACTGAAGACATGAAGTTGTTTACTTCACCTGTTTCTGTAACTGGTCTAGGGAAACCTAAGCGGCATTTGGTTTAGTATTTACCCTTGTTTTTGTATTTGCGGCGACAATATTTGCCACATTTGTGTCTTTGAAATTGTAGAATCTTCCCATGCAGCTCACTATGTGTCTGTTGTGAAGGGATTTCACAAGTGACATATTTTTGGATAAACTGCAAAACAGTGCTATCATTGTTGTGACCAAATTTCGGGGCACCTTTAATCCATAACAGCATGTGAATATGTGGTACTCCTCTCGCTTGATATTCTTTTCTCCAAAATAAGTGTTGCACTTCTCCAAGGGGAGGAACAGTTTTATTGCAAATAAAGTGTAGCATGGCAATGAAACAATGATGGAAATATCTTGACACATTAACTGGATCTAGAGAGCAAAGTTCCCCAGGTGTTAATATATCTATGTTGTTTTTGTTGCTGTTTGCAATGCTTAGGAACTCATGTAAATCTTCCCATGCATATTCTGCAAAATTTAGCGTAACAAACCAAGTCGATGGTGCAAGGTTTCTGATCATACAACGCAGGTCTCCGTGCCGTTGGAAACAGTATTCCTTTGTACCATGCATGTTTGCAAACAAATTTGGTATACTTGATTGTAAAACCTCATCTTTTTCCTGTACTTTTTGTATTAACTGCGTAGCTGACATATTTTGAAAGTGGGTTCCAGATTTCAAAATGTGTGCAACTCCGTAACATAGTGTTGCTAATTCACTTTTATACAGTAGGTGGAATATGTATTCAACATTTTGTCTAAATCTGGGATCTTGCGAATACATATGGCATTCTGATGCCCCAATCTGAGTGGGTCTATCATCATATCTTCCACCTTTACCAGTAGGAAATAGCAGTGGAAAAGCATGTGCTTCTATACTTTTTTCCCATATGCTCATTGGTGACCTTTTTGTTTGTCACATTTGATAAGTTTCTAGTGCATCATCTATGCTTTCATTGGAATGCAATGGATGAATTGTGTAATAGTCCAAAAGAGTGGTTAATGTAGCAGGATCCAGAAGTTTGAATTGTCCAGTTTCTGATGGCTCTTGAATTATTTCAGTGGTTTCCCTTAAGCTTTCATCAATATTTATTTCCTTGTAGTATTCGTTATTGTCTTTTAGATATTGCAATGCTTGTCTAACTTTATGTAAGTCCACCAGTTGTTGCCAATTTTTTTTGTCCTTTGTTGGTACACCATTTACCAAGACTATTAAGGAACGCTCTATTGAACTTTGCACTCCTAGAGTGTGTACATTTTCCATTAGATCTAATGGCAAATAAACTACTTTGCCGCAAATGCCTTTCACCAATTCAGAGGAAGGTCATTTTGCTGTTTTTGGATGAAGACTTATAATTGCTTGAAATGGGTGAATTGTTTGAATTATTATGCTCTCATACAAATTGAGTTGTTGCAGGATTTTTGGTAGTGGGAACAATTCCAAATCATTTGTAATAGCACGTGAAGGAGTGTGGTTGTTGTCTAATTTTGTAGTACAGTAACTGCAACATATTAGGTGTTCAGTTAGTTCATATTTGTTTTCTGCTAAAAGGTAGAGAGCTAATTCAAACCATTTAGAGTCTTCATTGTCTTGTATTTTGTGTGCTATGTCTACATTTTTTGTGTTCCTTTTGTAAAACGTTCTGCGGCAACACACACATACATGGTTTGGTACTTCAGCCGATGACCTTTTAAATTTTACTATTTCTTTTCTCTGTGTGTATAATAGAAGGTTGCTATGTGCAGAGTTGTTGCTACTATGTTCTAAAACTATTGTATTTTGTAAGTGGCTTTCACTTCCAAAATACTTTCTCTGAATACGGTCAATTTCTTCTTGTAAGTGTTTGGGTGTACCATGCAGAAGAGTGTTATTTAAATTGCCTAATTCTGAAGCTGGAGTTTTTGCATAGTATATTTTATACACTGGATTTCTTACACTTGAATGATTTATTGATATCCTTTTGATATCATGGAAGGTGCTTTTGCAAATAGGCCCAGAAATGCAGGCTAATGAATGTCCTTGTAGTCCTGTGTATTTGCACACTGGACAAATATCCATATTTTGCAGCAGTTTCATTTTACTTTTGTCTTTACCTTTTACATACTGATTGAGGAACTGACATAAAGATTTGAAAGCTTTGTTTGGAATGGCACACATTGATGTGCATGGCCATTTGTATACTGGATGGTGTAGTTCTGCTGAATCGAGAGGTAATTCTGAGTTTACGGAGGATACTTTTGTAAGCAGTGTTTCTTCTTCCATGATGGAAGTATTGATTTTCTCATACCCTCCTCCACTGCTATGGATGGCAATTGTGTTTGTTTGATTTTGTTTGTATGCTTCTTCATTAATATATGGTTCTGTGGTTGTTGTGTGACTCCATTCACCACCACAAACATTAAAAACATTATTTTGTTCACATTCCGTTTATTGCTGAGTTTCTTTTGAAGTTTGGTACTTAGTTTTGTTAGTACTTTCATCCTATTTAACACTAATATAAACAACTTCCTTTTCAGAAGGATTGCACTGTCCACGAGATCTGGTAGGATTAACTTTCTACGGTACGTTTTAAGGGGTGAGGATGATTTCGGTCCTCTTCTTAGTAGATTCTGAAGGACTCTGTGATGAAAATGTTTTCATAAAATACTTTTTTTGCTATGGGTTCTTGTTACACTATCAGGATTAGTAAGACCTTTGTTAGCTGTAGTGGTAGCCGATTTTTTGCCAACATTTTTATGTTTTGTGACAAATTTTGATGGAGGACGTAAAGTTTCGGTAGTTGAAGCTTCTTTTGTTTTGTTAACCGACTGCATTAGCTGGTTTCTTCCAACATTCTGTACAAACTCTACAACAGATGGATGCTTAGATTGGGCACTTTTATTATTATTTGCTCTACTTCTGCGTTCCTTTCTACGGAGTTGCTTTTGGTAGGCATTCTTTGGTGTCTGTTGAATAAAAGAAGGCATGCCTTGGTCTGTTGTATAATGTATGTGTGCTGTTTGCATGCGTGCATGAGTCTGATGGGGAAGCTCTTTGTTATGGTGTGTGAATGTGCGTTGGACTCGCAATGATTTCGGAAGGCTATTTTACTGTTTGTATACCAGTACAATGTGCTTCAGATGAGAGTACAAAGTGGGCTAGTGGTGACGAGAAGCATTACTAATAAACAAAATGCTATAAACTTGCAACAGCAACTACTTTTCTAAATATAACCTTGTAAGGATTACATACGTTATTTGAGTTCCAAACACACAGGGATTTGTGCGCCATTCTGCCTGTTATTCTTTGTTCAATAAATGGATATTCGTAGGTAGAATGGTTCACAAATCAATGTTTGCTCTGGTGCCCAAATTGAACAAATAACCCATGCAGCCTCTTTGAGGAGTATTACAATATGAAGGTAGTACTGTACCTAGTTTTTTTTTGCAAAATGACCAGGTTTCTTCGGATATCTCGTCTGCAGTGTAGATGCTGCTGATTCTTAGGAGAGTAGTCTTCACTGCGATTCAAAAAAACAAAATTAATTACTTTGTGTGTTGATAGCAGTGCTGATACTGCACATATTCATTGTGCATCGTTCATCAGAGCATTCTCCTTTCATAGTTGAACCCAGTGCATGTGCGCATTTCACTTCACGCTGTGCAGGCTTTGCATGGTTTTTGGAGTATGTTACTTGCAAGTCCTTCAAAATTGCTAATATTTTTAAGGTTATGAAAATGCCTTGTTTATTACATGGTGCACTATCACTAGGAGAGAGGTTTGTAAGTGATAGGGCATAGTAGTAGATGGGGAAAAATGTTCTACTTGCAATTTAAAAGCACAATGCCAAAAAATCGGGAGACCCTCAGAGAGAGATGTCACCACAGCAATCGGGAGCGCTTACTTTTGACATACCATTACATTGCAAGTAGAAATACTGTGGGCCGTACACAGTATACAACTCCGACATTTTCTAATACAAAATCGAGTTTCGCCGTAAATAGGCATCCTTGCAACGCTTGTATAGGTTATGCGAAACACAGTAAGAAGTTGTGCGGTTTGTGAGTGATAAATCGGACATCTTGCACTTAAAAGGGGGAGCGTTGGTATGTATTGCCTATGCACATTTAGAAGCATTAATTTGTTTTTAATTAAATCATAAAGGTTGCACATGTTCTCCGATTGAAATATACATACCTGTACTCTATACTCATTCACGTGTGCATGCATGGAACTGTACGTAGAAATTCGTAACACTTGCATAGTAGCTTCTGAAGTAGGTGCTTTGCAATGATATCCAACTTTGATTCAGAATTATCGACAGTAATTTTGAAGTGCGCAATGTTGATGACAGAGTTACATTTAGCGATTTCCAATGTGATTGGTGGATGGTTGTGTGACTGCTTAGTTGTGTCCAATGTGGCACTGGATTTGCTACCGCTGTGGAAAGAGGCAACACACACATACATGGTTTGGTACTTCAGCCGATGACCTTTTAAATTTTACTATTTCTTTTCTGTGTGTGTATAATAGAAGGTTGCTATGTGCAGAGTTGTTGCTACTATGTTCTAAAACTATTGTATTTTGTAAGTGGCTTTCACTTCCAAAATACTTTCTCTGAATACGGTCAATTTCTTCTTGTAAGTGTTTGGGGGTACCATGCAGAAGAGTGTTATTTAAATTGCCTAATTCTGAAGCTGGAGTTTTTGCATAGTATATTTTATACACTGGATTTCTTACACTTGAATGATTTATTGATATCCTTTTGATATCATGGAAGGTGCTTTTGCAAATAGGCCCAGAAATGCAGGCTAATGAATGTCCTTGTAGTCCTGTGTATTTGCGCACTGGACAAATATCCATATTTTGCAGCAGTTTCATTTTACTTTTGTCTTTACCTTTTACATACTGATTGAGGAACTGACATAAAGATTTGAAAGCTTTGTTTGGAATGGCACACATTGATGTGCATGGCCATTTGTATACTGGACGGTGTAGTTCTGCTGAATCGAGAGGTAATTCTGAGTTTACAGAGGATACTTTTGTAAGCAGTGTTTCTTCTTCCATGATGGAAGTATTGATTTTCTCATACCCTCCTCCACTGCTATGGATGGCAATTGTGTTTGTTTGATTTTGTTTGTATGCTTCTTCATTAATATATGGTTCTGTGGTTGTTGTGTGATTCTTTTCACCACCACTAACATTAAAAACATTATTTTTGTTCACATTCCGTTTATTGCTGAGTTTCTTTTGTAGTTTGGTACTTAGTTTTGTTAGTACTTTCATCCTATTTAACACTAATATAAACAATTCCTTTTCAGAAGGATTGCACTGTCCACGAGATCTGGTAGGATTAACTTTCTACGGTAGGTTTTAAGGGGTGAGGATGATTTCGGTCCTCTTCTTAGTAGATTCTGAAGGACTCTGTGACGAAAATGTTTTGATAAAATACTTTTTTTACTATGGGTTCTTGTTACACTATCAGGATTAGCAAGACCATTGTTAGCTGTACTGGTAGCCAATTTTTTGCCAACATTTTTATGTTTTGTGACAAATTTTGATGGAGGACGTAAAGTTTCGGTAGTTGAAGCTTCTTTTGTTTTGTTAACCGACTGCATTAGCTGGTTTCTTCCAACATTCTGTACAAACTCTACAACAGATGGATGCTTAGATTGGGCACTTTTATTATTATTTGCTCTACTTCTGCGTTCCTTTCTACAGAGTTGCTTTTGGTAGGCATTCTTTGGTGTCTGTTGAATAAAAGAAGGCATGCCCTGGTCTGTTGAATAATGTATGTGTGCTGTTTGCATGCGTGCATGAGTCTGATGGGGAAGCTCTTTGTTATGGTGTGTGAATGTGCGTTGGACTCTTGCAATGATTTCGGAAGGCTATTTTACTGTTTGTATACTAGTACAATGTGCTTCAGATGAGAGTACAAAGTGGGCTGGTGGTGAAGAGAAGCATTACTAATAAACAAAATGCTATAAACTTGCAACAGCAACTACTTTTCTAAATATAACCTTGTAAGGATTACATACGTTATTTGAGTTCCAAACACACAGGGATTTGTGTGCCATTCTGCCTGTTATTCTTTGTTCAATAAATGGATATTCATAGGTAGAATGGTTCACAAATCAATGTTTGCTCTGGTGCCCAAATTAAACAAATAACCCAGGCAGCCTCTTTGAGGAGTAGTTACAATATGAAGGTAGTACTGTACCTAGTTTTTTTTGCAAAATGACCAGGTTTCTTCGGATATCTCGTCTGCAGTGTAGATGCTGCTGATTCTTAGGAGAGTAGTCTTCACTGCGATTCAAAAAAACAAAATTAATTACTTTGTGTGTTGATAGCAGTGCTGATACTGCACATATTCATTGTGCATCGTTCATCAGAGCATTCTCCTTTCATGGTCGAACCCAGTGCATGTGCGCATTTCATTTCACGCT
Organism: Ambystoma mexicanum; assembly: GCF_040938575.1. NCBI lineage: Eukaryota > Metazoa > Chordata > Amphibia > Caudata > Ambystomatidae > Ambystoma > Ambystoma mexicanum. The sequence continues at coordinate 842,857,696 of NC_090935.1, forward strand.
GTGCAGGCTTTGTATGGTATTTGGAGTATGTTACTTGCAAGTCCTTCAAAATTGCTAATATTTTTAAGGTTATGAAAATGCCTTGTTTTTTACAAGGTGCACTATCAATAGGAGAGAGGTTTGTAAGTGATAGGGCATAGTAGTAGATTGGGAAAAATGTTCTACTTGCAATTTAAAAGCACGATGCCAAAAAATCGGGAGATCCTCAGAGAGAGATGTCACCACAGCAATCGGGAGCGCTTACTTTTGACATACCATTACATTGCAAGTAGAATTACTGTGGGCCGTACACAGTATACAACTCCGACATTTTCTAATACAAAATCGAGTTTCGCCGTAAATAGGCATCCTTGCAACGCTTGTATAGGTTATGCGAAACACAGTAAGAAGTTGTGCGGTTTGTGAATGATAAATCGGACATCTTGCAATTAAAAGGGGGAGCGTTGGTATGTATTGCCTATGCACATTTAGAAGCATTAATTTGTTTTTAATTAAATCATAAAGGTTGCACATGTTCTCCGATTGAAATATACATACCTGTACTCTATACTCATGCACGTGTGCATGCATGGAGCTGTACGTAGAAATTCGTAACACTTGCATAGTAGCTTCTGAAGTAGGTGCTTTGCAATGATATCCAACTTTGATTCAGAATTATCGACAGTAATTTTGAAGTGCGCAATTTTGATGACGGAGTTACATTTAGCGATTTCCAATGTGATTGGTGGATGGTTGTGTGACTGCTTAGTTGTGTCCAATGTGGCACTGGATTTGCTACCGCTGTGGAAAGAGCGAAAGGACTGGGTAAGAGTTGCGTGCCGCACGTAGGCAGCGCTTGTCCGCGGGTAGGGCGTGTCACATACAGGTTTCGAAGGCAAATCCTGCATGGAAAAGGGAATGTAGGCATCAGCCAATCAGATGTGCATATTACTCTTTTGTGTCGAAAGACGGTGCATACACTGAAGATGGCAGAGGTGGAGAGGGTCAGGGTTTTGGTGCTTGGAGACATTTTTCTCCATGGCTTACAACATTATGCAGAGAGTAGGCATGTGGCACACCATTTCGATGTGAGAGGAGTGGAGGTGGTGTGGAACGCTGAGACTGATGCCAATGTTGCGGGAATTCTGCAAGTTTGCAGACACATACGTATGATGACCTCTCCTCATGGGGTAATTTTGCACTACGGTGCTTGCCATTTGGGCTACGTGACTGCACGTACTTTGTTGGCAGATTTGAGACAGTTGGTTGAAGCACTCATGAACATCTTTCCAACTGTGAAAGTCATATTTTCTGGTTTACTCCCTAGAGTACAATGGCATAACAATTCTTTTTTCTGCCCAGATCAAGTATTGGGTGGTGTATCATTAATCGCGGCATGCATGCATTTATGTTACGCGCTGGTGTGTTTTTCTGCAGCCATGAAAACATTGTTCCAAGTAATACAGATTATTTTGAAGCAGATGGTGTTGGGCTATCTTCTTTGGGAAATGCAATGTTCTTTTGGAACGCAAGGCTTGCTTTAGAGAATGTTTTGTAATGGTTGTAGGAGTAAAGTAAGGACAAAAAATACTAAAAATACACAAAATAACAGATCTCTGTAATGTATCTGCTCAAAAATAAAAAAAGTCTCTTTTCAGAGCCCACCTCAAAGGGGAAAAAGGGGAATAATACTTTAATGTACCGTCGTCACGCTCTGATCCCATACATGTCCGCGGACATGGCAGTAGTTTCCAGCCAGCGCATATCACCAATGGGAATTCTGGGGTGAGATGCATGCAAATGAAAATGAGTGGACCTAGGGATTGGTCAATAAAGTTCAGTGGGTGTGTTCTGAATGGCGAGATTTACTAAGACCGTCTTCTCCCTGACAGGAGAGCACACAGCCATGGCTTTCCGTGCAGATCTCTTATTTCCTCATGTGGAAGTGCACTCGCATGGCGTGCATGAGGTGGCTGGACTTGGTACCTCTCTGTGCTACTTTAATGACAGACCATCCTCCAGATATACTTCTCACTCATTGCGGAGGAAACAGTTTAGGCCATGTCTCTGGAATTTCTTTGCAATTTGCCATGAAGGAAGGACTTGCGAAGCTCATGGACATGTTTCCACATTGTCAAATACTTTTTTCCCGTATTGCACAAAGACAAATATGGCTGCGTTCTTCTGCGTTCTTCTGCTTTTGGTCCACAAATGGAGATAGCGAGACACAATGTGAATAAGGCTTTTTGTGCCTTTTTAAGAGATGTTGGCATGTCCTCATTCCACAATGAAAACATTCCATTTCGCAGCTCTTTCATTTTCCGCAGAGATGGAGTACATCTCACATATGCTGGCAATCAGATTTTTCTCTGCAATATGCAAAATGCATTGCAACCTCTTTTGGATTCACAATAACCTATGTGACAATCTGTTTTCTCCAATCCACAGTTTCTGACCCACACAACACACCACCCTATGACTGTCTGCGAACTTTTCCACACCTTCGCCTGGGGTCTACAAAGGTCACTTCATAGTTCTATTGTTAAACTGAGAAAGGCGGCTCTGAAAACGTTTTTTTCACGTTTATTGGTTCTCAGCACAAGACACACTGGGAGAGGAGGTCAAAGGAGGGTAGTGAAGGGACATCAGCCACGGGGATAAGAAAGGCCAAGTGGACAGAGAAAGATATAGGGTGAGTTTCACTTAGGTAAGGAGCAGATCTTCAGGTGCTCCGTGACCGTAGCCTCAAAAGCACTTTGAAAACTCTCCCCTCTGCAGTGTACTACGTCACAATACAATGGGAGTTCCTCTGCCAGACATTAGTCCTGGTTACGAGAGACTTACCCAGAGTCTTTAGCTCACTATCTTTCACAGAGAAGAAATATCCCAAACATATCAGGTTTTGTCCTGCTCTGGGGCAGTCCAGCACCGAAATGCTAGACAATTCTCCTCTGAACAAGAGTACCAACAGCATCCCCAGACACGCGTTTCGGTCTGGTTGGACCTCATTAGCAGGAAGGAGCTGTGCCTCTCTAAGAATAGTGAGCAAGGGGTCCATGTCTGGATTCCCCTAGTAACTTAGGGTGAGACCCAAAGTTAATTAAATATGCAAATTAACAAGGGTGGTCCTGGGAGTCCCTCTGCCAGACATTAGTCCTGGTTACAAGAGACTTATCCAGAGTCTTTAGCTCACTATCTTTCACAGAGAAGAAATATCCCAAACATATAAGTTTTTGTCCTGCCCTGGGGCAGTCCAGCACCGAAATGCTAGGCAATTCTCCTCTTAACAAGAGTACCAACAGCATCCCCAGACACATGTTTCGGTCTGGTTGGACCTCATCAGTAGGGAGGAGCTGTGCCTCTCTAAGAATAGTGAGCAAGGGGTCCACATCTGGATTCCCCTAGTAACTTAGGGTGAGACCCAAAGTTACTTAAATATGCAAATTAACAATACATACACACTATTGTCACCTTTGAAAAGTAACGATCAACAGTATTGTAAATGGCTTGTGAGGCAGCTGGAGGGAGGCGCTCCCCCATAGGAGTATCTCTAGTGGTGGGAGGATCGCAAATGGAGGATGCTGTGGAGGAACTCAATCTACTACACTCTTCACATGGCAACCACCTTTGCGAAGGTCCGCAGTGTCGAACAAAGCTCATTTACAACCATCCCAGACACCTGGTGTATTCTACGAACATGTTTCATCTCGTTTGTAAGCGACACAGCCAGGTATAATGTCCTTAGAATGCCCCTTTCTGTTTATGTGATGTTGCGGTCAAACATCAACTCCATCTTACTTGACATTAGTAAAGGCAGGTGTACTGCCTTTAGAACACCCACATTCCATTCCTTGCGGATAGGTTGAACAGGCGCGCTGTCCACGAACATTACAAGTCTTTTTAAAAAAATGTTTTTCCAAACAACTCTATAATTACAACTACTATACAAAAACATTCCAAACCCACACACACACACACTTCAATCTAAAGAAATAGCGGGGGAAGCAGATACTGACACAAATATAGGGGAATTAGGATTCAGGTGGTTATGAGGAGAAGATTTCTGAGGCGAACAAGGGATGGATATTTTGTCAAAACTTCTGTTTTCTTTTTGAAGGATTGGTGATGGTTCACTAGGGAATGGAGAAGCGGGGCAGGTACTGGTGGGACAATGGCAACATACTTTTCCTCTCACACAGTCCTCCACAAACTCCCTTAAACTTTAAAATTTGTCGTTCAGTACATCCATTTTCTGCTCAATCCTTTTCCTCCTGTTTTCTTCTGTCTCGTTTGTTGGCCTTTCCTTTTTTCTTTCCTGGTCTGTACCAAAAAATGATACATGTATTAAATGCCTATAAAAAACTGATCAGTATTTTCCTTACGCAGAGCGGTGTGTACCATTATTGTCGTTGTCTTCCGACATTTCCCCATGTGGAAAATTCTCCTCCAGCCACTCCAAAGTACTATCCATTTCTGTGTCAAAACAACAGAAAGAAATCATTATTTCTGCACCATATACGAAAAAATGTACACACACTTACAAAAAAATGACCTTCACTCACTATTCTGATGTAATTTCCCTTCGTCCTACTGCGTCTGTCCACTGTCGGTCCAGGCTGCAGAGTTTCTGTGAAGTGATTACGATGGAGGCACCCTTTTTTTTTATGGTACCATCCATTTCATTCTACATGGTTATTAAATGTGTCCTTTTCATTTCACACCTTTAGGTTTCCATATTTACTTATTACTACTTGCAATGTCTTTATATCCTTCTTCTACATTGCATATTTTTGATGTCAGAAAATAGTACATTTTCAGATACCCCCTGCATCTTTGGATAATGTTCATCCCGTCCGCCCCTGTCCGCAAACAGGCGCTCAGTCCGTCCCTTTGTAATATCAATAGGGAGGGGGTTCTGTATGTTCTATGTCAAATGTCTATCAAGTATGTACATTATACTACATATCTCCCACAATCACACGATGACAGTGTATATTCAGCACAACAACTTCATTGACACAATGTTATGATTAAGTTCCCCTTCCAAAAACCTGAAAAATTCACTACAAAAAAACTTTGTTGAGGGGACGTTATGGTTAAGTTGCCCTACCAAAAACCTGTGTACTTCATTAAAAAAAAAACTACCTCCCCATTATGGTTCAAATTAAAACCGAAAAACCCTGAAATTCGCCAGTTATGGTAAACTAAGCCCCCATACCTGCCATCACCACTGTGCACTGCTAACACTAACACCCAGAACATGAAAGATGGCATCACAAATGTTAGTGATGACATCACTGACGACATCACATGTTTAGCCCCTTTGTTTTCTTTTCCTGTCACATATATATATATATATATGTACATTCAGTAAAAAAACTTTGTTAAAGGGATGTTAGACTTCACAGTAAAACCAAAAAACACTGCACATTCCCCCATTATGGTAAGCTGAGCAACCATAACTCGCAGCATCTACGTGCATTGCTAAGACTAACACCCAGGACATCAAATATGACATCACAAATATCATTGATGACATCACATGTGAAAATGATGTTGACGAAAAGTCCCTACCTACAAGGGGTTCTTTCTATTATGTTGGTAGTAAGATGTCAGGGGTGATTGTGTAATGTTAAATATGTAGTAACTACCTAACAATTCAAGACTTAATACACACTTGTGCCAGTACAAACAATACATATGAAGACCCACTGATTATAAATCAGAGGCATTTACAGGGAAACTCAAGTAGGGAAGAAAGAAACAGCATCATGAGAAAGTTTATCTTCCTGCATACAAATTAATTGTGAGTTTGAAGCCTGCTATTGCCCCATGCATGTGCATTATGAGCTCAGACCAGACCCTAAGAAAAGTACTTTAAGAACACACGGCAAGGTTACCGTTTTCATATACAACACCTTTTCAATTTTTATATTGTGCTTGTCACTGAATAAAACCACCTGGCCTACATTTTTCAATGCACCAAAATAAGTGAGGCAGACATGTGATGTCATCAGTGATGTCCTGGGTGTTAGTCTTAGCAATGGACAGTGGTGATGGCAGGTTTGGGGGCTTAGTTTACCATAACTGGTGAATTTCAGGGGTTTTTCGGTTTTAATTTGAACCATAATGGGGAGGTAGGTTTTTTTTTTTTTTGTAATGAAGTACACAGGTTTTTGGTAGGGCAACTTAACCATAACGTCCCCTCAACAAAGTTTTTTTGTAGTGTATATATATATATATACACACTGACAAAAATCATTGTTAAAGGGACATTATGGTTAAGTTGCACTAGTAAAAATCTATATAATTCAATGGAAAAACATTGTTACAGGGACGTTATGGTTGCAGGTAAAACCAAAATAAAAACAGAGATTCAATGGTTTTGGTAAGCTAAGGAACCATAACTCATGCCACCAGTGTGTGCTGCAAGGACCTACACCCATGACATCAAAGATGCCATCACAAATCTCATTCATGACATCACTGATGACATCACATGTGTGTCTCCCTCTGTTTTGTTCACTACCATAAGTAGGCCAGGTGCTTTTCTTCACTAACAGTCAAGAACAAACAATTCAAAAGGTTCTATATTTCTGTATGGCACCCTTCTCATATGTTCTTACACTACTTTCCTTGCGGTTCACTCACATCATATGATGCATATACATATAGGGGAAGAGGAAAGCGTAAAACACAGCACTGGTTTCTGTGCATGAAGATAATCAGTTAAGTTATGAACAGTTTCTGGTAATACTGCTCCTTTTTAGCTTACTTTAATTCCCGTGTATATGGTCACGTTTGTGTGCATTGTGGTGCCTTTATGGTTTCTGTGCAGTAGTGCAATTATGTATTTTTCTTTATTGTTTTATTGTTTTGGTTTATACAAACCTTTACAAAAACGAATCTTCAGAACTTCAAAAGAAATACGAGTTTAAAACACACTTACAAATGTGGGTTATAAAACAACAAGTTAACTACACAAGTATAAGAGTCATATAAAACACCTAGTATGCATTAACACATTACTGAATTAGTACAATTCATTCTGATAATTCATTATTTCTTTTCTTTTTCAGAAAACATTATTTACATATCTTACATATCATAAAACCTTAGAATGGATATTGCAACGCACCAGACCTTGTACATATTGCGGTATTACAAAGTGTATAATATCATTCCATTAAATTAATCAGACAACCAAACAAATATTTTGTAAAAAATCATTAACCGGTAGTGCAACAGAAGTCCTGTGGAGCATTTCACACCATAGCTTATCTCTATCAACATTCGTAATATCTCTAAAACATTTTTAGAAGAATTCTATTTTATATGACAGGAGGTTGGAACAGACCAAAAGCAAATGCATGAAGGATTCTGTCATACCATCTTGCTTACAAAACCCACGATCATTTTTTCTCGACAACACTTTTTCCTTGAATAGTCAGTATCTCATTGGTACTTAATACATTAAACCTAAAATGCATTGTTTTGTTCCTGAAGGACCGCAAAGGGTATTTTACTAGATACTCCTGAGGCTTAGGGGCCCATTTCCAAAACGAGATTGTGTGACAGTAAACATTTGAGTTCAACACAACAGCATTATTTTCAAGCCAGTCAAAGGCTTTTAAAATATCTTTGACCTTTCCTGGGTTGCTAACCAAAGTCGTAAAGGATAGCCCCATATTCAACAATATTTTCTCGCTAGTAATTTTCAAAGAGTTACCCTTCAGATCTTCTTTTAAGAAGTAATATAATGAATACTTTTCTGCAACCATACATTTTCTCATCAAAGCAAGTTTGTTCACATGCATGATACTCATAAGTGATTGTAGACCTAGTTCATAGCGAATCAGCTCCAAAGGAATGCATTTAGGAAAAAAGAACAGTATCTTACGCCATTTCAAAGCTTCCAGTTGCCTCAGAAAAGCTAACCAGGCATCTGGTAAGATTTCCAGACCATATGTTATTCTTGGGATAACTTTTAATTGCTAAAATTGGATACAGGGGGCCAATGTAAACTTCCCATATTTTCTTTCTATGGCCCTAATTTGATTCAAAGACTCTAGATTTCAGAAGAAGGTTATTTTTCAACACCACATGGGATTGCAAACTGGTGAAGACATAACCTAGAAACGCATAACCACTTGGTTCTTTATTCTTACACCACTGCAGCCCCACGAAAGTGAGGATGGTCTCACACTTTTACTGCCGATGTGAAATATTATTGTTTTACTAGGATTAATTGTCAATTTCCTTTCTGCTATGAAATTCACAAAGGCTGTAATCAATCTCTGCGGACTTATCTTTGTACAATCAAATAAAAGGAAATCATCTGCATAAGCAACCCATTTAATAGTTAGTCCAACTATCTTCGGGGCAATTAGTCTGCGTAGATTTAGATTCTTACCCGCCTGTGAGACATAGAGATTGTAAAGGCATGCCGCCAATCTACACCCTTGCTTCAAGCCATTGTCTGTTGTTATTGCGTTAGGCAGCAAACCCATATTATTCAGTCTCACTCTCATGACTGTTTCTGAGTACAAGTAGATAATTATAACTAACAACTCATTATCAATCCCAAGGTTTGTTAAGGTTTTCCACAGAGTTGGCCTGTCAACTAGATCAAACGCCATTTTTAGATCCATTGAAGCAATATATAAATGCTCCACCATTTTTAGTTTAGCTTGACTCTGTATTTGTGACAGAAGTAATCTGCCCACATCAGTTCCCATTTGCCTAAGAAAACCAATCTGTCTGCAGTCAAGAATAAAACAATCGTCAATCCAGGTTCACAATTTTTCCAGTACAATGGCGGCAAAGATTTTGGATTCAACGATTTTTACTTAAAATCCTCGACAGAGTATCTTACTTGCAAATACAGGACTACCTAGAAACCAACAACCTCCTAGGAACACGTCAGTCGGGATTCCGCCCTCTCCACGGCACAGAAACAGCCTTGATCGACCTTAAGACTCAAATTGACGAGCTAAAGGACAAAGGAAACTCAGCTTTGCTACTCCTCCTTGACCTATCGGCGGCTTTTGACCTAGTGGACCACACAGTCTTATGTAACCACCTCAGGTCAGCCACCCATTTCGCAAGTGTTGCCATAATCCTTCTTAGCAAACCACACCATGAGAGTCTTCTCCCCTCTCGCAGCCGCAGATCCCATTCAAGTCCCCTGCGGGGTACCTCAGGGATCTTGTGTTTCCCCCACTATGTATAACATCTTTACTAAGCCCCTGTTCGACAAGCTGGACAGGCTGGGTGTCACCTACACTAACTATGCAGATGACACCCAGATCCTCATCACCCTTTCGGGCAACTTCCGGGAGGACTCGGCCTTAGTAAACGAGATATACCACCTCATTCAGGCATGGATGGCATCCCATGGCCTCTGTCTGAATGACCACAAAACTGAGCTCTTAATCCTAGGCTCCGAGACGGCAATCAAAAAACTAGACCCCAATTATGCAACCTTCAACATTGATAACAACGACATTAAAGTGGTACCTGCTGTTAAAACCCTTGGCTTCTATCTTGACTCAACACTTTCCCTCAAAAAGCAAGTTGACTCACTACCATCTTCCTCAGCATATACCTGCAAACTGATCCGAGCTTGCAGACCATTCCTTTCTGAAACTAGCCGCATCACCCTAGCCAACGCACTCATATTTTCTAGGCTGGACTATTGCAATGCACTTTATGCGGGCTCGAATAAGTACATCATAGACAAACTGAAAAAAATCCAAAACAATGTCCTAAGAGCAGCTCTAAATATTCCCAACAGAGATCACATCTCCACCTTCAGAAGAAATGCTCACTGGCTCAATATAAAAGACAGCGTCCTCCTCAAAACACTATCCCTTACATCCAAATGCCTAAATAACATAGCACATCCGTACTTTACAGAGAATAAACAGGAAAACCTCAAACCGGCCCATGAGATCAGCTAACGCCTTCACCCTAGAGGTTCCCAGATTCAAACTGAACACAGCTGGCTGCTCCAGCTTCCCAGATACGGCTGCCCAATCCTGGAACAAACTCCCATTAGAGCTTACAAATGACCAACCCTACCCCACATTTAGGTGAAATGTTCTAGCTTGGCTATGGACCAATGATGTCTAACCTGAGCTAGCGCTGAATCTCCCCCTCACCCAGACAACTCTCCTTCCCAACCACTACTCCAACTGCATATAGGCCACTGTACCACCAGCTGGTACTCTGCAAATTGTCTCTGTAATATGATCACCCACTGTAACATTGTATAGATATCGATGCCTCTATATAACTATGTATGTATATAACTACTTTGTAACTAAGCTGATAAGTATACTTGTAATGCTTGCGCCCAACTACCTACGGGTCTCGTCTGCGCCATATCAAATAAACAAACAAACAAACGTTCATCGGGATAATGGGTCGATAGTTTCTGAGACAGAGTCGATTACCTTTCTTGAAAATCAATAGCACATTGGACAATTTCCATGACTCCGGTGTCACCTTCTTACTACAGATGGCCCCAAACAATATGTGTAATAGGTTAGACCACAATTAATACATTACTCTTTAGATTTACAAACGACAGATGATTGGGGCCTGGAGAGGTGGTAGATTTGGATTTACTGATTACTCTTGAGATATTAGTGGTTGATATATCTAGGGACCACATGGGGATGACCATTCCACCACTGACTTCATATACAGACTTTCAAAATAGTCAGTCCATATTTTTGAGTCAAATGGATTGGTCTGTAATTGATGCTGAGTAATTTGGGTGCTATTTATAACAGACCAATACATACGGGAATTAGAGACACCCTCATAGCTTTGATCATTAGTTCACCATCTTTTTGAGCAATAGAGGCTCTGTGACTCATAAGCCAGTTTTTATAAGTTTGTTTGCTTTGTTTGATCTTATACTTGACCTATTTTGACTCGGCTTGACCCTGCAATAATATACGTATATCTTTTCTGACTTTGGCTTTTGCATTTTTTATTTCTTGATCATATGCATGCTTGTGGCCATTACTCGCATCGTGTTGCAAAGGTGTAAAAGACTTGCTACGTTGTAATATAGATTCTAAATAATCTTTAAACGAGTAAACAGAATACACAGCAAACTTTGCTTCATATGGAAAGGAGTCAAAATCATGTATCTTAGTTAGATTGAAATGTGTAAGTTTACGAGGGGTCCATTTCACTCGGATGCAGTTAATGATGACATCAATTTGCTCAGGGAAGTACACCTCCTCTTTGGGATCCTATAACCATGGAAAATCAAGGCAGAGCATAGCATGGTCAATAATGGGGGAGTACACAACTTTAATATTGTTGAACAGCGACATGACATGATTACTCACAAAGATGTAGTCTATGATGGAACTGACCCTTCTAGATTGCCAGGTAGGTGTTATATAAAACATGGGTTTCAAACCCCAACTCTATCTGAAGTCAAGCCACATGCTCCCTCTATTCTTTTTGTTGAGCCTGATAGAGATGCAGACCTGTGGTTTGCCAGGGCCAATTGCATTTTAAAGGTTACAGTCAGCGTTTAAATCGCCCACAAATAATATGACCCCCTGTCGGTTGATATCAAGCCAATTTCCTATTTGTGCATTTAAGCACTCAAAGAGATCATCCAACACACAATCATTTGCTAGTCCATTGTTCCAATATATATTAAACATTAAGACATAAACACTAATGTCTTTAGATACAATATTAAAACTCGCAGAGATGGTGCAACCCATAATCATTATATTAGACTCAAGCACAATTGTGATGTCATTCCTATATGCCAAGGCAAGGCCACCCATACGCCGGCCTCTACATCGTTTTTTTGCAGGTAAAAAGATAAAGCTAAAAACATCCAACATCAGACTGCCAGTGGCCCATGTCTCTTACAGCTGAATAAAGTCAAACATGCTTTAGTATCTTGAACAAAATGCTTGTTCCTCCTGGTATTCCAGGATACCAGTTGAAAATAGATATCTTCACTAAAGGTTTTCAGATTTTTTAATAGTGAAGTTGGAATAGGGAATTATATCAAACCCCTTTTTTTCACAAGGCCCCCACCTCTTTAAGTAGTAGGGCTCTAACCAGACGAGATGTAATTAATATAAACAGTCTGTTAGGTGCTGTGGGGCCCCCTTCCTCGAATACATGATATAGAACTAGGCTGGGCTCATTAGAAAACGCTGTAGCCCTTAGGGAACTCACTGATACCTCCTTAAAACTGGGGCGACCAGCAGGGTTTACACTGATTACCATTTGCCACATTTGTTATTTTGACACCACCCTCCTTATCCCCACCATACGGATAATTAACCACCTGGGTATTATGATCAGTAATGCATACACCTGTATGAACCGGGGGGATTTACACCATCTTTCGCTGGAGCAGAATTTATGGGATCCTTAAGAAACATACCATTATAACCATCTCACATTTTTTTATTCAAGATATTTTCGATAATTGCACTCAATGTATTTTCATTTAACCCATTCAATGAGGTCACCCTTCTGCACTCCCTCTACTTCGATTGTTTCTTTTGCGTCCATATTACTCTGACCTGGGGCAACATCCACAATCTCAGGTTGACCAGATTGAGTACCGCTTCCATCGTTGGCATTCACATTACTGGCCACAATAGAAGATTTAAGATCATCCAAACAAATTATAGATTGCTCATTTAAATTAGTAGGCAATGCAGAAAATGCTGGGCCAGCGGAGATGGGAGTATTGGCTCAAGACGTTGCATCAGGATTCTTGAATATATCAAAAATATCTAACACATCCCGTTCCATTATTTTCAAATTCCTGTCAATACAAGCATCTGTCTCCTTCTGTTTTAGTACATCAGACAGTCTAGATGAGCTTTTGAGGTAGTCACTCTGCTTCCTGGCCGTGGGATCGGCTATAAGAGCTTGCGCAATATTGGGCATAGTATGATCGGCAGATGAACTATTCCACAAGTCCATACCCCTCATGAACATATGCCATGACACATTAAAGACCTTACTAGCAGACATGTTCTATTTCCGTTTTAATTTTCTTTCTTTTTTCTTGGATGTTTTCACCTCAAATGGGACGCTATCCTTGCTCATGGTGATTACATCATCCAAGGTAGGCACTGAACTATCTAAGGCATTAGTTGTACAAACTGTGCCACTGTGTTGATTCTGGAGATTTGCAGAGGTCGCCAAATTAGGTGCTGCATCTGTAGCTGGAGATTGGGTATTTACTGCTATCTCCATAAAAACCCTATTTTTGGTAGGTTGATTGGGACCATTGTTATCATTCAACAGAGGGTGAATATGCCACTCTGACATCAGCTTACGATATAATGCGGGCAAAGATGTTAAGGCCATCACTATTTCATTTAGGAAGCTGAAATGTTTTTTTTAATTCCCTTAACATCGTACTATTTGTGTTGGAGTAACTTGTATCCTCAGTATCAAACACCTTGCCACCGTGTAAGTTAGATTGATGATTACTCAAATATTCTATGACAGTGTCAATGTGTTGCGAGAGACCCAACATAGTGATTTCATCTGTGCTAAAGATGGGAGAGGTATTTGCATACATATAGCTTGAGTTCAAATCTCGAGCTGTAAAGACATTGTCATTATTAGGATTGTTGTGTTTAACTCCTTCTCCAAATAGGGATTGCAAGGATTCTGATTATACATCATTACAAGAGATCAGAGCCCCACCCGCTTCCAAAGAGCACATTTGGGCATACTCAAGTAGGTCCTCATCTTTGTCGGATGACCCAGGCAGTGGCATCTTGAATTTTGCAGTTTTTTACTAGTGCAACTTAACCATAACGTCCCTTTAACAATGTTTTTCGTCAGTGAATTTCATTGGTTTTTAGCAGGATACCCTTAGTTTGTAAAGAAGAACTGTGCAACACACTACAGCTGCGGGCACCATGTTAATGCAGACAACAATCGCACACTATAGACCTCATTCCGAGATTGGAGGTAGTCATGGCGCTATTTGCGCCATGACTGCCTCCAATAACGGTACCGGCACTGGTCTCGTTCAATGGGGATTTACCGGTGTAGTCCGACCTTTGTAGGACCGGTAAATCCCCATTGAAAATACCATTCCCCATTGCCATTTGAGCCCCCATAGGGCTCAATGGGAATGGGGAAGTAGCTAATAATGGTACCGAACTTTGCGGTACCATTATTAGCTCTGAAGTCCCTTAACGGGTCCCGTCCTTAACACCTGGTGCCCATTATCCCTTACCGCCCCACTCGAAATGAGGCCCTATGTGTCTGTTTGTAGAGATCGTGTGGCATCCAACCGGCTGAATAAGGCAGGTGCTCTCTTAGCTACTGGTACCAATCACCAAACACAAATAACATAGACAAACAGCACCATGTGCAAAAATTTGCAGGGAAAATAGAATAGATATGCAAATTGTGCACTTATTTAGCAAACAGGACAAAGACATAGGGAGTACGCCATAACAGAATGCATCAACAACAGAAGGGACGTCTGCCTTCACCAATCCTACAGCAATGCTACTATAAAGGGGAACAAAGAATGAACTGCCAGAGTAACTACTGGAAAATGCAAAGACTCGAACGTCAGTACAATGTCGTAAGGACCCAACCTTTGTAAAAAAATTGCACAGGTGCTGCAATGTGCAATAGTACAGAAGCATAACGTGTTTTGGTGTAATGCAGCAATGGCAAGCACCTTACAGTGGCAGGAAGAACATTTCCCTACAAATACTTTCGATAGTAACCCCATTGGTAGGCACAGTGCTGTGAACCATAAAATATGTAATATATATTGCTGCATGTACATCAAACACATTTTCTTTTCGGTAAGACAACATATTGGAAAGGAAAGCAAGGCTGTACAAGCGGCAACTCTTCCACAACAGCATATGGGTATAGGAAAGGAAAGAAACTCTGTGCATAGGGAAATGGACAGCATGGAAATGAAAGTCGAGAAACTGGTGAACAATTGTGCCAGTTTAAAAGTTGCGTACAAGGATATCATTTGGACAAAATAATACAGCACTGGCACACCTGCATGTGTACTCCTTCCCCATGTCGGTGCCCGCCATTCCCTCAAAAACCGTTTCATGGGAGACGTTACGTTAATACATCAATCTCTTCCTCCCCTCACAACTAAATTGTGCAAATCCCCATTTCCCCACAATAAGTACTTCTGCTACCCTTCCTTTCCAAATTGGGTGCATGCATGGGTACAAGGAAACAATAATAATGACAATGTTGCTGACTGTTTGAGTGGTAATTTTGTATACCTGAAATGGGGTTCTAAATCAGCTGCACACAGTCCTCGTTGCAATGACCGCAAATAAGAAAAAGGTAGGTGTCCGACATACACTGCAGCTGTCCGGCCTATCCGCATTGACAATGGAGGTATCTGTACGCCGCCAGCATGCTCTGCACGGCCGCGTGTTGTCCACCACCAACCAATGCGTGTAGGCCTGGATGTTTATGCGATATGCAAATACACGCATGTGTATCGGTTCCTCTGTGTCCTGTGGACATCGTCTCTGTGCAGCATATGCAAAGGAAAGTTAATTAGGTCTGGTCGTCCACCAATGTCCTACAGGAAGCTATGCAGATAAATATCCCACCAACTATACCCTATAAATACCCAGCATCTCCCTAAATTGTTGGCACACGTGTGGCACATTTTAAGTCAGTAGAAAAAAGTCAACGGTGTGCATAGGACAACCATGCACGTGCGCACAACGTATTCCACCCAAAACGTGTGCAGCGGACAGCCGTCCCAAAGGAAAACAATAGTGACGTCACCATGCAACCGCACCCACTCTGGGGGTGAGCCCTTATTTCGGGGACAGGAGCCAGACCCTCAAACAGTGGGAAAGTGAAGGGTTAAACAAACTATGGAGTGCTTTTCGGAAAGTACACGCTTACAGACACACCACAATGTGCCGTTGCACATGTATGTATGGTTTGGAAATATAGACCTTCTTTCCGGGTGATAGTTCTCCACAGCAACTCTAGAAAAGGGCACACCCAAGAGGTGCTGTGCAATCTGTTTGCAGCTTTGCTGAACAAAGAAGCAGGCCACATAGGTTTGCCCAGTATGTAATGGTGCACCAAATCTGATGTGCTACAGTGTGTGTAAAATTAATAGCAACCATGTTATTCCGGTTGAGTACACACAGCTGTGATATTCCCCATTGTCCCAATCTCATGGGTAGCTAGAAGCAAATGGGAGTAAACGCACGTGCATTTCACCAAGGACAACGAGAGCCATGTACCAATGAAGCAGAAACATTCCTTTTTCCCTTTCCAGTTTCTTCTTTGCAGCATGCCGTCATTCCATACTGTTAAAAAGTTCCACACGCTTCCACCAATGACATTGAAGTGCTCTCCATGTAACAGTATCAGTTCTGTACAAAAATCCTCTGCATACACACCCCGCCCAGAAATGTTATTGTGCAATCCATGTGGCTCCACAGTCCCATTTCTATCGCCGCCATCCTGAAAATCCCTGGATGTGACTTTTGTGCTGCTTGCTAGCGTGGGGGCATAAGGTGCAACCATGGTAGGGGTAGTTTGTTATAACGGGCGGCACACACATGAGTTTTTTTAGTTTTTTTAGATGCTTCTAAAAGAACACCTTTTTTCATTTTTTATTTGATTTTGTGTTTTCTTGTGCGGACATTGTTACAGTAAAGTCTTCAGCGCATATTGTAGATGGGCAAACAAAACAGCATTACCAATGGGTGACAAAGAAAGGCCATCTGGTTGGAAAAATTCTGCATTTCCACAGCTAATTAGGTCATTGTTGCAGAAGAACATCCCAGCAGCGGACAAAACAGTATTCCTGCTTCTGTTGATGAGACACTTTCCTGCGTCCGGCTCGGCACAACATCCATGAACAGTGGGCCACACTCTTCGTGGTGTTATCGATGATAATAGCACCTTGGCAGTGAGAAAAAGCCTCTTCATTAGCTTTAGCAACCTCTTTAGTCAACGGAACAAGCCTAGACAAGACATGTAACCCATATGCATGCCACCGTAGTGGATGACGATAACATCGCCTCTACTGAAAGTGGCCAAGTCTTTGCAAAGTGCATACATGTCGGCAAAACTACACTCTTAGACATCGTTCCACAATGCAACCACTCCTTCCAACCCAAGATTGCCATCAAAGTTTCTTTCCAGGGCATACTTGTGCAGATGTAGTAGAAAGGCATCACCTATAGGCAACACAATGGGTTTTGCCATGTCAGCCAGCCTCACTATGCAGAGTATAATGTACAGCAGTTTGAACACTCCTTCCTGTGAACCACACCCACAGTACCTGATTGGATAATCCTGAAAGTCGCATGTGCATTGGACAGCAACGTAAAAGCTGTACCCCATTAAAGCAGAAGCAGTCCTTCTTCCCTTTCCACTACCTTTTGTCCAGCACCACCTGATTGGGTACGTGAAAATGGGCACATACGATTCCACCAATGCCATCTAAAACGTCACAATCTAACACTGTCTGTGCTGCACAAGAGTTCATAGGTACCGTTAGAAAATCAGCCTGCTAGTGCACTGTCACTACGCCAGCACGTCCGGTACAAATTTCAGTAATAGATTGCAAAATGTGTGCATCCACATTCATCCACTTGCGTACCCAGTACCACAAATTTAAGGTACAGAAACTTTTTCTGCACTATTTGTATTACTGTGTTATAAGTGCCTCTGCACACAGTATCTGCCACTGAGCGGCCATTACATTCCTTAAAAGCATACTGGTTTTTTTCCCATTCCCTACCATGAAGTAGCACATTAGTGATATGTGCTTGCAGCATTCTCATTGACCCATATCATACAGTGTAATATTGACACAGGAACTCCCGGCTTTGCTTCCTACAATGCTACGAAATGTTTTCCCCACTAACCCACCTCCTACATAAATTGTTAAAAAAATTGCATCAATAGCAGCATTGAATGTATCGTTCCAAGGGAAAGCAACTTTCAAAAAGATTGTTATCTACACAGCTGTACTTCTGTGTAGGCTGCACTATTACAGCAGCCTCTTTTTAAAGCTGCCCCTTTCTACTCTCTGCCCCCTGGAACGCATCAGAAGAGGAGTGCGCGACTTGGGATGGTATCTCTCCTGCACTGAAAGGTCGCCAATAAATCCCAGTGGCTGCGAGGAATAAAGTGAGAAGACTCTGCAACATGCAGAAGGCCTTCTGGCCCCTGGGACCACAATGCCTTCAAATCTTACTCCCTATATATCTGCATGTGCAAGCTCTTCCCTCATCCATCTCCAGCTCCCTCAGGGTCATGCACTTCTGCAAAAAAACAGTTGTTGGTAGATGTGCTTTTTCACCTGGGGCCTCCCTCTGCAACAGGGTCCCTACCCCCCTGACACTTGAGGGGAACCATTGTTGGTTCCGGAAGCATCTCAAAGTCTTTCTCTTAACGTCTACTGTTTCTGCTCATCTCACCGGCTAACTGCATGATGTAAACTGAATCTGCACTACTTACCTTACGACTCTGTGATATCAGACTCATGTCACCTCCCCCTGCCAGGTGAACCCCTACACTGGCTTTCTAGCAAAACCTGCACTTGAGGACTGTTTCCTGTATGCCTAACAGTGCATCCACCACCTAGTGCGTGCACTTATCCATGCACTTGGCACAATTGGCCCATATTTTTACTTGTTGTCATTTGCTCTTCTTCCCATGTACTGTACCTTCCCCTCCCTCCACCAATGCACTTGGGTGATCTAAGTCACACATGGCCTAGTAGGTTCTTTGTCTCTGTCTCCCATCTGTTCGCCCTCCTTTGCCTTGTTGTGCTTTGCTAGACGTGTGTGTAGGTGCATAACGAATGCCATAGCATACAATCGCACATCATATCATATCATACAAACAATGCATGCACAACAGTAGGATGAATGCCACTTACAATGTACACTACAAAGTTGTTTTTTTTGTTTTCCGCACTACCCCACTTACTACACACTTTTCCAAATATACTGGGCACACAAAGCACACCTTGCATGTTAATAACTGCAAAGAAATAGATACAGTTGATGCATAAACCCAGGGTTCCTGCTCCTTACATTGCTCATTTCCACCATATCCTTCTGCACTTCTTTGTGCAAAGAAACCTTCTGGCACACTGTTTGAGTACACACCTGACCCACCAACCTTACAAACAGCATCTTTTGCTCCATAGTTTCCTTTCCATGGCTCCCATCCATAAAATGGCTGGATGTGGCACGTGGAAGCATGAAAGTACAGCATAAACCACTGAGTTTTTGTGGTACAGAAGGTGGGGGTCTGGTGGGTGGGTTGAGGGGATAAATGTAAAACAGGATAACGAGTTGGGTCTGTAGTACTGTCTCAAAAAAGAGAAGGGTTTTTAGGTTTTTTTGTCCTGTTTTTGTTATGTACAAGCTTGCTTACACATTTTTTTTGTTTTTTATGTCTTTCGATGTGTTTCTGTTCCCTTCTCCTCCTCACATTTGTACGTACTGAATGTCAACACTTCACTTACAGTTCTAAAGGATTGTATTCAATGCTGAGTGGCAAACAAAACAGCATTGCCAATGGAGATGAAAAAAATTTGATTTCCTTGGACCCACTGCAAATCTTGCTCCTTAATACTTTCATAGTCGATGCTGAACATCCCAGCACTGCACAAAAAGGCACACATGCTTCTGTTAATAAGAGACCTCCCGACCTCTTGCTCTGGGCAAGGGATATGCTTGTTGGTGCTTAACCAATGGCCTATGGCCCTTGGCCATGTACCCAATACTGTAAGCCTTACGTACACCTTCACAACATAATGGCTTCATGAAAGGGAACATTTCCCACATACCACAATCCACAAAAGTAACATATGATTGGTGGTGCAAAGGGCAACTCATGGCAACTGCAAATAGCGCCATGTGGCTCCCTAATGTCCAACGTGGTGGCATAATGGGTACCATATGGTACCAGACGCATATCAGGTCACTTGTGCTGTTCAACCACGTCTACACGTCCTTCACAAAAAAACGTCACCACCATCGGAGACATGCATACTTAAAAGTGCATGTCTGCGTTATGGTGGTGTGCTATGGAGCCGGCCTAGCCTCGCCGCTGACTGGCCTACGAGCTACAGGCTTTTGTCATACACACAACAATGTAGCCCTTGGCCATACCCAGCTTAACATATTTTGGATTGTGGTGTATGAGTGTGTACATTTTCTTTGAGATCTAATGGTAGATAAACTACTTTGCCACAAATGCCTTTCATTAATTTAGAGAGAGGTCATTTTGCTGTTTTGTTCAAGGTGTATTATTGCTTGAAGTGGGTGCACTGTTCAAATTATGATGCTCTCATATAAATGTAGTTGTTGCAGGGGTTTTGGTAGTGGGAATAATTCCAATTTATTTGTGATAGCATGTGAAGGTGTTTGGTTGTTGTCAAGTTTTGCAGTGCAGTAATTGCAAAGTATTAAGGGGTCAGTAATTTCGTATTTGTTTTCTGCTATAAGATAGACAGCTAATTGGAACCATTTGGAATCTTCATTGTCTTCTATTTTGTACGTTGTGTCTACAGTTTTTGTGCTACTTTTATAAAAAGTCCTGCGGCAACACACACACATGGTTTGGTACTTCACCGGAGGTACTTTTAAACTTTAGTATTACTTTTCTGTTTGTGTTTAATAGAAGGTTGATATTTGTACAGTAGTTTGTAGTTTGTTGTAAAGCTAATGCATTTTTTAAGTGGCTTTCACTTCCAAAATATTTTCTCTGGATATGCTCTATTTCGTTGAGTAGTTGTTTGGCTATACCATGTAGAAGATTGTTATTTAAATTGACTAGTGCTAAAGCAGGACTTTTAGCATAGTTGAGTTTATGGACCAGATTTGTATAGTTGAATTATGTGTTGATATAATATTGATATGATGGAAGGTGCTTTTGGCAATAGGTCCTGAAATGCAGGCTAATGAATGTCCTTGTAGTCCTGTGTATTTGCGCACTGGACAGGCATCCAAATTTTGTAGTAGTTTCATTTTGATTTTGTCTTTGCTTTTTACATACTGATTGAGGAAGTGGCGTAAAGATTTGAAAAATTTATAGCAATGTTGCACATTGATGTGCACGGAAAATTTGTAGACTTGACGTTTTGGTTTATTAGAATGGAGAGGTGATATTGAGTTTACTGAGGATATTTTTGTGAGCAAAGTTTCTTGTTTCATAATGGTGTTATCAAGTTTGTTCATACCCTCGTTCACTGCTATGTATGGCACATGGGTGTGTTTGCTTTTGTTTATATGCTTCTTCATTAAAATATGGATCTGTGCTCGTGCTGTGACTCCATTCACCTCCACAGATGTTTAAGGAGCTTTTTTTTGTTGATATTCAGTTTATTGAGAAGTGTTTTTCGTAATTTAGTACTTCGTTTTTTAAGTGGTTTCATTCTGTTTAAAATAAAATAAATAACTTCCTTTTGAGAAGGATTGCTCTGTCTATAGGAGCTTTTTGGATTACTTATTTACAGTAGGTTTTAAGGGTTGTCTATGATTTCTCTCCTGTTTTTATAAGGTTCTGAAAGACTCTGTGCAGAACATTTTTCGTACAATATATTTATTGGTATGGTTAGTTGCTACTATATCATGATTTATAGGTGCAGCATTAGCAGTAGTGGTAGCTGAAGTCTTGTTAATCACTTTTTGTTTTGTTTTTACAGTTTGATAGAGGGGGGAAAGTTTTGTATTTGCTGTTTTGTTTGAAGTTTTTGTACAAAATCTGGTAGAGATGGATGATTATTTTGGACACTTATTTTGATTTGCTCTACTTCTGTGTTGCTTTCTACGGAGTTGCTGTTTGGTAGGCATTCTTTGGGAGAGTTTGTGGGAGAAAAAAAGAAAGGATGGGTTGGGCTGTTTTGCCGTGTATGGGTGTTTTGTGCATGAGTGTCTGAGTATGATGGTTAGGATGATTGTGGAGGTGTGTGATTGTGCAATGGGCAGCTATAGCAAGTTGGGAAGGTTATACTTGTATTTGTATGTTACTATACTGGTCTTCTGATGGCAATATAAATCATGCAACTATTAAGGGGAAGCGCTAATAATACATCTACTGGGAAAGGGTTAATACACTTCCTTGTTCTACAATAGTAAAATTCTAGTGTGTTCGAGTAACAGTTAGAACATTATATTAGTATTGTACTTACTTTTTGTATGGAAAGAGTAGGTTTCTTCAAAGTCGTTGTTCGCACTTCAGACACTGCTGCTTTTCAGGAGAGTGGTCTTCACTGCAATTGTAAAAGAAAGAATTTAGTGAATATGTGTGTTTATAGCACTTTTGTTAATGTAGACATTGGTTTTTTGTTTGTTTTTATAGTAGTAGTGTTTTCTTACAACTGAGTGTAGTATGCATATGCACTTTCATTGCCTATGTGCATCCTGTATATTTTATTTAGAATCTGTTAGTTGAATATGCTTTACAAATGAGTATAATAATAAAAGTATAGAGCACACTTTTTTATGTTATGTTATTAGATGGTAAGAGTTAGAAGAAATAATCGAAAAAATACAGGAAACTCCAGGACTCAGCGCCAGTGTAAAAATGGATTGTTTAATGACACAATCTGTTGCACATAGCTGTGTGCATACGACAGAAAAACGCCCTCTTCTCGATAACGCGTTTCGGCTCCCACGAGCCTTTATCAAATCAGGGCTACATTAGTTATTACAACCAAATAATATACATAAATAAAGCAAACAGTACAATTGTCAAATGTGTGGTTCAATTACACGTATAGCATATGCAAATTGAATATTTCCAAACATTCAGCGCATTAACATTCGACAGAGAAACAAAGCTTGGTGAAGGGGAGGATTGAGTGGGTTGGGAAAAATACAAGAAAATGTCATCATGTAGACCAATAGCACAATAAAACAGAGGCAGAAAAAGCCGACAAAAAACCAATAATACACCCAAAAGAGCAATAAGTAAACATATCATGTTCAAATGACAATAGAAATAATAACAGATAAAATTGTTTTGAAAGATCAAGGGAGGGACAAAAAGAAAAAAGTGAAGAAGAAACCAATTAGTTCAATTTTTGCAAGACGAATCATTAAATGTAAAAATACATTTAAATCAGATTAAATACCTGGGGCTTACCCAATAACAGAATTATTAAATCCGTACGACTGTTGTCTGAAAGACAATAATAGGGACAGATCCCAATGGTGGATAATCTGTAAACACAAAGATTGGACATAACCTATATTAATCTTGGCTCATAAGTATTCCTCAATGGTGTGAAGGGAAGTAACCCTTATCACATAAATATACATGATCATACTGCCATGCTGCATTTTGTGGTTGTGAGACAGCATTTCTTGGCAACGCCACGTTAAATCAAAAACCAAATTAAAGTTGAGGCACCTCACCACTTCATACATTAAAGCGCAACCATCTTGATGCGTACATAACAACACTAATCTCGCCTTCGCGAGTGTTCAAACTGCACTGTGCAGCTCTGTCAGATTAAGCACTACATTCGTGTCAAAAACAAAAACAAAAACATACCTCACCTTTGCGAGTTACCGACTACAATAGCATGCTATGCCGCTTTGTCAAATAAAACATTGCACATGTAACAAGAACAAAAACAGGACCTCGCCTTCGCGAGTATTCAACTGCAAAAGCATGCTGTGCTGCTTTGTCAAATTAAACATTGCACAAACATTAAACAAACCTCGCCTTTGCGAGTATACAATTGCAACGGCACACTGTGCCGCTTTGTCAGACTACACACTGACACGCACCCGATCGGTGCGCTCATAACAAGGCATTTCTCGCATTCGCGAGTGTTTCAAAATTGAACCAACTCACTGTGCTGCTCTACAGTCCCTCGCGTCGGCTGCTCGAATGATGAAGGCAGCCAGCGCCATTTTGAAAAGGCTCAATAGTGTTATCGTTGCCACAGCCACTCTGGCACGTGTCGCCACGGTAACCTCTTAGCTCAATGCCTTTTAGCAATCTAATTAAAGGGGAAGTTACCCTCCCACATTTTAAAAAGGATCAATCCCTTTGAAAATTTCGTTCAGTGCCTTCCAGTTTGATAGAAAAGGTTTTTTGTCAAGAAATATAAAACGAAAATTTAGGAAAAATTGGATTCACACCTGAATAAAGCGGGGACCATATCGAAATGCATAGCTGTCCCTAAAAAACGGAGATATTAAAGAGACATTATTTATGAGTACATATCAGTTATTCTGTTATGTAGAGACCTGCGAAATCACAAACTCCCTAAATGAGGCTGATGTCAAGTGCGCCTCCCACATCCCCACATACATAGAACAAGAATCGGTACAGTATCCCAATAACTGAATCTCATCAAATTACTGCACATGATTCCAAACAACGGAGAAATTCAACATAAAAAATCCTATAGGAATGAAGCCATCTCATTGTCATTATTCAGACCTGTATTGGTAGAATTAAAAAAACAAATGATTCGTGATTCGGACTGCCGCAAAGCCTTCAGTCTGTCTCCTCCTCGTTTGCTCAAGGTGACTTGTTTCAAACCAATGAATCTAATGTCAGATTTGCTATGCAACTGGTGACAGGTCTGCCAATGATCTGATAAGTGCAACGAAGTGTCTTGGCTGCCAATCTCTGCCAGATGCTCATGAATGCGAACCCGTAACTCTCTTTTGGTGCTACCAATATAAATCTTTTTGTATACACAAATAATACAATACACCACAAATACACCACAAATTTGGTTTTGCAGTTGATCCCTTGGTCTTCACTGCAATTGTAAAAGAAAGAAGTTAGTGAATATGTGTGTTTATGCACTTTTGTTAATTTAGACAATGTTTTTTGTTTGTTTTTATAGTAGTAGTGTTTTCTTAAAACTGAGCGTAGTATGCATATGCACTTTCATTGCCCATGTGCATCCTGTATATTTTATTTAGAATCTGTTAGTTGAATATGTTTTACAAATGAGTATAATAATAAAAGTATAGAGCACACTTTTTTATGTTATGTTATTAGATGGTAAGAGGTAGAAGAAATAATCATAGGCACTTTTTGCTATTTTTACAGGGTAAATGGCAGAGATTGTACAGAAAAGCATACAATGTATGCATTTGTGAAGGTGTGGGAAATAACGGAGTAGGATTTCCTATAGAGGCAGTGGTGTTGTTTGATCTGGGAGCCTTTGTAATGATATTGTCTGTGTGTGTGCTTGAATGAAGGTGTATGTACTCATCCTGGCTGCGTGTAATTTTATAACACTCTAGACAGTCTTTTTCATAATTATACTGTTATTTTGTACATCTTATAAGGCGCGCACGTTGCCGCTGAGCTATGCTCCTGGGATGTATTGTATTTCTAGTAGAGGTGTGCATGTACTGTGTAGAAAATATGCATACCTGTAGTCTGTGTTCATGCATGTGGATGTGCTTGAATCTGCAAGTGGAAATCTTGGGAAGTTTTATAGTAGTTGTTGCTGTAGGTTCTTTGCAGTGACAGCCAAATTGTACTAAGAGTGATCAATAGTGCTGATCTGTGATGACAGAGTTAGATGTAGAGTTCCTGGATGTGATTGGTGGATGATTGTGTGACTGCTTAAGTGTAGCCAATGAGAAAATGGTAAAGAGAGTGCAGTGGAAAGGGTAGAAGGGCTGCCCTCAGTGTTACTTACACACTCCGCCGACATCGTGGCTGTTCGCAGACATTACATGCTACATCCGGGGTTTCCGAGCATGAAGTGGGATTGTATTTTGAGGATTAGCCAATCAGGTGTTGAGGTTCTGCTTTGTATTGAGAGAGGCTGTGTGTAGTTAAGATGGCAGAGGTGCAGAAAGTCAGGGTGTTGGTGGTTGGGGATATGTTTGTGAATGGTTTGGAGCAGTATGCAAAATCTAGGCATGTGGGTAACCATTTTGACACAAAAATGAGTGGATATGGTGTGGAGCACTTTGCCTGATTTGAATTTGCAGGCAATTCTAGTAGTATGTCAGGAAGTGGCTAGGTTTCAAAGTTCAAATGTAGTTGTCCTACACTGTGGTGCTGTGCATTTGGACTATGTTAGTGGCCTCACTTTGTTGCAATATCATCAAAATTTGGTTCAGGCAATCATGTAAGTCCTTCCAAAGGCCAAGGTTATTTTTTCTGGGTTGACACCTAGGGCAATATTGGACAATATTTCAGTTTTTTTGTCCTCAGCAAAATGTTTTGTACTAAGCACTAGGTGCTTAGTCAACCGAGGCATGTTTGGTTTTATGACTAGATCGGGCATGTTGTTTTGCATCAATGACAACATTGAGTCTGGTAATGTTGATTACTTTAAGGAAGATGGCATTTCTTTTATGGGAAAAGCCATGTTGTTTTGGAACGTAAGGGTTGCTTTGGAGAAGCTAATGTGAAGATTTTTGGAGGAAAATAAGAAAAAGAAGTAGAAAATAAAATGTGTTTGTGAAGCATCTGCACAAAAAAAGGCTCTTTTCAGAGCCAACCTCAAAGGTGAAATGGGGCAGACTATTTAAATTTTCATCCCCCATGCTGAGATTTTTCGATTTGTCCACGGTCAGCGTGGTTGTTTGTGGACAGCGCTTATTACATAAAGGGATTTTGGTGTTGGGAGGCATGCAAATCAGACTGAGCAGAGAAGGGATTGGTCAATAGGGTTTAATGGGTGTGTTGTGTAAGGAGAGAGTTTGTCAGTAGTTCTTTTTCCTGATAGAAGAACAGACAGCTATGGCTGTGTGTTTCCGGAAGCAGATTGTTTAGATTTTGGAGAGATTTGTGGATAAATTGGTTGGAGGTGCATGCAGATCGATGCAGAGTGGCTGCACATCTTGGATTCTCTCATGTGGAAGTGCACTGGCATGGAGTGCATGGAATGAAGTGAGTGGATTTGGTACCTCTCTGTGCTTCTTTAGTGACACAGTGTCATCCAGACATTATTATTATTCATTGTGGAGGGAACAGTTTAGGACATGTGCCTGGAATCTCTTTGCAATTTGCAATGAAAGAAGGACTTGGGAAAGTCATGGACATGTATCCAAACTCGAGAATAATCTTTTCCCGTATTTCGCAGAGACACATGTGGCTGTGTTCTTTTTCATTTGGTCCAAAAATGGAGAAAGCAAAGTGCAATGTTAACACGGATGGTTGTGCCTTTTTGAGAGATGATGGTATGTCCTCTTGTCAGAATGAAAATTATGTTTTGTAGCACACACATTTTTCGCAGAGGTGGAGTGCATCTTACTTTTGCTAGCAATCAGATTTTTCTGTGAAATATACAAAATGCATTGCAACCTTTTTTGAAATTAGAGCAATCCATGTTGCAGTAGGTGTTGACCATTTGAGGTTTTCGAAACAAAAAAAAAACACCACAAAAAGGCTCTTTTCAGAGCCACCACTTCCTCCCAGAGAAAGTGCAATGGTTCTGACAGGGCAGGACTGCACAGTTTTTAGATGTCCGCAGACTTCTAAAAAATGCACAGTGCCCTGCACTTTTAACTTGTTACTTCTGTTCTTAAACTGTGAAAGGTGGCTCTGAAAAGAGCCTTTCTTAAAAATATTTTTTGGGGTTTTTTAAACACGACACACAAGGAAAGGAGGGTAAGGAAGGGACACCAACCACAGGGATAAGAAAGGGCAGGTAGAGAGAGGAATATATAGGGTGGGCCTTATTCAGGTAGGTCGCAGACCTACTGATGCTCCTTGACCGTAGTCTCGAAAGAGTACTGTGTGGCAGTTCATGCACAATATTGTGACCCTTGAAAGGTAAGGGTCAACACATCATGAATGGCCTGTGAGGCAGCTAGAGGGATGCACTGTCCCACAAGAGTGTTTTTTTCTGTTGACAGGAGTGGAACCGGATGATGCTGCAGAGGATCCGAACCTACTATGTTTATTGCATGGTATAACCTTAAGAATAGCTCCATTGTGGAATGACTTTATGTGTTGCTTCATTGATGTAGTACCAAAGCTATACGAACCAGCCTTGCCATGACTCACCATGTGACACAGAGTGCAGATCACCTTGTTCGCTTGAGCTTTTGACTTTCCATTAATGGTGGTAAATAACCGCTATGCCCAAGACTCACGATGAGTGCTAGTAGTAGAGACTTCCACTACCTCAACCTCTTCATCCTCTTCATCTGTCTCCTCTACATCCTCACACCTGTTCCCCTCTGCAGGCCCTCAGGGACGTGGTGGTGGTGGAGGGGTGGGGGTGCTGATACCGAGGCAGTAGCAGCAGAAGAAAGTTGGGATGCCATCTGGAAGGTTATTAACATGGAACTAGGAACGAGGAACCAAGAACAGCACCCTGCACAATTGTCCTGTTGTAAATCTTTGTAAATCTTGGAAATCCAAAAGCAGAATGAGTATCAGCTCTAAGGTGTGGCCTTTTATAGGGGGGCTGGGGTGAGCTTCGCGGACACCCGCGCCGTCCCCGGCTCAAAAAGTTCCCAAAAATATGTAGATCGGCAGGAACATTGTCTGGGACATGTGCAATGGTGAACATTTGCTGTAAAATACCTTGGATTGCTCAAAAAAGCAGTTTTTAAATGTTTGGGGACCCGGACAGTGTCCGCAAATAAGGACACACGCTCAGCATGGGTGCAGTCACATGATGATGTTGCAGTCACGTTCGCAAATGGGACGGCTGTCCGCAGGACTCCAAATGCACAGTGATGGATGTGCGCATGTGTGCGGACAGTGTTCGGGTCTCTGAACTAATTAAAAGTGCGACAAACATGCGGCGGACAGCTAAGGAGAGGCATTTAAATCAGATTAAATACCTGGGGCTTACCCAATAACAGAATTATTAAATCCGTACGACTGTTGTCTGAAAGACAATAATAGGGACAGATCCCAATGGTGGATAATCTGTAAACACAAAGATTGGACATAACCTATATTAATCTTGGCTCATAAGTATTCCTCAATGGTGTGAAGGGAAGTAACCCTTATCACATAAATATACATGATCATACTGCCATGCTGCATTTTGTGGTTGTGAGACAGCATTTCTTGGCAACGCCACGTTAAATCAAAAACCAAATTAAAGTTGAGGCACCTCACCACTTCATACATTAAAGCGCAACCATCTTGATGCGTACATAACAACACTAATCTCGCCTTCGCGAGTGTTCAAACTGCACTGTGCAGCTCTGTCAGATTAAGCACTACATTCGTGTCAAAAACAAAAACAAAAACATACCTCACCTTTGCGAGTTACCGACTACAATAGCATGCTATGCCGCTTTGTCAAATAAAACATTGCACATGTAACAAGAACAAAAACAGGACCTCGCCTTCGCGAGTATTCAACTGCAAAAGCATGCTGTGCTGCTTTGTCAAATTAAACATTGCACAAACATTAAACAAACCTCGCCTTTGTGAGTATACAATTGCAACGGCACACTGTGCCGCTTTGTCAGACTACACACTGACACGCACCCGATTGGTGCGCTCATAACAAGGCATTTCTCGCATTCGCGAGTGTTTCAAAATTGAACCAACTCACTGTGCTGCTCTACAGTCCCTCGCGTCGGCTGCTCGAATGATGAAGGCAGCCAGCGCCATTTTGAAAAGGCTCAATAGTGTTATCGTTGCCACAGCCACTCTGGCACGCGTCGCCACGGTAACCTCTTAGCTCAATGCCTTTTAGCAATCTAATTAAAGGGGAAGTTACCCTCCCACATTTTAAAAAGGATCAATCCCTTTGAAAATTTCGTTCAGTGCCTTCCAGTTTGATAGAAAAGGTTTTTTGTCAAGAAATATAAAACGAAAATTTAGGAAAAATTGGATTCACACCTGAATAAAGCGGGGACCATATCGAAATGCATAGCTGTCCCTAAAAAACGGAGATATTAAAGAGACATTATTTATGAGTACATATCAGTTATTCTGTTATGTAGAGACCTGCGAAATCACAAACTCCCTAAATGAGGCTGATGTCAAGTGCGCCTCCCACATCCCCACATACATAGAACAAGAATCGGTACAGTATCCCAATAACTGAATCTCATCAAATTACTGCACGTGATTCCAAACAACGGAGAAATTCAACATAAAAAATCCTATAGGAATGAAGCCATCTCATTGTCATTATTCAGACCTGTATTGGTAGAATTAAAAAAACAAATGATTCGTGATTCGGACTGCCGCAAAGCCTTCAGTCTGTCTCCTCCTCGTTTGCTCAAGGTGACTTGTTTCAAACCAATGAATCTAATGTCAGATTTGCTATGCAACTGGTGACAGGTCTGCCAATGATCTGATAAGTGCAACGAAGTGTCTTGGCTGCCAATCTCTGCCAGATGCTCATGAATGCGAACCCGTAACTCTCTTTTGTTGCTACCAATATAAATCTTTTTGTATACACAAATAATACAATACACCACAAATACACCACAAATTTGGTTTTGCAGTTGATCCCTTGGTCTTCACTGCAATTGTAAAAGAAAGAAGTTAGTGAATATGTGTGTTTATGCACTTTTGTTAATTTAGACAATGTTTTTTTTTGTTTTTATAGTAGTAGTGTTTTCTTAAAACTGAGCGTAGTATGCATATGCACTTTCATTGCCCATGTGCATCCTGTATATTTTATTTAGAATCTGTTAGTTGAATATGTTTTACAAATGAGTATAATAATAAAAGTATAGAGCACACTTTTTTATGTTATGTTATTAGATGGTAAGAGGTAGAAGAAATAATCATATGCACTTTTTGCTATTTTTACAGGGTAAATGGCAGAGATTGTACAGAAAAGCATACAATGTATGCATTTGTGAAGGTGTGGGAAATAACGGAGTAGGATTTCCTATAGAGGCAGTGGTGTTGTTTGATCTGGGAGCCTTTGTAATGATATTGTCTGTGTGTGTGCTTGAATGAAGGTGTATGTACTCATCCTGGCTGCGTGTAATTGTATAACACTCTAGACAGTCTTTTTCATAATTATACTGTTATTTTGTACATCTTATAAGGCGCGCACGTTGCCGCTGAGCTATGCTCCTGGGATGTATTGTATTTCTAGTAGAGGTGTGCATGTACTGTGTAGAAAATATGCATACCTGTAGTCTGTGTTCATGCATGTGGATGTGCTTGAATCTGCAAGTGGAAATCTTGGGAAGTTTTATAGTAGTTGTTGCTGTAGGTTCTTTGCAGTGACAGCCAAATTGTACTAAGAGTGATCAATAGTGCTGATCTGTGATGACAGAGTTAGATGTAGAGTTCCTGGATGTGATTGGTGGATGATTGTGTGACTGCTTAAGTGTAGCCAATGAGAAAATGGTAAAGAGAGTGCAGTGGAAAGGGTAGAAGGGCTGCCCTCAGTGTTACTTACACACTCCGCCGACATCGTGGCTGTTCGCAGACATTACATGCTACATCCGGGGTTTCCGAGCATGAAGTGGGATTGTATTTTGAGGATTAGCCAATCAGGTGTTGAGGTTCTGCTTTGTATTGAGAGAGGCTGTGTGTAGTTAAGATGGCGGAGGTGCAGAAAGTCAGGGTGTTGGTGGTTGGGGATATGTTTGTGAATGGTTTGGAGCAGTATGCAAAATCTAGGCATGTGGGTAACCATTTTGACACAAAAATGAGTGGATATGGTGTGGAGCACTTTGCCTGATTTGAATTTGCAGGCAATTCTAGTAGTATGTCAGGAAGTGGCTAGGTTTCAAAGTTCAAATGTAGTTGTCCTACACTGTGGTGCTGTGCATTTGGACTATGTTAGTGTCCTCACTTTGTTGCAATATCATCAAAATTTGGTTCAGGCAATCATGTAAGTCCTTCCAAAGGCCAAGGTTATTTTTTCTGGGTTGACACCTAGGGCAATATGGGACAATATTTCTGTTTTTTTGTCCTCAGCAAAATGTTTTGTACTAAGCACTAGGTGCTTAGTCAACCGAGGCATGTTTTATGACTAGATCGGGCATGTTGTTTTGCATCAATGACAACATTGAGTCTGGTAATGTTGATTACTTTAAGGAAGATGGCATTTCTTTTATGGGAAAAGCCATGTTGTTTTGGAACGTAAGGGTTGCTTTGGAGAAGCTAATGTGAAGATTTTTGGAGGAAAATAAGAAAAAGAAGTAGAAAATAAAATGTGTTTGTGAAGCATCTGCACAAAAAAAGGCTCTTTTCAGAGCCAACCTCAAAGGTGAAATGGGGCAGACTATTTAAATTTTCATCCCCCATGCTGAGATTTTTCGATTTGTCCACGGTCAGCGTGGTTGTTTGTGGACAGCGCTTATTACATAAAGGGATTTTGGTGTTGGGAGGCATGCAAATCAGACTGAGCAGAGAAGGGATTGGTCAATAGGGTTTAATGGGTGTGTTGTGTAAGGAGAGAGTTTGTCAGTAGTTCTTTTTCCTGATAGAAGAACAGACAGCTATGTCTGTGTGTTTCCGGAAGCAGATTGTTTGGATTTTGGAGAGATTTGTGGATAAATTGGTTGGAGGTGCATGCAGATCGATGCAGAGTGGCTGCACATCTTGGATTCTCTCATGTGGAAGTGCACTGGCATGGAGTGCATGGAATGAAGTGAGTGGATTTGGTACCTCTCTGTGCTTCTTTAGTGACACAGTGTCATCCAGACATTATTATTATTCATTGTGGAGGGAACAGTTTAGGACATGTGCCTGGAATCTCTTTGCAATTTGCAATGAAAGAAGGACTTGGGAAAGTCATGGACATGTATCCAAACTCGAGAATAATCTTTTCCCGTATTTCGCAGAGACACATGTGGCTGTGTTCTTTTTCATTTGGTCCAAAAATGGAGAAAGCAAAGTGCAATGTTAACAAGGATGGTTGTGCCTTTTTGAGAGATGATGGTATGTCCTCTTGTCAGAATGAAAATTATGTTTTGTAGCACACACATTTTTCGCAGAGGTGGAGTGCATCTTACTTTTGCTAGCAATCAGATTTTTCTGTGAAATATACAAAATGCATTGCAACCTTTTTTGAAATTAGAGCAATCCATGTTGCAGTAGGTGTTGACCATTTGAGGTTTTCGAAACAAAAAAAAAAACACCACAAAAAGGCTCTTTTCAGAGCCACCACTTCCTCCCAGAGAAAGTGCAATGGTTCTGACAGGGCAGCACTGCACAGTTTTTAGATGTCCGCAGACTTCTAAAAAATGCACAGTGCCCTGCACTTTTAACTTGTTACTTCTGTTCTTAAACTGTGAAAGGTGGCTCTGAAAAGAGCCTTTCTTAAAAATATTTTTTGGGGTTTTTTAAACACGACACACAAGGAAAGGAGGGTAAGGAAGGGACACCAACCACAGGGATAAGAAAGGGCAGGTAGAGAGAGGAATATATAGGGTGGGCCTTATTCAGGTAGGTCGCAGACCTACTGATGCTCCTTGACCGTAGTCTCGAAAGAGTACTGTGTGGCAGTTCATGCACAATATTGTGACCCTTGAAAGGTAAGGGTCAACACATCATGAATGGCCAGTGAGGCAGCTAGAGGGATGCACTGTCCCACAAGAGTGTTTTTTCTGTTGACAGGAGTGGAACCGGATGATGCTGCAGAGGATCCGAACCTACTATGTTTATTGCATGGTATAACCTTAAGAATAGCTCCATTGTGGAATGACTTTATGTGTTGCTTCATTGATGTAGTACCAAAGCTATACTAACCAGCCTTGCCATGACTCACCATGTGACACAGAGTGCAGATCACCTTGTTCGCTTGAGCTTTTGACTTTCCATTAATGGTGGTAAATAACCGCTATGCCCAAGACTCACGATGAGTGCTAGTAGTAGAGACTTCCACTACCTCAACCTCTTCATCCTCTTCATCTGTCTCCTCTACATCCTCACACCTGTTCCCCTCTGCAGGCCCTCGGGGACGTGGTGGTGGTGGAGGGGTGGGGGTGCTGATACCGAGGCAGTAGCAGCAGAAGAAAGTTGGGATGCCATCTGGAAGGTTATTAACATGGAACTAGGAACGAGGAACCAAGAACAGCACCCTGCACAATTGTCCTGTTGTAAATCTTTGTAAATCTTGGAAATCCAAAAGCAGAATGAGTATCAGCTCTAAGGTGTGGCCTTTTATAGGGGGGCTGGGGTGAGCTTCGCGGACACCCGCGCCGTCCCCGGCTCAAAAAGTTCCCAAAAATATGTAGATCGGCAGGAACATTGTCTGGGACATGTGCAATGGTGAACATTTGCTGTAAAATACCTTGGATTGCTCAAAAAAGCAGTTTTTAAATGTTTGGGGACCCGGACAGTGTCCGCAAATAAGGACACACGCTCAGCATGGGTGCAGTCACATGATGATGTTGCAGTCACGTTCGCAAATGGGACGGCTGTCCGCAGGACTCCAAATGCACAGTGATGGATGTGCGCATGTGTGCGGACAGTGTTCGGGTCTCTGAACTAATTAAAAGTGCGACAAACATGCGGCGGACAGCTAAGGAGAGGCGCAATGTTCGTAGGACCCAAGTGTGTGATGCGCATGTGCGCTGGTGTTCTACAAACACCGTTGAACTCCCTGAATAAAATAAATGTACGTCAAAACTTTGCGGACAGGCGGATGGGATATGTGTTCTACGCATATATTAATTCCGGTTGCGGACATTACAAACAGTGGGGGTGTTATTAGGGCACCCCTATTTTGGGTGATTGCGGACATCTTGTGTGCTCTAAGGACATCTCCATTTTAATTGAGAACAGTACAAACAATTAGGACACCCTCATTTGGGTTAATTGGGGACAAGTGGACATCTTGTGTGTTCTGAGGACATCAGCATTTAAATTTTGAACAGTACGAACCAGTATAGTGTCCTTGGGACACTTCCATTTTGGTTAATTACTAACACAGCGGACATATACAGGCATATACTAAGAACACATTTAAAATATTATTATACAAACATTATTGTTTAACAGTAGAAAAATTAGGAAAGAGAGTGGGACGCAGAAACTGAAACAAATACAGGGGAATTAGGGGCTTGGAAATGATGTATGGGAGGGGAGGAAGGGATGGAAGTTTCATTGTACCGTTTTTCTTGGTGGGAAGGGTTTGGGAATAGTTGGCGGGGACATCGAGAGGGCGAACAGGTACATGTGGGACAGTGGTATTTAATGTTTTCTTTAATGTGGTCCACAATACACTCTTTTAGTTGACTGAAGTGTTGTAGTAATACATCCATTCTCAGTTCCATTCATTTGAGAGGATCTTCTATTATCTCTTTGGGTATATTAGTTGTATTGGTTGTCTGGTCTGTTAAAAAAATGTGTTAAGTACATATTAAGTAATGGTTATTAATTGGTTTATATACAGAAATGTTAAGTGTACCATTATTATCACTCTCTTAACTCATTTCATCTTGTGGGAAATTCTCTTCCAGCCATTCCAAAATACTGGACATTTCTGTGTTAAAACAAATATATATATATATATTAGTTTGAGTGTATATAATACAGAAAATGTATAAGTATATGAAATAAATGTAGTGTACTTACTACTTTTTTACAATTTTACAAACCTTTGCTGTTAGTGGTGTGTAAGTATGCTCTTGGTTCTTGCTGTGCAGTTTCTGTGAGGTAATTCAGTTGGAGGCATATTTATATTGTTTTGGTATATTCCATTATATTGGAAATGCGACTTCAGTGGATGGTTGGTGTCTTACATATACGGTTTCCACTTCTTATTTATTATTAAATTTAATGTATTTATGTGGTGCTTTTTGAATATGTTTGTGTGTTTGTATTGTATGATACAATAATGAAAGATACCCTCTAAGTTTTTGGATAGTGCTGATGGTAACCGCGTGCACCTGCGGACATGCGCACGGTCCACGGACATCAAAATCACTAGCGGGGCAGGGTGTTTAGTATTTTCTATGTTATATAAATGTAAGGTAAGGGAGTCTTAGTAAACAAATGTCACATTTCCATTATCTATATTTATATTCAGTCAGAAATCTTTGTTAAAGGGACGTTATGGTTAAGTTGTTCTACTAAAAACCTATGAAATTCAGTGAAAAAACATTTTTAAAGGGACATTATGTTTAAGTTGCACTACTAAAAACCTTTGAAATTCAGTGAAAAGAACTTTGTTAAAGGGACGTTATGGTTAAGTTGCGCTACTAAGAACCTATAAAAATCAATTAAAAAAATGTTGTTAAAGGGACGCTATGGTTCGAAGTAAAACCGAAAACCCCCTGAAATTCACAAGTTATGGTAAGCTAAGGAACCATAACTTGCATCACCATCGTGCACTGCTAAGACTAACACCCAGGACATGAAAGATGATATCACAAATTCCATTGATGACATCACTGATGACAGCACATGTGCATTTACTTTTCATGAAAAGTCAGTACAAGGGATTCTTATTATAATGTTGAAAAAAAGTGTCAAGGATCATTGGAATAAATATCATGAGCTACGTAGTGCATTAAGCAATGCATTGATATAAATAGCATTCTATTATGAAGTTCTTTCCAGTATACTAAGCTACTCATGTATAAAGATAAGCATTGTGTGCAGCATGCACGATGGAGGTGCAATATTCATAATCTTACCATGTTGAATAGTGTAATGATAAATGCTTCCTTATTAGAGTTTTGCGTACTGTGCAACATGTAATAAGTAGCTAATAAAACCCACTTACTACATAATTTCATTATTACATACAAAGCACAAAGACACAACAACACATACAAATATGAGTATATACATGGACAGTGAAGTAAGCAAAAAAGCAGCAGTAGTACCAGAAAGTGTTCATAACTTAACTGATTATCTTTATGAAGAGAAATTATTGCTCTGTTTCAAAGCTGCTACTTGTATATGTATCACATGATGTGACTGAACCCTAAGGAAAGTAGTGTGAGTACAATGTATACACATATGAGCATATACAGGGAAAGTACAGTAATACACAAATATAGAACTATCAGAGAGTGCTGATAACCCTACTGATTATCTTCATGCACAGACAGGATTGCTGTCTTTCAAGCCTGTGTCTTCCTCTATGTATTTGTTTCATATGATGTGAGTGGACCCTAAGGGAATTACTGTAAGAACATATTTGAAGGATAAGTCTACAAATGTAGTACTTTTTGAATTTTTACTTCCTGACTGTTACTGGCCTACATATGTCAGTAAAGGAAAAAAGGGGGAGGCAGACATGTGATGTCATCAGTGATGTCATCAATGACATTTGTGATGTCATCGTTGATGTCCTGGGTGTTAGTCTTAGCAGTGCAAGATGGTGGCGTGAGTTATGGTTGCTTAGCTTACCTTAACTTGTGAATTTCAGGGGGTTTTCGGTTTTACTTCGAACCATAACGTCCCTTTAACAAAGTTTTTTTCACTCAATATACTATAAATACAAAGGAGAAGAATGAAGTTTGAAACACAGCAATCATTTACGTGCATGAACTTAATTAGTGAGGTTATGAACACTGTCTGGTAATATTCCATTATGCAGTAAGGGAGGCATTGTTAGGTACTTATTACATGTTTCACACTATCCAAAACTCTGAAATGAAAGCATTCATCATTTTACTTTCCAACATGGAAGGTTTTGAATATTGCATCTCTATGGCACATGCTGCAGAGAATGCCTACGTGGATACATGAGTGCGTTCATGTACTAGAAAGAACTCAATAATGCAATGGTGTTTATAGCAATGCAGCGCTTAATGAAGTATTTGCTGAATGATAGTTCTTCCAAAAATCTCTGACATTTTTTTGCCAACATTACAATGACAATCCTGTATTGAGGCTGTGCATGAAAACTAAATGCACATGTGATGTCATCAGTGATGTCATCAATGACATTTTTGATGTCATCTTTGATGTCCTGGGTGTTAGTTTTAGCAGTGCACAGTGGTGGCGCGAGTTATGGTTGCTTACCATAACTGGCGAATATCTCAGGATTTTTGGTTTTACTTCGAACCATAACCTCCCTTTAGCAAAGTTTTTTTTAACTAAATTTCATAGGTTTTCAGTAGCGCAACTTAACCATAACGTCCCTTTAACAAAGAAGTTGTTTTCACTGAATTACATGGACCCGGTAGCGTTCATGTAGTTATGGTTAAGTTGGTGTTTCCACAGGAAGAACACTTTTTGGGTGGCTCATAGCTTTGCTCCCTCTGGATGAATCCTCACCAAACTTTGCAAAAAAAAGTATATGGCCCACTCTGAATTTTTTTGCAATGTTTGGAGAGGTTTGGTTCAGGGGGGGCAAAGTTATAGGGGGGGTCCCAAAACTTTAGTTTTTTTCTATAGACATAATGGGAAAAAACTTTGCGCACGGCTACAGCCCGAACCACTGGACGGATTAACACCAAATTTGTGGCAGGAGCGGCGATTGGTCCCGAAAGCGTGCTTTTTCAAATTTGGTGTAAATCCGTTCAGTATTTTTTTTAAAAAAATGACTGAAATGTATGGGAAAAAATTACTGATATCTGTGTTCGCTTCGCGGACGGACTTCCCTGTTCGCTCCGCGGACAGCACCCCGATTGGCCCATGGGCTTGCGTCATGTCCGCGGACATGCGACGTGTTCACTGATTGGACGGCGTGGGGCGTGGAGCGCGTCAGATTTTCTGTGGCACCCGCCATCTTGCATTCGTGGACGACCGCGGACAGCACGGTGAAACTTGGATTAAAAATTGTATTTAGTGGAGTGTGTTGGTGTGTAAGAGTGTTTGGGGAGGGTGGGGGAGTATGAGATAGGTTCAATGTTTTGTTTTTTTATGTGCTATACGCTTTTGTTGTGTTCGATTTGTCCGCGGAGAACATGGCTGTTCTGACATTTTGTAAATAAACTAAATGGTGGGATGTTCAGAGGACGGAGTATGTGCCTTTTTGTTCGCAAGGAAGGTAAAATTGAGCTAAAAACACTTGCAGTGTATTTAAATGTTCGTAAATACACAAACTGGGGGTGTCCTGAGGACGCTGTCCGTATTGTAATCTGTCAAGTTGAATGTGTTCTAAGAACACTCGCGGTGTCCCGAAATGGTTGAAATTACACAAAATGGGGGTGTTCTGAGAACGTTGTTTGTATTGTTCGTTGTCAGGTTGAAAGTGTTCTACGAATCCTCCTTTTGGTTGAAAGTGTTCTACGAACCCTCCTTTTGTCCGCTGATAGTACAATTTCCTATGGGCCTCAACCCACTTTTTGTCCACTAAAGAAACGATAAATCAGGCTGGTGTGCGCCGACATTATGTGATAATCCTATGACTGGCGCTATTGACCTGGCTGACTTGCTTTTGCGACACTAAATCATATCTCCCGCCCCTAAGCCTGACATTATGAAAGCATTCCTATTCCCCGCCTCTCTCCGTGACGTTACAGGGTGCGTCATCAAATGCGCCCAGTCGTCTCCAGTCCTACGCGACTTTACAAAGAACCCGAAGACAACACACATTATGTCACAACACAGCGTGCCACAATTCGGAATATGAAACTGTGATTTAAAAGCAAACAGCAAGATTGTAAATTTTATGAAGTACATTTATTTGACAACAAATGTTTAGAGAATATTCAGCGATTTGCATTTGTCTTTGTTGTCGATCCGCAAAAGTTCATGTTGAGGCACGCAATGTTCCTTTCCGGTACAGAGGGTGTTAGATCAGCTTAGAACACAGTGCGCCACAACTCGGAATATGAAACTGTGGTTTAAAAGTAAACAGCAGGATTGTACATTTGGTAAAGTACATTTATTTCACATGAAATGTTTAGTGAATATTCAGCGATTTGCAATTGTCTCTGCTGTCGATCAGCAAAAGTTTATTTTGAGCCACGCACTGTTCCTTTGTGGTAGATAGGCTGTTGGTTTATGATAAAAGCAGTAAATGGTCGCATTGATAATCGGAAAGTTGGTCCTACAACGAGGCATGAGACCACCAAAATGGTTGGTATGTTGCTTCTAGCCGCTAGTACTGCGTAAGGGCATATTGGCCCTTGGCGATTGTCCCATAAAATGGTGAGGGTCATGAAGTTGCTTACATGGAGCTGCACCTGGCAGTTGAAAAATCCATCCGCTGGAGTGTGAAAATCGTGACATTGGCAAAATGGGGCAACATACCTGTTTTAAGAAACATAAATTAGTCTCACCAGCCGATCTTTATTAAAAATATTCATTTTATTTATTAGGGCGTGAAACTATTTGCTAGCAAAGATAGTGCAACGGAGTATGTTAATAATAAAATAATAATATTTTCGCATTTATATAGCGCTAAGAACCGTCAGGTATCTCAGCGCTGCTTATTATTACCCACGGTGTGTGGTGCTCATTTATCGACCACGGAAGGATGAAAGGCTGAGTTTGGCCGGTCCGGGATTGGAACCTGCATTAGCAAGCTGTTCACGGATGTCAAAGCAAGCGCTCTACTCGCTGTACCACTACAGTGAAGTGGCATAGCGAGTAGAGCGCTTGACCGGCTACAGACCGGTTAAATTATTTCTATCAACTCACCCTGTGTCGTCTGCCTTTTTCAGAACCCTCTAAACGACAGGGGATCAATTTGGCGGTGATAGTGCGCGGTAGAAAACAATATATGTCACATTGAACGAACAAGTACAACTTGACCAGGCTTTAATGCCACGCTATTGTTAATATATTCCGGTATAAAATAATCTAAAGGGTTACTTACATTATAATAGCATTTTCCATTGTCTAAGTGTAGTGCAGTCCCAAAATACGACTCTGCGTGTGCCAACGATCTTTCTCAAAGTGGTATAATATACAAAAGTGGTTTAGTTTCAGAAATTTCATCTTTATCGTGTCTTACGTTTTTGCTACACTTCTTCAAAAGAAGTCTTTCAGCACAATCTCTGTCTGTCAAGGTAAAAAAAAAATAGAACCTTATACTGGGAGTTGTGGGCCTCTCCGGGCCGCGAGAAAAAAATGGAAGCCGCTGACCTTCACTGTGAACGAGCATAAATGCTTACTT
Source organism: Ambystoma mexicanum (assembly GCF_040938575.1). NCBI lineage: Eukaryota > Metazoa > Chordata > Amphibia > Caudata > Ambystomatidae > Ambystoma > Ambystoma mexicanum. The sequence goes on from NC_090935.1 coordinate 842,898,617, forward strand.
TGCAACATTCTTTGTAAAGCCATTTGTGAAAACTTGCTGTTTACACTACATCTTTGTATATTGTTTGCGTGCTAATAAAAAAAGTTTGTTTAAAGGACGTTATGGTTCCAAGTAAAGCCGAAAAACCCCTGAAATTCGCCAGTTATGGTAAGCTAAGCAACCATAACTCGCGCCACCACCGTGCACTGCTAAGACTAACACCAAGGACATCAAAGATGACATCGCAAATGTCATTGATGACATCACTGATGACATCACATGTGCATTTACTTTTCATGAAATTTATGTACTAGGGATTTTTATTATAATGTTGCGAAAAAAGTGACAAGGATCATTACAATAAATATCATACCGTAATTAGTGCTTTCAACGATGCATTGAAATAATTAGCATTGCATTATGGGGTTCTATCTAGTATACTGAACTACTAATGGAGAAACATAGCATTGTGTGCAGGGTACAAGATGAAATTATAATATGTGTAATGTTAATATGTTGAATAATGAAATGATAATTGTCCTGAAATGTTCGAAAATAAACAAAATGGGGGTGTTCTGAGGACGTTCTTCATATTGTTTGACTGCTTAGCTGTATGCAATGAGGGAATGGCACAGAGAGTAAAGTGGAAATGGTAGAAGGGGTGTCGAAGAATTACACGGTCTGCGGACACCGCGGCTGTCCGTGGACAGGGCGTGCTATATCCGTGGTTTTACAGCAAATCAAACATGGAAAGAAGACTGTACGGATTAGCCAATCAGATGTCGAGGTTGTGGATTTGTGTTGAAAGAGACTGTGTGTGGTGAAGATGGCAGAAGTAGAGAAAGTCAGGGTGTTGGTGCTTGGAGATATGTTTGTGCATGGTTTACAACAGTACGCTCGATGCAGGCATGTTGAAAAGAACTTTGATGTGAAAGGAGTGGAGGTGGTGTGGAGCACTGTGCCTGATTGCAATGTACAGGGAATTGTACAAGTTTGTGAGGATATGGCCACGATGAACAGTCCGCATGTGGTAGTTTTGCACTATGGTGCTTTCCATTTGGGCAACGTCAGTGCCCCTCCTTTGTTGGCTGATTTGGAACGCTTGGTTTAAGCCGTAATGAAGATCCTTCCAAATGTGAAAGTAATTTTTTCTGGATTACTAACTAGGGAAATATGGGACAATAGTTCAGTTTTTTGTCCTCAGCAAAACATTGCTAGGTGTGTCATCAACCGAGGCACGTGTGCCTTCATGCTTAGAGCTGGTATGTTCTTCTGTAATAATGAGAATATTGATGCCAGTAATACTGTCAATTTTAAAGAAGATGGCATCTCTTTATCTTTTACTGGAAATGCCTTTCTATTTCGGAATGTAAGGGTTGCTTTGGAGAAGGTTATGTGAAGATTTTAGGAGTAAAGTAAGAAAAAAAAAACAAGAAAAAAAATACAAAATAACAGGTGTCTGTCAAGCATCTGTAAAAAAAACAAAAAAAAACGGCTCTTTTCAGAGATAACTTCAAAGGGGAAATGGAGCACACTATTTAAGTTTACATTCACCACGCTCAGATTCTCGATATGTCCGCGGACATGGCGGTAGTCCGCGGACATCAAAATCACTACGTGGGGGTTCAGTATGTTCTATGTTACATGTATATGAAGTCAGGGATATTATGGTTAAGTTGTGCTACTAAAAACCTATGAAATTCAGTGAAAAAAACTTTGTTAAAGGGACGTTATGGTTCAAAGTTAAAACCGAAAACCCCCTGAAATTGGGCAGTTATGGTAAGATAAGCAACCATAACTCGCGCCACCGTGCACTGCTAACAGTAACACTCAGGACATCAAAGATGACATCACATATGTCATCGATCTTTCAGCAAGTCACCATTTTGCCAGAAATTCTGTCCCAAGTACTCCAGAAACTTGGAGTAGGAACCCAGCAGCTTTAGAAGAAAGGAATTGTATTTAATAAGTTGGAACACACGGGGCTCCAGTACTTTCAAAGCTAAGAGGATGCAGGATTATCTGTTTGATTTGAATGACATAGTTTTGTTTCAGGAAATGTGGCTGGTAGATCATATAGAGATCGAGGGTTATTCAATCCGTTGCTTACCAGCATCACAAAAATAAAAAGAAAGACCATCAGGTGGTCGCCTGAGGGCATTAAAAAATCATTGGGTAATTATTAATATTTACTGGATCCCCGCCTGCTCGGAACTTTTGGCCTTCTCGGCAATATTGTCCGCACTATTAGCAATGGTTAAATTACACACTGGAGGCAATAAGATAGTCCCTGGCGGGGATTTGAATACGGAATGTGTGCAGTCATCAAGGGGGACAGATAGGCCACCGGCTAGAAAAATCTCAAAAAATGGGTGAAAATGGAAAGTCTTCCTGGACTCTTGGGACTTGAAGATGTTGAATGGTTGCTCTGTGGGGTTACTGGCCCTATAGCAACTTGGCATAGAGACAAGTCCTCATCTGTTTTGTACTACATATTCATTTCTCCAGGCCTTTTCGCCTGTCCTTCTGTCTTGGCAATAAAGTGCGACAGGGTTAGTGACCACTCACGGCTGCAATTAGCATTTTAAGATTTTTCAGCTCTACCATCAGCCACAAAGAAGCAGGTCCTTTCCGGAAAAACAGGGAAATATTGGTGTGCCAATATCCAAAAAGCCTTACTTGACAAAAAAGCTCTCCTGCAAACCAAAATAGAAGCCAAGAAACATAATCTGACACTGGGCACTAAACTCGGTGAGCCTGACAACCCTCCATCCAAACGTTGCCATCCATTTGAATTCTCTGAGGTCTCAACAAACGAGGTAGAAGGGATCATAGCCAGCCTAAAACCCTCAAAATCACTGCCCTGATCAACACCCTTTTTGAAACATGTTCAGTACCAAATAACCTCAAAGATGCCTGGGTCATACCACTTCTCAAAAAACTGAACCTCAACCCTACCATTCCGACTAACTACAGGGCCATAATTACAGTACCTTTCTTTTGAAAATCCTAGATGGAGAGGTTTACCTCCTAATTCAAAAACATCTAGAAGACAACAACCTCCTAGGTCTGTGCCAATCAGGATTTCGGCCAAGACATGGTACAGAATTAGCCCTCCTGGATTTAAAAATCCAAATGGATGAATCAAAATATAAAGGAAATCTAGCCTTCCTCCTTCTGCTTGACTTATCAGCAGCTTTAGATTTAGTCGACCACAATATCCTTACTAAACATTTGACCTCAGCAGCTTCCTTCTCCCCAAACGCTGCTGCCTGGATACAGTCCTTCATAGCGAATCGGACTATGAGGGTTTTTGCACCCACAGCCACGGCTGATCCAGTCCCAATCTCCTGCGGAGTCCCACATGGTTCCTGTGTTTTGCCCACCTTCTATAATATCTTTACTTGGCTCCTGTTTGACAACCTGGATGCTTGGGTGTCACATACACTAACTATGCAGATGACACCCAAATCCTCATCACACTAACGGACAACTACGCTAACGATACCATACTGTTAAACAAAATCTACCTTCAAATTCAGACATGGATGGCCAACATAGGCTCATGGTTGCAACTTAACAAGCTAGACACCCTTCACAACAACTTCAATATCGATGGGAATAACATGAAAGTATCCAACGAGGTCAAAACACTTGGTATATATCTGGGCTCCACCCTCTCCCTCACTAAGCAAGACAATGTGACGGCCTGAGCAACAGCTTATACCTCAAAGCAGATCAATACTTGCAAACCTTTTCTGTCCTCCAAAAGTTGTATCACACTGGCCAGAGCACTTATATTATCCAAGCTGGACTACTGTAACACGTAATACTTAAGATTCAGTAAATGCAACCTTAACCAATTGCAAGTGATTCAAAATAATGCACTTAGTTCTGCTCTAAATATCTCATCTACAAACCATATGTCATCAGCAAGACGTAATACCCATTAGCTCCCAGTGCAAGACAGATTCACACTCAGAACTCTAGTGATCACACATTAATGCCTATCCAACTCGGCCCCAAAATATCGGGTTGACAAATTCAATAGAAATCAATCCACCATGCACACCATCTCTAACTATTCACATTGCCTAAACATTTCTAAATACAAATTACAAAAATCTGGTGGTTCTAGCTTCTTGGTGCTTGCAGCAAAGCACTAGAACTCCCTGCCGACAGCACTAAGAGCTGAACCTTCCTTTTTGGGCTTTCAAAAAACAAGTACAAACTTGGCTCTTTGCCAAGCAAAACTAACGCCAAAAAATGACCTCACCACATTTCTCTTGTTCTGCTTCAATTAATGCCTCGATCTGTAACACTAGGCTTCTGTTGGTATTCTTTGTCACTTCACCTGTAACTATATGGCTCATTGTTAACACTGTACCTGTCTGGCATGTTTACTTGATCTGTAACACAAGTCATCTGCTAACCGCACCTGTATGTTTGTAACCATTTCTGACTGTTCAAGCAAAAGCGCCAGATACCTCTGGGTTAGGTGTGGTCTATAAATAAATAAACTTGAAGAGGGAAAATGGAGACCAAATCCATGCCCCGCACCCCAAGCACCTACATAGAAGAACAACAGGAAGAACAAGGAGCGCACTTATCATTTGAACCAGGCCCCAGCACACCCATGGGTGACAAATATGCTGAAACACACCCACTTCACCAATAGTGCAACTTCTATGCTACATTAGAATCAATGCTGCAATATCAGAATCTACAAACACAAAAATCCCTGTTTAAAGGCTTGCAAATGCCTATATGAATTAACATGGTTTAAATGCACAGTGTAAAGCTATGTTTCAGGAAAATTACAGCTAAGTTCATTTCACTCACTGAACACTGGCTGCGGGAGCCTTATCAACATTCCTCGCAAAACAAGTCCGACCTGCCAAGGCCGCAAGTTCAAGATAAAATTGCTTTCTGCAGACAGACATTTTTTTATCCACAAATGCGAATAAATCACGGCAACCCAGTGTGCTTTTTTTTCTTTCTGGGAAAGAAAGACATTTTCTCAAGGACACGCACAACATTGAAACATAACTTGTAACAAGCCAGAGCCCAGGTGCGAACTGCTTGTTCAGCTAAAAGTTATGGGAACAAAGTCACATTGCAACAAGATTAGAATTAGGTAATGGGGGCTGGCACAGCTAAATCAACCCACTGACGCAGGAGGTTAATATCCAATTATCAGGCTCTCTATAAGGGCTACATATGTAACCCACCACTCTGCAGCCAATAACAGGAGGAGATAGGTTTCTGGGAGCTGATCCAATTCTGTGAGGTCAGCCTGCAGTGTGATTATAAAACTTACTTGCAAGACAGCCCCGGGGGAGACGGCGCCTGAATTCGCGGTGTGCACGATGCTTTGTGTGTTTTCTTTTCTGTGCCAGAAATAAATGCAGTTTGAAAACATGCTGCTGCCTGCTTGGCACTCTGTTGCATTTCTGGGGGCCATATGGGAGGTGTTGGGGCCTCCCATAGCTGGTGAGGGTATGGCTGCTGGCCCCCCACTGCCCTGGGGGTGGGGGAGATCCAGCTTCTCCCCGACAAGTTGGTGCCCTCTGTGAGGCTCATTGCTCATTGTAACATGGGTGGATGAGCTCTGCCTGTGCAGGCCCTGTGATGGACTGAGCTCCCTGCCGCCGACTCAAGGAAGCTGTGAGACCCTCGCCTGCACCTGAAGACCACCGGAAAAACGCGTAACCGGCTAAAGGCTTCGGGGGCCACTTGGAAATACCCCGCTTGAGGGCAGGTGAGAGCCCTGCAGGAGAAGGGGTCCGGTGAAGCGCATTGAGGGAGTGTCCAGCAGTGGTGCAACTGCCAGTGCAGCATAGGAAAATGTAAGTAAACCAGCAACATGGGCTCTGAGGGGGGGAAATGTTTAAAGTAGAAATGTTAAAGTGTTTTCTTTTTTTTTTTTTTTTAGGGAGGGATTGTAAATTGGGTGGTGGGTGATTGTACATTGTCACAAAATTCAGCGCATTGGTAGTGATCGGCACGTGAATTGTAGTTGGGACTGGGGTGGTGGCAGTGGTCCCTTCTTGTGTTTTTGAGCATATTGGGTGGGGTAGTGACTCCCTACACATAGAACAGGAGTGCCGCGCTGATTGGTCTAGAACAGGAGTGCCGCGCTGATTGGTCTGGATGGTGATTTCATGTACGGGGTCTGGATTTCCTATGAATTGACGTTATAGATCAATGAGTAGATGAGGTTCCCTGCTAATTGAGCGTTTTAGTTCAGTGAGTGGATGATGTTTTCCCGCAGGAGGTAGCTAGATTGTTCCCGAGTGCGGAAGATAGTTGGCTGGTTAAGGTCCCCTGGTGAGGAGCGTATCATGCACTAGGCGACGCAGTGTGTGCAGTCCAATTATAAGAGTTTATTGTGGTTTACCTTGTTCCAGTTGAGACAGGAAGACAGCTGTGGGGATTGTGGGGTTTTATTTTGGGATTTTTTGTGGGGTTGGGAGAAATGGGTTATTGTTCTGTGTATGCACATTTGTCTTTTCATTTGCATTGTGTTTTTAGTTTGGTGACGTCACCTTCAGATTGATGCATAAGGACACAAAGTTTTGATGGTGAGGAGATAGTGGTGTGGT